>NC_052068.1:21481758-22105664 GCF_015852505.1 Tachyglossus aculeatus
TCTGGAACATATTAAATGCTTAACAAATGCTATATATAAAAAAAGTGATCAACATATTCTAATGCCTGCAACCTGATTATTCATTGCATGTATCAGCTTGATGGAGTTGAATATATTGAGAGCCCTACTGAGAGCTCACCTCCTCCAGGAGGCCTTCCCAGACTGAGCCCCCTTTTTCCTCTCCTCCTCCCCATCCCCTCTGCCCTACCTCCTTCCCCTCCCCTCAGCACATGTATATATATTTGTACAGATCCATTACTCTATTTTACTTGTACATATTTACTATTTATTTTGTTAATGATGTACATATAGCTTTAATTCTATTCTGATGACTTTGACACCTGTCTACATGTTTTGTTTTGTTGTCTGTCTCCCCCTTCTAGACTGTGAGCCCGTTGTTGGGTAGGGACTGTCTCTATATGTTGCCGATTTGTACTTCCCAAGCGCTTAGTACAGTGCTCTGCACACAGTAAAGTGCTCAACAAATACAATTAAATGAATGAATGACTCTCTGTATGTTGCCGACTTGTACTTCCCAAGCGCTTAGTACAGTGCTCTGCACACAGTAAGCACTCAATAAATACGATTGAATGAATGAATGAATGAATTAGGTAGCGATGTTGTCTAGGTGAAAATTTTGTAATGGAGCCTAAAAGACCAACCTTTTCCTCCAAACAATCCCCCCCTCCCACCCTAACCCTTTTTAAATGGTATTTTCTAGGTGCTTACTATATAATAATAATAATAATAGCATTTATTAAGCACTTAACTATGTGCAAAACACTGTTCTAAGCACTGGGGAGGTTAAAAGGTGATCAGGTTGTCCCTCGGGGGGCTCAAAGTCTTAATCCCCATTTTACAGATGGGGTAACAGGCCCAGAGAAGTGAAGTGACTTGCCCAAAGTCACACAGCTGACAATTGGCGGAGCCAGGGTTTGAACCCATGACCTCTGACTCCAAAGCCCATGCTCTTTCCACTAAGCCATGCTACTTCTCTATATGCCAAGCACGATACTACACTCTGGGGTAGTTACAAGTTAATTCATTCATTCAATCGCATTTATTGAGCGCTTACTGTGTGCAGAGCACTGTTCTAAGCACTGGGGAGGTTACAAGGTGATCAGGTTGTCCCTCGGGGGGCTCACAGTCTTAATCCCCATTTTACAGATGAGGTAACAGGCCCAGAGAAGTGAAGTGACTTGCCCAAAGTCACACAGCTGACAATTGGCAGAGCCAGGGTTTGAATCCATGACCTCTGACTCCAAAGCCCATGCTCTTTCCACTGAGCCACGCTGCTTCTCTATATGCCAAGCACGATACTACACTCTGGGGTAGTTACAAGTTCATTCATTCAATCGCATTTATTGAGCGCTTACTGTGTGCAGAGCACTGTACTAAGCGCTTGGGAAGTACAAGTTGACAACATATAGAGACGGTCCCTGCCCAACAGTGGGCTCACAGTCTAGAAGGGGGAGACAGAGAACAAAACAAAACATATTAACAAAATAAAATAAGTAGAATAAATATGTACAAGTAAAATAAATAAATAGAGTAATAAATAAATACGTACAAAGATATATACATATATACAGGTGCTGTGGGGAAGGGAAGGAGGTAAGGCGGGGGGATGGAGGGGGAAGGAGGGGGAGAGGAAGGAGGGGACTAAGTGTGGGAAGGCCTCCTGGAGGAGGTGAGCTCTCTGTAGGGCCTTGAAAGGAGGAAGAGAGCTAGCTTGGTGGATGGGCAGAGGGAGGGCATTCCAGGCCCGGGGGTTGATGTGGGCCGGGGGTCGATGGCGGGACAGGTGAGAACGAGGTACGGTGAGGAGTTTAGCAGCGGAGGAGTGGAGGGTGCGGGCTGGGCTGGAGAAGGACAAAAGGGAGGTGAGGTAGGAGGGGGTGAGGGGATGGACAGCCTGGAAGCCCAGGGTGAGGAGTTTCTGCCTGATAAGCTTGTGCTCTATCCACTAGGCAACACTGCTTCCCTGGCCCTCCCTCTCTTCCCTTCAAGGTAGGCCCACAGGAAGACAGGTAGGTAGGCTCACCTGAGGCTGAGGGCATGGTAACAGCTTCCTTCCTTTGGGGGCCTTTTAGCTGCCCTTTGTGCTTCCCTGCTCCAAAGATGTTACCGAGTCTATAATAGAGTCAAACCTTATATACCTAGGTAATTCTTTGTAGCTATATCGTTGACTTTTGTATTGGGAAGGAGCACGGCCTTGTGGAAAGAGCACAGTGTTTAGCAGTCAGGAGAGCTGGGTGTCTACTAGGAGAAGCAGCGTGGCTCAGTGGAAAAGAGCCTGGGCTTTGGAGTCAGAGGTCATGGGTTCAAATCCCGACTCCGCCAATTGTCAGCTGTGTGACTTTGGGCAAGTCACTTAACTTCTCTGGGCCTCAGTTCCCTCATCTGTAAAATGGGGATTAAGACTGAGCTCCCCATGGGACAACTGATCACCTTGTAACCTCCCCAGAGCTTAGAACAGTGCTTTGCACATAGTAAGTGCTTAATAAATGCCATCATTATCATTATTATTATTATTATTATTGTTATCACCACCCATCTCAAGGTAAAAAGCTATCTCGTGACCACCTGAGCCAGCAGGCAGAACTCGGAAGTGAGGGTGGGATGCCAGCCCCACAGCCCAAACTGCTAGATTGACAGCCCAAGCTGGGAATACAGAAGGTGTCCCTCGCCCCCGTGCTAATCAAATTAGGTATGGAGGGAGGGGGGAGGGCAGAGGATGGATAAACTGAGGCCAGAAGCTGGAATGGGATAGGGGCACAGGTGATAAATACCCATCACCTCGGACCTTTGGGGGCAGAACACCGAGACACGCAACAGCAGGAGGAGGAGGAGCAGCAGCAGCGGCGGCCCACGTGTCTTTCTCTGCCCAGAAGGCCAGATGCCCTCTCTGCAACTGTTCATTCATTCATTCAATCGTATTTATTGAGCGCTTACTGTGTGCAGGGTACTGTACTAAGGGCTTGGGAAGTACAAGTTGGCAACATATAGAGACGGTCCCTACCCAACAGTGGAACCAGAACCAACACACTGAGGAAAGGGCCGCAGGACGGGTGAGTATCTCGTGGGTGGGACACCGGTGCCCCGCTGTGCATGGGGATCATAAGCGGATTCCTCCCATGTAGGGAGAGCACATGGTGAGAGCTAGCCACCCACCACATGCATGGATAATGTAATGGATTTGTCACGTGTGGGAAAGTAAATGGATTCTTCCCATGTGGGAAAGTAAGTGGATTCATCCCGAGTGGGAAGTGCACAGGGTGAGAGCTAGCCACCTCACCCACGTGCGATGAACGTATGATTGTGTTCCTCCCATTAGCAAAGCTCTCTTCCTCCCTTCAAAGCCCTACTGAGAGCTCACCTCCTCCAAGAAGCCTTCCCAGACTGAGCCCCCTTTTTCCTCTCCTCCTCCCCATCCCCTCCGCCCTACCCCCTTCCCCTCTCCACAGCACCTGTATGTATATATGTTTGTGCAGAGTTATTATTCAGTTTATTTTAATTGTACATATTTACTATTCTGTTTTGTTAGTGATGTGCATTTAGCTTTAATTCTACTTGTTCTGACGACTTGACACCTGTCCACATGTTTTGTTTTGTTGTCTGTCTCCCCCTTCTAGACTGTGAGCCTGTTGTGGGTAGGGACTGTCTCTATATGTTGCC
Organism: Tachyglossus aculeatus; assembly: GCF_015852505.1. Lineage (NCBI taxonomy): Eukaryota > Metazoa > Chordata > Mammalia > Monotremata > Tachyglossidae > Tachyglossus > Tachyglossus aculeatus. The sequence continues at coordinate 21,485,437 of NC_052068.1, forward strand.
AACTTGTACTTCCCAAGCACTTAGTACAGTGCTCTGCACACAGTAAGTGCTCAATAAATGCGATTGAATGAATGGATGACAGAATGAAGCTCGAATATTTCTAATTGATTACATTCCTCCTGAAAGGGAAGCTCAGTCCATTGCGCCTAAACAACTAAATAATTCAATTCGCCTTGTGGAATAAATTTTATATAAAACTCAGGCTTTCTGTCTCCGGCCTCTTTCTCTCTCTCTCTCGCCGCGCCGATTATTGAATGAACCTGTCCCCGGACGACGGGTGACACTGGATCAATCAATCAGTCATATTTATTGAGCGCTTCTACACTATACTAAGTAAGCTGTTGGGAGAGTACAACATAACAGTGTTTGTAGACACGTTCCCTGCCCATAATGAGAGGTATTAATCCTGGCTCTGCCACTTGTCTAATAATAATGATGGTATTTGTTAAGCACTTACTATGTGCCAAACACTGTTCTGAACACTGGGATAGATACAAGGTATCAGATTGTCCCACTTGGGGCTCAAAGTCTTAATTCCCATTTTACAGATGAGGTAACTGAAGCACAGAGAAGTGAAGTGACTTGCCCAAACTCACACAGCTGACAAGTGGCGGAGCTGGGATTAGAACTCAAAACCTCTCATTCCCCAGCCCGTGCTCTTTCCACTAAACCATGCTGCTTCTCTATTGTGTGACCTTGGACAAGTCACTTAACTTCTGTGTGCCTTAGTTTCCTCACCTGTAAAATGAGGATTAAATTCCTGTTCTCCCTCCCCCGTGAGTCAGGGATTATGCCTGATCTGATTGTAGATTGTAACTACTCCAGCACTTGATACAGTGCTTGGCACATAGTAAATGGATAAGTACCATAATTTTATTACTATTATTTGAAAAACATGCCATGACAGTGAAATTCACCTATGCATGTGTATGTATGACTGCAAAGGTCAATGTGGAACCACAATTCATTCATTCATTCTTTCATTCAATCGTATTTATTTATTTTTTTAATGACATTTATTAAGCGCTTACTACGTGCAAAGCACTGTTCTAAGCACTGGGGAGGTTACAAGGTGGTCAGATTGTCCCACGGGGGGCTCACAGTCTTCATCCCATTTTACAGATGAGGGAACTGAGGCCCAGAGAAGTGAAGTGACTTGCCCAAAGTCACACAGCTGACAATTGGCAGAGCCGGGATTTGAACCCATGACCTCTGACTCCAAAGCCCCTGCTCTTGCCACTGAGCCACGCTGCTATTGAGCGCTTACTGTGTGCAGAGCACTGTACTAAGCGCTTGGGAAGTACAAGTTGGTAGCATATAGAGATGGTCCCTACCCAACAGTGGGCTCACAGTCTAGAAGGGGGAGACAGAGAACAAAACAAAACATATTAACAAAATAGAATAAATATGTACAATCTCAGCCACACTGTGCACAGGAAAGGGTATACTTTTTTTACTCTCCAGCTTCCTTGTCTCTTGTCCCTTTCAATCAATCAATCGTATTTATTGAGTGCTTACTGTGTGCAGAGCACTGTACTAAGCCCTTGGGAAGTACAAGTCGGCAACACATAGAGACAGTCCCTACCCAACAGCAGGCTCACAGTAAAAAGATCTGCTTCTGTCTCAATCTCAGTGCTCCGTGTTGGTCTAGCCTAGAAACCGAACTCTCAGTTTTCAGGTACGGTGTAGTTTTGTCTGAGGCTTTGTTTTGTCTCTTGTCTTATGCCGTCGAGTCATTTCCGACCCATGGCAACACCACGGACACATCTTCCCCAGAACATCCCGTTCTCCATCTGCAATTGTTCTGGTAGTGTAGCCATAGAGTTTTCTTGGTAAAAATATGGAAGTGGTTTACCAATGCCGCCTTCCGTGCAGTAAACTCGAGTCTCCGCCCTCGATTCTCTCCCAGGCCGCTGCTGCCCAGCACGGGTGAATTTTGAATTGTAGCAGATTACTTTCCACTCGCTAGCCACTGGCCAAGCTAAAAATGGAATGGATAGGCCTCTGCTTGACTCTTCCTCCCATAGTTGGGCCTGGTAAAGGACTGGAAACTCTCCAGTTGCCACCCTGAGAGGGGGAGGCTTTAATTTACCAGATCCTTAAAATGCTTCCTGTCTTCTTTGCTTTTGGTTTCCCAATTTCATGTCTCCATACAGTAGTTACGTATTCTCCCATGTCAATCAATGGTATTTATTGAGCATTTACTGTGTGCACAGCACTGTACTAAGTGCTCTGCAAAAGAGGTTTCTTTTCCTCTTTTTCTCAGTCTTCTAGACTGTGAGCTCACTGTTGGGTAGGGACCGTCTCTATATGTTGCCAACTTGTACTTCCCAAGCGCTTAGTACACAGTAAGCGCTCAATAAATACGATTGATTGATTGAATTTCTAGAGGGACAGAAATTAAGCTGTAGGATGAAATGCACAGATGACAGTGATGGTCACCATGTTTTGATCACTCTTTCCCATTCCCTTAAGCGCTTAGAACAGTGCTTCAGCACTTAGAACAGTGCTTTGCACATAGTAAGTGCTTAACAAATGCCATTATTATTATTATTATTATTATTATTATTATTATTATTGTTATCTCAGGATCCCTCTCTGAGAAAATTAACAGAAAGTTACACTGTGGTTTCATCAGCTCCTTCAAGCAACAGGAGAAAAGGGTATCTTTTTTTTTCAAAAATGACTAGGCATTTGGCTACCTCAAGAGAGTCATAGTTACTCCTGCCATTTACCCACGGGAACAATGCTTGGCACATAGTTAGCGCTTAACAAATGCCATTATTATCATTTATTATTATTACAATACAGAGTTGGTAGTCACATTCCCTGCCCACAATGCAGGCTAGTGTAGTTGTGTTGAGGTGAGCATAGCATATAGTAAGCACTTAACAAATAACATTATCATTATTAAAGAGAAGCAGTGTGGCTCAGTGGAAAGAGCACGGGCTTGGGAGCCAGAGGTCATGGGTTCTAATTCCGCCTCCGCCACTTGTCAGCTGTGTGACTTTGGGCAAGTCACTTCACTTCTCTGGGCCTCAGTTACCTCATCTGTAAAATGGGGATTAAGACTGTGAGCCCCTAGTGGGACAACCTGATCACCTTGTATTCCCCCTCAGCGCTTAGTACAGTGCTTCACACTTAGTAAGCACTTGACAAATGCCATCATTATTATTATTATTATAGCCTCAAGTCAGTCAATTGTATTTATTGAGTGCTTACTGTGTGCAGAGCATTGCACTAAGCATTTGGGGGAGTACAATAGAACTATATAACAGACACATTTTTATGGCATTTATTAAGCGCTTACTATGTGCCAAGCAATCAATCAATCATATTTATTGAGCACTTACTTTGTGCAGAGCACTGTACTAAGCACTTGGGAAGTACAAGTTGGCAACATATAGAGACAGTCCCTACCCAACAGTGGGCTCACAGTCTAAAAGCACTGTTCTAAGCACTGGGGAGGTTACAAGGTAATCAGGTTGTCCCACATGGGGCTCACAGTCTTAATCCCCATTTTACAGATGAGGTAACTGAGGCCCAGAGAAGTTAAGTGATTTGCCCAAAGTCACACAGCTGACAATTGGTGGAGCCGGGATTTGAACCCATGACCTCTGACTCCAACGCCCGGGCTCTTTCCACTGAGCCATGCTGCTTCTCTACATTCCCTGCCCACAGTGAGCTGACAGTCAAGACGGGGAGACAGACATCAAATAAATAAAATTACAGCTATGTACGTGAGTGCTGTGGGGCTGGGAGGGGGGAGGAATAAAGGGAACAAGCCAAGGTGACGCAGAAGGGATTGAGAAAAGAGGAAAGGAGGGCTTAGTCAGGGTCTGAGTCAAATCCCAGTACAGAGGTGCCAAGCCTAGATTCAGTCATTCAATCATATTTACTGAACGCTTACTTTGTGCACAGCACTGTACTAAGTGTTTGGGAAAACACAATACAGCAATAAAGAGTCACAGTCCTTGCCCACAAGGAGCTTACAGTCTAGGGTGGGGGAGACAGATATCAGTACAAATAAACAGACATCAATATAAATGAGGGGCTCACGCTAACCCTGGAGGTCTCATTCATTCATTCATTCAATCGTATTTATTGAGCGCTTACCGTGTGCAGAGCACTGTACTAAGCGCTTGGGAAGTCCAAGTTGGCAACGTATAGAGGCGGTCCCTACCCAACAGTGGGCTCACAGTCTAGAGGGGGGAGACAGAGAACAAAGTAAAACATATTAACAGAATAAAATAAATAGAATAAATATGTACAAGTAAAATAAATCAATAGAGTAATAAATATGTATAAACATATATACATATATATACATACAATCAATCAATCACATTTATTGAGCACTTACTGTGTGCAGAGCACTGTACTAAGCGCTTGGGAAGTACAAGTTGGCAACATTAGAGTTCCTACCCAACAGTGGGCTCACAGTCTAAAAGGGGGAGACAGAGAAAATGCAAACATATATACATATACATACATATATATGTTTATATATATGTTTATATATTATATATTATTATATATGTTATATATAATAATTATATACAATTATATATTATATATATTATATTATATCTTATTTTATATATATAATAAGATATAATATAATATATAATTGTATATATTATATTATATCTTATTATATATATAAAATAAGATATAATATAATATATAATTGTATATATATATATATATATATATATATATATATATATATAAACATATACAGGGGCTGTGGGTCTCATAAAGGATCAAACTGCTCAGCCCCGGCCCCTGATCCCCAGGGAGGCCTGGGCTGGGCATTCCACCATCCTGAGCCTCCCGGGGGTTGCTAGGGAATGAACGGGATTCTCCAGGGACCCACAGCCCCGGGGCCTGTCCTGGACAATTCCTGGCACCCCTCGGCCTGTCTGTTGCCGTACACTCCCCAGATATCCTCCCGTCTCCCTCTCCAGAATCTGGCAATGCTCAACTCTTTGTTACCAAGTCTCTTGTAAAGAATCAAGTCTTATTCTGATTTGGGCTCCGGGAGTTGGCAGAGTTGGGATTGGAAGGGGCACCTGCCTGGGTTCTGCCCAGTGCCAGCTCATGGTCTGACTCGGCCTTTCTCCAGTTCACCTGTCCTGTCCTGTGATCTTTGGTTCTGGTTTCTCTGAAGCTGGCAGGGAGAAAGCTGTGGGAGGGGAGAATGAAGCAAGCAGTGGACTGTAAGCTCGACCCTCTAGACTGTAATGTAAACTGGCATTAGAGGAGTGGAGTGTGTGGGTTGGGTCATAGAAGGAGACTAGTGAGGTGAAGTATAATAATAATAATGGCATTTATTAAGCGCTTATGATATGCAAAGCACTGTTCTAAGCACTGGGGAGGCTAAAAGGTGGTCAGGTTGTCCCACATGGGGCTCACGGTCTTAACCCCCATTTTACAGATGAGGGAACTGAGGCCCAGAGAAGCGAAGTGACTTGCCCAAAGTTACACAGCTGACAATTGGCGGAGCCCGGATTTGAACCCATGAACTCTGACTCCAAAGCCCGGGCTCTTTCTAGTGAGCCATGCTGCTTCTCATGTATATGTCTGTTCTACTGTTATATTGTATTGAAGCAGCATGGTAGACTGAGCCCCTTCCTTCCTCTCCCCCTCCTCCCCCTCCCCATCCCCCCCGCCTTACCTCCTTTCCCTCCCCACAGCACCTGTATATATGTTTGTGCATATTTATTACTCTATTTATTTTACTTGTACATATTTACTATTCTATTTATTTTATTTTGTTAATATGTTTTGTTTTGTTGTCTGTCTTCCCCTTCTATACTGAGAGCCAGCTGTTGGGTATATGTTACCAACTTGTACTTCCCAAGTGCTTAGTACAGTGCTCTGCACACAGTAAGTGCTCAATAAATACGAATGAATGAATGAATAATAATAATGATAAAGGCATTTGTTAAGCACTTACTGTGTGCAAAACACTGTTCTAAGTGCCGGGGAGGTTACAAGGTGATCAGGTTGTCCCACGGGGGCTCGCAGTCTTAATCTAGAGAAGCAGTGTGGCTCAGTGGAAAGGGCATGGACTTTGGATTCAGAGGTCATGGGTTCAAATCCTGGCTCCGCCACTTGTCCACTGTGTGACTTTGGGCAAGTCACTTCACTTCTCTGGGCCTCAGTTCCCTCATCTGTAAAATGGGGATAAAGACTGTGAGCCCCACGTGGGGCAACCTGATTACCTTGTATCCACCCCAGCGCTTTAGAACAGTGCTTGGCACGTAGTAAGCGCTTAACAAATACCAACATTATTATTAATCCCCATTTTACAGATGAGGTAACTGAGGTACAGAGAAGTTAAGTGACTGACTTCCTTAAGGTCACACAGCAGACAAGTGGCACGGCAGGAATTAGAACCCAGGTCCCCTGATTTCCAGGCCTGGGCTCTTTCCACTAGGCCACACTGCATCCCAAACCCATCCTGGGCCCCCCGCTTTAGCTATGGGACCCCTGGGAAGAAAGGGGTGGGGCCTGGGGCCAGAATCCTGGGATCTTTGGAAATTTACCCAAGAGAGGAAAACCATCAAAATAATAATAATTGTGATATTTAAATGCTTGTTATGTGCCAAGCACTGTACTACGTGCCGGGGTAGATCCAAGATAATCAGTTCTGACACAATCTCTGTCCCACAAGGGGCTCAAAGCCTAAAGGGAAGGGAGAACAGGTATTTATACCTAATTTAATAATAATTGATAATAATGATGGTATTGGTTAATAATAATAATAACTTCTAGACTGTGAGCCCGCTGTTGGGTAGGGACCGTCTCTATATGTTGCCAACTTGTACTTCCCATGCGCTTAGTACAGTGCTCTGCACACAGTAAGCGCTCAATAAATATGACTGAATGAATGAATAATAATAGTAATAATGGCATTTATTAAGCACTTACTATGTGCAACACACTGTTCTAAGCGCTGGGGAGGTTACGAGGTGATCAGGTTGTCCCACGGGGGCTCGCAGTCTTAATCCCCATTTTACAGATGAGGTAACTGAGGTACAGAGAAGTTAAGTGACTGACTTCCTTAAGGTCACACAGCAGACGAGTGGCACGGCAGGGATTAGAACCCAGGTCCCCTGATTTCCAGGCCCGGGCTCTCTCCACTAGGCCACACTGCATCCCATAATCAATCAATCGTATTTATTGAGCGCTTACTGTGTGCAGTGCACTGTACTAAGCGCTTGGGAAGTACAAGTTGGCAACAACTTGTGGCCATAAGCCATCCTGTCCAACGAGCAGCAAAGAAAATGTATCTGGAACTGCAGTCTTTGGTCATCATCATCAATCGTATTTATTGAGCGCTTACTGTGTGCAGAGCACTGTACTAAGCGCTTGGGAAGTACAAGTTGGCAACATATAGAGACAGTCCCTACCTAACAGTGGGCTGGTCCTAGCGGTCGAGGAGTTTCTGGTCCTCAATCTTCCCTCCTTTCCCCTCACCCCTAGTATCTCCTCTCCTCTGCCAGATCCTTGTGACTGGAGGTCAGTTTTGGGAGCCGGAGGAGGACATGGGGAGTGAGAGCGGGCACCCTGGTATCCTACTCATGACAGATTTTGGGGTCCTAAGTAAAGCAATGGAAGAGAGGAAAAAGGAAGGGCTATGCTGGAGGAGGATTCACACTCAAAACCCTGGTCAGAAGAGCAGCAGAATGGAGATACTCGGCAAGGGGGACCCAAGCCCTGAGATGCTGAGCAAGGGAGAGAGCTGAACAGGACAACTGAGGAAAGGCCAGGACTGGGCCCGAATGAGACTCGGCCTCAGCGGGATGAAGGTAGATCTGGGCCTGGAATCGTCATCATCAATCGTATTTATTGAGCGCTTACTGCGTGCAGAGCACTGTACTAAGCGCTTGGGAAGTACAAGTTGGCAACATATAGAGACAGTCCCTACCTAAGTGACCAAGATAGGAGCAGGGCTAGGCCTGATCTCAGCTGCGGGAGAGGGAGTGGAGTTGTCACTCAGTGACGCCAGCACTGAGAAGAGCAGCCTGGGATAGTTTCTCCCAGGCCATGGCAGCCATCAGTCAAGCCATTCCATGCTGGGAAGGGGCAATTCCCGGTCAACTAAAAAAATGTGGGGCCTTCTTGCAGTGCAAAGCATGGGGCGGTTGCCCTTCCTTAAAGAGATAGCCCTGCCTGAGTGTTGCTCAAAGCATTCTGCACACAGTAGGCTCTCAATAAATAGGATTGATTAATTGACTGATTGAGGGAAGTCGGATGGGCCATGGGTAGGTAGGCCTGGACTTAATGAAGGAGGATATAGGAAAGGGAAGAGGAGATAAAGTCCCAGCTCCACCACTTGTCAGTTATGTGGCTTTGGGAAAGTCACTTAACTTCTTGGTGCCTCATTTACCTCATCTGTAAAATGGGGATTAAGACTGTGAGCCCCACATGGGACAACCTGATTACCTTTATCTACCCCAGTGCTTAGAACAGTGCTTGGCACATAGTAAGTGCTTAATCAATCAATCAATTGTATTTATTGAGCGCTTACTGTGTGCAGAGCACTGTACTAAGCGCTTGGGAAGTACAAGTCGGCAACACATAGAGACAGTCCCTACCCAACAGCGGGATTATTATTGTAATAAATTCTGCATTCACAGTGAATACGCAGATTACAGGTCCTATCTCCATCCGTCAGTGAGTTTATTTATTTACTGAGTGAAGAGCACTGTCCTAAGCGCCTGACATGGCTCGCACATCCCATCACGTGTACAGGACATGCTTCATGCACACAGTTTACAGCATCTATTTGCATAAAATATTGACCTTTACAAACGGGACAGCCCAGTTGCAGCTGGCCACAATCCCTCTGGTTAAACGCTCTGGTAGTTTTAATCAATGACAGCTGGAAGGATCTGCACACCCCAAATGGCAGACTGACCAATTTTATCTCAAAATGAATTTTAATCTCGGGGTCACGGTGACATTTTTTAATCTGCCAAAGAAGAAACTGGCTTAATAGAGTGTTTAAATCGCCACCTATCAACAAATCGCTTGACAGTATGCTGCCAGGGTAACAAACCTCCTATTATTTTTCAAGTGAGCTCTGCCAGTGAAGACTCCTGGCTTTACTGTAGTCTCCCAAGCGCTTAGTGCACTGTTTTGTACACAGTAAGCGCTCAATAAATACGACTGATTGAATGAATGTTCTTCGGAGGACATATGGCCTATCTTCTTTAAACTCAGCCGAGCAACGTAATAGCTTTCCTCTCTCCTTCACATTCAGTGAGAATCGATAAGCATTGGGTGGATAGTGCTCTGCACACAGTAAGTGCTCAATAAATGATTGATTGTCATACGTCAGATTGTTATCATGGCCAAGCAGTGAGATATGGAGATCACTGATGAGGAGGGAGAGGAAGAGGATGGAGCAAAGAGGTTTGGATGAGAACTAAGGATTCAGGAGAGCATCTGTTCATTCATTCAATCATATTTATTATTTACTGTATGCAAAGCACTGTACTAAGCTCTTGAGAAAGTACAATAAAACAATGAACAGACATGTTCCCGGCCCACAACAAGCTTGGAGTCTAGACCTCACCCTGCCATTGTGCCAGATCATTTTTAATTCTGACCTCCAATTTTTCCAACTCAGAAGTGGGAAAACTACTGGCTGATTAACACTGTGAAGGCCTTCAGACAAAAAATTCTGGCTCAGTGGGAGCCCGGAGACATATTTCCTGATGTAGATGGGGTGGATTTAAAATCAGTGCTCAGCAACTCCTACCTCCTCACACCTCCCCCGGGGCCAAACTGCTTTCAGGTGCAGGCTGCTCAGAAACATTCAGATGCTTCACCCTCTAATCCTTTTCCTTCACATCCACCCACCACAGCTGGTAAACATAAATCAGGCAATTTCACTTCTTGATAAACATATTTACACCATTGCAAAGCGCTTGTAAACAGATACCCGCACCCTTCATACTGCAGTTTACTGACACTGGTTTATTTACACCCACACAAACACATACCAGATCCACCCCCACCCCCCAGCTGCAACTAGATTTCTCCATTTCACCTTTAGAACGGGTGAGCATCCCTTCCTCACGCTTGCTTACCCAGAAACTGACGCTGTCGAGACCAAAAGATTCACAAAACCACCCTCCTGCAGTAGATCCACAGATACATATCCTCTCACTGCAGATCCACAGATTCCAGAGTCTCTTTCTCAATCAATCGTATTTATTGAGTGCTTACTGTGTGCACTGTACTAAGCACTTGGGAAGTACAAGTTGGCAACATATAGAGACAGTCCCTACCCAAAAGTGGACTCACAGTCTAAAAGGGGGAGGCGGAGAACAAAACCAAACGTACTAACAAAATAAAATAAATAGAATAGATATGTATTATCTCCATTTGCCTCTAGACAAAGTGGCCAAGCAGTCAGCCACCCAGCCAAATACAAGCTCTTCGGCAATCTCAGCTCTGAGTTTGGCCAATCCTAAACCATCCATCTCCCTTTTGGAATTCTATAGGGGCCCCCTTCCTCACCTTCCAGGTTGCAACTCTTGCCGTCTCTGATCTCCTCACTTACTCGGTCACACCTGGGATCCTCTTTGGGCAGATAGGCTCCTCTGCCACCCCCAGGGAATATGCCCTCTCCAGCCCCTGCAGGAAGTGACTATCGCTTTAGTGCCCTGGGCCCGGGGATACCTACTTGTTCAGATGTCGGCTGCTCTGCGGGTGGGCTTCGCACCGTTCCACCAAGTTCAGCGTCACACTGCAGATGTTACAGGTGAAGCTATTCTGCAGAGCTGTAATAATAATAATAATAATAATTTTGGCATTTGTTAATAATAGTAATAATGATGGCATTTATTAAGCACTTACTATGTGCAAAGCAGTGTTCTAAGCGCTGGGGGGATGCAAGGTCATGAGGTTGTCCCACGTGGGGCTCACAGTCTTCATCCCCATTTTACAGATGAGGGAACTGAGGCCTAGAGAAGTGAAGTGACTTGCCCAGAGTCACACAGCTGACAAGTGGCGGAGCCAGGATTTGAACCCATGACCTCTGACTCCAAAGCCCGGGCTGTTTTCCACTGACCACGCTGCTTCTCTGACTTAACTTAATGCTTAACTTAACTAACTTAACTAACTTAACTTAATGCTTAACTTAATGCTTAACTTAAGCATTTGTTAAGTGCTTACTATGTGTCAAGCACTGTTCTAAGCGCTGGGGGAGATACAAGGTAATCAGGTTGCCCCACGCGGGGCTCACGGTCTTAATCCCCATTTTCCAGATGAGGTAACTGAGGCACAGAGAAGTTAAGTGGCTTGCCTAAAGTCACACAGCTGGTAAGTGGCAGAACCAGGATTAGAACCCATGACCTCTGACTCCCAAGCCCGGGCTCTATCCACTGAGCCAATCTGTAGGGAGGGAGGGAGAGGAAAGGGCAGGGAGAGGGCACGTTGAGGAATAGGGGTTGGAAAGAGAGGGAGAGAAGAAGAGTTAGGTCTCCTAAAGTATTCCCTTGTTCTTTCTTTTTTCAATGGTATTTGTTAAGCGCCTACATTGTGCCAGGCACTGTTCTAAGATCTGGGGTAGACACAGGCTTATCAGCATGGCTCAGTGAAAAGAACCTGGGCTTGGGAGCCAGAGGTCGTGGGTTTGAATTCCGGCTCCGACGCTTGTCAGCTGTGTGACTTTGGGCAAGTCACTAAATTTCTCTGTGCCTCAGTTACCTCATCTGTAAAATGGGGATGAAGACTGCGAGCCCCTTGTGGGACAACCTGATCACCTTGTATCCTCCCCAGCACTTAGAACAGTGCTTCACACATAGCACTTAACAAATGCCATCATTATTAATCTGGTTAGACACCGTCCATGTCCCGTATGGGTCTCATGGTCTCCATCCCCATTTAATAGATGAGGTAACTGAGGACCAGAGAGGTGAAGTGACTTGCCCAGGGTCACCCAGAAGACAAGCAGCGGAGTGGGATTAGAACCCAAGTCCTTCTATCAGGCCCTTGCTCTATCCTCTAGGCCATGCTGCTTCTCTCCTCCCTCCCTCCCTCCCTGAATCCCCACTTTCAGGAATGCTTAGCTTTCCATAGGTCTGACAACTCTGGATTATTGAAAGGCAATTGCTAAATTGTATGAATTTATTTAACTTTTTTATGACATTTAAATGTTCACATGCCAGGCACTGTAGTAAGCACTGGGATCGATACAAGCTAATCAGGTAGGACACAATCCAGCTCCCACATGGGGCTCATAGTATTAATACCCATTTTACAGATGAGGGAACTGAGGCACAAAGAAGTGAAGTGACTTGCCCAAAGGTCACACAGCTGACAAGTGGCGGAGCCGGGATTAGAACCCAGGTCCTTCTGATTCCCAGGCCTGTGCTCTTTCCACTTGGTCACGTTGCTTCTCATGTTGTCTGGGGTGTCTTCTCTATTAGACCGCAAACTCTTTGAGGGCAGAAACCATACCTCATCTGTCATATCAATCAATGGTATTTATTGAGCACTTACTGTACTAAGCGCTTGGGAGAGTACAATGCAATACATATAGTTGACAAAATCTCCACCCTCAAAGAGCTTAGGATCTAGCGGGAACACATTGATGAAATAAATTACAGGAAAGAGAAGTAACCAACTGTGAGGATATGTGCAGAAGTTCTGTGGGGATATCGGGGTGGGGTGAATATCTAAGTGCTGATCAATCAATCAATCAATCATATTTATTGAGCACTTACTGTGTGCAGAGCACTGTACTAAGCGCTTGGGAAGTACAAGTTGGCCACATATAGAGACAGTCTGTACCCAACAGTGGGCTCACAGTCTAGAAGGGGGAGACAGAGAACAAAGCCAAACATATTAACAAAATAAAATAAATAGAATAGATATGTACAAGTAAAATAGAGTAATAAATATGTACAGACATATATACATATGTACAAACATATATGCTGATGGCTCAGTGGAAAGAGCCCGGGCTTGGGAGTCAGAGGTCATGGGTTCAAATCCCGGCTCCGCCAATTGTCAGCCGTGTGACCTTGGGCAAGTCACTTAGCTTCTCTGTGCCTCAGTTACCTCATCTGTAAAATGGGGATGAAGACTGTGAGCCCCACGTGGGACAACCTGATCACATTGTATCCTCCCCAGCGCTTAGAACAGTGCTTTGCACATAGTAAGCGCTTAACAAATGCCATTATTATTATCATTATTATTATTATTATGGGTTCTAATCCCAGCTCCACCACTTGTCAGCTGTGTGACTTTGGGCAAGTCACTTACTTCTTTGTGCCTTAGTTCCCTCATCTGTGAAATGGGGATGAAGCCTGTGAGCCCCAAGTGGGACAACCTGATTACCTTGTATCCCCCCAGTGCTTAGAACAGTGCTTGGCACATAGTAAGCACTTAACAGATGCTATTATTATTATTATTATTATTATTATTAAAAACTCTGATTGGCTTTTCTGGCAGATCAAGCTTCAAGCTGGAAGGCCCAAAGCCTCCCCTTAGACTGTGAGCTCCTCGGAGGATAGGAACCATGTCTAATTCTCACTAGTGTATTTAACTCCCACCACTTAGTAATAGTATTTATAATAATTATAGTATTTGTAAAGTGCTATGTGCCAGGCACTGTACTAAGCGCAGGGGTGAAAACAAGCCAATCAGGTTGGACCCAGTCCCTGTCCCACGTGGGGCTCACAGTCTCAATCCCCATTTTACAGATGAGGTCACCGAGGCACAGAGTAGTTAAGTGACTTGCCCAAGATCACACAGCAGACAAGTGGTGGAGCTGTGATTAGAACACCAGACCTTCTAGTTCCCAAAGGATATTGGGAGAGAATAGTAGCGGTGAAAATTATAAGTTCTGGAAGTAAGGAAGTCCTAAATGATAATAATAATAATAACGGCATTTGTTAAGCGCTTACTATGTGCAAAGCACTGTTCTAAGTGCTGGGGAGGATACTAGGTGATTAGGTTGTCCCACTTGGGGCTCACTGTCTTAATCTCCTTTTTACAGATGAGGTAACTGAGGCACAGAGAAGTTAAGTGACTTCCCCAAAGTCACACAGCTGACAATTGGCGGAGCCAGGATTTGAACCCATGACCTCTGAATCCAAAGCCCGTGCTCTTTCCAATGAACCACGCTGATTCTCAGCGATGCTAAAAGATGCTTTTCAGGATTTAGAGAAGAAAGAATAAGGAACCAAGACTCAGACGTCATTTGATTGGTAGGATTCCCTTTTTGCTTCCAAAATGACATTTCTGATCCTCCCAAAAGGCTCCTTTCCCCGCCCATCCCCATTCAATCTCCACTATTTCTCCCCCTTTTATAATTTTCCCCTAAAGACGCTTCAGCTCTTCCATCTGGGAAGCTGAGCCCGGAAGTAGAAAAGGAGAAGAAAGGGGAAGGAATCAGAGAAGAGTTACAAGGGAAGGGAGGAGAGAGGGCCAGAAATCAGAAAGATGGAGAGATTCTTTCTGCATTTTCTGTTGATTTGCAGCCAGATTCATCCTGCGACCACACGCTGTTCGTCTACCTGCTCCCAGCAGCGAGACCCTTCTGGTCTAGTTGCATTCCTAGCTCTTAGAACAGTGCTTTGCGCATAGTAAGCGCTTAACAAATGCCGTTATTATTACTTCCTGTACTCCAGGGAGCTGCCCCAACCCCTCTGACAGTCCCTGACAGTGCAGCAAAAGATTTCCGGACTCATCATCATCATCATCATCAATCGTATTTATTGAGCGCTTACTATGTGCAGAACACTGTACTAAGCGCTTGAGAAGTACAAATTGGCAACACATAGAGACAGTCCCCACCCAACAGTGGGCTCACAGTCTAAAAAGGGGAGACAGAGAACAAAACCAAACATACTAACAAAAAATAAATAGAACAGATATGTACAAGTAAAATAAATAGAGTAATAAATATGTACAAACATATATACATATATACAGGTGCTGTGGGGAAGGGAAGGAGGTAAGATGGGGGGATGGAGAGGGGGACGAGGGGGAGAGGAAGGAAGGAGCTCAGTCTGGGAAGGCCTCCTGGAGGAGGTGAGCTCCTGGAGGAGGTGAGCTCCTCCTGGAGGAGGTGAGCTCTCAGCGGGGCCTTATGGAACAAGTAGTTTCTCCCCTATGGAACAAGTAGATTCGAGAAGCAGCGAGGCTTAGTGGAAAAAACACAGCGGTTTGGAACTCAGCGGGTGGGGTTCTAACCCCAGCTCTGCCACTTAATAATAATAATAATGATGATGGCATTTACTAAGCGCTTACTATGTGCAAAGCACTGTTCTAAGCTCTGGGGAGGTTACAAGGTGATCAGGTTGTCCCACGGGGGCCTCACAGTCTTCATCCCCATTTTACAGGTGAGGTAACTGAGGTCCAGAGAATAATAATAATAATGTCGGTATTTGTTAAGCGCTTACTATGTGCAAAGCACTGTTCTAAGCGCTGGGGAGGCTACAAGGTGATCAGGTTGTCCCACGGGGGGCTCACAATTTTAATCCCCATTTTACAGATGAGGTAACTGAGTCCCAGAGAAGTGAAGTGACTTGCCCAAAGTCACACAGCTGACAAGTGGCGGAGCTAGGATTTGAACCCATGACCTCTGACTCCAAAGCCCGGGCTCGTTCCACTGAGCCGCGCTGCTTCTCTGCTGTGTGACCTTGGGAAAGCCACTTCACTTATCTATGCAGTGTGGCTCAGTGGAAAGAGTATGGGCTTTGGAGTCAGAGGTCATGGGTCCAAATCCCAGCTCTGCCAATTGTTAGCTGTGTGACTTCGGGCAAGTCACTTCACTTTTCTGGGCCTCAGTTCCCTCATCGGTAAAATGGGGATGAAGACTGAACCCCCCGTGGGACACCCTGATCACCTTGTAACCTCCCCAGTGCTTAGAACAGTGCTTTGTACATAGTAAGCACTCAATAAATGCCATTATTATTATTATTGTGTCTTAGTTACCTCATCTGTAAAATGGGGATTAAGACTGTGCGCCCCACATGGGACAACTTGATTATCTCATATCTACCCCAGTGCTTAGAACAGTGCTTGGCACATAGTAAGCGCTTAACAAATACCATTACTGTTATTATTCATTGTAGGAAAGTAGAGAAGCAGCATGGCCTAGTGGATAGAGCAAGAGGCTGGGAATCAGAAGGACCTGGGTTCTAATCCCAGCTCCACCACTTGTCTGTTGTGTAACCTTGGGCAAGTCACTTCACTTCTCTGGGCCTCAGTTATGCCGTCTGTTAAATGGGAATTAAGACTGTGAGCTTCACGTGGGACAGAGACTTGATTGCACCTGATTAGCTTGAATTCATTCATTCATTCAATTGTATTGAGCGCTTACTGTGTGCAGATATATGTATATATGTTTGTACATATTTATTACTCTATTTTACTTGTACATATCTATTCTATTTATTTTATTTTGTTAATGTGTTTGGCTTTGTCCTCTGTCTCCCCCTTCTAGACTGTGAGCCCACTGTTGGGTAGGGACTGTCTCTATATGTTGCCAACTTGTACTTCCCAAGCGCTTAGTACAGTGTTCTGCACACAGTAAGCGCTCAATAAATGCGATTGATTGACTGATTGATTGCAGAGCACTGTACTAAGCGCTCGGGAAGTACAAGTTGGCAACATATAGAGACGGACAACGGCCTCACAGTCTAGAGGGGGGAATCTACCCCAGTGCTTAGAAGAATGCTTGACACATAATAAGCCCTTAACAAAAACCATCATCATCATCATTGTCTCCCCCTTTTAGACTGTGAGCCCACTGTTGGGTAGGGACTGTCTCTATATGTTGCCAATTTGTACTTCCCAAGCGCTTAGTACAGTGCTCTGCACATAGTAAGCGCTCAATAAATACGATTGACGATGATGATCATTCATTCCCCCTCCCCGCCATCACCCACACACCCCAAGGTGAGCTGTCAGGGTGGGTTTGTGGCATCTCCACCCATGTTTTTGCAGATGAAATGCATGTTGGCACACAGGATAATTGACGGCCTCCATTCCCCCTCCCCAGGCTGGGCTGCCTCAGCACCAGATGACAGCTAATGGGTGTTTCTGCGGGTTCCTGTGGATGACTCATTTTTGCCAGAATGCAGAGGCTACTGCTTCCCCATCTCCCGGCCAGGTCTCCCCACCCTGCACCCGGCGGGCTGCTCTGCACCCACATTTTGCTGTCAAAATGCTGCTGGGACGGGGGCCGCCTCCTCCCTGAGCTGAGGACCTCAGCCACCAACAGCCCGAAGGGGAAGGACCCGAGCTCTTTTTCCTCTCTAGAGAAAGCAAAAAGTCAGAGTATTGGTTGCGTATGTCAGTCATTGCGTCTCTGACTGGGTAAGGGAATGTGTCATTGTGTGCAATAGGGGAGTTGTAGGAATTGTAAGCGCTTAATAAATTCCATTAATTATTATTATTATTATTATTAGCATCTCTTTCAGACTGTGAGCCCACTGTTGGGTAGGGACCGTCTCTATATGTTGCCAACTTGGACTTCCCAAGCACTTTGTACAGTGCTCTGCACACAGTAAGCGCTCAATAAATACGATTAATTGATTGATATGTACTTCCCAAGCGCTTAGCACAGTGCTCTGCACACAGTAAGCGCTCAATAAATACGATTGATTGATTGATTCCATCTCCCTCATCTTACCTCCTTCCCTTCCCCACAGCACCTGTATATATGTATATACGTTTGTACATATTTATACTCTATTTATTGTACTTGTACGTATCTATTCTATTTTATTTTGTTAGTATGTTTGGTTTTGTTCTCTGTCTCCCCCTTTTAGACTGTGAGCCCACTGTTGGGTAGGGACCGTCTCTACATGTTGCCAACTTGGACTTCCCAAGCGGTTTGTACAGTGCTCTGCACACAGTAAGCGCTCAATAAATACGGTTAAATGATTGATATGTACTTCCCAAGCGCTTAGCACAGTGCTCTGCACACAGTAAGCGCTCAATAAATATGATTGATTGATTCCATCTCCCTCATCTTACCTCCTTCCCTTCCCCACAGCACCTGTATATATGTATATACGTTTGTACATATTTATTACTCTATTTTACTTGTACATATCTATTCTGTTCATTTTATTTTGTTAGTATGTTTGGTTTTGTTCTCTGTCTCCCCCTTTTAGACTGTGAGCCCACTGTTGGGTAGGGACCATCTCTATATGTTGCCAACTTGGACTTCCCAAGCGGTTTGTACAGTGCTCTGCACACAGTAAGTGCTCAATAAATACGATTGATTGATTGATTGATTGAATTAATGAATTGCTTACCACAACGAGCAGCAAGAAAGTGTTGGACCTGGTGCCAACTTGCGGCCTGTGACCGTCTCCATGAGCCTTTGTTCCCAGGGCCCAGGCAGGACCCAGGCTCGGACTCTACTCGAGAGCTGTGGAGGTCTTTTTCTGGTCAATTCCTCTTCCCTTGATGGGGAAAGAACAAAGAGTTCAATTTCTGTCCAAGTCCTCTCCCCTTGGACTTGCTCCCTTTATTCACCCCTCCTCCCAGCCCCACAGCACTGAAGTACATACCTGTAATTTAATTTAGATTTATTGATATCTCTCTCCCCCACTCTAGACTGTAAGTTCATTGTGGGCAGGGAATGTGTCTGTTTACTGTTATATCCCGGCTCCGCCAATTGTCAGCTGTGGGACTTTGGGCAAGTCACTTAACTTCTCTGGGCCTCAGTTACCTCATCTGGAAAATGGGGATTGATTGTGAGCCCCCGGGGGACAACCTGATCACCTTGTAACCTCCCCAGCGCTTGGAAAAGTGCTTTGCACATAGTAAGTGCTTAATTCATTCATTCATTCAATCGTATTTATTGAGTGCTTACTGTGTGCAGAGCACTGTACTAAGCGCTTGGGAAATCCAAGTTGGCAACATATAGAGACGGTCCCTACCCAACAGCGGGCTCACAGTCTAGAAAGGGGAGACAGACAACAAAACAAAACATATAAACCAAATAAGATATATAGAATAAATATGTACAAGTAAAATAGAGTAATAAATATGTACAAACATATACACATATATACAGGTGCTGTGACATTATTATTATTTTATATTCTCATTCATTCAGTCAGTCATATTTATTGAGTGCTTATTGTGTGCAGAGCACTGTACTAAGCGCTTGGGAAGTACAAGTTCTCCCAATCGCTTATTCCAGTGCTCTGCACACAATAAGTGCCCAATTAATACAACTGAATGAATGAATGTGATTGAATGAATGAATGGAAGGATCGGGGTTCTCTACCCCATTCATTCATTCATTCATTCATTCATGCAATTGTATTTATTGAGTGCTTACTGTGTGCAGAGCACTGTAATAAGCACTTGGGAAGTACAAGTTGGCAACATATAGAGACGGTCCCTACCCAACAGAGGGCTCACAGTCTAGAAGGGGGAGACAGACAACAATACAAAACATTAACAAAATAAATAGAATAAATATGTACAAATAAAATAAATAAATAGACTAATAAATACGTACAAGCATATATCCATATATACAGGTGCTGTGGGGAGGGGAAGGAGGTAAGGCAGGGGGGATGGGGCATTCTCCTCATCAGTCAATCAGTGTTGTACATATTTATTACTCTATTTATTTATTTATTTATTTATTTATTTATTTTACTTGTACATTTCTATCCTACTTATTTTATTTTGTTGGTATGTTTGGTTCTGTTCTCTGTCTCCCCCTTTTAGACTGTGAGCCCACTGTTGGGTAGGGACTGTCTCTATGTGATGCCAATTTGTACTTCCCAAGCGCTTAGTACAGTGCTCTGCACATAGTAAGCGCTCAATAAATACGATTGATTGATTGATTGATTGATTGATTGGTATTCATCAAACAACCTAGCAATCAATGGTATTTACTGAGCACTAACTAAGTGCAGAGCACTATACTGAGCACTTGGGAGAGAGCAATACGACTTGAGCACTTGGTGAGCAGAGTGCTGTACTAAGTGCTCATCTTGTTAGCCTTCTCCCTCATCTCATAGTTCATTCTCATCAGAGCCCATCCTTTTTGGGTGGAGAAACCCCAGCCAGTCAACATCAACCTTCTCCCCCATTCAGAGGCTGGTGGTAGTTTCCAGATTCCAGTTGCCTCTTACACAGTCATTCTCCCTATCAATGATTATTTCTTCAGCTCCTACCATCATCTGATAGGGAAACGGGTTCAGGGAGAGAAAGAGATCTCAGCTGGAGCTGGAAGCAGTAAGAAAAAGTCCGATTTCTGGATTCTAAAGCTGCCAGACTTTGGCCCAGGGCAAAGCACACAGGGTTTGGTTTCTGGAGATCTGGGTTCTAATCCTGCCTCCACCACTTATCTGCTGTGTGATCTTAGCCGGGTAACTTACCTTTTCTGGGCCTCAGCTTCCACATCTGGAAACTGGGGCTAAAATGCCTGTTCTCCTCCCCACTTTAGACTGTGTGTGACCCTGATGTGTTCCACCTGCTTATCTCACCTCTACCTCAGCACTCAGCACAGTGCTTAGCACTTAGTAAGGACTTAATAAATGCCACAGTCATTATTATTGAGAAGCAGCGTGGCTCAGTGGAAAAAGCACGGGCTTTGGAATCAGAGGCATGGGTACAAACCCCGGCTCCGCCAATTGTCAGCTGTGTGACTTTGGGCAAGTCACTTAACTTCTCTGTGTCTCAGTTACCTCAACTGTAAAATGAGGATTAATACTGCGAGCCCCCCGTGGGACTCTTGTCAGCTGTGTGACTTTGGGCAAGTCACTTCACTTCTCTGTGCCTCAGTTCCCTCATCTGTAAAATGGGGATTAAGACTGTGAGCCCCCTAAGGGACAACCTGATCACCTTGTAACCTCCCCAGTGCTTAGAACAGTGCTTTGCACATAGTAAGCACTTAATAGATGCCATTATTATTATTATTATCATCATCAGCATGTCATGGTGAGTGATTGGCGTCATGGGGCTCCCTCTGAAGGTGGGGGCCAGTTGTGAGGAAGGTGTCAGGGGCTGGGATTGAGCAGGAAAGAAGCAGCATTGTAGTGGATAGAGCACAGCCTGGAAGTCAGAAGGACCTGGGTTCTAATCCTATCTTTGCTACTTGTCTGCTGTGTGACCTTGGGCAAGTCACTCCACTTCCCTGGGCCTCAGTTACCTCATCTGTAAAATGGGAGTTATTATTAGTAGTATTAATAATAATACATGTTAAGTGCTTACTATGTTCCAGACACTGTTCTAAGCATTGGGGTGGATACAATCAAATCAGCCTGAACACAGTCCCTGTTCCATGTTCCAGGATTCAGTCTCTAATAAACAGCAACTGGATGCTTGGGGGTGGGAGGTGGAAGGACCGTGGGCTGGGGCCTGGCCCCCAGGCTACCACTGGCTCTGAGGCCTTAAACCACCCTTATCAATCGTATTTATTTATTGAGCGCTTACTGTGTGCAGAGCACTGTGAGCCCACTGTTGGGTAGGGACTGTCTCTATATGTTGCCAATTTGTACTTCCCAAGCGCTTAGTACAGTGCTCTGCACATAGTAAGCGCTCAATAAATACGATTGATGATGATGATTGGGGTTCCCCCAACCACTGTGGGACAAAAGCTCCAGTCCTCCTGGGAGGGTGTGCGGCCTAAGAAAATCTCCAGAGTTGGTAACTCTGCTTCCTGGATTTGGGCGGGGAAGGGGGAATCATCACTGCTGCTCTGAGGATTCTTGCCCCAAACCCCTTATTTAAACATTGGACATCAAATTATTGAATGCTATGTTTCCCTTCCCACAGATTGAGAGTTCCTTTTGGATAGAGATGGTCTTTAATTCAGTTCTTCTATGTATAGTCCCAAAAAGCTAGTTCAGCATTAATAATAATAATAATAATGATGACGATGGCATTTATTAAGCACTTACTATGTGCCAAGCACTGTTCTAAGCACTGACAGGAAGCCCCTTCCTTCCTCTCCCCCTCGTCCCCCTCTCCATCCCCCCCATCTTACCTCCTTCCCTTCCCCACAGCACCTGTATATATGTATATATGTTTGTACATATTTATTACTCTATTTATTTTACTTGTACATATCTATTCTATTTATCTTATTTTGTTAGTATGTTTGGTTTTGTTCTCTGTCTCTCCCTTTTAGACTGTGAGCCCACTCTTGGGTAGGGACTGTCTCTATGTGTTGCCAACTTGTACTTCCCAAGCGCTTAGTCCGGTGCTCTGCACACAGTAAGTGCTCAATAAATACGATTGATTGATTGATTGATTGACACATTGTAAGTGGCCAATACAATATTTTGTGCTGGGCACTGTACTAACCACTGCAGTAGACACAAGACAATCAGGTTGGACACAAGCCGTGTCCCATGTGAGGCTCGCAGTCTTTTTTTTTTTTTTGTAATGGTATTTGTTAAGGGATTTTCATTCATTCAATCGTATTTATTGAGCACTTACTGTGTGCAGAGCACTGTACTAAGCACTTGGGAAGTACACGTTGGCAACATATAGAGACGGTCCCTACCCAACAGTGGGCTCACAGTCTAGAAGGGGGAGACAGAGAACGAAACAAAACATATTAACAAAATAAAATAAATAGAATAAATATGTACAAATAAAATAAATAAATATTCTTTACGCGCCCGGCACTGTATTAAGCACTGAGGTAGATACAAGACAATCAGGATAGACATAGTCCCTGTCCCACATAGGGATCACTCCCCATTTTACAGATGCAGGAACTGAGGCCCAGAGAAGTTAAGTGACTTGTCCTAGGTCACCCAGCAGACACATGGCAGAGCCAGGATTAGAACCCAGGTCCTTTGACTCCCAGGCAAAAGCCTCTTTCCACTAACTGCACTACTTCTCAATACATATTTTAGGTTTCCTTCTATCCCACTCAAAGCTGCAACAGCAAAAGCCAGAACCTTGAATTGAATTCCAATCTGGGGCGACACACTGAGGTAGTAGAGAAGCAGCGTGGCTCAGTGGAACGAGCCGGGCTTTGGAGTCAAAGGTCATGGGTTCAAATCCCGGCTCTGCCAATTGTCAGCTGTGTGACTTTGGGCAAGTCACTTCACTTCTCTGGGCCTCAGTTCCCTCATCTGTAAATAATAATAATAATGATGGCATTTATTAAGCGCTTACTATGTGCAAAGCACTGTTCTAAGCACTGGGGAGGTTACAAGGTTATCAGGTTGTCCCACGGGGGGCTCACACTCTTCATCCCCATTTTACAGATGAGGGAACTGAGGCCCAGAGAAGTTAAGTGACTTGCCCAAAGTCACACAGCTGACAGTTGGTGGAGCCGGGATTTGAACCCATGACCTCTGACTCCAAAGCCCGGGCTCTTTCCACTGAGCCACGCTGCTTCTCGAAATGGGCATTAAAACCGTGAGCCCCCCGTGGGACAACCTGATCACCTTGTAACCTCCCCAGCGCTTAGAACAGCGATTTTCACATAGTAAGCGCTTAACAAATCCCATCATTATTATTAGTAGTAGTAGTAAGTGAGCTGGGATCCACGCATAAGCCACTTTTCCATGCTCTTACCACAAGACTCCCCTTTCCGCAATCACATGGCAGTCCACGGCCCTTCTGTTCTTCAAGGTTAGGGGCTTAACTGCCTTCCAGGCCTTCGGTCAAAATCTCATTTGGAGACCTGCTAAAACATTCCCTTTCCAGCAGCCTCTGGATCTCAGCTCCCCAAACCCTTAAGGGATTGCCTTTCAGCTTGAATAACCATTTTGATTTTATATGAAACATTTTCCCTTGTCAATTTAGACCCTACTCCATTAAGGAGAAAGTGAATAAAACTCCAGGTTTTTCTTCTTGCAGCAAGAAGAAATTAGTGCCCTTGAACTACCAATCTTCTTGGGAAAGTCATTTGAAACATTGAAGTAATTCTAGAAGTAGTTGAAGAAAGTTGGGAGATCAGCGCTGGGCTTCTAAGGCAACAAGCACAGGAGCCAATTAGCAATCACACCTTACAGAAATCAGGGAATGAAGGGGCAAATTAAATCTTCCCTGGAATGGGAGAAAAGAGAGAAGTCCATCTTCTGAATCACTTCTGCAGGAAAAGGGGAAAGCGCTCTCCCTGTTCAGGACTAATACTCTATTTATTTAGTACTTGCTAAGGAGAATGAAGCCTCTGAAAAGTGTTTCTCATTAATAGATCTAGTTTCCCCTTTGGCCAATATATTCTCTCCTGTTAATAGGAGGATAAAACGAAGCAATTGTCCCAATGTATCTCCAGTCACTCCGCTCCAGCCTATATTCATACATGGTGACCACTTCAAGGGACAGCATCCATGCCTAATTCTTGTTTTATATTTTATTTTACGGTATTTGTTAAACGCTTACTATGTGCCAGGCACTGTTCTAAGCGCTGGGCTTGATACAAGATAATCAGGTCGGACAGAGTCTCTGTTCCACATATCTTTATTCATTCATTCAATCGTATTTATTGAGCGCTAGCTGTGTGCAGAGCACTGCATTAAGCACTTGGAAAGTTCAATTCGGGCAACAAATAGAGACAATCCCTACCCAACAATCAATCAATTGTATTTATTGAGCGCTTACTGTGTGCAGAGCACTGTACTAAGCGCTTGGGAAGTACAAGTTGGCAACATATAGAGACCAGTCCCTACCCAACAGTGGGCTCACAGTCTAGAAGTGGGGAGACAGACAACAAAACGAAACAAAACAAGTGAACAGGCATCAATAGCGTCAATGTAAATAACTAGAATTGTAAATATATACACATCAGTAATAAAATAAATAGAATAATAAATATGTACATATACACACAAGTGCTGTGGGGTGGGGAAGGGGGTAGAGCAGAGGGAGGGAGTCGGGGTGATGGGGAGGGGAGGAGGGGCAGAGGAAAAGGGGGGCTTAGTCTGGGAAGGCCTCCTGGAGGAGGTGAGATTTCAGTAGGGCTTTGAAGTGGGGGGTCAGATGAGGGAACTGAGGTACAGAAAAGTGAAGTGACTTCTGCCTGTATACTCTTTCCCAGCATTTAGTTCAGTGTTGTGCATACAGTAAGCATTTGATGATGATCATGATGATGGTATTTGTTAAGCGCTTACTATGTGCCAAACACTGTTCTAAGCGCTGGGCTAGATACAAGGTAATCAGGTTGTCCCACGTGGGGCTCACGGTCTTGATCCCATTTTTACTGAGGAGGGAACTGAGGCCCAGAGAAGTGAAGTAACTTGCCAAGGTGACACAGCAGGCGGAGCTGAGATTAGAACCCACGTCCTCTGACTCCCAAGCCCGGGCTCTTTCCACTGAGTCACGATGCTTCTTAATACTATTATTATTAATGCCACGGCAGAGGCGGTGAGGAGGGGGTCCGGGATGGAGGAAGGAGGGTCGAGGGGGAGGGGACCCCCAGAGGAGGGAGGGAAGGAGGGAACGGGAAGAGGGGAGAAGCGAAGAGGGGTAGCCGATTCTGGTTGCCAGCAGGTCCTGGGTTCTAATCCCGACTCCACCACTTAATAATAATAATGATGATGGTATTTGTTAAGCGCTTCCTATGCGCCACGCACTGCTCTAAGCGCTTACTATGTGCCATGCACTGTTCTAAGCGCTGGGGTAGATGCAAGGTAATCAGGTTGTCCCTCATGAGGCTCACGGTCTTAATCCCCCATTTTACGGATGAGGAAACAGACCCAGAGAAGTTAAGTGACTCACCCAAAGTCACACAGCTGACATGTGGGGGAGCCGGGATTAGACCCCACGGCCTCTGACTCCCAAGCCCGGGCTCTTTCCACTGAGCCACGCTGCTTCACTTGTCTGCTGTGTGACCCCGGGCAACTCACTTCGCTTCTCTGGGCCTCAGTTCCCTTATCTGGAAAATGAGGATGAAGACTGTGAACCCCACGTGAAACAGGGACTGGGTCCAACCCGATTATCGTGTATCTCCCCCAGCGTTTATAACAGCGCCTGAGACATAGTAAGCGCTTAACCAATACCATCATCAGCATTATTACTCTATTTTATTAATGATGTGTATCTATCTATCTATAATTCTATTAATCTATTATGATAGTGTAGACACCTGTCTACTTGTTTTGTTTTGTTGTATGTCTCCTCCCTTCTAGACTGTGGGCCCGTTGTTGGGTAGGGACCGCCTCTATATGTTGCCGATTTGTACTTTCCAAAGCGCTTAGAACAGTGCTTGGCACATAGTGAGCGCTCAGTAAATACGATTGAATGAATGAATAAATGAATGATTATTATTATTATTGGAGGAGATGGAGAGGGAGCGGGGACGAAGCAGCAGGTTGGGGCCGCGTGTCTGTAATAACGATGGTATTTGTGAAGCGCTTAATATGTGCGAATAATAATGATGACATTTGTTAAGCGCTTACTATGTGCAAAGCACTGTTCTAAGCGCTGGGGAGGTTACAAGGTGATCAGGTTGTCCCACGGGGGGCTCACAGTCTTAATCCTCATTTTACAGATGAGGTAACTGAGGCACAGAGAAGTTAAGTGGCTTGCCCAAAGTCACACAGCTGACAACTGGCGGAGCGGGATTTGAACCCATGCCCTCTGACTCCAAAGCCCGGGCTCTTTCCACGGAGCCACGCTGCTTCTGAAGCACTGTTCTAAACGCTGGGGGTATACAAGGTGATCAGGTTGTCCCACGTGGGGCTCACAGTCTTAACCCCCATTTTCCAGATGAGGGAACTGAGGCTCAGAGAAGTGAAGTGACTTGCCCAAGGTCACACAGCAGCGAAGTGGCGGAGGCGGGATTAGAACCCATGACATCTGACTCCCAAGCACGGGCTCTTGTGTGTGTTTCCCCGGCGGGGCGGGGTGCTCAGGGAGGAGGGAGGGCACGGAGGGCACAGAGGGCACGGAGCCCGGTCTCCCTGGCTGGGGGTTGCGGGGGCGGGGGGGGGGGTCCCTGCTCAGGCCTGGACCCATCTGGCCCCCTCCAGTCCTGTCCAGCCCCCTCCGGACCGACACTGGCCCGCCCCGGCCCCCTCCAGTCCTGTCCTGCCCCCTCCGGACCCTTCCGCACCCCTTCGGACCTCCGCTGGCCCTCCCTGGCCCCCTCGGGTCCTGTCCAGCCCCCTCCGGCCCCCTCCGGACCTCCACTGGCCGTCCCCGGCCCCCTTCGGTCCTGTCCACCCCCCTCCGGCCCCCTCCGGACCTTCACTGGCCGTCCCCGGCCCCCTCCGGTCCTGTTCAGCCCCCTCCAGACCTCCACTGGCCCTCTCCGGCCCCCTCCGGGCCTCCACTGGCCCTCCCCGGGCCCCTCCGGTCCTGTCCAGCCCCCTCCAGACCACCACTGGCCCGGCCCGGCCCGGCCCCCTCCAGTTCTGTCCAGCCCCCTTCCGACCCCTCCGGACCTCCACTGGCCCGCCCGGGCCCCCTCGGGTCCTGTCCAGCCCCCTCCGGACCTCCACTGACCCTCCTCGGCCCCCTCCGGACCTCCACTGGCCCGCCCCGGCCCCCTCCGGTCCTGTCCAGCCCCCTCCAGACCTCCACTAGCCCTCCCCGGCCCCCTCGGGTCCTGTCCAGCCCCGTCCAGCCCTTCACTGGCCCTCCCCGGCCCCCTCCAGTCCTGTCCAGCCCCCTCCAACCCCCTCCAGACCTCCACTGGCCCTCCCCAGCCCCCTCGGGTCCTGTCCAGCCCACTCCAGACCTCCACGGGTCCGCCCTGGCCCCCTCCAGTCCTGTCCAGCCCCCTCCGGCCCCCTCCGGACCTCCACTGGCCCTCCCCCGCCCCCTCCAGTCCTGTCCATCCCCCTCCAGCCCCCTCCGCACCCCTCCGGACCTCCACTGGTCCTCCCCAACCCCATCTGGTCCAGTCCAGCCCCCTCCGAACCCTTCCGGCCCCCTCCGGACCTCCACTGGCCTGCCCCAGCCCCCTCCGGTCCTGTCCAGCCCCCTCCTACCTCCCCCTGGACGGCCCAGAACTCAGGCCCTTCCAACTTCCAACTTGGATGAAGCAGCTTGTCTCAGTGGAAAAAGCACAGACTTGGGAGTCAGAGGTCATGGGTTCTAATTCTGACTCCACCACTTGTCAGCTGGGTGACTTTGGGCAAGTCACTTCACTTCTCCGGGCCTCAGTTACCTCATCTGTAAAATGGGGATGAAGACTGTGAGCCCCATGTGGGACAACCTGATTACCTTGTTATCACACCGCCAGTGCTTAGAACAGTGCTTGGCACATAGTAAGCACTTAACAAATACCATCATTGGTATTACCATTATTCCAGGCCTGGAATAATACCCCCACTTTACCCACTAAACAACACTGCTTCTCTAGGAGAGTGGGGATTCATTCATTCATTCAATCGTATTTATTGAACGTTTACTGTGTGCAGAGCACTGTTCTAAGCGCTTGGGAAGTACAAGTCAGCAACGTATAGGGTGGATGAATTTCAGGGGTCAGGGACGGATGATGACCATCATCCAGGCAGAGGGTTAATGGGAGCAGGGCTGAGTAGCTTCAGCCTGGATGAGAAGGACTGGTTTTCTTCAAGCTTTCACCCAGTAACATAATAGTTATGATTATTATTATGGTGCTTGTTAAGTGCTTACCATGTGCCAAGCACTGTTCTAAGCACTGGGATAGATACAAGTTAGTCAGGTTGGACACAGTTCCTGTCCCCCATAGGGCTCACAGTCTCAGAGAAGCAGCATGGCTCAGCAGAAAGAGCCCGGGCTTTGGAGTCAGAGGTCATGGGTTCAAATCCCAACTCCGCCAATTGTCAGTTGTGTGACTTTGGCAAGTCACTTCACTTCTCTGTGCCTCAGTGACCTCATCTGTAAAATGGGGATTAAGATAGTGAACCCCCCGTGGGACAACCTGATCTCCTTGTATCCGAACAGTGCTTTGCACATAGTAAGCGTTTAACAAATACCATTATTATTATTGTTATTAATAATCCTCATTTTACAGGATTATTACTGAGGCCCAGAAAAGTGAAGTGAGTTGCCCAAGGTCATGCAGCAGAGCTGTGGCAGAGCCAGGATACAGACTCACTTCAGTTTCCCCATCTGAAAACTGGGGGCAAGCCTAGGTGACTGGGTGGAGCAAGGAGGGATTGTGTGGGTTTGTAAGGGTACTTGGAGGGCGCTTTGCACTCTTGTAAGGTAGGAAGGAGGGGGAAGAGTAATTAAATGCAAACTCAATCAATCAATCAACAGTATTTATTGAGGACTTATAATAATAATAATAATGGCATTTATTAAGCACTTACTATGTGCAAAGCACTGTTCTCAGTGCTGGGGAGGTTATGAGGTGATCAGGTTGTCCCACATGGGGCTCACAGTCCATCCCCATTTTACAGACGAGGTAACTGAGGCCCAGAGAAGTGAAGTGACTTGCCCAAAGTCACACAGCTGACAAGTGGCGGAAGCAGGATTTGAAGCCATGACCTCTGACTCCAAAGCCCGGGCTCTTTCCACTGAGCCACACTGCTTATTATGTGCAGAGCACTGCACTAAACATTATCCAACCTCGGCTTCACTGACACTGTCCTCTCCTGGTTCTCCTTTCTCTCTGGCTGCTCATTCTCAGTCTCTTTTGCGGGCTCCTCCTCTGCCTCCCACCCCTTAACTGTGGATTCATTTATTCATTCATTCAATTGTATTTATTGAGCACTTACAGTGTGCAGAGCACTGTACTTAGCGCTTGGAAAGTACAATTCAGCAACAGAGACAATCCCTACCCAACAGCAGGCTCACAGTCTAGAAACATAAGTGCTGTAGGGTTGAGGGTGGGAAGAATATCAAATGCCTAAAGCTCACGAACGTGTGGCTTAGTGGAAAGAGCACGGGCTTGAGAGTCAGAGGTCATGGGTTCTAATCCTGCTCCGCCACTTGTCAGCTGTGTGACTTTGGGCAAGTCACTTAACTTCTCTGTGCCTTAGTTACCACATCTGTAAAATGGGGATTAATAATAATAATAATAATAATAGTAATAACAACAACATTATTTGTTAAGCGCTTACTATGTGCAAAGCACTGTTCTAAGCGCTGGGGGGATACAAGGTGATCAGGTTGTCCCATGTGGGGCTCACAGTCTTAATCCCCATTTTACAGATGAGGGAACTGAGTCACAGAGAAGTGACTTGCCCAAAGTCACACAGCTGACAATTGGCGGAGCGGAATTTGAACCCA
Organism: Tachyglossus aculeatus; assembly: GCF_015852505.1. Lineage (NCBI taxonomy): Eukaryota > Metazoa > Chordata > Mammalia > Monotremata > Tachyglossidae > Tachyglossus > Tachyglossus aculeatus. Next base: position 21,515,587 of record NC_052068.1, read on the forward strand.
TGACCTCTGACTCCAAAGCCCGTGCTCTTTCCACTGAGCCATGCTGCTTCTCTAAGGCTGTGAGCCCCACGTGGGACTAACTGATAACTTTGTAGCTACCCCAGGGCTTAGAACAGAAGCACATAGTAAGCACTTAACAAATATCATTATTATTATTATTATTATAGATGATGTAGAAGGGAGAGCCAGCAGGGCAAAAGAGGACTTAATGGGGGAAGGCCTCTTAGAGGAGGTGTGACCTTAATAATACTCTGAAGGTTGGCAGAGTGGCGGTCTGGCATATACGCAGGAGGCGGGAGTTCCCGGCTAAGGGGAGAATGTGGGAAAGGGGTCAACAGTGAGGTAGACGAGATCAAGCGCTTAGTACAGTGCTCTGCACACAGTAAGCGCTCAATAAATACGATTGAATGAATTGGGGCAGAGTGAGTAAACTGGCGCTAGAGGAGCGGAGTGTGCAGAATGATTAGTGAGGTGAGGTAGGATGGGGTGAGCAACTTAATGTAGGGTTGGGCTGGGGAGTGCTTTCTTCTGAGCTCTTGAAGAAATCTCAGCGTGTTAAATGCAAATACTCAAAGTGGGAGGAGGGATGTGCCACTCAGCTAACTCTCCTATAATTATTCACGTTGAAAACATGAACGAATCCGGAAAAGCCAATGCAGAGGCCTTAAAGCCTGATCAGCTCCCTGGCAGCAGCAACAGTGGCAGGAGGACTTACTGAACAAGGCCCCATAGGGGAAACCATAAGAGAAAAAAATAAAGACCCTGCCCTCGAGTAGCTTACAGACTGAGCCCCCTTTCCCAGACTGAGCCCCCTTTTTCCTGTCCTCCTCCCCATCCCCCCGCCCTACCTCCTTCCCCTCCCCACAGCACCTGCATATATGTTTGTACAGATTTATTACTCTATTTTTCTTGTACATATTTACTATTCTATTTTGTTAATGATGTGCATCTAGCTTTATTTCTATTTGTTCTGATGACTTGACCCTGTCCATATGTTTTGTTTTGTTGTCTGTCTCCCCCTTCTAGACTGTGAGCCCATTGTTGGGTAGGGACCGTCTCTATATGTTGACAACTTGGACTTCCCAAGCACTTAGTACAGTGCTCTGCACACAGTAAGCGCTCAATAAATACAATTGAATGAATGAATGAATGAATAATAATAAATAATAATGATGGCATTTATTAAGCGCTTACTATGTGCAAATCCCTGTTCTAAGCACTGGGGAGGTTACAAGATGATCAGGCTGTCCCACAGGGGACTCACAGTCTTCATCCCCATTTTACAGATGAGGTAACTGAGGCCCAGAGAAGTGAAGTGACTTGCCCAAAGTCACACAGCTGACAAGTGGCGGAGCCAGTATTTGAACCCATGACCTCTGACTCCAAAGCCCATGCTCTTTCCACTGAGCCACGCTGCTTCTCTGAATGCATTTTATGAATGCATTTTATGCCATGGAATCAGTATGGAGGGAAAAAGTTTGGGCAGAAGTAGGACCAGAGGGCCTTCCTCTCCTCACGAAGGAGTTCCCAAACTTACAGGAATGATCCTAATAGCAGGGATGTTTCCCCCAAGCAATGTACTAAGAACTGGGGTAGATACAAATTAGGTCAGATATAGTCCCCAACCCACATGGGGTTCACATCCTAAGTTGAAGGGAGGACAGACATTGAATCACCATTGTACAGATGAGGAAACTGAGGCCCAGAGAAGTTAAGCGACTTGCCCAAAGTCACACAGCAGCCAGGTGGCACAGCCAGGATTAGAACACAGGTCCTCTGGCAACCAAGTCAGGGTTCTTTCTACCTGGCCATGCTGCTAGATGTAGGAAAGATTGCTCACAGATCACCCCTCCAGCTCCTCCCAGTCCCTCAGCCACCCTGGACCTATGGACCTCTTTGACTTTGGAATGCAAAATTACCTGACTTCCTTGTTTCAGTCAGTCTTTCAGTCAGTCAATCATATTTATTAAGCACTCACTATGTGCAGTGAATGATTTTTCTACAGAAACGCTCAGGGCATGTTTCCCCACTCCTCAAGAAACTCCAGTGGTTGCCCATCCACTTCCATATCAAACAAAAACCCCTCACCATTGGTCCTCACTCCAATCACCTTGCCCCTCCTACCTCACCTGCTCCTACCACAGCCCAGCCCTCACACTTCGCTTCTCTAATGCTAACCTTCTCACTTTGCCTCCATGATAATAATAATAATAATAATAATAATGATGATGATGGCATTTATTAAGCACTTACTATGTGCAAAGCACTGTTCTAAGCACTGGGGAGGTTACAAGGTGATCAGGTTATCCCACTGGGGGGCCTCGCAGTCTTAATCCCTATTTTACAGATAAGGTAACTGAGGCCCAGAGAAGTTAAGTGACTCGCCCGAAGTCACACAGCTGACAGTTGGTGGAGCTGGGATTTGAACCCATGACTTCTGACTCCAAAGACCATGCTCTTTCCACTGAGCCACGCTTCTTCTCCATCTCACCGCCAACCCCTCACCCATGTCCTGCCTCTGGCCTGGAACGCCCTCCCTCCTCAAATCTGACAGACAATTAGTCTCCTCCCCCTTCAAAGCCTTATTGAAGGCACATCTCCTCCCTGATTAAACTCCCCTTTCCTCTTTTCCTACTCCCTTCTGCTTGGCCCAACTTGCTCACTTTGCTCATTACCCCTCCCAGCCCCACAGCTCTTATAATAATGATAGCATGTATTAAGCTCTTACTATGTGCAGAGCACTGTTCTAAGCGCTGGTGGGGGGATACAAGGTGATCAAGTTGCCATATGTGGGGCTCACAATCTTAATCCCCATTTTACAGATGAGGTAACTGAAGCTCAGAGAAGTAAAGTGACTTGCCCAAGGTCACATAGCAGTCATGTGGCAGAGTTGGGATTCGAACCCATGACCTCTGACTCCAAAGCCCATGCTCTTTCCACTGAGCCACGCTGCTTCTTATGTACATAACTGTAATTTTTTTATTTTATATTCACGGCTGTCTCCCATCTCTCTAGACTGTAAGCTCGTTGTGGGCATAAATGTGTCTGCTTACCTGTTTACAGTTTACTGTGGTATTGTACTCCCCCAAGCGCTTAGTACAGTACTCCACACACAGTAAGTGCTTAATAATAATAATAATAATAATAATAATAATAATAATAATAACGATGGCATTTGTTAAGCACTTACTACGTGCGAAGCACTCTTCTAAGCCGGAATACATTCATTCAATCATGTTTATTGAGCGCTTACTGTGTGCAGAGCACTGTACTAAGCGCTTCGGAAATACCAGGAGGCAACATATAGAGACACTCCCTACCCAACAACGGGCTCACAGTCTAGAAGGGGGTGACAGACAACAAAGCAAAACATGTAGACAGGTGTCAAAATTGTCAGAACAAATGGAATTAAAGCTAAATGCACATCATTAACAGAATAAATAGAATAGTAAATATGTCTAAGTAAAATAAATAGAGTAATAAATCTGTACAAATATATAGAAGTGCTGTAGGGAGGGGAAGGAGGAGAGGAAAAAGGAGGCTCAGTCTGGGAAGGTCTCCTGGAGGAGGTGAGCTCTCAGTAGGGCTTTAAAGGGAGGAAGAGAGCTAGCTTGGTGAGAAGCAGCGTGGCTCAGTGGAAAGAGCCTGGGCTTTGGAGTCAGAGGTCATGGGTTCAAATCCTGGCTCTTCCACTTGTCAGCTGAGTGACTTTGGGCAAGTCACTTAACTTCTCTGGGCCTCAGTTACCTCATCTGTAAAATGGGGATTTAGACTGTGAGCCCCCCATGGGACAACCTGATCATCTTGTAACCTCCCCAGAGCTTAGAACAGTGCTTTGCACATAGTAAGCGCTTAATAAATGCCATTATTATTATTACTATGTGTGGAAGGAGGGCATTCCAGGCCAGGGGAAAAACATGGGACTGAATGAATACTAAGTGCTTGGGAGAGTACAATATAACAATAAACAGACTCATTCCCTGCTCACAACGAATTTGCAGTCTAGAGGGGGAGACAGACATTAGTATAAATAAATTTCAGATATGAACGTAAGTGCTGTGGAGCTGGGAAGGGGGGTGAATAAAGGGAGCAGGTCAGGGCGATACAGAAGGGAGTGGGAGAAGAGGAAAGGAGGGCTTAACTCCCTCCCCCTCAAAACCCCCCACCATTTTGTTGTTCCATGCTCTACGCAGTAATACAACAGAAAGCCCTAGCAATTCCATCATGAGCTTCCAAAGTGAAGGTTTCTACAGTGTCAGCTCCCCTCTCTGCACTGCCCAGCTGTTGGGTGGTAGTGCATTTCACGACACAAACAGTTGTGTATTAAGGGATCACATTTAGAAAAGGAAAATAGCGGAGGAGGAAATTCTCTATTTTAGCATTTCAGGAACAGGAGCAGCACAAACCCAGATTCTGAGATGGTTTGAGGTGCCAATAGCCTTAACCACATTTTGCCGTATACTGTAATTAATCAGGAAATAGCGTGGCCTACTGAAGAGAGCACAGGCCTGGGAGTGTTGTCCACTAGCGGACTTGACATGACTGACTCCATTTTGTGTATGTTGACAGTAACCCTCCATTTTGTGCAGGCCATGAGAACAACTCCTTTTTTTGTATTTTATGCAAGGCTCAGCAACAGATGTCTTCAAGGCCAGTAACACCTATCTGTGCAAGGGCATGGGGCAGATAACAACAACCTGCACAAGGCAGTGAGAACAGAGAATAATAAGAATTTGTAACATCTTGTCGGTCCTAATTGGATTCCTGAAATTCCCAATTGCTCCGCTCCCATGTTGCTGTACTCAATAAAAGACACAGTGAGAATGGGATCGGGGCTGCTTGTCACTCGTACCTCTCCCGGGAGGTGAACGGGCAGGTAGCCACTTTCCTTCTTTACTGCTCTATCTGAACTCATGCCTCCGACTCATTTTTCCTATCTGCGTCACCACCCTGGGTACAAGAACCCTGCGGCTGATTTACACCGATTAACCTATTTTGCACCCTACTTGTCGATAACAGGAGTCAGAAGACCTGGGTTCTAATTCTCTCACCAAAGCCTGCCAGTCTCACCTCCACAATATCTCCAAGATCCGCCCTTTTTTTTCCATCCAAACCGCTACCTTGCTGGTTCAAACTCTCATCCTATCCCGACTGGATTAGTACATCAGCCTCCTTTCTGATCTCCCATCCTCCTGTCTCTCCCCGCTTCAGTCTATACTTCACTCTGCTGCCCGGATTGTCTTTCTGCAGAAGTGCTCTGGGCATGTCACTCCCCTCCTCAGTGGTTACCTATCAACCTTCAAATCAAGCAAAACCTCCTCACTCTAGGCTTCACCTCGCCTCCTCCTACCTCACCTGCCTTCTCTCCTTCTCCAGCCCAGCCTGCACCCTCCGCTCCTCTGCTGCTAACCTTCTCAATGTGGTCGTTCTTTCCTGTCCCGCCATCAACCCCCGGCCCACGTCCTCCCCCTGGCCTGGAATGCCCTCCCTCCACACATCCGCCAAACTAGCTCTCTTCCCCCCTTCAAAGCCCTACTGAGAGCACACCTCCTCCAGGAGGCCTACCTACACTGAGCCCCCCTTTTCCTCTCCTCCTTCTCCCCTCCCCATCGCTCCCCTCCCTCTCCACAGCACTTTTGTATATTTGTACATATTTATTACTCTATTTATTTTATTAATGATGTGTATATAGCTATAATTCTATTTATTCTGGTGGTATTGACACCTGTCTACCCGTTTTGTTTTGTTGTCTGTCTCCCCCTCCTAGACTGTGAGCCCATTGTTGGGTAGGGACTGTCTCTATATGTTGCTGATTTGTACTTCCCAAGCGCTTAGTACAGTGCTCTGCACACAGTAAGTGCTCAAATCAATACGATTGAATGAAATGAATGAATTCCGGCTCTGCCACCTGTCTGCTGTGTGACCTCAGGCAAATCAGTTCACTTCTTTGGGACTAAGTTACCTCATCTTTAAAATGGGGATTAAGACTGTGATCCCTATGTGGGACATGAAACTGTGATCCCTAGGTGGGAGATGGACTGTGTCCAACTGGATTATCTAGTATCTACTCCAATGCTTAGTACAGTGCCTGGCGCATAGTAAGTGCTTAACAAATACCATTAAAAAAAGGAAGCAACAGCCATATAGGGAGAAGTGGTCAAAATGTCTGGGGCTGGTTCAAGCCACTGTGATGTAGATCAACAACACCTATGCTTTAGTTTCCCCATCTACACAGTGGGGAGAGGTGGAGAGTGGAGGTGGATTTGTACTTCCCAAGCACTTAGTACAGTGCTCTGCACACAGTAAGCGCTCAATAAATACGATTGATTGATTGATTGATTGATTGATTGGAGAGGATGAGGGAGATAAAGACTGAAAACACTCTGGGCTCCCGGGATAAGTGATTCAAATTCTGAGTCTGATCACTTCACCTTTGTGATGCAAAACTGAAGCCACTGTACTAAAAAGACTAGTTCACGTCAACTCTGGTAGGGATAAGCAGCGAGGCTCAGTGGAAAGAGCCCGGGCTTTGGAGTCAGAGATCATGGATTCAAATCCTGACTCCTCCACTTGTCAGCTGTGTGACCCTGGGCAAGTCACTTCACTTCTCTGGGCCGCAGTTACCTCATCTGTAAAATGGGGATGAAGACTGTGAGCCCCACGTGGGACATCCTGATCACCTTGTAACCTCCCCAGAGCTTAGAACAGTGCTTTGCACAGAGTAAGCACTTAATAAATGCCATTATTATTATTCACAGAGGAGAGGCCTAGAAGGATGAATCACTCCGAGAGGTAATTGGAGTCGTTGCAGAGATCTGGACCATCCAGAATGCCCTCCCTCCCCACATCCGCCAAGCTAGCTCTCTTTCTCCCTTCAAGGCCCTATTGAGAGCTCACATCCTCCAGGAGGCTTTCCCAGACTGAGCCCCCTCCTTCCTCTCCCCCTCCTCCCCCTCTCCATCTCCCCTGCCTTACCTCCTTCCCTTCCCCACAGCACCTGTATATATGTATATATGTTTGTACGTATTTATTACTCTATTTATTTATTTTACTTGTACGTATCTATTCTATTTATTTTATTTTGTTAATATGTTTTGTTTTGTTCTCGGTCTCCCCCTTCTAGACTGTGAGCCCACTGTAGGGTAGGGACCGTCTCTATATGTTGCCAACTTGTACTTCCCAAGCACTTAGTACAGTGCTCTGCACACAGTAAGCGCTCAATAAATACGATTGATTGATTTATCCAGGAATTCCTGTGGCTCGAGCCGTCTCTTCAGGAGGTGATTGCTCATTTTCTGTGCAGTGGGTTGGGTGGACTTATTTCATTTTGGGCTAACCACGCGGAGCTGTGCGGACGACGCTGGCATAGGCTGGGCTTTATCTCCAAGCAGACCTGGGCAGAATGCCGGCTCTGCGGTAGATGGGAAAACATTTCTCTGAATCCCAAGCAAAACAAGAAAGCCCCGGCCTGCAGCGGCAGGTACTGGAGACCGGCTGAGATGCATGGCAGGTTCATGCTTGTGGGGGCTTCAGTCTTCAGATGTTAATCTGTCTTCACCATCTTGCTGGGGTCACCCCCCTCCACTCCGACCACGTTGGGCCCATGTTGGACTTGGACTGCGTCCAACCTGATCAGCTTGTATCTTGTCCTGTGTCGTCGAGTCGTTTCCGACCCATAGAGACTCCACGGACCCATCTCTTCCAGAACACCCCGCTCTCCATCTGCCATCCTTCTGGTAGTGGATCCAAGTGTTTTCTTGGTAAAAATATGGAAGCAGTTTACCATTGCAGCCTTCTGTGCAGTAAACTCGAGTCTCCATCCTCGACTCTCTCCCGTGCCACTGCTGCCTAACGTGGGCGAGTTTTGACTTGTAGCAGATTGCCTTCCACTCGCTAGCCACTGCCCAAGCTAGGAATGGAATGGGTAAATAATAATAAATAATGATGGCATTTGTTAAGTGCTTACTATGTGCAAAGCACTGTTCTAGGTGCTGGGGAGGTTACAAGGTGATCAGGTTGTCCCATGGGGGTTCACAGATGAGGTAACTGAGGCACAGAGAAGTGAAGTGACTTGCCCAAAGTCACACAGCTGACAAGCGGTGGAGACGGGATTTGAACCCATGACTTCTGACTCCCAAGCCTGGGGTCTTTCCACTGAGCCAAGCTGCTTCTCTTTAGGTCTCTCCTTGATTCTCCCTCCCATAGCCAAGACTGGTAGAGTACTGGAAAATCTCCAGGTGTGACCCTGAGAGGTGAGCATGTATCTACCCCAGTGCTTACTACAGTGTCTCGCACATAGTAAGCATTTAACGAATACGACAAAAAAAACCCAAAAAGTGTTTTATTGTATTCTCCCAAGTACTTAGTACAGTGCTCTGCACAGAGTAAGTGTTCAGTAAATAACGTTGATGATGATAATGATGATTATTAGAGATGTTCAACTACACATGGAGGCCCCTGGGGTTGCAAAGCACTTATCTGGAGGAACCTTTCTATACAATCCACTGAGGCAGATGCTGAGTTCTTCAACAGGCCCGGGCTGGGAGATTCATTCATTCATTCAATCCTATTTATTGAGCGCTTACTATGTGCAGAGCACTGTACTAAGCACTTGGGAAGTACAAGTTGGAGATCATTCTTGCTGACTGTTCTTCCTGCTCCCTGATCCTTGGTTCCAACCCATTCGCCTCCACCGTCAATGACCAATAATAAGGATGGTATTTGTTAAGCGCTTACTATGTGCAAACACTGTTCTAAGCGCTGGGGAGCTTACAAGGTGATCAGGTTGTCCCACAGGGGGCTCACAGTTTTAATCCCCATTTTACAGATGAGGTAACTGAGGCCCAGAGAAGTTAAGTGACATGCCCAAAGTCAACACAGCTGAAAATTGGCGGAGCAGGGATTTGAACCCATGACCTCTGACTCCAAAGCCCGGGCTCTTTCCACTGAGTCGTTTCACTGCAGCAAGAGGTGTTGTATCCAGAATAATAATAATAATGGTATTTGTTAATAATAATAATAATAATAACAATAATAATAATAATGGCATTTATTAAGCGCTTACTATGTGCAAAGCACTGTTCTAAGTGCTGGGCACTGTTCTAAGCGCTGGCTTACTATGTGCCAAGCACTGTTCGAAGCGCTGGGGGAGATATAACTTTCATTCATTCATTCATTCAATCGTATTTATTGAGTGCTCGATAAATACGATTGAATGAATGAATGAGTGAATGAATGAATGAGCCCCCTGCTGCCTCTCCCCTTCATTCATTCATTCATTCAATCGTATTTATTGAGCACTTACTGTGTGCAGAGCACTGTACTAAGCACTTGGGAAGTACAAGTTGGCAACATATAGAGACGGTCCCTACCCAACAGTGGACTCACAGCCTAGAAGAAAATTCAAAATTCATCCAGCCGTCCCCACTTCCTGAAGACCTGGTCCTTGCAAGATTTTGATTTCCTCTCATGATTGAGAGTATTTCTTCTGCCTTTCCCTAAGGGGATCTAGCAGACAAGGGCCTCCTTGCTTTCCCAGCCCAATCAGACTGGAGATAAATTTATAATTTAACGTTATCAGGTTGTCCCACGTGGGGCTCAAGGTCTTCATCCCCATTTTACAGATGAGGTAACTGAGGCCCAGAGAAGTGAAGTGACTTGCCCAAAGTCACACAGCTGACAAGTGGGATTAGAACCCGTGACCTCTGACTCCCAAGCCTGGGCTCTTAAGCCACACTGCTTCTCAATAGACACATTCCCTGCCCACAGAGAGTTTCCATACATGACTCCACCCACCCTCCTCCCTCCTCATGTCTACATCCCCTCATCCATCCCTCCTTCAACCTCACAAGCACATACCCACCTATTAAGCAGATTGGAGAAGCAGCGTGGCTCAGTGGAAAGAGCCCGGGCTTTGGAGTCAGAGGTCATGGGTTCAAATCCCGGCTCCGCCACTTGTCAGCTGTGTGACTTTGGGCAAGTCACTTCACTTCTCTGGGCCTCAGTTACCTCATCTGTAAAAAAGGGGATTAAGACTGTGAGCCCCCCGTGGGACAACCTGATCACCTTGTAACCTCCCTAGCGCTTAGAACAGTGCTTTGCACACAGTAAGCACTTAATAAATGCCATCATTATTATTATTAAGAAAACCTAATTCCCAACGCATCAGAGAAGCAGTGTGGCTCAGTGGAAAGAGCATGGGTTTGAGAGTCAGAGGTCATGGGTTCTAATCCCGGCTCTGCCACATGTCTGTTGTGTGACCTTGGGCAAGTCACTTCACTTCTCTGAGCCTCAGTTACCTCATCTGCAAAATGGGGATTAAGACTGTGAGCCCCACATGGGACAACCTGATCACCTTGTACCCCCCCAGCACTTAGAACAGTGCTTTGCACATAGTAAGCATTTAACAAATGCCATTATTATTGTTATTATTATTATTATTCACTTCACACCCATCATTATTCATGAACATATACTAGACCTCTTTCACCAACCCACCCTCACCATGCCAGCACTCTGCACACAGTAAGCGCTCAATAAATACAATTGAATGAACACATAGACATTTAGGGCTTGGGAAGGACATAAGAAGCCAGAGAGAGACTATAAGGAGTAAAACAGAGAGGAAGGAGAATCAGAATGTGAGAAAGGATGAGAAATAAATCATCTCATCCGGGCAAATAATTTATTCCCATTATTGTTATCATGTAGAAGCACCATGGCTTAGTGGAAAGACCACGAGCTTGGGCGTCAGAGGTGGTGAGTTTTAATCCCAGCTCCGCCACTTGTCCGCTCTGTGACTTTGAACTTCACTTCTCTGTGCCTCAGTGACCTCATATGTAAAATGGGAATTAATCAATCAATCAATCATATTTATTGAGCGCTTACTGTGTGCAGAGCACTGTACTAAGCGCTTGGGAAGTACAAGTTGGCAACATATAGAGACAGCCCCTACCCAACAGTGGGCTAAGACTGTGAGCCCCATGTGAGACAACGTAATCACCTTGTATCTACCCCAGCTCTTAGACTAGTGCTTGGCACATAGTTAACGCTTAACAAATACCATTATTGTTATTGTTATTATTGTCAGCTGTGTGACTTTGGGCAAGTCACTTCACTTCTCTGGGCCTCCGTTCCCTCATCTGTAAAAATTGGGATTAAGACTGTGAGTCCCACGTGGGACAACCTGATCACCTTGTAACCTTCCCAGCACTCAGAACAGTGCTTCGCACATAGTAAGCACTTAATAAATGTCGTTATTATTATTATTATCATTATAATTATACAATATGTATTATATACATATACAGACTGAGCCCCCTCCTTCCTCTCCCCCTCCCCATCCCTCCGCCTTGCCTCCTTCCCCTCCCCACAGCACCAGTATATGTTTGTACAGATTTATTACTCTATTTATTTATTTATTTTACTTGTACATATTTATTCTATTTATTTTATTTTGTTAATATGTTTTGTTTCATTGCTGTCTCCCCCTTCTAGACTGTGAGCCTGCTGTTGGGTAGGGACCATCTCTATATGTTGCCAACTTGTACTTCCCAAGCGCTTAGTATGGTGCTCTGCACACAGTAAGCGCTCAATAAATACGATTGAATGAATGAATGAATGAATATATTATATATAAAATATATCATATAATATATGAAATATGTAATCATAGTATAATTATGTTATTATAAATATAATATAGGATAATGTCACTATATCAATATAATATAATATATGATATAATATAATATACTATATAATATAATATAAGCGCTTAATACAGTGCTCTGCACACGGAAAGAGCTCAATAAATACGATTGAATGATTATTAGTGCCTTAAAATCTCCCCAATTCCCTGACTTAACTGTGGGGTGTGAGCGCCACCTGGTGGACATCTTTGTTATGCCTCCCTATTCTTTTAAATCCTCATTCATTCATTCAATCGTATTTATTGAGCGCTTACTGTGTGCAGAGCACTGTACTAAGTGCTTGGGAAGTACAAGTTGGCAACATATGGAGACGGTCCCTACCCAACAATGGGCTCACAGTCTAGAAGGGGGAGACAGACAACAAAACAAAACATGTGGACAGGTGTCAAGTCATCAGAATAAATAGAAGTAAAGCTAGATGCACATCGTTAACAAAATAAATAGAATGGTAAATATGTACAAGTAAAATAAGTAGAGTAATAAATCTGTACAAACATATATCCAGGTGCTGTGGGGAGGGGAAGGAGGTAGGGCGGGGGGGATGGGGAGAGGGAGAGGAAAGAGGGGGCTCTGTCTGGGAAGGCCTCCTGGAGGAGGTGAGCTCTCAGTAGGGCTGTGAAGGGAGGAAGGGAGCTAGCTTGGCGGATGTGTGGAGGGAGGGCATTTCGGTGGAAAGAGCCCAGGCTTTGGAGTCAGAAGTCATGGGTTCAAATCCCAGCTCTGTCAACTGTCAGCTGTGTGACTTTGGGCAAGTCACTTAATTTCCCTGTGCCTCAGTTACCTCACCTGTAAAATGAGGATTAAAACTGTGAGCCCCCCGGGACAACCTTGTAACACCTTGTAACCTCCCAGCGCTTTGAACAGTGCTTTGCACATACTAAACGCTTAACAAATACCATCATTATTATTATTTCGGGCCAGGGGGAGGATGTGGGCTGGGGGTCGACGGTGGGACAGGAGAGAATGAGGCACAGTGAGGAGGTGAGCGGCAGAGGAGCCCTATTATCTTGTGTCTTGTCCAGTGCTTAGAACAGTGCCTGGCACATAGTAAGAATTTAACTAATGCCATTAAAAAAAATTAAAAATAACAAAAGCTAAACCACACTCAGCTCCTTATAAGAAAGGGGGGAATTTAAAAGAATGGTCTTAATCCCCATTTTACAGATGAGGTAACTGAGGCCCAGGGAAGTGAATTGAATTGCCCAAGGTCACAAGCAGACAAGTGGTGAAGCGGGATTAGAACCCAGGTCCTTCTGCCTCCCAGTCTCGGACTCTGTCCATTAGGCCACACTGCTTCTCCTGCTTGTTTAAGACTGTGAGCCCCATGCGGGAAAGGGACTGTGGTCCAACCCTATTACCTAGTATCTACCCCGGCACGGAGAAGCAGCGTGGCTCAGTGGAAAGAGCCCGGGCTTTGGAGTCAGAGGTCATGGGTTCAAATCCCGGCTCCGCCAATTGTCAGCTGTGTGACTTTGGGCAAGTCACTTCACTTCTCTGGGCCTTAGTTACCTCATCTGGAAAATGGAGATTAAGGCTGTGAGCCCCCCGTGGGATAACTTTTTTTTTAGACTGTGAGCCCACTGTTGGGTAGGGACTGTCTCTATATGTTGCCAACTTGTACTTCCCAAGCGTTTAGTACAGTGCTCTGCACACAGTAAGCGCTCAATAAATACGATTGATGATGATGATGATAACCTGATCACCTTGTAACCTCCCCAGCACTTAGAACAGTGCTTTGCACATAGTAAGCGCTTAATAAATGCCATTATTATTATTATTATTATTATTATTATTATTATTATTATTATTATTGGAACAGTGCCTGGCCCAGTGTAGGCACTTAACAAATACCACAATTATTATTGTTATAATTATTGACTGTTGCCCAAACCCTGAAATGCTGGGCCGTGCGAAAACAACTTCCTGAAGGGTGCACTGCCTAGCCAAAGAGATTCATTCATTTACTGAGCGTTCACTGTGTGTGGTACATTGCACCAAGCACTGACTTTCCCATCACTGTAGACAGCACCACCACCCACCCTGTCATACAAGCCTGTAACCTTGGCATTATCCTCCACTCATCTCTCTCATTCAACCCGCATAGTCAGGCTCTCACCAAATAGAGAAGCAGCGTGGCTCAGTGTAAAGAGCCAGAGCTGGAGAGCCAGAGGTCGTGGGTTCTAATCCCGGCTCCACCACTAGTCAGCTGTGTGACCTTGGGCAAGTCACTTTCATTCATTCATTCAATTGTATTTATTGAGCGCTTACTGTGTGCAGAGCACTGTTGGGAAGTACAAGTTGGCAACATAGAGAGACGGTCCCTACCCAACAACGGGCTCACAGTCTAGAAGGGGGAGACAGACAACAAAACAAAACGTATTAACAAAATGAAATAAATAGAATAGTAAATAGGTACAAGAGAATAGTAAATATGTACACTTAACTTCTCTGGGCCTCAGTTCCCTCATCTGTAAAATGGGGATCATCAACAATCGTATTTATTGAGAGCTTACTATGTGCAGAGCACTGTACTAAGTGCTTGGGAAGTACAAATTGGCAAAATATAGAGGCAGTCCCTACCCAACAGTGGGCTCACAGTCTAAAAGGGGGAGACAGAGAACAAAACCAAACATACCAACAAAATAAAATAAATAGAATAGATATGTACAAGTAAAATAAATAAATAAATACAGTAATAAATATGTACAAACATATATACATATATACAGGTGCTGTGGGGAAGGGAAGGAGGTAAGATGGGGGGATGGAGAGGGGGACGAGGGGGAGAGGAAGGAAGGGGCTCAGTGTGGGAAGGCCTCCTGGAGGAGGTGAGCTCTCAGTAGGGCCTTGAAGGGAGGAAGAGAGCTAGCTTGGCGGATGGGCAGAGGGAGGGCATTCCAGGCCCAGGTGATGAGCCCCACGTGGGACAACCTGATTACCTTGTATCTACTCCAGTGCTTAGAACAGTGCTTGGCATATAGTAAGCGCTTAACAACTACCAACATTATTATTATTATTATCCTGGCAGTTCAACCTTCACGACATTGCTAAAATCCACCCTTTCCTCTCCACCCAAACCGCTACCACATTAACTCAAGTACTTTTCCTATCCCGCCTTGATTACTGTATCAGCCTCTCTGCTGACCTCCCTATCTCCTGTCTCTCCCTGCTCCAGGCCACACTTCATCTGCTGCCCAAATCATTTTTCCACAGAACCATTTGGTCTATGTTTTCCTATGCCTCATAATCTCCAGGGGTTGCCCATTCACCTCCACATCAAACAGAAATGCCTTACCATAGGCTTTAAAGAAGCCTATACAGCGTGGCTCGGTGGAAAGAACACGGGCTTTGGAGTCAGCAGTCATGGGTTCAAATCCCTGCTCCGCCAATTGTCAGTTGTGTGACTTTGGGCAAGTCACTTAACTTCTCTGGGCCTCAGTTACCTCATCTGTAAAATGGGGATTACAAATGCGAGCCCCCCGTGGGACAACCTAATCACCTTGTAACCTCCTCAGTGCTTAGAACAGTCCTTTGCACATAGTAAGTGCTTAATAAATGCCATTATTATTATTATTATTATTTAAAGCACCAAATCATCTTTCCCCCTCCTACCTTACCTCCCTGATTTCAATCAATCGTATTTATTGAGCGCTTACTGTGTGCAGATTTCCTCCTACAATCCAGCCTGCACATTTTACTCCTCTAATACCAATCTACTCACAGTACCTTGATCTCAACTGTCTTGCTGCCAACCTCTCTCCCACGTCCTGCCTCTGGACTGAAACATCCTCCATAGTAAAAATGATGCATACTAATAATAATGATAACTGTGGTATTTGTTAAGTGCCTTCTATGTGCCAAGAACTGTTCTAAGCGCTGGGGTAGATACAAGGTAATCAGGTTGGACACAGTCCATGCCCCACATAGGGCTCACAGTCTTAATCCCCATTTTACAGATGATGTAACTGAGGCACAGGGAAGTTAAGTGACTTGCCCAAGGTCACACAGCAGACAAGTAAGTGGCGGAGTCAGGATTAGAACCCGCATCCTTCTGACTCTCAGGACCATGCTCCATCTATTAGGCTATGCTGCTTCCTATCCAACAGACGTTGCCCTTGTGTTTGGATTTGCATCTTTTACTCACTTCTCCCTCAGCCTCACAGAAATCAATCAATTATCGAGCGCTTACTGTGTGCAGGGCACTGTACTAAGCACTTGGGAGAGTATAATGTAGTGAGCTTACAGTCTAGGGGGAGACAGACACTAATACAAATAAATACATTGTAGGTATAATAATAATGATGGCATTTACTAAGCACTTACTGTGTGCAGGGCACTGTACTAAGCACTTGGGAGAGTACAATATAGTGAGCTTACAGTCTAGGGGGAGACAGACACTAATACAAATAAATACATTGCAGATATAATAATCATGATGGCATTTACTAAGCGCTTACTATGTGCAAATCACTTTTCTAAGCGCTGGGGAGGTTACAAGGTGATCAGGTTGTCTCACGAGGGGGCTCACGGTCTTAATCCCCATTTTCCAGGTGAGGGAACTGAGGCACAGAGAAGTGGAGTGGCTTGCCCAAAGTCACACAGCTGACAAGGGGCAGAGCTGGGATTAGAAGCCATGATCTCTGACCCCCAAGCCCATGCTCTTTCCACTGAGCCACACTGCTTCTCTATATATGTATAGGTGTATATACGTATATACGTAAGTGCTGTGAGGTTGAGGGTGGGGGGAATAGAGGGAGCAAATAAAAGTGATGCAGAAGGGAGTGGGAAAAGAGGAAATGAGGGCTTAGACAGGGAAGGCCTCTTGGAGGAGATGTGCCCTTAATAAGGCTATGAAGGTGGGGAGAGTAATTGTCTGTAAGATACGAAGAAGAAAGGCATTCAAGGCCATAGGCAGGATGAGGGAGAGTGCAATTATGTACATACCTGCAATTTCTTTATTTATACTAACGTCTGTATCCCCCCCTAGACTGTAAGCTCGTTGTGGGCAGGGAGCATGTGTAATCACTCTGTATATTGTATTTTCCCAAGCCCTCAGTACAGTGCTCTGCACACAGTAAGCGCTCAATGAATACAATTGATTGATTGAGTACAGTCTAGGAAAGTCTAGGTGAATGTTATTTTGCAATATGCAAGACTGTGTGCAAGTCACTTCACTTCTCTGGGCCTCAGTGACCTCATCTGGAAAATGGGGATTAAGGCTGTGAGCCCCCCGTGGGACAACCTGATCACCTTGTAACCTCCCCAGCACTTAGAACAGTGCTTTGCACACAGTAAGTGCTTAATAAATGCCATTATTATTATTATTATTATTATTATTATTATTATTATTATTAGAACAGTGCCTGGCCCAGTAGACCCCCCCACCATTTCAGTAGGCAACTCGGAAGTGGCTGGAGGCCCAGCCCCAGAGATCCCAAGAGGAATTCATTCATTCATTCATTCATTCATTCATATTTATTGGACGTTTACTGTTTGCAGAGCACTACACTAAGCACTTGGGAAGTACAAGTCGGCAACATATAGAGACGGTCCCACCCAACAACGGGCTCCCAGTCTAGAAGGGGGAGACCGGCAACTAAACGAAACATGTAGACAGGTGTCAAAATCATCAGAACAAATAGAATTATAGCTATATGCACATCATTAATAAAATAAATAGAATGGTAAATATATACAAGTAAAATAAATAGAGTAATAAATCTGTACAAACATATATGTAGGTACTGTGGGGAGGGGCAGGAGGTAGGGCGGGGAGGATGGGGAGAAGGAGACTGTGAGCCCACTGTTGGGTAGGGACTGTCTCTATATGTTGCCAATTTGTACTTCCCAAGCGCTTAGTATGGTGCTCTGCACATAGTAAGCGCTCAATAAATACGATTGATGATGATGATGATGAGGAAAAAGGGGGCTCAGTCTTGGAAGGCCTCTTGGAGGAGGTGAGCTCTCAGTAGGGCTTTGAAGGCAGGAAGAGAGCTAGTTTGGCGGATGTAGGGAGGGCAGGGAGGAGGAGAGTGAATGTAAAAGACAAAGTTTCAGGGACCTGAGAAGTAAGTGATCTCTACATCTTACCCTTGACACTCATTCCTTTTGTGATTATCTCCTCCTCTAACCCTTAAGGCTGAAGACCAAAAACCCAACAGCGACAAGCCAGCAGAACAGGGGCCATACTGAGAGCAGTCCATCGGGAGCATGCGAGGTGAAAAATCCTTCCATGCAAATGAGCCACTTAGGAATGAGAACTAATGAGTTCACAGTGGTCAACACTTGCTCCTTTGCTTTGTTTTCCTTGTTTTCCTTTGGGGAAGTAGGCACATGGTTCATTAGCATAGGTTAATAAGTGTATTTAACCTGGAATAAGATGGCTGGCTTATCGTTTGACGACTGATTTGCCTCAGCAAAAAAGTTTTTTGGTGGAACTTTTTACCCTCCTCCGCTTGCAGTTTCGAAGCCAGGTGGCTGGCGGGTGGTCGCTGAAAATGGAGGGAAGAGTTGGGAGGTGATTGGCAGGTTGGTCACTGGTTCCTGGGCTCCAGGGACTGCAGAATTAAAGCCAAACAAGTCAGAGTGGAAATCTGGGGATTCATTCATTCATTCATTCAATCGTATTTATTGAGCACTCACTGGGTGCAGAGCACTGTACTAAGCGCTTGGGAAGTACAAGTCGGCAACAGATAGAGACAGTCCCTACCCAACAATGGGCTCACAGTCTAGAAGGGGGAGACAGACAACATAACTAAACCGTTGGGCAAGTCACTTAACTTCTCTGTGCCTCAGTCACCTCATCTGTAAAATGGGGATTAATCAATCAATCAATCGTATTTATTGAGCGCTTACTATGTGCAGAGCACTGTACTAAGCGCTTGGGAAGTACAAGTTGGCAACATATAGAGACAGTCCCTACCCAACAGTGGGCTCTGTGAGCCCCCCGTGGGACAACCTGATCACCTTGTATCTACCCCAGTGCTTAGATCAGTGCTTTGCACATAGTAAGCGCTTAATAAATGCCACTGTTATTATTATTATTATGTAGACAGGTGTCAAAATCGTCAGAACAAATAGAATTAAAGCTATATGCACATCATTAACAATTTAAATAGTAAATATGTACAAGTAATAAATAGAGCGATAAATCTGTATAAATATATATATAGGTGCTGTGGGGAGGGGAAGGAAGTAGGGCGGGGGGATGGGGAGGAGGAGAGGGAAAAGGGGGCACAGTCTGGGAAGGCCTCTTGGAGGAGGTGAGCTCTCCTCCAAGAGAGGGCTTTGAAGGGAGGAAGAGGGCTAGCTTGGTGGTTGTGCGGAGGGAGGGCATTCCAGGCCAGGGGAAGGACGTGGGCCGGGGGATGGTAGCTCCAGGCCAGGGGAAGGACGTGGGCCGGGGGATGGTAGCGGGGTGGGGTGGGCTACCTAAGTGAACTGGGCTAGGAAAATAATCCTGGTGACACCTTCACTTCAGTAGCTTCCGGGCCTCCTGTCCTGACGGACCAGAGGGATGTCGCTTGCTGTCGACCATTCTCAGTGCTCACTTGCTAAGCAAGAATGGAAGGAGAAGCTTTGGCCCCCATTTCAGGCTGGGGATGCCCACCCTTGGAGCAACAAAGCCAGATGCAGTGCGGCTCAGTGGAAAGAGAATGGGCTTGGGAGTCAGAGGTCATGGGTTCTAGTCCCGGCTCTGCCGCTTGTCGGCTGTGTGACTTTGGGCGAGTCACTTAATTTCTGTGCCTCAGTTGCCTCATCTGTAAAATGGGGATTGAGATTGTGAGCCCCACGTGGGGCAACCTGATCACCTTGATCCTCCCTAGTGCTTAGAACAGTGCTTTGCACATATAAGCGCTTAGCAAATACCAAAACTATTATTATTATGATTATTTCCCAAGTAGCCCCCATGGCCAGCTATATTATCTTCAATCAATCATTTGTCTTTATTGGTAACAATAATGATAATAATAACAACAATAACAACTGCAGTATTTGTTAGGCACTTACTGTGAGAAGCAGTGTGGCTCAGTGGAAAGAGCCCGGGCTTTGGAGTCAGAGGTCATGGGTTCAAATCCCGGCTCTGCCACTTGTCAGCCGTGTGACTTTGGGCAAGTCGCTTCACTTCTCTGGGCCTCAGTTGCCTCATCCGTAAAAGGGGGATGAAGACTGTGAGCTCCCCCCCCCCCCCCCACCATGGGACAACCTGATCACCTTGTAACCACCCCAGCACTTAGAACAGTGCTTTGCATATAGTAAGCACTTAATAAGTGCCATTATTATTATTATTATTATGTGTCAAGCACTGTGTTAAGCAGCAGTAAGAAAGTCTTGGGTTCTAATCCTAGTTCTGTCACTTGTCTGTTGTGTGACCTTGGGCAAGTCACTTCAATGTTCTGGGCCTCAGTTACCTAATCTGTAAAATAGGGATTGAGACTGTGAGCCCCACTTGGGACAGGGACTGCGTCCAACCCGATTTGCTTGTAATAATAATAATTATGGTATTTGTTAAGTTCTTACTATGTGCCAAGCACCCTTCTAGGCACTGGGGTAGATACAAGATAATCAGGGTTGGACACAGTCCCTGTCCCACATGGGGCTCAAAGTCTTAATCCCCGTTTTACATATGAGGTAACTGAGGCCCAGAGAAGTGAAGTAACTTGCCCAAGGTCACACAGCACACAGGTGGCAGACCCCACAACCTCTGAATCCCAAGCCTGTGCTCTTGCTACTAGGCCATGCTGCTTCTCTATATCTTGTATCCACCCCAGCACTTAATACAGTGCCTGGCACATAGTAAGCACTTAACAAATACTACAGTTGTTATTATAATTAAACACCAGAAGAGATACGGGGTAATCAGATTAGACAAAATCCCTGTCCCACAAGGGGCTCACAATCTAAGGGGGTGGAAGAACAGTTATGTCATTGCCATTTTATAGATAAGGAAACTGTGAGTGACTTGTCCAAAGTCACACAGCAGGCAAGAGACAAAGCCAACCTCCTGAGTGCCAGGAACTGTAATAAGTGTTTGGGAGAATACACCAGTTACAAGATCCACTTTTCCTGCCCTGAAGGAACACACAATTTAATGGGGGAAGATAGGAGACAAAGATCATTTACAAAGATCATTTATAGATCATAAAAGCAGGAGGAAGCAGGAAGTAGTTCAAACAAATCAACACAAAGCGCCTGGACAAATACCTGGATGTACAGATAAGTATAACAGCAAAAATCCCCCAATGTACACGTTCCTTTCCAGGTAAAGAAAAAAGGAATCACAGCAACTGGCCTAAGAAACCTTCTTCACTAATAAGAGAATTCTAGGGGTCTGTCCATCTGGGAGTGTTCTTGTTACTCCTCCAAAGGAGGGTTAACTGGGGACCCCTTAATGTATGGGAAGCAGCATGGCTCAATGGAAAGAGCCTGGGCTTTGGAGTCAGAGGTCATGGGTTCAAATCCCCGCTCTGCCAACTGTCTGCTGTGTGACTTTGGGCAAGTCACTTCACTTCTCTGTGCCTCAGTTACCTCATCTGGAAAATGGGGATTAAAACCGTGAGCCCCCTGTGGGACAACCTGATCACCTTGTAACCTCCCCAGCGCTTAGAACAGTGCTTTGCACATAGTAAGTGCTTAATAAATGCCATTATTATTATTATTATTATGGGAGAGGATCAAGGTTAGATACTGGAAGGGGGAAGTGGGGCTGAGTCTCCCATGGCCCTGCCCTCTGATTTTGGTAGCTGAGGCATAGCTGTGGAATGAGTGCTGGAATAGTTTGGGAAGGAAAGAGGAAAGACTGTGAAAATAGCTAGTGTATTGCCCTTGGTAATAATAATAATAATAATAATTACAGTATCTGTTAAGCACTTACTATGTGCCAAGCACTGTTCTAAGCACTGGGGGTAGATACCAGGTAATGAGGTTGTCACATGTGAGGCTCGCAGTCTTAATCCCCATTTTACAGATGAGGTAACTGAGCCACAGAGAAGTGAATCGGCTTGCCCGAGGTCACATAGCAGACAAGTGGTGGAGGCAGGATTAGAACCCACGTCCCTTGACTCCCAAGCCTGTGCTCTTTCCACTAAGCCACGCTGTTTGTATCATTTGCTATCAACCGCTAGTATTTATTGTGCACCTCCTGTGTGCAGAACACCGTACTGAACGCTTGGAAGAGTACAACAGAGGAGAAGGACATGATCCCTGCTCTCAGAGAGAGATGCAGCTGGTTAAAACAAGAGAAAGGAAGGATGGAGAAGTGAGTCAATAATTATATTTATTGAGTGCCTCGTCTCGTCTTAGGCCGTCGAGTCGTCCCCAACCCATAGTGACGCCATAGACTCATCTCTCCCAGAACACACCTCCATCTGCCATCGTTTTGGTAGTGTATCCATAGAGTTTTTTTGGTAAAAATACAGAAGTGGTTTATCATTGCCCAGCACAGCTGAGTTTTGACTTGTAGCAGATTGCCCGATACGCTTTAGCCACTGCCCAAGGTAGGAATGGAATGGATGTGCCTCTGCTTGACTCTCCCACCTGTAGTTGAGACAGGCAGAATACTGGAAACTCTCCAGGTGTGACCCTGAGAGGGGATTGAATGCCTTCTATATACTAATATAATAGAAAACATACAAAGTGTTATGGTTGCTTATGGATATACAGGTGCTGAGGTGATGGTTGCAATGATATAACCTGGGGAAAAGAAAATTAGGGAAAACCACCTGGAATAGGTGAGCTATGAGGAGGATTTTGAAGTTGAAGAGAGCTGTGATTTGGCAGAGACTGTGAGTCCACTGTTGCGTGAGGACCGTCTCTATATGTTGCCAACTTGGACTTCCCAAGCGCTTAGTACAGTGCTCTGCACACAGTAAGCGCTCAATAAATACGATTGAATGAATGAATGAATGAATTTGATGTGGAAGGGAGTTCTAGTCAAGGGGTGGGCATGAGCTCATTCATGCATTCATTCAATCATTTTTATTGAGCGCTTACTGCGTGCAGAGCATTGTACCAGGCGCTTGGGAAGTCCAAGTCGGCAACATATAGAGACGGTCCCTACCCAACAACAGGCTCACAGTCTAGAAGGGGGAGACAGACCACAAAACAAAACATGTGGACAGTTGTCAAGTCATCAGAACAAACATAATTTAAGCTAAATGCACATTATTGGCAAAATAAATAGAATAGTACAAGTAAAATAGAGTAATAAATCTGTACAAACATATATTCAGGGGCTGTGAGGAGGAGAAGGAGGTAGGGTGGGGGGATGGGGAGGAGGAGAGGAAAATGGGGGCTCAGTTAATGAAATCAAATGTTGGTTCATTGTCTCAACATGATTATTGCTTTTGAGGAAGCTGGTTTATTTGCTGCAGATTCTAATGAGAGAGAGGAGAATTCAGCAAAGGAAATGATGGAGAAGGCAGAGGACAGAGGGTTTGAAAAGATCAAGGATGGGATTGAATATTTTAAAGCACTCAATCAGCTCACCCCCTCCTACCTTACTTCACTGACCTCCTATTACAAACTAGCGCACACATATTGCTCTTTTAACACCCAAACTTACTCACTGTACCTCATCTATCTCACCACCGACCCCTGTTCCATGTCCTCCCTCTGGCCTGTAACCTTCCCCTTTCATATATGACAGACCGCCACTCTACCCACCTTCAAACTTTATTAAAATCACATCTCCTTCAAGAAGCCTTCCCCATCTAAGTCCTCATTTCCTATGCACTTGGATCTTTACCATTTAAACACTTGATGTTTGCCCCGCAGAACTTATGTACACATTTGTAATTTATTTTAATACTTGTCTTCCCCTCTAGACTGTAAGTTCCTTTGTGGATGGGGAACATGTCTACCAACAAGATTGCATTGTAGTCCTCCAAGTGCTTTAGGATAGGGATCTGCACCTGGTAAGCATTCAGCAAATATGATTGATCATTGATTGACTATGGAGTGGGAGAAGGAATGTGGCTGTTCTTTGGAAAGATCAAATATTCATTCATTCATTCATTCAGTCGTATTTATTGAGCGCTTACTGTGTGCAGAGCACTGTACTAAGCACTTGGGAAGTACAAGTTGTCAACAAATAGAGACGGTCCCTACCCAACAGTGGGCTCACAGTCTAGAAGGGGGAGACGGAACAAAACCAAACATATCAACAAAATAAAATAAGTAGAATAAATATGTACCAATAAAATAAATAAATAGAGTAATAAATGCGTACAAACATATATACAGGTGTTGTGGGGAAGGGAAGGAGGTAAGGCGGGGGGATGGGGAGGGGGAAGAGGGGGAGAGGAAGGAGGGGGCTCAGTCTGGGGACTGAGTAAATATGTAAAGTTTAGTTTGGTCCCAGAAACCTGCTTTCCTGCACGAAGCTATAGGTTTGGCTTTTGTTTTTAAATCATATTTTAGAGATTGAGAGAGAGAAAAAGAAAAATAGTGACAAAGGGTTTAAGAAACAATATTGGAGTAGAACTTGAAATTCCTCATCCAAAAATGAAGTGGAAAAATGTTCAGGAGTTAACTCTGCCCTACTCCTGATGCCTTGCTCAGAAGGTTCCCTTGAGAGAAGGCTGAATCCAGGAGAAGCCCAAAATGAGAACTCTCACGGACACACACAAGACCATCATCATCATCAACAACAGTATTTATTGAGCACCTTTGACCAGGGCACTGAATTAGTGGAGCATAATAATTATGGCATTCATTCATTCATTCATTCATTCATTCAATTATATTTATTGAGCACTTACTGTGTGCAGAGCACTGTACTAAGCGCTTGGGAAGTACAAGTTGACAACATATTGAGATGGTCCCTACCCAACAGTGGGCTCACAGTCTTTCCATCATGAAGTTCACAATCTAAAATGGGGGAGAGAAGGAATCTTATTTCCCCTTTACAGAAGAGGGAATTGAGGCACCAAGATGTTAAGTGACTTGCTCAAGGTCTCCCAGCCTGTCAGGGGTCGAGATGGGACTAGAACATGGGTCCCAACTCCTTGACCTTTCCCGCTAGATCATGCTGCCTATCAATGGACATAATTCCCATCCTTGAGTTTAATTTAATAGGCAAGTAAAGCCAACAAAAATTGATGAAATAATAGTTAAAAGTTGAGCTAGATAAAAAGTGGAGGGCGACTAGCTTGACTGGAAAGGTGAGAGGATAAATAAATCAGAAAATGTTTCCTGGAGGTGGTAACTTTTTGGAAGGAATTTGAGTGAGAGGAGGAAGGCAGTTTGGTGAAACTGAAGGTAGACGATAAACCCAGATCACTTCATTTTGCCTGTTGTCCTAGGCCATAATGTTAGCAACTGTTCATTCATTCATTCATTCAATCATATTTATTGAGTGCTTACTGTGTGCAGAGCACTGTACTAAGCGCTTGGGAAGTACAAGTTGGCAACATATAGAGACGGTCCCTACCCAACAGCAGGCTCACAGTCTAGAAGGGGGAGACAGATAACAAAACAAAACATATTAATGAAATAAAATAAATATGTACAAGTAAAATAAATAAATAAATAGAGTAATAAATACGTACAAACATATATACATATATACAGGTGCTGTGGGGAGGAGAAGGAGGCAAGGCGGGGGGATGGGGAGGGGGAGAAGGGGGAGTTCACCTTCTGCTCTTCCCCAGCAGCAGAAGGGAACAGAGATCAGTCAGATGTGGGGTCTAGAGAAAGCAAAGAGTATTTGTTACTAGATGCCAAACACTGAGCTAATAATAATAATAATAATAATAATAATAATAATAATAATAATAATAATGGCATTTCTTAAGTGCTTACTATGCACAAAGCACTGTTCTAAGCGCTGGGGGGAATACAATGTGATCAAGTTGTCCCATGTGGGACAGTGCTTAGTACAGTGCTCTGCACGCAGTAAGCGCTCAATAAATGCGATTGAATGAATGAATTGACGCCTGTCCACATGTTTTGTTTTGTTGTCTGTCTCCCCCTTCTAGACTGTGAGCCCGTTGTTGGGTAGGGACTGTCTCTGTATGCTGCCAACTTGGGCTTCCCAAGCGCTTAGTACAGTGCTCTGCACACAGTAAGCGCTCAATAAATACAATTGATTGAATGAATGAATGAATGAATGTGGGGCTCACTGTCTTAATCCCCATTTTTACAGATGAGGTAACTGAGGCTCAGAGAAGTGAAGTGACTTGCCCAAGGTCACACAGCGGATTTGTGGTGGAGCCGGAATTCAAACCCATGACCTCTGACTCCAAAGCCCGTGCTCTTTCTACTGAGCCACGCTGCTTCTCACTGGGATAGGTACAATCAGATCAGACCCCAGTCCTCGCTCCACATGGGGCTCACGGTCTCAGAAGGGGGAAGAATAGGTATTGAATCCCCATTTTACAGTTGAAGAAACTGAGTCATCAAGAAGTCAAATGACTCACTTGCCCAAGGGTCCTGAGCAGGCAAGTGGCAGAGATGGGATTAGAACCCAGGTCTCCTGATTCCCAGGCCTGTGCTCTTTCCACTAGGCTACTCGAAGAGGCTGAATCACTCGGAAGGATAGGGATTAGGGAAGCTTTCGTGTGTTAAGCGTGTGCTGCTTCATACAGGGGAAGTGGGTGAGGGTATAGATGAGTCTGTACAAGCCATCGCCACAACAAGAAAAACAAGTCAGGCACGTGTCCTGCTGATGACAAGGCAGAGCTGTCCCCACTTACTTAACCACGGGCATCCGAGCTAGGCTCATTCAAATGTCAAGGGTGCAAGTGATTTTTTTTTTTTAATGGCATTTATTAAGCGCTTACTATGTGCAGAGCACTGTTCTAAGCACTGGGGAATTTACGAGGTGATCAGGTTGCCCCATGTGGGGCTCACAGTCTTAATCCCCATTTTCCAGATGAGGTAACTGAGGCCCAGAGAAGTTAAGTGACTTGCCCAAAGTCACACAGCTGGCGAGTGGTGGAGCCGGGATTTGAACCCATGACCTCTGACTCCAAAGCCCGGGCTCTTTCCAGTGAGCCACGCTGCTTCTCTAAGTGATTCTCCTTTGAAGACAGCCGCACTCATGATATACAGTGTCACTGTCAGCAGCGTTCAGGAAACAACTCTTCTAGGCTTAAGGCCCCATTGCAGCCACGGAATGATGGTAGGAAAAGCAGCGTGGCTCAGTGGAAAGAGCCCGGGCTTCGGAGTCAGAGGTCATGGGTTCAAATCCCAGCTCCGCCAACTGTCAGCTGTGTGACTCTGGGCAAGTCACTTAACTTCTCTGTACCACAGTTACCTCATCTGTAAAATGGGGGTTAAAACTGTGAGCCCCCCGTGGGACAACCTGATCACCTTTTCATTCATTCAGTCATATTTATTGAGCGCTTACTGTGTGCAGAACACTGGACTAAGCGCTTGGGAAGTACAAGTTGGCAACATATAGAGATGGTCCCTACCCAACAGTGGGCTCACATTCTAGAAGGGGGAGACAGACAACAAAACAAAACATATTAACAAAATAAAATAAATAGAATAAATATGTACAAATAAAATAGAGTAATAAATACGTACAAACATATATCCATATATACAGGTGCTGTGGGGAGGGGAAGGAGGTAAGGCGGGTAGGATGGGGAGGGGGAGGAGAGGAAGGAGAGGGATCACTCTGGGAAGGCCTCCTGGAGGAGGTGAGCTCTCAGTAGGGCCTTGAAGGGAGGAAGAGAGCTAGCTTGATGGATGTGCGGAGGGAGGGCATTCCGGGCCCAGGGGATGACGTGGGCCGGGGATCGATGGCGGGACAGGCGAGAACGAGGCCTAACGGTGAGGAGATTAGCGGCAGAGGAGCGGAGGGTGCGGGCTGGGCTGGAGAAGGAGAGAAGGGAGGTGAAGTAGGAGGGGACGAGGTGATGGACAGCCTTGAAGCCCAGGGTGAGGAGTTTCTTCCTGATGCATAGGTTGATTGGTAGCCACTGGACTGTAACCTACCCAGAGCTTAGAACAGTGCTTTGCACATAGTAAGTGCTTAACAAATACCATCATCATCAATATTATTATTAGTACTACCACAGACAGGGGGAAAGAGCCACCAGGGAGTGTCAAGGAAGAAGCAGGAATACCAGTGGGAGTCCATTTGTCCAGTTTGTCCTCCATAAACACCCCCATGAAGATCCACAGGTTGGTAGGGAACACCTGAGCTGGGGTTTCTTTTCACTAAAAACATTCAAGTTGAATTAGTGTAATTAGTATAAGAAATAATAATAATAATAATAATGATGGTATTTGTTAAGCACTTACTATGTGCAAAGCACTGTTCTACGCGCTGGGGGAATACAAGATGATTAGGTTGTCCCACGTGGGGCTCACAGTCTTAATCCTCATTTTACAGATGAGGGAATTGAGGCACAGAGAAGTTAAGTGACTTACCCAAGGTCACACAGCTGACAAGTTGCAGAGCTGGGATTCGAACCCTTGACCAAGAGATGAGAGGGGGGTGTGGGGCTAAGGAGTCTGGACCTTATCTTGGTTTAGAAGTCCACCACCATGTCTCTGGGATTCCTGGAATGTAGTAGTCTGGAGCAGAGCCCAAGGGGTTGCACGGAGGGCAAATCCGGGGTGCCTCAGGAGGCAGCAGGGAAGGAGAGCCCCTGGGTGCCTCGGGCGGTGGGCAGGGTAAGCCCCTAGCCACCTCATGGGGTGGGGAGGGTGTACCCTGGGCCACCTCAGGTGGCAGCAGGGTGGGTGAGCCCCTGGATGCCTCAGCTGGCAGTGAGGAAGGTGAACCTATGGGCACCTGGGGTGTTGCCAACTTCCCAAGCGCTTAGTGCAGTGCTCTGCACACAGTAAGCGCTCAATAAATATGATTGATTGATTGAGAGGCCTGGGTGCCTCAGGTGGTAGTGTGGTTCATTCATTCATTCAATTGATTCCCACCATCAACCCCCAGCCCACGTCATCCCCCTGGCCCGGAATGCCCTCCCTCCGCACATCCGCCAAGCTAGCTCTCTTCCTCCCTTCAAGGCCCTACTGAGAGCTCACCTCCTCCAGGAGGCCTTCCCACACTGAGCCCCCTCCTTCCTCTCCCCCTCCTCCTCCTCTCCATCCCCCCCGCCTTACCTCCTTCCCCTCCCCACAGCACCTGTATATATGTATATATGTTTGTATGTATTTATTACTCTATTTTATTTCTACATATTTATTCTAGTGAGGCCCTAAAGACTAGGCCTAGGAGTACCTGTATATATGTTTGTACAGACTTATTACTCTATTTATTTATTTTACTTGTACATATTTATTCTATTTATTTTATTTTGTTAATATGTTTTGTTTTGTTGTCTGTCTCCCCCTTCTAGACTGTGAGCCCACTGTTGGGTAGGGACCGTCTCTATATGTTGCCAACTTGGACTTCCCAAGTGCTTAGTACAGTGCTCTGCACACATTAAGCACTCAATAAATATGATTAAATGAATGAATTGTATTTATTGAGGGTTTACTGTGTGCAGGCACTATACTAAGCGCCTGAGAAGTACAAATTGGCAACATATAGAGATGGTCCCTACCCAACAACGGGCTCACAGTCCAGAAGGGAGAGACAGACAAAACAAACAAACAAGCAAGTAGATAGGTGTCAATATCAACAGAATAAATAGAATTATAGCTATATACACATCATTAATAAAATAGAGTAATAAATATGTACAAATAATAATAATAATGATGGTACTTGTTAAGCATTTACTATGTGCCAAGCACTGCTCTAAGCGCTGGGGTAAATACAAAGTTATCAGGTTGCCTCACCTGGGGCTCCCAGTCTTAATCCTCATTTTACAGATGAGGTAACTGAGGAACAGAGAAGTTAAGGGACTTGACCAAAGTCACACAGCAGACAAGTGGCGGAGCCAGGATTATAACCCAGGACCTCTGACTCCCAAACCCGAGCTCTTTCCACTAAGCCACGCACACAAGTGCTGTGGGGAGGGGAAGGGGGAAGGGGGAAGGGCAGAGGGGGAGATGGGGAGGGGAGAAGGAGAGGAAAAAGAGGGGTGCTCAGTGTGGGAAGGCCTCCTGGAGGAGGTGAGCTCTCAGTAGGGCTTTGAAGGGTGGAAGAGAGCTAGCTGGGCGGATGGGCAGAGGGAGGGCATTCCAGGCCCGGGGGATGACGTGGGCCGGGGGTCGACGGCAGGACAAGTGAGAACGAGGCCCGGTGAGGAGGTGAGCGTCACCAGAGGAGCGGAGGGGCTGGGCTGGAGAAGGAGAGAAGGGAGGGGAAGTAGGAGGGGGCGAGGGGATGGACAGCCTTGAAGCCCAGGGTGAGGAGTTTTTGCTTGATTCGAAGGTTGATAGGCAACCACTGGAGATTTTTGAGGAGGGGAGTGACATGCCTTAAGCGTTTCTGTACAAAGATAATCCGGGTAGCAGAGTGAAGTATAAACTGAAGCGGGGAGAGACAGGAGGATGGGAGATCAGAAAGGAGGCGGATGCAGTCATCCAGTCGGGATAGGATGAGAGATTGAACCAGCAAGGTAGCGGTTTGGATGGAGAGGAAAGGGCGGATCTTGGTGATGTTGTGGAGGTGAGACCGGTAGGTTTTGGTGACGGATTGGATGTGTGGTGTGAATGAGAGAGCAGAGTCGAGGATTCATTCATTCATTCATTCAATCGTATTTATTGAGTGCTTACTGTGTGCAGAGCACTGTACTAAGCGCTTGGGAAGTACAAGTTGGCAACATATAGAGACAGTCCCTACCCAACAGTGGGCTCACAGTCTAGAAGGGGGAGACAGAGAACAAAACTAAACATATTAACAAAATAAAATACATACAATAGATAAGTACAAGTAAAATAAATAAATAAATAGAGTAATAAATATCTACAAACATATATACATATATACAGGTGCTGTGGGGAAGGGAAGGCGGTAAGACGGGGGGATGGAGAGGGGGACGGGGGGGGGAGAGAAAGGAGGGGGCTCAGTCTGGGAAGGCCTCCTGGAGGGAGTGAGCTCTCAGTAGGGCCTTGAAGGGAGGAAGAGAGCTAGCTTGGCAGATGGGCAGAGGGAGGGCATTCCAGGCCCGGGGGATGACGTGGGCCGGGGGTCGACGGCGGGACAGGCGAGAACGAGGTACGGTGAGGAGATTAGCGGCAGAGGAGTGGAGGGTGCGGGCTGGGATGGAGAAGGAGAGAAGGGAGGTGAGGTAGGAGGAGGTGAGGTGATGGACAGCCTTGAAGCCCAGGGTGAGGAGTTTCTGCCTGATGCGCAAATTGATTGTTAGCCACTGGAGATTTTTGAGGAGGGGAGTAACATGCCCAGAGCATTTCTGGACAAAGACAATCCGGGCAGCAGCATGAAGTATGGACTGAAGTGGGGAGAGACACAAGGATGGGAGATCAGAGAGAAGGCTGATGCAGTAGTCCAGATGGGGGATGGGGAGGGGGAGACGAAGGAGGAGGCTCAGTCTGGGAAGGTGAGCTCTCAGTAGGGCTTTGAAGGGAGGAAGAGAGCTAGCTTGGCGGATGTGCGGAGGGAGGGCATTCCAGGCCAGGGGGAGGACCTGGGCCGGGGGTCGATGGCGGGACAGGCGAGAACGAGGCCCAGTGAGGAGGTTAGTGGCGGCAGAGGAGCGGAGGGTGCGGGCTGGGCTGGAGAAGGACAGAAGGGAGGTGAGGTAGGAGGGGGCGAGGTGATGGAAAGCCTTGAAGCTGAGAGTGAGGAGTTTCAGCCTGATGCATATATGACACCACGGTTGTGGGCTTGTGAGATGGGAAGGATGGTAGTGCCTACTACAGTGAAGGGAAAGTCTGGGAAAGGGCAGGGTTAGGGAGGAAAGATAAGGAGCTCAGTCTTGGATATGTTGAGTTTTAGATGGCTGGCAGACAACCAGTTGGAGATGTCCTGAAGGCAGGAGGAGAAACGAGCCTGGAGGGTGGGGGAGAGAACAGGGGTGGAGATGTAGATTTGGGTGTCAGCAGCGTAAAGATGATAGTTGAAGCCTTGGGAGCGAATGAGTTCACCAAGGGAGTGAGTATTGATGGAGAACAGAAGGGGCCCAAGAACTGATCCTTGAAGAACCCCTACAGTAAGGGGATGGGAGGGGGAGGAGAAGCCCGCAACGGAGACTGAGAATGAATGGCCGGAGAGATAAGAGGAGAACCGGGAGAGGACGGAGTCTGTGAAGCCAAGGTTGGATAGTGTGTTGAGGAGAAGGGGATGATCTACAGTGTTGAAGGCAGCTGAGAGGTCGAGGAGGATTAGGATGGAGTAGGAGCCATTGGATTTGACAAGAAGGAAGTCATTGGTGACCTTTGAGAGGGCAGTTTCCGTGGAGTGTAGGGGACAGAAGCCAGATTTGAGGGGGTCCAGGAGAGAGTTGGAGTTGAGGAATTTGAGGCAGCAAGTGTAGATGACTTGTTCTAGGAGTTCGGAAAGGAAGGGTAGGAGGGAGATAGGGCGATGACTAGAAGGGGCAGTGGGCCCAAGAGAAGGGTTTTTTAGGATGGGGGAGATGTGGGCATGTTTGAAGGCAGAGGGGAAGGAACCAGTGGAGAGTGAGCGGTTGAAGATGGAAGTTAAGGAGGGGAGGAGGAAAGGGGTCAGAGTTTTCATAAGATGAGAGGGAATGGAGTCCGAAGCCCCAGGGTTCTTCGGGTGGCAGGGTTGGGAGAGCCCCTTGGCGCCTTGGATGGTGGAGTGGGAGAGCATTCATTCATTCATTCCTTCAATCGCATTTATTGAGCGCTTACTGTGTGCAGAGCACTGTATTAAGCGCTTGGGAAGTACAGGGGTGCCTCAGGTGGCAGCGAGGTGGGTGAGCCTCTGGGTGCCTCGGGTGGTGGTGGGATAGGTGAGCTTGTGGGAACTGACATTTTTTATATTAATGCCTTTTTCCCTCTCTAGACTAAAAGCTCTAGAGGGAAGCAGCATGGCATAATGGATAGAGCGTGGATCTGCGAGTCAGAAAGTCGTGGGTTCTAATTCTGGCTCCACCACTTGTCTGTTCTTTGACCTTGGGCAAGTCACTTCACTTCTCTGTGCCTCAGTTACCTCATCTGTAAAATGGGAATTGAGACTGTGAGCCCCACTTGGGACAGGGACTGTGTCCAACCCGATTTGCTTGCATTAATCCCAGTGGTTAGTACAGTGCCTGGCACCTAGTAAGGGCTTAAATTATTATTATTATTATGAAGTGCCATCGAGTCATTTCCAATTCATATTTGTTCATATTTACTATTCGATTTATTTTATTTTGTTAATATGTTTTGTTTGGTTGTCTGTTTCCCCCTTCTAGACTGTGAGCCCGTTGTTGGGTAGGGACCGTCTCTATATGTTGCCAACTTGTACTTCCCAAGCGCTTAGTCCAGTGCTCTGCACACAGTAAGTGCTCAATAAATATGATTGAATGAATGCATCCCCTCCTTCCTCTCCCCCTCCTCCCCCTCCCCATCCCCCCGTCTTACCTCCTTCCCCTCCCCACACCACCTGTATACGTGTATATATGTTTGCACGGATTTATTACTCTATTCATTTTATTTGTACAGATTTATGCTATTTATTTTATTTTGTTAATATGTTTTGTTGTCTGTCTCCCCCTTCTAGACTGTGAGCCCACTGTTGGGTAGGGACCGTCTCTGTTGCCGGCTTGTATTTCCCAAGCGCTTAGTCCAGTGCTCTGCACACAGTAAGCACTCAGTAAATTTGACTGAATGAATAAATGTCAACTTGTACCTCCCAAGCGCTTAGTCCAGTGCTCTGCACACAGTAAGCGCTCAATAAATACTTTTGAATGACTGGGTGCAGAGCACTGGACTAAGCACTTGGGAAGTCCAAGTTGGCACTCATTCATTCTAGACTGTGAGCCCACTGTTGGGTAGGGGCCGTCTCTCTATGTTGCCAACTTGGACTTCCCAAGCGCTTAGTCCAGTGCTCTGCACACAGTAAGCGCTCAATAAATACTTTTGCTTGGCTGTGGGCAGAGCACTGGACTAAGCACTTGGGAAGTCCAAGTTGGCATTCATTCATGCTAGACTGTGAGCCCACTGTTGGGTAGGGACCGTCTCTCTATGTTGCCAACTTGGACTTCCCAAGCGCTTAGTACAGTGCTCTGCACACAGTAAGCGCTCAATAAATACGATTGATTGATTGATTGATTGATTGATTGACTGACTGCCTGCCTGCCTGAGGGAGCGCAGGGAGCCGGCCCTGCGGCCCCGCCCCCTACAGACATCCGCCCGCCGATTGGCTAGTCCGGGAAGGGGGCGTGACCGGCGTGATGACGTCACGGGCACGTCGACGCGCGGAGCGGACAGGGGCCCGGAAGTGGCCAAGGCAGCTGCCCGCCTGCCGCGGAGGGTTCTGGGTCTCCGGGACCGGACCGGCCGAGCAAAGTGAGGCCCCCCCGCGCATGCGCTTCCCCTCCCCTCAGGGCCTCCCTTCAAAGCCCTACTGAGAGCTCACCTCCTCCAGGAGGCCTTCCCATACTCAGCCCTCTCCTTCCCCTCCCCACAGCCCCTGTATATATTTATAGATGTCTGTACGGATTTATGACTCTATTTTATTTGTACATATTTACTTTATTTCGTTAATATGTTTTGTTTGGTTCCCTGTTTCCCCCTTCTAGATTGTGCGCTCACTGTTGGGTAGGGACCGTCTCTAGATGTTGCCAACTTGGACTTCCCAAGCGCTTAGTACAGTGCTCTGCACGCAGTAAACGCTCAATAAATACGATTGAATGAATGAATGTACTTCCCAAGCGCTTAGTACAGTGCTTTGCACACAGTAAGCGCTCAATAAAGACGATTGAATGAATGAATGAATGAGTCCCCTCCTTCCTCTCCCCCTCCTCTCCATCCCCCCCACCTTACCTCTTTCCCCTCCCCACAGCACCTGTATATATTTATATATGTCTGTACGGATTTATTAACTCTATTTTATTTGTACACATTTATTCTATTTATTTTATTTTGTTAATATGTTTGGTTTAGTTCTCTGTTTCCCCCTTCTAGACTGTGAGCCCACTGTTGGGTAGGGACCGTCTCTATATGTTGCCAACTTGGACTTCCCAAGCGCTTAGTACAGTGCTCTACACACAGTAAGCACTCAATAAATACGATTGAATGAATGAATGTACTTCCCAAGCGCTTAGTCCAGTGCTCTGCACACAGTAAGCGCTCAATAAAGACGATTGAATGAATGAATGAATGAATGAATCCCCTCCTTCCTCTCCCCCTCCTCCCCCCCCCCCCCCCCCCCCCCGCCTTACCTCTTTCCCCTCCCCACAGCACCTGTATATATTTATAGATGTCTGTACGGATTTATTACTCTATTTTATTTGTACATATTTATTCTATTTATTTTATTTAGTTAGTATGTTTGGTTTTGATCTCTGTCTCCCCCTTCTAGACTGTGAGCTCGGTGTTGGGTAGGGACCGGCTCTAAATGTTGCCAACTTGGACTTCCCAAGCACTTAGTACAGTGCTCTGAACACAGTTAAGCGCTCAATAGATACGATTGAATGAATGAATGTACTTCCCAAGCGCTTAGTCCAGTGCTCTGCACACAGTAAGCACT
Organism: Tachyglossus aculeatus; assembly: GCF_015852505.1. Lineage (NCBI taxonomy): Eukaryota > Metazoa > Chordata > Mammalia > Monotremata > Tachyglossidae > Tachyglossus > Tachyglossus aculeatus. Next base: position 21,550,822 of record NC_052068.1, read on the forward strand.
CAATAAAGACTATTGAATGAATGACTGAGCCCCCTCCTTCCTCTCCCCCTCCTCCCTGCCTTACCTCTTTCCCCTCCCCACAGCACCTGTATAGATGTATATATGTTTGTACGGATTTATTACTCTATTCATTTTACTTGTACATATTTATTCTATTTATTTTATTTTGTTAATATGTTGTGTTTTGTTGTCCGTCTTCCCCTTCTAGACTGTGAGCCCGCTGTTGGGTAGGGACCGTCTCTAGATGTTGCCAACTTGGACTTCCCAAGTGCTTGGGCCAGTGCTGTGCACACAGTAAGCGCTCAATGAATGAAGTGGCAAAGCCGGGATAATAATAATAATATTGATGGCATTTGTTAAGCACTTACTATGTGCCAAGCACTGTTCTAAGCACTGGGGAGGATACAAGGTGATCAGGTTGTCCCACGTGGGGCTCACAGTCTCCATCCCCATTTTACAGATGAGCTCACTGAGGCCCAGAGAAGCAAGTGACTTGCCCAAAGTCACACTGATGACAATTGGCACAGCTGGGATTTGAACCCATGACCTCTGACTCCCAAGCCCGGGCTCTTTCCATTGAGCCACGCTGCTGCTTATAGCATGGAGGGATGGTGGGCAAGCCCGGTTTGGACCTCAGGGAGGTAGGCAGTTGGTTTGCTGCTGGTGGGGGCTGTTTTAGATGTCATCCTTTGGCGGGGAGAGAGGCAAGAGGGAGAAAACTAGCATTTCCCAAGTGGGAATGGGGTTGGAGGAGAGTCCTCGGTGGTTTGCTTACACTCTCTATCATATTTAATCAATCAATCAATCGTATTTATTGAGCGCTTACTGTGTGCAGAGCACTGTACTAAGCGCTTGGGATGTACAAGTTGGCAACACATAGAGACAGTCCCTACCCAACAGTGGGCTCACAGTCTAAAAGGGGGAGACAGAGAGCAAAACCATACTAACAAAATAAAATAAATAGAATAGATATGTACAAGTAAAATAAATAAATAAATAGAGTAATAAATATGTACAGAATATTTACTATTCTCTTTATTTTATTTTTGTTAATATGTCTTGTTTTGTTGTCTGTCTCCCCCTTCTAGACTATGAGCCCGTTGTTGGGTAGGAACTGTCTCTATATGTTGCCAACTTGTACTTCCCAAGCGCTTAGTACAGTGCTTTGCACGCAGTAAGCGCTCAATAAATGCAATTGAATGAATGAATATGTGTCATCACTCCTCCCTCCACCCCCTTCTCCCTTCCCCAGGTGGGGTGAGTGAGGAGTTACCCCAGCCAGAGGGTGGCTCGGTGGAAAGAGCCCCGGGCTTGGGAGTCAGAGGTCATGGGTTCTAATCCTGACTCCGCCGCTTGTCAGCTGTGTGACTTTGGGCAACTCAGTTCACTTCTCTGTGCCTCAGTTACCTCATTTGTAAAAAGGGGATTCATTCATTCATTCATTGTCGTATTCATTGAGCGCTTACTGTGTGCCGAGCACTGTACTAAGCGCTTGGGAAGTACAGGTTGGCAACATATAGAGACGGTCCCTACCCAACAGTGGGCTCACAGGCTAGAAGGGGGAGACAGAGAACAAAACAAAACATATTAGCAAAATAAATAGAATAAATATGTACAAATAAAATAGAGTAATAAATCCATGCAAACATATGTCATCATCATCAATTGTATTTATTGAGCGCTTACTGTGTGCAGAGCACTGTACTAAGCGCTTGGGAAGTACAAGTTGGCAACATATAGAGACAGTCCCTACCCAACAGTGGGCTCACAGTCTAAAATATACATATATACAGGTGCTGTGGGGAGGGGGATCAGTCTGGGGGAGGGGGATTAAGACTGTGAGCCCCAAGTGGGACAACCTGATCACCTTGTATCCCCCCCGCAGCGCTTAGAACAGTGCTTGGCACATAGTAAGCGCTTAACAAATACCATCATTATTATTATCTTGCTCTTTGTAGGATGCACGGGACAGAGCGGGAGGGAACCGGGACAGAGAGGAGCCCCACCATCATGGCCGAGCCCCATCCCGATCCTTCCCCAGCCCCGCTGAAGTCTCCGGCATTTGACCTCTTCAACCTGGTCGTGTCCTACAAGAGGCTGGAGATCTACCTGGAGCCCGTCAGGGATGCAGGCGACGGCATCCGCTATTTACTCAGGTAAGGCTTCCTCCTCTCCCGTCTCGCACCCCACCCTTCCTCCTGCCCTTCCTTCTCCGTCCTTCCGTCCTCCTGACTCTAAAGCCGGCAGCGCTGGGAGCTGTTGCGATGTGGGCAAGGGTAGGATTGCCAAGCGGTGGCCCGCCGAAAGCTTTTCAGGCAGACACTGAGTCGGAGGGGGCAGCCTACATTCCCAGAGCTTCAGGGATGACAGTGATACAGCCGTGGGAGGCCGTGGATGACGGGATGTATAATAATAATAATTATTATTATGGCATTTAAGCGCTTACTATGGGCCGAGCACTGTTCTAAGTGCTGGGGTAGATACAGGGTAATCAGATTATCCCACATGAGGCTCACAGTTTAATCCTCATTTTACAGATGAGGTAACTGAGGCACAGAGAAGTGCCCCTGGCCTGGAATGCCCTCCCTCTGCACATCGCCAAGATCCGCCCTTTCCTCTCCATCCAAACCGCTACCCTGCTCGTTCAAGCTCTCATCCTATCCCATCTGGACTACTGTATCAGCCTTCTCTCTGATCTCCCATCCTCGTGTCTCTCTCCACTTCACTCCATACTTCATGCTGCTGCCCGGATTATCTTTGTCCAGAAACGCTCTGGGCATATCACTCCCCTCCTCAAAAATCTCCAGTGGCTACCAATCAATCTGCGCATCAGGCAGAAACTCCTCACCCTGGGCTTCAAGGCTGTCCATCCATCCCCTCGCCCCCTCCTACCTCACCTCCCTTCTCTCCTTGTCCAGCCCAGCCCGCACCCTCCGCTCCTCTGCTGCTAATCTCCTCACCGTTAGGCCTCGTTCTCGCCTGTCCCGCCATCGACCCCCGGCCCACATCATCCCCCGGGCCTGGCATGCCCTCCCTCTGACCATCCGCCAAGCTAGCTCTCTTCCTCCCTTCAAGGCCCTACTGAGAGCTCACCTCCTCCAGGAGGCCTTCCCAGACTGACCCCCTTCCTTCCTCTCCCCCTCGTTCCCCTCTCCATCCCCCTCATCTTACCTCCTTCCCTTCCCCACAGCACCTGTATATATGTATTTATGTTTGTACATATTTATTACTCTATTTATTTTACTTGTACATATCTATTCTACGTACTTTATTTTGTTAGTACGTTTGGTTTTGTTCTCTGTCACCCCTTCTAGACTGTGAGCCCACTGTTGGGTAGGGACCATCTCTATATGTTGCCAATTTGTACTTCCCAAGCGCTTAGTACAGTGCTCTGCACACAGTAAGCGCTCAATAAATACGATTGAATGAATGAATCCATCAAGCTAGCTCTCTTCCTCCTTTCAAAGCCCTACTGAGAGCTCACCTCCTCCAGGAGGCCTTCCCAGACTGAGCCCCCTTTTTCCTCTCTTCCTCCCCATCCCCCCCGCCCTACCTCCTTCCCCTCCCCACAGCACCTGTATATATGTTTGGACAGATTTATTACTCTATTTATTTTACTTGTACATATTTACTATTTTATTTATTTGGTTAATGATGTGCATCTAGCTTTATTTCTATTTGATGACTTGACACTTGTCCACATGCCTGTCTCCCCCTTCTAGACTGTGAGCCCTTTGTTGGGTAGGGACCATCTCTATATGTTGCCAACTTGTACTTCCCAAGCGCTTAGTACAGGGCTCTGTACACAGTAAGCACTCAATAAATACGATTGAATGAATGAATGAAAGTGGCTTGCCCAGGGTCGCACAGCAGACAAGTGGCGGAGTCAGGATTAGAACCCAAGTCCTCTGACTCCAAGACTGCTCTTTCCACTGAGCCACGTTGCTTTCAAGGTGATGCTAAATTAACTCCTAAGGGTCAGGCCTTCTCCCTTGTTACTCTATTTATTTATTTATTTTACTTGTACATATCTATTTATTTTATTTTGTTAGTATGTTTGGTTTTGTTCTCTGTCTCCCCCTTCTAGACTGTGAGTCCACTGTTGGGTAGGGACTGTCTCTATATGTTGCCAACTTGTACTTCCCAAGCGCTTAGTACAGTGCTCTGCACACAGTAAGCGCTCAATAAATACGATTGATTGATTGTTCCAATGGCGAATGGGGAAGAAATGAAAGTAGTATGGACTGTAGCAGGTTTTCTTTGAATCCTCGATCTCGGGCTCGAACCCAGGTGGTCTCATTTGTAAGATTGAGCCCCCCCCTTGAAGGGCTAATGTCTTCCTGGGAATTTCTGCCCTCTGGAGCTGAGTGGCTCAGTGGAAAGAGCCCGAGCTCTGGAGTCAGAGGTCATGGGTTCAAATCCCGGCTCCGCCACTTGTCAGCTGTGTGACTCTGGGCAAGTCACTTCTCTGTGCCTCAGTTACCTCATCTGGAAAATGGGGATTAAGACTGTGAGCCCCACGGGGGACAACCTGATCACTTTGTAACCTCCCCAGCGCTTAGAACAGTGCTTTGTGCATAGTAAGCGCTTAATAAATGTCATTATTATTATTATTGTTATTATTCCTCTGAGGATGCCCATTCCCATCTACTGAGGCAAATGCAAGATTACCTTTCACTGGAATAAAATGGGACTCTCTGCAAACCAGGTTTTGTTTCCTTTGCGGTTTCTTGAAGTTCCAGTATTTCTTAACCCTTAGTCTGCACTACACAGTGGATGAGCCCACTGTTGGGTAGGGACCGTCTATATGTTGCCAACTTGTACTTCCCAAGCGCTTAGTACAGTGCTCTGCACACAGTGAGCGCTCAATAAATACGATTGAATGAATGAACGAGTGCTTCAGGATCATCAGATTGGGACAAAGTCCCTAGCTCGTGGGCTCACAGTCATTTGTGCTCGCCTCTCCGTCTGTTGAAGAATGACCTGATCTTGTCCTTTATTACCTTCTGAATCAATCCTTTGTATTTAATGAGCACTTACTGTGTGCAGAGCACTGTACTGTTTGGGAAAGTACAATATTACAAATTGGATAGACACGTTCCCTGCCCAAAACAAGCATGCAGTCTAGACGGGGAGCCAGGCATTAATGCAAACAAGTAAATTACAGGTATTCACATAAATGCTTTGGGCTTTTCATTGAGAAGCAGCGTGGCTCAGTGGAAAGAGTCTGGGCTTCGGAGTCAGAGGTCATGGGTGCAAATCCTGGCTCTGCCAATTGTCAGCTGTGTGACTTTGGGTAAGTCACTTAACTTCTCTGTGCCTCAGTTCCCTCATCTGTAAAATGGGGATTAAGACTGTGGACCCCTATGGGACAACCTGATCACCTTGTAACCTCTCCAGCGCTTAGAACAGTGCTTTGCACATAGTAAGCGCTTAATAAATGCCATTATAATTGTTATTATTATTTGGGGCTGAGGGAAGGGTGAATAAAGGGTATAAATCCAAGTGCAAGGGCAACACAGAAGGAGTGGGAGAAGAGGAAATGAGGGCTCAGTCAGGGAAGGCCTCTTGGAAGAGATGTGCTTTTAATAAGATTTTGAAAGTGGGGAGAGTGATCGTCTGTCAGTTCATTCATTCATTTGATCGTATATATTGAGCGCTTACTGTGTGCAGAGCACTGTACTGAGTGCTTGGGAAGTACAAGTTGGCAACATATAGAGACGGTCCCTACCCAACAGCGGGCTCACAGTCTAGAGGGTCGATCCTACATATCTAGTCCATTTATTTATTTTATTTATTCTATTTATTTTATTTTGTTAGTATGTTTGGTTTTGTTCTCTGTCTTCCCCTTTTAGACTGTGAGCCCACTGTTGGGTAGGGACTGTCTCTACATGTTGCCAATTTGTACTTCCCAAGCGCTCAGTACAGTGCTCTGCACATAGTAAGCGCTCAATAAATACGATTGATGATGATGATCCTATAAATTCTGTAACTTGCTTTGTCCCATTTGCTAAGAATACGTAGAACTTGCACTGTATTACGATTCACATTTTTTCACAAATCCTTTGGAGACAGGGATCCATCTCCATTCTACAGGTGGAGAACTGAGGCAAAGAAACAAAGGCTTTTCTAGAGTTACGAAGAAGAAGAGCATTCCAGGTCAGAGGCAGGACGTGGGCGAGGGGTGGGCAGTGAGATAGATGAGATGGAGGTACAGCAAGAAGATCGACATTAGGGGAGCGAAGTGTGCCGTCGGGGTTCGAAAGCAGCGAGGTAAGGTTGGAGGGGGCAAGGTGATGGAGCGCTTTAAAACCGATGGTAAGGAGTTTCTGTTTAATCTGAAGGAGGGTGGATAACCGCTGGAGGTTACTTGAGGAGTGGGGAAACATGGACTGAATGGTCTTTTAGACTGTGAGCCCACTGTTGGGTAGGGACTGTCTCTATATGTTGCCAATTTGTACTTCCCAAGCGCTTAGTACAGTGCTCTGCACATAGTAAGCGCTCAATAAATATGATTGATGATGATGATGATTGTAGAAAAATGATCTGGGCAGCAGAGTACGGACTGGAGTGGGGAGAGACAAGAGGGAGGGAGGTCAGCAAGGAGGCTGATACGGTAATTAAGGTAGGCTAGGATAAAAACTTGGATTAACGTAGTAGCAGAGTGGACGGAGGATTTTAGCCATGCCGTGAAGGTTGAAACAAAAGGATCTGTCAACAGATTGAATATATCATCATCATCATCATCATCAATCGTATTTATTGAGCGCTTACTATGTGCAGAGCTTGGGAAGTACAAATTGGCAACATATAGAGACAGTCCCTACCCAACAGTGGGCTCACAGTCTAAAAGGGGGAGACAGAGAACAAAACCAAACATGCTAACAAAATAAAATAAATAGAATAGATATGTACAAATAAAATAAATAAATAAATAGAGTAAAAAATATGTACAAACATATATACATATATCCAGGTGCTGTGGGGAAGGGAAGGAGGTAAGATGGGGGGGGTGGAGAGGGGGACGAGGGGGAGAAGAAGGAAGGGGCTCAGTCTGGGAAGGCCTCCTGGAATATATGGGTCTTCCTCATCTCCCACTCCCTTCTGCATCCTCCCTTTGCTCTTCCCCCTCCCAGTCCCACAACACTTATGCGTGTGTCTGTAATTTTATTTTCTCTGTATTTTATTTTCTCTGTAACTTTATTTGTATTGATGTCTGTCTCCCCTACTCTAGACTGTGAGCTCGTTGTGGGCAGGGAGTGTCACTGCTTGCTGTTGTAGTGTACTTTCCCAAGCGCTCTGTACAGTGCTGCGCACTCAGTTAAGTGCTTAATAAATAGGATTGAATGAGTGATGAGTTGAGGATAACAACAAGGTTATGGGCTTGTGAGTCAGGGAGGATGGGAGCGCTGTCTACAGTGATGAGAAAGTCAGGGGGAAGACAGGGTTATAATAATAATGGTAATAAAAGTGCTAAGCACTTACTATGTGCCAAGCACTGTTCTAAGCGCTGGGATAGAAACATGGTAATCACGTTGTTCCACGTGGGGCTCAGTCGTAATCGTCATTCTGTGGATGCACAGCACTGTACAGAGCGCTTGGGAAAGTACACTACAACAGCAAACAGTGACATTCCCTGCCCACAACGAGCTCACAGTCTAGAGTAGGGGAGACAGACATCAATACAAATAAAATTACAGAGAAAATAAAATACAGAGAAAATAAAATTACAGATACATTCATAAATGCTGTGGGACTGGGGGGCAGGGGGAAGAGAAAAGGGAGGAAGTCAGGGTGATGCAGAAGGGAGCGGGAGATGAGGAAAACCCATATATTTGTTGCCAATTTGTACTTCCCAAGCGCTTAGTACAGTGCTCTGCACACAGTAAGCGCTCAATAAATACGATTGAATGAATGAATGAATATATTCAATGTGTCGACAGATATTTTTGTTTCAATCTTTACGGCATGGCTAAAGATCAGTCTTAATCGTCATTCTGTAACTGAATCATAGAGAAGTTAAGCGGCTCGCCCAAGGTCACACAGCAGACAAATGACGGAGGCGGGATTAGAACCCATGTCCTCTGACTCCCAAGCCCGTGCTCTTTCCACTAAGCCATGCTGCTGAATACAGGGCCTGTTAGAAAATTTATTTTTATCCAGAAACATAGAGAGGAGGAGGGATTGACTGAAATTGAAGAGTATGTGAGGCTTGGGACCAATTAAACAGGTCTTTAGTTGTCTTCCAAATGAAGCTGTGAGCCCGCTGTTGGGTAGGGACCGTCTCTATATGTTGCCAACTTGTACTTCCCAAGCGCTTAGTACAGTGCTCTGCACACAGCGCTCAATAAATACGATTGAATGAATGAATAATAATAATAATAATGATGATGGCATTTGTTAAGCGCTTACTATGTGCAAAGCACTGTTCTAAGCGCTGGGGGGATATAGCATGATCAGGTTGTCCCACGTGGGGCTCACAGTCAATCCCCATTAACAGGTGAGGTAACTGAGGCTCAGAGAAGTTAAGTGACTTGCCCAAGGTCACACAGCAGGCATGTGGTGGAGCCGGGATTCGAACCCATGACCTCTGACTCCAAAGCCCGGGCTCTTTCCACTGAGCCACGCGAAGCAGCGTGGCCTAGTGGAAAGATCATGGGCCAGGGAATCAGGGGACCTGGGTTCTAATCCTGTCTCTGATACTTGTCTGCTGTTTGACCTTGGACAAGTCATGTAACTTTTCTGGGCCTCAGTTTCCTCATCTGTAAAATAGGGATTAAGACTGTGAGTCCCATGTGGGTGGGATTTGGACTCTGTCCAAGCTGATCACCTTGTTTCTACTCCAGTGCTCATAATACTGAGAAGCAGCGTGGCTCAATGGAAAGAGCCTGGGCTTTGGAGTCAGAGGTCATGGGTTCAAATCCCAGCTCCACCAATTGTCAGCTGTGTGACTTTGGGCAAGTCACTTCACTTCACTGGGCCTCAGTTCCCTCATCTGTAAAATGGGGATGAAGACTGAGCCCCACGTGGGACAACCTGATCACCTTGTAACCTCCCCAGTGCTTAGATCAGTGCTTTGCACATAGTAAGTGCTTAATCATCAATCGTATTTATTGAGCGCTTACTATGTGCAGAGCACTGTACTAAGCGCTTGGGAAGTACAAATTGGCAACATATAGAGACAGTCCCTACCCAACAGTGGGCTCACAGTCTAAAAGTAAATGCCATTATCATTATTATAACAGTGCTTGGTAATAATAATAATAATAATTATGGCACTTAAGTGCTTATTATGTGCCAGGTACCATACTAAGCTCTGGGGTGGATGCATGCAAATTCAGTCATTTGTATTGATTGAACACTTACTGTGTGCAGAGCAGTGTACTAAGCGCTTGAGAAGTACAAATCAGCAACATATAGAGACGGTCCCTACCCAGCAACGGGCTCACAGTCTAGAAGTACAGTGCTCTGCACACAGTAAGCGCTCAATAAATACGATTGATGATGATAGAAGGGAGGGACAAACAAAAAACCAAAACAGACAGGTGTCAATACCAACAGAATAAATAGAATTATAGCTATATACACATCATTAATAAAATAGAGTAGTAAATATTTACAAAGAAAATAGAGTAATAAATATGTACAAATATATGCAAGTGCTGTGGGGAGGGGAAGGGGGTAGGGTAGAGGGAGGGAGGGGATGGGGAGGGGAGGAGGAGAGGAAGGAGGGGGCTCAGTCTGGGAAGGCCTCCTGGAGGAGGTGAGCTCTCAGTAGGGCCTTGAAGGGAGGAAGAGAGCTAGCTTGGCGGATGGGCAGAGGGAGGGCATTCCGGGCCCGGGGGAGGACGTGGGCCGGGGGTCGATGGCGGGACAGGCGAGAGCGAGGTACGGTGAGGAGATTAGCAGCGGAGGAGCGGAGGGTGCGGGCTGGGCTGGAGAAGGACAGAAGGGAGGTGAGGTAGGAGGGGACAAGGGGATAGAGAGCTTTGAAGCCAACAGTGAGGATTTTTTGCTTGATTCGAAGGTTGATAGGCAACCACTGGAGATTTTTGAGGAGGGGAATGACATGCCCAGAGCGTTTCTGTACAAGGTAATCCGGGCAGCAGAGTGAAGTATAGACTGAAGCGGGGAGAAACAGGAGGATGGGAGATCAGAAAGGAGGCTGATGCAGTAATCCAGTTGGGATATGTTGCCAACTTGTACTTCCCAAGCGCTTAGTACAGTGCTCTGCACACAGTAAGCGCTCAGTAAATACGATTGAATGAATGAATGGAATCCAGTTGGGATAGGATAGCAAATCAGGTTGGACATAGTCCTTGTCCCTTGTGGGGCTCACAGTCTCCATTCCCGTTTTACAGATGAGGTAAACTGAAGCACAGAGAAGTGAAGTGATTTGCCCAAGGTCACCCAGCAGAGACGTGGAGGAACTGGGATTAGAACCCGTGATCTTTTGACTCCCAAGCCCGTGCTCTATCCTCTATGCCATGCTGCTTCAAGCACTTAACAAGCACCATTAAAAAGAAAAGAGAGATGAATGTCCCACCCTCTGGTTTTTGGTCTGCAGGTGGCTTGTTGATGAAGAGGCCTTGGGTTTGGGGCCAGTTTTCCTGCTTACATGCTTCCATTAGCGTACATGCTAATGGACAAATTGAAAAGGGTGCTAACAGCCAACTGGCTGCCACGGGGTGTGGACTGTGAGGCTCACCTTCCTTGGACTGCAGAGAGAAGTTGACCTTTCAATCCTTCCATCCTGAGGGCTAGTAGCTGTGCTGACTCTAGGTTCCTAGGGGCTACCGTAGTTGTACGGACAAGAGAACAGATCTTTTATAATTTTTTCTTCATCAGTCGCCCGTCTCCATCTCTCTTTCTTCCTTTCTCTCTTTCTTCCTTTCTCTCCTTCCTTCCTTTCTCTCCTTCCTTCCTTTCTCTCCTTCCTTCCTTTCTCTCCTTCCTTCCTTTCTCTCCTTCCTTCCTTTCTCTCCTTCCTTCCTTCCTCCCTTCCTTCCTTCCTTCCTCCCTCCCTCCCTTCCTTCCTTCCTTCCTCCCTTCCTTCCCTCCCTCCCTCCCTTCCTTCCCTCCCTCCCTCCCTTCCTTCCCTCCCTCCCTCCCTTCCTTCCCTCCCTCCCTCCCTTCCTTCCCTCCCTCCCTTCCTTCCCTCCCTCCCTCCCTTCCCTCCTTCCCTCCCTCCCTCCCACCCTTCCTCCCTCCCTCCCACCCTTCCTCCCTCCCTCCCTTCCTCCCTCCCTCCCTTTTCCTCCCTCCCTCATCATCATCATCATCAATCATATTAATTGAGCACTTACTATGTGCAGAGCACTGTACTAAGCGCTTGGGAAGTACAAATTGGCAACATATAGAGACAGTCCCTACCCAACAGTGGGCTCACAGTCTAAAAGGGGGAGACAGAGACCAAACATACTAACAAAATAAAATAAATAGAATAGATATGTACAAATAAATTAAATAAATAAATAGAGTAAAAAAAATATGTACAAACATATATACATATATACAGGTGCTGTGGGGAAGGGAGGGAGGTAAGATGGGGGGATGGAGAGGGGGACGAGGGGGAGAGGAAGGAAGGGGCTCAGTCTGGGAAGGCCTCCTGGAGGAGGTGAGCTCTCAGCAGGGCCTTGAAGGGAGGAAGAGAGCTAGCTTGGCGGAGGGGCAGAGGGAGGGCATTCCAGGCCCGGGGGATGACGTGGTCCGGGGGTCGATGGCGGGACAGGCGAGAGCGAGGTACAGTGAGGAGATTAGCGGTGGAGGAGCGGAGGGTGCGGGCTGGGCGGTAGAAAGAGAGAAGGGAGGTGAGGTAGGAGGGGGCGAGGTGATGGACAGCCTTGAAGCCCAGGGTGAGGAGTTTCTGCCTGATGCGCAGATTGATTGGTAGCCACTGGAGATTTTTGAGGAGGGGAGTGATATGCCCAGAGCGTTTCTGGACAAAGACAATCCAGGCAGCAGCATGAAGTATGGATTGAAGTGGAGAGAGACACGAGGATGGGAGATCAGAGAGAAGGCTGATGCAGTAGTCCAGACGGGATAGGATGAGAGCTTGAATGAGCAGGGTAGCGGTTTGGATGGAGAGGAAAGGGCAGATCTTGGCAATGTTGCGGAGCTGAGACCGGCAGGTTTTGGTCACGGCTTGGATGTGAGGGGTGAATGAGAGAGCGGAGTCGAGGATGACACCAGGGTTGCGGGCTTGTGAGACGGGAAGGATGGTAGTGCCGTCAACAGAGATGGGACAGTCACTCCCTCCCTTTTCCTCCCTCCCTCCCTCCCTTTTCCTCCCTCCCTCCCTCCCTTTTCCTCCCTCCCTCCCTCCCTTTTCCTTCCTTCCTTCCTTCCTTCCTTCCTTCCTTCCCTCCCTCCCTCCCTCCCTTCCTCCCTTCTCTCTCTCTCTCTCTTTCTTTCTTTCTTGCTCTCTTTCTTTCTCTCTTCCTCTCTCTCTGTCTCTCTGTCTCTCTCTCTCTGTGCCCCCCCCCCCCCCCCCCCCCCCGCCTCTCTCTCTGTGCTCTGACACAGGGCCATTGCTACACTGTGGCCTCTCCACTGACCAGAGATTTCTGTACTGTAGGTGGCAGGCCCCATTGTGCTCGTTGCTTACCTGTCTGGGACTCAACTTCCTGTTCCTCACTCTGAATGAAGGTAAGATCTGGCGGGGGATGGGGATGTTGTGTTAACTGTTTCATTTGGAGCGTGGGAATGAACCAGGATTAGAGCTTAGTGGGGGTGGGGAAAGGAATATAGTTGGGAAGAAAAGAGGAAGGAAGAGGAAGTAAAAGGTACCAAAGGAGGAGTATTTCTTTGTTAGTCCTCCTCCGCCACCGCCTCCCAACTTGTCTGTGGTCACTGTGTTCGGACTCCCTTTGCCCCCATCCCAGAACTGTTCACCCCCTTACCTCACCCCGATGATGATAATAATAATAATAATGATGATGGCATTTATTAAGCTCTTACTATGTGCAGAGCACTGTTCTAAGCGGTGGGGAGGTTACAGGGTGATCAGGTTGTCCCATGGAGGGCTAACAGTCTTCATCCCCATTTTACAGATGAGGCACAGAGAAGTTAAATGACTTTCCCAAAGTCACACAGCTGACAACTGGCGGAGCCGGGATTTGAACCCATGACCCCTGACTCCAAAGCCCGGGCTCTTTCCACGGAGCCATGCCCGATCTGACTGTGCCCCACCACGGCCACAGAAATTCCATCGCTGCGGTAACCACAGCTCCAGGCCTCTGACCCCCACTCACATCCAGCCCCAACTCCAGGCCCAAGAGCCCAGCCTGTGCCCATCTCATCATCATCATCAATCATATTTATTGAGCGCTTACTATGTGCAGAGCACTGTACTAAGCGCTTGGGAAGTACAAATTGGCAACATATAGAGACAGTCCCTACCCAACAGTGGGCTCACAGTCTAAAAGGGGGAGACAGAGAACAAAACCAAACATACTAACAAAATAAAATAAATAGAATAGATATGTACATCTCCCGCTTCTCCCACTAAGACCTCAGCCTTCGGCCAGTTCCCGCCTGGGTCTTTTCCAGGACCCGAGACAGGGCACACCCTACAAAATTTCCAGCTGCAGCTGGTGGGAGCAGGAGGTGGCAGAGTGGGCTCAGTACTCTGCCCTTCCTGCCCAGGAAACTCTGGGGCAAGGACATGGGCATATGACTGGATGCTCATCTGTCTCGGGGGGCGTCCACCCTGGAAGAAGCAGCATGGCTCAGCGGCAAGAGCAGCACAGGTTTGGAAGTCAGAGGTCGTGGGTTCTAACCCCGGCTGCGCCACCTGTCTGCTGTGTGATCTGTGCCTCAGTTACCTCATCTGTAAAATGGGGATTAAGACTGTGAGCCCCATGGGGGACAACCTGATCACCTTGTATCCCCCTCCAGCTCTTAGAACAGTGCTTTGCACATAGTAAGCGCTTAACAAATGGCATTTCTCCCCCTCCTCTACTCCTCTCCCATGGGGAGGTGAGAGAATTGGAGTCCAGGGCAAACCAGCAAGGCGGCATTGGCGTATCAGAATTCAGAAACGATCGGGGGATGGCTGAGCTTATGGTGTCTCCTTCCTCCCTCCCTCTTACTCCTGATCCTCCTGCCTTGGCTGCAGCCCGAGAACTTCCGCTCTGGGATCCCAGTGTTAGGGACTTTCCAGAAGATCCCAAACTGCCCGAGGAGCCTTTTTAATCCTCTAGGACCCTTCCCCACCCCCCGCTCCCTCACTGCCGGCCTAACCGCCCTCCCCTCCCCCAATTTCCTCCTTGGCTCCCACAGGCGCGTGGTTCTCTATGGGGGCCCTGCTGATCTCGGTGCCCGCCTTGCTGGGCTACCTACAGGAAACGTGCCGGGCCCGGCTCCCCGAGCCCGAGCTGGCGAGACGCAAGTACCACAGTGTGCGGCGGGAGGACCTGCAGAAAGTCCGGCTGTCACGGCCTGAGGCTGTGGCCGAGGTGAAGAGCTTGTGAGTAGAAACGAGGGGAAGGGGTCGGGGGTCTGGTTTCTCGAAGGCCCCAGGGCCTCCTCTGGCCGGAAAGATGGGGGTGGTGCCTCCCAAAACGGTGGCCGGGCCAGTGGCAAATGGGGAGTTTTCTACAGAGCCCGGGCTGAGGCTCAGGGTTCAAGCGACTCTGTTAGAGTAGGATTTATGGAGCGCCCACTTTGTGTGGTGCACTGTAGTTAGGCGCTTAAGAAGTACAGAGTGATGAAGGGTCGTGGGCCCTCTCCACGGGGAGCCGACGCTCCAGTTGGTCAACTGATTGGAGAAGCAGCGTGGCTCAGTGGAAAGAGCCCGGGCTTGGGAATCAGAGGTCATAGTTTCACATCCCAACTCCGCCAGTTGTCAGCTGTGTGACTTTGGGCGAGTCACTTCACTTCTCTGGGCCTCAGTTACCTCATCTGGAAAGTGGGGATTAAGACTGTGAGCCCCATGTGGGACAACCTGATCACCCTGTAACCTCTCCACGCTTGGAACGGTGCTTTGCACATAGTAAGCGCTTAATAAATGCCATCATTATTATTATTATTATATTTCTTGAGCACTTACTGTGTGGAGAGCACTGTACTAACTGCCTGGGAGGCATACCAGAGTTGGTCCTGGTCTCCGGTGCCTCTGCCGAGGTTGGTGGGTCAGGGGAGCTCCAAAGCCAGGTGGGTTTATAAAGGCATAAACGCCATCATCATCATCATCAATCGTATTTATTGAGCGCTTACTATGTGCAGAGTACTGTACTAAGTGCTTGGGAAGTACAAATTGGCAACATCTAGAGACAGTCCCTACCCAGCAGTGGGCTCACAGTCTAAAAGGGGGAGACAGAGAACAAAACCAAACATACTAACAAAATAAAATAAATAGAATAGATATGTACCAGTAAAATAAATAAATAAATAGAGTAATAAATATGTACAAACATATATACATATATACAGGTGCTGTGGGGAAGGGAAGGAGGTAAAATGGGGGGATGGAGAGGGGGACGAGGGGGAGAGGAAGGAAGGGGCTCAGCTAGCCACTAGCCACTAGCCACAGCTCAAATTCTGGGTCGAGGAAAGTAGTTCTGGGAGCCATAAGACTGTAAACTTCAAGTCCGGTAGACAGTAAGCACATTTTGGGCAGGGACCATCTCTCTATGTTGCCAACTTGTGCTTCCCAAGCGCTTAGTACAGTGCTGTGCACACAGTAAGCGCTTAATAAATACGATTGAATGAATGAATGAATGTTTATTGTTGTATTGTGCTCTCCCAAGCACTTAGTACGGTGCTCAATAAATGTGATAGACTGACCAAATGTCTCTGTTGATTGTTGTATTGTACTCTCCCAAGAGCTTAGTAATAATAATAATAATGATGATATTTATTAAGCGCTTACTATGTGCAAAGCACTGTTTTAAGCTCTGGGGAGGTTACAAGGTGATGAGGTTGTCCCACGTGGGGCTCACGGTCTTCATCCCCATTTCACAGATGAGGAAACTGAGGCACAGAGACTTGCCCGAGTTAAGTGACTTGCAGGCAATTGACTCCAAAGCCCAGGCTCTTTCCACTGAGCCATGCTGCTCACAATGCTCTGCGCCCAGTAAGCGCCCAGTAAATACGATTGATTGACCGACTGATAAGGTGCCCCCAAAGGTGCCCAAGTTTGAAGCAGGACTCGGCCACTCAGGGTCGCCTGTCGATGTCTCTGCAGCTTGATCCAGCTGGAGGCCTTCATGAGCCGCCTGTGCTGCAACTGCGAGGCGGCCTACCGGGTGCTCTACTGGGAGAAGCCTGTCGTGTCATCGCAGTAAGTTCCCCGCTTCCCCTCCCGGGCCAGCCTCCGGCTCCGTGGGCATTTCGAACCCGGGGCCCGGCCGCGAGGGAGAGAGGCGGGGCGGGAGGGGAGGCGGAAGAATCGCCCCGAAAGCAAATGAGCGGGAGGCCCCCCGGGAGGGTTTGTGGGTGGCCCGGACCCATTGGGGTCTGAGCTCGCTCCGCTCTCTCTGCCCTCCTCCACACCCCCGTCCCCCCATCTCAGGTTCTATGGGGTTCTCTTGGGCTCCGTCTGCGTGCTCTACTTGCTGCCCCTCTGCTGGGTCCTTACCCTTCTCAACAGCACCCTCTTTTTGGGCAACGGCGAGTTCTACCGAGGTGAGTAAGCTCCCTGGGGAGGCCGATCAAGAATCGGGGCTGGAGGAGCCAATCAATCAATCAATCAATCAATCAATCGTATTTATTGAGCGCTTACTGTGTGCAGAGCACTGTACTAAGCGCTTGGGAAGTACAAGTTGGCAACATATAGAGACGGTCCGTACACAACAGTGGGCTCACAGTCTCGAAGTCCAGCCAGTGCTAGCTCTCTTCCTCTCTTCAAAGCCCTACTGAGAGCTCACCTCTTCCAAGAGGCCTTCCCACACTGAGCCCTCCTTTTCTTTCATTCATTCATTCATTCATTCAATCGTATTGATTGAGAGCTTACTGCGTGCAGAGCACTGGACTAAGCGCTTGGGAAGTACAAGTTGGCAACATAGAGAGTCCCTACCCAACAGCGGGCTCACAGGCTAGAAGGGGGATACAGACAACAAAACATATTAACAAAATAAAATAAATAGAATAAATATGTACAAATAAAATAGAGTAATAAATACACACATATATACATATATGCAGGTGCTGCGGGGAGGGGAAGGAGGTAAGGTGGGAGGAATAGGGAGGGGGAGGAGGGGGAGAAGAAGGAGGGGGCTCATTCATTTATTCAATCGTATTGATTGAGCGCTTACTGTGTGCAGAGCACTGGACTAAGCGCTTGGGAAGTACAAGTTGGCAACATAGAGAGACGGTCCCTACCCAGCAGCGGGTTCACAGGCTAGAAGGGAGAGACAGACAACAAAACAAAACATATTAACAAAATAAAATAAATAGAATAAATATGTACAAATAAAATAGAGTAATAAATACGTACATATATACAGGTGCTGCGGGGAGGGGAAGGAGGTAAGGCGGGGAGGAGGGGGAGAGGAAGGAGGGGGCTCAGTCTGGGAAGGCCTCCTGGAGGAGATGAGCTCTCGGGCTTTGAAGGAAGGAAGAGAGCTAGCTTGGTGGATGTGCAGAGGGAGGGCATTCCAGGCCAGGGGGAGGACGTGGGCCGGGGGTCGATGGCGGGACAGGCGAGAACGAGGTACGGTGAGGAGATTAGCGGCGGAGGAGCGGAGGGTGCGGGCTGGGCTGGAGAAGGAGAGAAGGGAGATGAGGTAGGAGGGTGCTAGGGGAAGGACAGCCTTGAAGTTGAGAGTGAGGAGTTTTTGCTTGATTTGTAGGTTGACAGGCAGCCACTGGAGATTTTTGAGGAGGGGAGTAACATGCCTGGAGCGTTTCTGCACAAAGATGATCCGGGCAGCAGAGTGAAGTATAGACTGAAGTGGGGAGAGACAGGAGGATGGGAGATCAGAGAGGAGGCCGACGCAGTAATCCAGTTGGGATAGGATGAGAGATTGAACCAGCAAAGTAGCGGTTTGGATGGAGAGGAAGGGGCGGATCTTGGCAATGTTTTGGAGGTGAGACCGGCAGGTTTGGTGGGTTGATGCGGAGAAGGATGGGCAGGCCCCAGATGTTCCGAGGTGTGGGGAAAGGGGCGCAGGATGGGTTTGTCTCCCCTCTCCCCCTGACCCCATCCACTGGCTCCATCTTCCCTGAATGCAGTGGTAGGTGAGTACCATGCTGCTCTCCAGCGGCGGCTGAATCCCAAGGTGTCGCGGATCACCCACGAGACCCCGGAACCCAACGATGGGGAAAGAGCAGCCCTGCCGGAACGCACTCCCACCCCCACCGAGGTGAGTCCCCGGGCCGGCTAGGAGATTCCCCTTTCCTTCCTCAGGGATGGTTATGGCTTCTCTCAGCCTGTCCCCTGGGTTCTCCCGGGACCTCCTTTGGGGCCTCGTCTTGGCCCAGCCTCTCTGAAGCCCCCCCCAGTCTCAACGTGACTTTACTCCAGGACTATAGGCTTCTAGGCTGGTGGGTGGACCTCTGAAACCCATTGGCTTTTCTCACTCACCGTGTCCTTACCCTCCACTTCTCCTGCAGCTGGACCACTCCCCTGCCCTCCGGCCCACAGTTTTGGGGAAGGAGGGGGTTAGCGCTTGTAGGCTTTCTTCTCGGGGAGTACGCGCAGGCTGGAGTGGGCATCCCTTCCCCCGGCGGTGTGGGTGGGGTGGGTCACTTTGGCCTGCTCTGATTGCATTCTGCTTGTCAGGATCTCACCCCGGGCAGTGTGGAAGAGGCAGAGGAGGCGGAGCCAGATGAAGAGTTTAAAGACGCGATCGAGGTGGGTTCCATGCTGGGAGTGGCCCCTCTTGCTTTGCGAACCAGTGGACTTGCAGTCTGTTGTCTCTGAGCATCGTGGGCCTTAATAATAATAATGGCATTTATTAAGCGCTTACTATGTGCAAAGCACTGAGGAGGTTACAAGGTGATCAGGTTGTTCCACGGGGGCTCACAGCCTCAATCCCCATTTTACAGATGAGGTAACTGAGGCACAGGGAAGTGAAGTGATTTGCCCAAAGTCACACAGCTGACAAGTGGCGGAGCCGGGATTTGAACCCATGACCCGTGACTCCAAAGACCATGCTCTTTCCACTGAGCCACGCTGCTTCAGTTCTGTCCTCTTGTTCTCTTAAGAGGAAGGGGCCCGGGGAGCCCAATCTTCCCTCCAGAACGGAGAGGCCCGGAGCCCCGTCGCCCTGCTCGGGACCCTCTCGGCAAGCCCCCGGTCTGCCAGCTTGTAAGGCCATCCATTCGGGGGGTGGGCTGGGTCTCCCTGGCAGGAACGGTTCCGGGAGCCGGGACCCACTCCTTAGTCGGAAGGCTTCCTTCCACCGGGGCACGGAGACCAGTCAGCGCGGAGCTCCGGAGGGGCCTGTTCGGGAAGGTTATCCCCTGCCCCGCCGTCTGGCCCGGTCGGTCTAGGGAGCCCAGGTTCTGTAGCGGCTCCTTCTTTTTCCTTGCTATCTGTCGCTCTGTCCTTCTTCTCTGTCCTTCTCCCCGGCACCCTGGGAGGCAGGAGACTCACCTGGTGGTGCTGGTGAGTACCGCCGGGGTGGGGCGGGGGGACACCGTGCAGCGGGGGGGGGGTTCCGGTCGGTCGTTGACGGCCGGGTCTGTGCTGGCCCTGGGGTGGGGCGGTGGCCGCGCCTGAGCGGGGGTTCGCTGTCTCTGCAGGAGGATGACGAGGGCTCCCCCTGCACCGTGGAGTACGACCTGGCCCTGAACGACAACGGCTTCATGAGCAAGAACGAGGTGTTGCGCAGCCGGGTGTCCCGCCTCACCGAGCGGCTCCGCAAGCGCTACCCCACCAACAACTTTGGTACGGCGGGCGGGGGGCGGGCTCGCGTCCGGGTTGGGGCGGAGGAGCATCGACACCTCCGGACGGGGTCCCGGAGGCAGAGGATGGGACGGCCCTCTCCCACTTTCCTCTGTTCTTCTCTGACCTTGACCCTACGTCAACGGGAAGGCCGGGAATGCAGGGACGGGGCCCCACGGAGAACCCTGGCTTTTCCCATCTGGTCTGCTTCTCTTTGGATTCCAAGGCTGCAACTGCAACGGGCCCGTAGCCGGGACCCAACTCCAACGCGAGCCTCGTCGGGTCTGGCTTTCTGCCGACCCAACCCCAGAGGCTCTGGCCTGCCTGAGCGGAGCTGGTCTCCGGGGCACCTTCCTGCCCGGCTCCCTGGCGCTGGCCCTGCCGAGGGGCATCCCCCAGGGAGAAGGTGAGAGCCCCGTGAAATAGGAGCGGAATCCCGCCTGGCCATCAGGGCTTCTGACTGTGAGCTCTTCTCTCCAGGGACCCTTTTGGATCCAGCAGGCCTCTGCGATTTTTCATGGTCCCTCTCATCTTCAGATCCCTTGGGCCTCTCTGCTCTAACACTCGCGCCCACATAGACATGCCTCTTGGCACCCCCAGGGTCCCCTCAGACCCCCTGCAAGGGCCACTCGGCCCAACACTTCTGAGAGCCTTGGAATCAGAGTTTCACCATCCCAGCGTGGCATCTGCCTATCTTTCGGGAACCTGGAGGAGTTGACACGGGAGCTGCCCTCCCCGCAGCCCAGTGGGGACGAATAGCGGACAAATGGCCCCCAACTCTTGTGGCCTAGTGGATAGACCCTGGGCCTGGGAGTTCATTCATTCATTCATTCGTATTTATTGAGCGCTTACTGGGTGCCGAGCACTGTACTAAGCGCTTGGGAAGTACAATTTGACAACATCTAGAGACGGTCCCTACCCAACAGCGGGCTCACAGTCTAGAAGGGGGAGACAGGCAACAGAATAAAACATATTAACAAAATAAAATGAATAGAATAAATATGTACAAACAGAGTAATAAATAAGTACAAACAGATGGGTTCTGATCCTGGCTCTGGCGCTTGTCTGGTTTGTGACCTTGGGCAAGTTGATTAACTTTTCTGTGCCTTAGGGACCTCATCTGTAAAATGGGGATTCAAACCGTGAGCCCCGTGTGGGAACGGACTGTCTGATCTGATCCGCTTGTATCTACCCCAGAGCTTAGTACAGTGCCTGAAACGTAGTAAGCGCTTTACAAATGCCATTTAAAAAAGGAAGGAGAAAAAAAGACCGCTCCTGTCGTCAGCCCTTCTGAGCTACTTGTTTATTCATGTGCCCCCGGGACCTATCTGTTCCATGGCCCTAAGCCACCCGGGGCCTAGAAACAGCAGTGTGGCTTAGTGGAAAGAGCACGGGCTTGGGAGTCAGAGGACATGGGTTCTAATCCCGGCTCCGCCACTTGTCTGCTGTGACCTTGGACAAGTCAGTTAACTTCTCTGTGCTTCAGTTACCTCACCTGTAAAGTAGGTATTAAAAGTGTCAGCCCCACGAGGGACAACCTGATTACCCTGTAACTACTTCACTGTTTAGAACAGTGCTTGGCCCATAGTACGCGTTTAACAAATACTGTAATTATTATTGTTATTATTATCTTCAGCCCCCTCTTCATTCTCACTTTTCGCACCGGTCTTCAAGCCTCACTGGCTCAGCCACCTGGTAGCAGCACTAAGCAGGGCTCTCCAGACTCCTGTCCCTTCTCTTGCTCTTTCCCAGCTCGGTCACATTCCTGCTATATGTGGTTTCCTCTTCAGTCAGGAAGAGGGGCACAGGAGCATGGAAGCAGCTCTCCCGTCACCTCTGGTCACCTTAGGCCCCTTGAACCTATTATGAACACCAAGGGTCTTCTCAGCTCAGTCCCGTCTCCCCCTCCCTCCTGTTGGTTTTCTACGTTCTGGCGATTACTGAGGTTGAGCAGCCCCTCTCCTTGCCGCTGATCGGGTCTATAGATGCAGTCCGACTTCTCTCATCGGACCCACAGGGCTCAGCAAAATGGTTGGGTGGGTGGCCGGCAGCCTGGGGATGAAGTTGCCGCTGGCCTCTCTCCAGTAGGGTGTCGGTCCTCCCCAACTTTCTTCTGGCTCTGCTTCTCCCCGGAGTCCTGTTTGTCTCCTTGCCTTCCTTGTCCTCTGCGTGCTTCAACACCCTGGGAGTCTTTGCAAGAGTAGGTCTTCTCACTCCTTCCCCTTCTCCCTGTTCCACCCTCACCGCTTCCCCACAGCAGCTCAAGCTTTACTTCATTCATGTAATCATATTTATTGAGCGCTTACTGTATTCAGAGCACTGTACTAAGCGCTTGGAAAGTACAGTTGGGCAGCACATAGAGGCAATCCCTACCCAACAACGGATCTGGGTTTCTAATTCTGCTGTAAGCAGACAAGATTGGCAGACAATGGGGTCACTGGGTTTGGAGAAGGGAGAACTCCACCCGAAAGTACCATTCCTCTTCCTCCTCCTGTTGCCTCAAGTGAGTGGACATTGTTCTTTGCCAGTTCTGTGACCCTGGAACAGCCCCATTGTGTGAAAGCATTTCCTATAGACTGTCTGCCCTGGGCAACTCTGCTCCGGTTTCTGATGTGAGTAGATTTACCCGTCAGTAGCCTCACTAGGTTGGGAGGAAGAGTTGGGGAATGATTATAGATGCAGCCCAAAGGGCTCTAGTTCGTGTTCAACCTGTCTGGAAGAAGAGTTGAGGGTTTTGTTGGCCGAGTCTGGATTCATTCCTTGTCTTTCTCGCCACCAACCCCTCGCCCATGTCCTGCCTTTGGCCTGGGATGTCTTACATCAAGTCCAACAGACAACTATCGTCCCCCGCCTTCAAAGCCTTATTGAAGGCACATCTCCACAAGGTCTTCCCTGACTCAGCCCTCCTTTCCCCTTCTCCCACTCCCTTCTGCATCACCCTGACTTGCTCCCTTTATTCATCCCCACTGAATGTGGTTCGTAGGCTCAGGAGGCAGGTAAGGACCGGACGAGTGGCTGGTAATGGTGGGGCTTTCACAGGCAGGGGGGGAAGAAAGAGATATCCTCTCTGGTAGAGTCCGTTTCTTGGCACTCTTGGCTCCGAGGCCTCGGGAGGGTCCCCGGGCTGAACCGTCAAGTCGAAGACGAGTGCGCTTTTCTCCAATCTAGGTCCAGTCGGGAGCCTTGGTGAGGGGGCCTGAAGGGAAGTTCAGGGGAGGGGAGAAGGGGCTGAGGGCAGGCCGCACTGGACCTGACTTCCTGCCTCCGTTTTTCAGGAAGCTGCACTGGCTGCTCCGCCACCTTTTCGGTGCTCAAGAAGAGGGTGAGTTTCGGAGCAGGTCGGCTTCTTGGACCCCGCTCATCTCAAACGTGCCACCGCCTGCTTACCCAAGCTGGTCCTGCTTCATGGCCTGCTGGCGTGAGGGCACTGTTTTCCCTCTCGACCGCCTCTTTAGTGGATTGGAGGGCTGCGGGGACGGCTGGAGGCATCAGGGCTCACAGGGCTATAGAGGCCAGGGGTTGGGATGCCAGGCTAAGCAGGCTACTTGTCTGCTCACTGCAGGAAGTGCTGTGCCTATCATCATCATCAATCGTATTTATCGAGCGCTTACCATGTGCAGAGCACTGTACTAAGCGCTTGGGAAGTACAAATTGGCAACATATAGAGACAGTCCCTACCCAACAGTGGGCTCACAGCCTATCCATCCTGTTGGCTTGGGGAGGAAATCAAACAAGGCCCAAGACACCAGCGAAGCGGCATGGCCTAGAAGATAGAGCACGGGCCTAGGATTCAGAAGGACCTGGGTTGTAAGCCCGGCTCTGACGCATGTCTGCTGTGTAACTTTGGGCAAGTCACTTCACTCAATAATAATAATAATAATGTACTTGTTAAGCGATTACTATGTGCCAAGCACTACTGTAAAAGCTGGGGTAGATGCAAGTTCATTCATTCATTCAGTCGTATTTATTGAGCGCTTACTGTGTGCAGAGCACTGTACTAAGCACTTGGGAAGTACAAGTCGGCAACGTATAGAGACGGTTCCTACCCAAAGTTAATTAGGTTGGATACAATCTCTGGGCCTCAGTTCCCTCATCTGGAAAATAGGGATTGAGACTTTGAGCCCTCTGTGGGACAGGAACAGTGTCCAACCCAATTACCTTGTATCTACCCCAGCGCTTAGTGCCTGGCACGTAGAAAGCACTTAACAAATGCCATTTGTTGTGATTGCTTAAGAGAGGGCCTGCCGGCTTCTTTCTTTGCCGGGACGTTTGGCTATCGTGCAGACTTGATTAGTCTGGGAGTGCCGAGAGATGTTCTGTTGGTGACTCGGGGACTTCCACTGCTGTCCCTCTCCTTCACCCATCCGCAGTGGTGCCCCGTGCATCTGGGAACAAGTGAAATAGCCTTACCGCTCCGGGCTGGGGAGCAGCTGGAAATTGCCAATGGAGTTGGGGTCATGCCATGAGGGACAGGGACTAGGTCTGACCTGATTATCTTGTATTTACCACCCCTTCTCAGTCGTGTGACTCTGGGGAAGTTACTTCATTTCTCTGTGCCTCAGTTACCGCCTCTGTAAAATGGGGATTAAGAGTGTGAGCCCCAGGTGGGACAACCTGATTACCTTGTATCTACCCTAGTGCGTAGAACAGTGCTTGGCCCATAGTGAACGCTTAACAGCTACCATCATTATTAGTATTATTACCCCAGCACTTAGCACATAGCGCTTAACAAAGACCACAATTATTATTCCCTCTAGATGTAAGCTCATTGTGGGCAGGGAGTGTGTCTTCCAATTCTGTTATATTGTACTCTCCCAAGCACTTAGTATAATGCTGTGCACAGTAAATATGATTATTATTAGCATTCTGTAGAGGCTCAGGCTAAAGGCATGTAGGAGCCATGGGTGAGAGGATCAGGTCGTGGGGGTGAATGAAGAATGTGGGAATGATAATCCCGGCGACTATAAGGGCCGCGTTTGATGCTTCTCTTTGGGTCGGGGGATTTGTCTCTACAGAGGAGCTGTAGTAACTGTGGCAACAGCTTTTGTTCTCGATGCTGCTCCTTCAAGGTCCCCAAGTCTTCCATGGGAGCCACAGGTGAGTGGAGGAGCCTGGTGGGAAGGGAGGGGCTCCCTCAGTCTAGAGCCAGGGCGGGGACGTCTGGGGAATATTCGTGAAGCCGTGGTAGAACTTCCCCAAGTTCCATCGGTCTCTGCACCCTGGGTGGCGATCCCCTCCAGTTAGTGGAAATCTAAAAGTACATCAGACCTCACCGGCCTTGCGATGATCGCATTTACCAAATGCTAATTTTTTTCAAAAAAGATACTTTGGGCCACGTGCCAGGCTGAAACTCTGCTGACCTAGGTAGAAAAGTCCACAGAATAGTGCCCTCTGAGGAAGATGGCTTGCCCTGAATGTGGGACG
This sequence comes from Tachyglossus aculeatus, assembly GCF_015852505.1. Taxonomy (NCBI): domain Eukaryota; kingdom Metazoa; phylum Chordata; class Mammalia; order Monotremata; family Tachyglossidae; genus Tachyglossus; species Tachyglossus aculeatus. Next base: position 21,576,080 of record NC_052068.1, read on the forward strand.
TTGGAACCGTCATCATCTGGGCCCTGATTAATCTTAAAATGTCACAATGATGCATAGGGAAGGAAGTGATCTTTAAGGTTACTAGAGCCCAGACTGCTGAAGGCTGGATAACCCACAGTTAAGCTTTTGCTTGCCCCATTTAGCATTTGAACTGCCACTTTTTGCACCAACTGCTGCTTCTGCTTCTCCTGGGGTGGGGTGGGGGGCGGCTGGGGGCCCCCTCCCAGGTCCCAGCATGTTGGTGAAATGTTTCCGGGAGCAGCCTGGAAGTGGCTCTCCGGCCCCTCTCCATCATCATCAATCGTATTTATTGAGCGCTTACTGTGTGCAGAGCACTGTACTAAGCGCTTGGGAAGTACAAATTGGCAACATATAGAGACAGTCCCTACCCAACAGTGGGCTCACAGTCTTAAAGGGGGAGACGGAGAACAAAACCAAACATACTAACAAAATAAAATAGAATAGATATGTACAAGTAAAATAAATAGAGTAATAAATATGTACAAACATATATACATATATACAGGTGCTGTGGGGAAGGGATTCCAGAGCCTCCCCAGGTTTGCGGGGTGAAATGAGGGGTCTGACACTTCCCCTGCTCCCGTTTGGAGACCGTCCCTCCTTGCCCCGCACTGTCAGCCTGCCCATTAGCTTAGCCCGGCACTGCCCCGTCGTCACGCCGACTGTTGAGAAACAGTGTGGCCTAGTTCAGGAAACACAGACCTGGGTTCTAATGCCGGCTCTGCTGCCTGTCTGCTGTGTGACCTTGGGCAAGTCACTTAACTTCTCTGGCCCTCAGGTCCTTCATCTGTAAAATGGGGATTAAGACTGTGAGCCCCGTGTGGGACATGGACTGTGTCCAGCCCGATTATCTCATATCTACTCCAGCCCTTGGAACGGGTACTGGCATGTGAGCCCTGTGAGCCCACTGTTGGATAGGGACTGTCTCTATATGTTGCCAATTTGTACTTCCCAAGCGCTTAGTACAGTGCTCTGCACATAGTAAGCGCTCAGTAAATACGATTGATGATGATGATGATGTAGCAAGCACTTAACAAATATAATTATTATTATTAATAATATTATTAAAGACCAGGGTTCTAATCCTGGCTCTGCCACTTGTCTGCTGTGTGACCTTGGGCAAATCACTTCCCTTCTCTGGGGCTCAGTTACCTCGTTTGTAAAATGGGGATTAATAATAATAATAATAATGACATTATTTTGTTGGTATGTTTGGTTCTGTTCTCTGTCTCCCCCTTTTAGACTGTGAGCCCACTGTTGGGTAGGGACTGTCTCTATGTGATGCCAATTTGTACTTCCCAAGCGCTTAGTACAGTGCTCTGCACATAGTAAGCGCTCAATAAATACGATTGATTGATTGATTGATTGATTAAGCGCTTACTATGTGCAAAGCCCTGTTCTAAGCGCTGGGGAGGTTACAAGGTGATCAGGTTGTCCCACGGGGGCTCACAGTCTTCATCCCCATTTTACAGATGAGGTAACTGAGGCCCAGAGAAGTGAAGTGACTTGCGCAAAGTCACACAGCTGGCAACTGGCGGAGCTGGGATTTGAACCCATGACTTCTGACTCCAAAGCCCGGGCTCTTTCCACTGAGCCATGCTGCTTCTAATTAAGACTACGAGCCCCATGTTGGATGGGGACTGTGCCCAACCTGATTTCCCCATATCCACCCTAGTGCTTAGCGCAGTGCCTGGCACAGAGTAAGCGCTTAACAAATACCCCAATTATTATTATTGACTGTGAGTCTGCAGGTGGGGAAGCCCTGGGTGGGAGAAGGGTTAGCCATGGAACTGGACACTTTTGGCTCGCCCAGTCATCCAGAGTCCACCAGCAGAAGAGTCAGAGGATTTGTGGCTAGAGGGGTCAGTCAGCTGGACGGCGGAATACCCCGGAGACTTCTGGAATTCTGTCGGCTCCACACATCATCATCATCATCAATCGTATTTATTGAGCGCTTACTATGTGCAGAGCACTGTACTAAGCGCTTGGGAAGTACAAATTGGCAACATCTAGAGACAGTCCCTACCCAACAGTGGGCTCACAGTCTAAAAGGGGGAGACAGAGAACAAAACCAAACATACTAACAACATAAAATAAATAGAATAGATATGTACAAATAAAATAAATAAATGAGTAAAAAATATGTACAAACATATATACAGGTGCTGTGGGGAAGGGAAGGAGGTAAGATGGGGGGGATCGTGCCTCCGCTCTTGTTCCGACCACATCCGTCCGTTATCGGCATTGCCCAACTACCAAGAGAGGTGTTACTTTTTGTACCCTGAGTCTCCGACTCCAGCCCCGAGGTCCGATCTGGCGCCTGACCCCGCCTGTAGTCTTAAAGCAGAGAGAGACCACCGAGGTGGAACCCGAGGTCATCCCGGGGACAGTGCGTTACTGGGCAGGGCAGGATCCTTGAGGAAATCGAACTGCTATCGGGGACCTGAAGGCCCCTCCTGGGGCTTCAGCTCCCCTCCTCCCGGGCTCCCCTCCTTGAATGTGGAAAAAGCTGAGTGGCAGGATCATCAGCATCAATCGTATTTATTGAGCGCTTACTGTGTGCAGAGCACTGTACTAAGCACTTGGGAAGTGCAAATTGGCAACATATAGAGACAGTCCCTGCCCAACAGTGGGCTCACAGTCTAAAAGGGGGAGACAGAGAACAAAACTAAACATACTAACAAAATAAAATAAATAGAATGGATAAGTACAAGTAAAATAAATAAGTAACAAATATGTACAAACATATATCCATATATACAGGTGCTGTGGGGAAGGGAAGGAGGTAAGATGGGGGGAATGGAGAGGGGGACGAGGGGGAGAGGAAGGAAGGGGCTCAGTCTGGGAAGGCCTCCTGGAAGAGGTGAGCTCTCAGTAGGGCCTTGAAGGGAGGAAGAGAGCTAGCTTGGCGGATGGGCAGAGGGAGGGCATTCCAGGACCGGGGGAAGACGTGGGCCGGGGGTCGATGGCGGGACAGGCAAGAACGAGGTACGGTGAGGATGACTGCGAAGAGCCAGGGCAGGGGACTGTCACTACTTTACCCCCTCCAATCCCCCCGTGTCTCTTTTATCTTTCAGCCCCCGATGCCCAGAGAGAGACGGTATTTGTGTGCGCCTCATGTAACCAGACTTTGAGCAAGTGAGAAGAGCCCAGGAGGCTTTTGCCCATTCTGTATCTCCTCGCTGCTGCCCTCTCCCACCTAGACCCAAACCAAGGCCGGGGGCTAGTTTCCCCTTCTCTCTCCCCTCAACTGTCCCTCCTTGCCTAATGCGGAGAGCTGCCTGGGCAGAGCCAGGTGGTGGACAGTGTGAGAGGGGCTTTTTGCCCTTCTCCCACCTGTCACCTGCCCTGAGGGGCAGGAAACGGTTCCAATTCCTGCTTTTCTTTCCCCTCAAGGCTCCTCTCCTCATTTCCGGCCTGTTGGAACAGGACAGCGGGCCCTGAGGAAATAGGGGAGGAATTGGATTCATTGTTTTCTGAGCTCCTTCTTTGCTTTTGGAAGGAGACTTATAACCCCTTCCTGGGCCGTGTCTGTGTCAGGTAGCTGTGAGATAGGCCCAGTCACGACTGCACATCCGGATGGGGTCAGCCTCTATTCTGGAACGCTGCTTCCTCCCAAGACCCACCATGATAGCGGCGTGAGTTGGGGGAAGTCAGTGGGGGCTACATGGGTAGGGGAGAGGTCCTCTAGGAGATTTTGGTTTGGAGCAATGGTTCCAATGCAGGGCTGGGCCACGAATGGAGCCGTTATCCTCCACAGCCCGTCTGAGGAGAATGGGGTAGTGGCAGCACCCGTGGTAGCCAGACAACTCGCTGGAGGCAAGAACGCACCACATCCCCTGGAAAGCCTCTAGATTGTTCCCTGGGAGTGATGGCAGACCTAGCCCTGTTCCTCAGCTCCAACCAGCGGCCCAGCAATCCCACCCAGATGCCCCCGTCCCTTAAGGTCTGGGACTTCAGCCTCTTGAACGGAGGAGCCCAGACTCGGTTGGGGAGCCCACGAACTCGGCTTGATTCCTTGGCATTCAGTTGCTCCCCCAGCTTCGGCCCCACGTCTCCCCCCACCCCCTCCATGGCTCAGGGGGACAGGTGAGGGTCCTGGCTTCCCCTTCAGCCCTGCCCCTCTGCTGAGTTGAAGTGAGGGCACTGCCCAGGTTATGCCCTGCCTCCCGGGAGGTCCTAATACAGCCGGGGAGAGTGGCCCTGAAGCCACACCTCCTCGCAGGTTTCACTCTGGGCAAGGCTTCCCCGGTCCCTTCCCTCCATTCCTCCTCCTCCCCTTTTTCCTCAGGCAGGTCCCTGCCCTAGAGCTATTTATTTATTTATTACACCCGTCCGGGGGTCAGGGACAACCTGCTTCTGTTTCTCTGCCCTGGGCACAGTTGGCAAGCAGGAGGAGGGAGGGGAAGTGCATTGTCCAGACAGGATGGCCTGTAAGCGGTCAGCCGATGGCCAGCTCGGCCTCAGCATCCCTCACCTCACCGGGCTGCCTGCCCAGTAGCACAAGGGCTCAATCGCTCTCTGCTTTACACTGGAAATGAACTAAAGTCTAGCTGGAAATGTATGTATATATGGAGAAATGACAATAAAACACCCTAGCAACCAGCACCAGGCCTCTCGTCGTTCAGACACTCCCCAACTCCCCTCCAGCACTGCCCCAGAACCTGGGCTGAGACCATCCCCGCCCCGGGCTCCACCACTTTCTCTTGATGAAATGGTCATCCCTGTTAATCAGTTGTATTTATTGAGCGCTCACTATGTGCAGAACACTGTACTAAGTGCTTGGGAGAGCCCAATATAAACAGATACATTCCCTGTCCACATTGAGTTTGCAGTCTAGAGGGTGGGCAGACATTAATATAAATTACGGATGTGACCGTAAATGCTGTAGGACTGGGGGGATTAATAAATGTCACAGTTTATTGTTTTATTTTACTTTCCTAGGCGCTTAGTAGAGTGCACTGCACACAGTAAGCGCTTAATAAATACGATTGAATAAATTGAATCAATGAAAAGGGAGCAAGTCAGGGTGGCGCAGGAAGGAATGGGAAAAGAGAAGCAGCGTGGCTCATTGGAAAGAGCACAGGCTTTGGAGTCAGGTCATGGGTTCAAATCCCGCTCCGCCAGTTGTCAGCTGTGTGACTTTGGGCGAGTCACTTCTCTGGGCCTCAGTTACCTCATCTGTAAAATGGGGATTAAGACTGAGCCCCCCAAGTGGGACAACCTGATCACCTTGTATCCTCCCCAGTGCTTAGAACAGTGCTCTGCACATAGTAAATGCTTAACAAATGCCATCATTATTATTATTATTATTATTAAAAGAGGAAAGGAGGGCTTAGGGAAGGCCTCTTGGAGGAGATGTGCCTTCGATAGGGCTTTGCAGTGCTGCTGTGGAGTGTAATGGTGATTGCATTGTACTCTCCCGTGCATTTAGTACAATGGTCTCTACACAGTAATAATAATAATAATAATTGTGGTATTTGTTAAGCGCTTACTATGTGCAAAGCACTGTTCTAAGCGCTGGGGAGGATACAAGGTGATCAGGTTGTCCCATGTGGGGCTCACAATCTTCATCCCCATTTTACAGATGAGGTAACTGAGGCCCAGAGAAGTGAAGTGACTTGCCCAAAGTCACACAGTGCTCAATAAATGCCACTGAACGATTAAGAGCCTGGAGCCAGTTTTCCAAAGGAGAAGCCAACAGAGCTCTCGTTGGGGGTCGCTGGATGGGAGCCCGTGGCGGTTTCACCAGCAAGGGGTAGGGGCAGCCTCAGGTGGCAGCTGCTCGGGACGGGGTAAATCTGGCAGGAGCCGAGCGGCACAGCCTCAGGACTGGGGTGGAAAAAATTCAACTAATCCTTCCGTGGAAATGAATCCAACACAGTATGCGGGCGGAAGAAACTGGGGACGTGGGAAGGGCCAGAAGCTAGAGGCTCAAGGGAGGTGAGGGGCCTGCAGTGGGAAGAGGGAGTGTGTGTGTGTGTACACATAGATATATCTGTTTAAGAGAAAGAATAATAATAATGATGGTATTAGGCGCTTACTATGTGCAAAGCACTGTTCTATGCGCTGGGGACCATCTCTATATGTTGCCAACTTGTACTTCCCAAGCACTTAGTACAGTGCTCTGCACACAGTAAGTGCTCAATAAATACGATTGAATGAATGAATGAATCAGGTTGTCCTGCGGGATGCTCACAGTTTTCATCCCCATTTTCCAGATGAGGTAACTGAGGCCCAGAGAAGTGAAGTGACTTGCCCAAAGTCACACAGCTGACAGTTGGCGGAGCCGGGATTTGAACCCATGACCTCTGACTCCAAAGCCCGGGCTCTTTCCACTGAGCCACGCTGCTTCGGCACCTAAACGACAATTATGATATTTGTTAAGCACTTACTATGTGCCAAGTACTGTACTAAGTGCTGGGGTGGTTACAAACAAATCAGGTTGGACACAGTTCCTTGTCCCACGCAGGGCTCACAGTCTCAATCCCCATTTTACAGATGAGGTAACTGAGGCACAGAGAAGTTAAGTGACTTTTCATTCATTCAATTGTATTTATTGAGCGCTTAACTGTGTGCCGAGCACTGTACTACTACTACTACTACTACTACTACTACTACTACTACTAATGGCATTTATTAAGTGCTTACTATGTGCAAAGCACTGTACTAAGCACTGGGGGAGGTTGCAAGGTGATCAGGTTGTCCCATGGGGGGGGCTCACATTCTTAATCCCCATTTTCCAGATGAGGTAACTGAGGCCCAGAGAAGTTAAGTCACACAGCTGACAATTGGCGGAGCAGAGATTTGAACCCAGGACCACTGACTCCAAAGCCCATGCGCTTTCCACTGAGCCAAGTGCTTGGGGAGTACAAGTTGGCAACATATAGAGACGGTCCCTACCCAACAGCGGGCCCAAGTCTAGAAGGACTTGCCCAAGGTCACACAGCAGACAAGCAGCCGAGCTGGGATTGGAACTCATGACCTTCCGACTCCAAGGCCCGTGCTGTATCCATTATTCATTCATTCATTCATTCAATCGTATTTATTGAGCGCTTACTGTGTGCAGAGCACTGGACTAAGCGCTTGGGAAGTACAAGTTGGCAACATATAGAGATGGTCCCTATTATGCCATGCTGCTTCTCTTTGAGGAAGAACCTTACCGTAATCATAGTTACTGAGTGCTTAACTGTGCACAGAGCACTGTACTAAGCGCTTGGGAGAATATGAAATAACAGGGTTGGTAGACATTCCCTGCCCACGGTGAGCTTAGCATGGGCTTGGGAGTCATAGGTCATGGGTTCGAATCCCACCTCCCCCACATGTCTGCTGTGGGTTCTTGAGCAAGTCACTTCACTTCTCTGTGCCTCTGTTCCCTCATCTGTAAAATGGGGATTAAGACTGTGAGCCCCACATGGGACAACCTCATCTCCTTGTATTCCCCCCAGCGCTTAGAACAGTGCTTTGCACAGAGTAAGCGCTTAACAAATACCAAAATTATTATTATTATTATTAGGAGTTGGAGTTTATGACTGAAAAAGCCAATGTGAGAGCCTCAGTCCTGGTCAGCTGGGTGGGTAGGAGTCTTGTGGAGGGGGAAAGGGACAGGGAAGAGCTGAGGGGGTGTTTGTGGTGATGTAATGGGGGCCCGAGAACACTGCCTCTGCCCTTCACTGCTCTGGGTGCTGCATTCTACTAGGCGCTGGGTCTGAAGGGATGGTGGAAAGAGCATCAGGAGCCCAGTGAGTGTGTCTTCTCCCCGGGTCTGTGGTGTTGGGAACGGGGGATGACCCAGTCCTTCAAAGCTCCAGCCTCCCACCTCACTCAGGGCCACTGCAAGCCACTAGGACTTGGCAACAGCAGAAGAGAGGAAGCCCGTCCCCGTTCGGCTCTCCTGGTGCTGCATTCTACTAGGCACCGGGTCTGAAGGGATGGCGGAAAGCGCATCAGGAGTCGAGTGAGTGTGTCTTCACCCTGGGGTCTGTGGTGTTGGGAACGGGGGATGGCCCAGTCCTTCAAAGCTCCAGCCTATCACCTCACTCAGGGCCACTGCAAGCCACTAGGCCTTGGTAACAGTAGAAGAGAGGAAGCCCATCCCTGTTCGGCTCTCCTGGTGCTGCATTCTACTAGGCGCCGGGTCTGAAGGGATGGTGGAAAGCACATCAGGAGTCGAGTGAGTGTGTCTTCTCCCCGGGGTCTGTGGTGTCAGGAACGGGGGATGGCCCAGTCCTTCAAAGCTCCAGCCTCCCACCTCTCTCAGGGCCACTGCAAGCCGCTAGGCCCTGGCAACAGCAGAAGAGAGGACGCCCGTCCCCGTTTGGCTCTCCTGGTACTGCATTCTACTGCGCGCCGCCTGAAGGGATGGTAGAAAGTGCATCAGGAGTTGAGTGAGTGTGTCTTCACCCTGGGGTCTGTGGTGTCGGGAATGGGGGATGGCCCAGTCCTTCAAAGCTCCAGCCTCCCACCTCACTCAGGGCCACTGCAAGCCGCTAGGCCTTGGTAACAATAGAAGAGAGGAAGCCCATCCCAGTTCGGCTCTCCTGGTGCTGCATTCTACTAGGCGCCGGGTCTGAAGGGATGGCGGAAAGCGCATCAGGAGTTGAGTGAGTGTGTCTTCACCCTGGGGTCTGTGGTGTTGGGAACGGGGGATGACCCAGTCCTTCAAAGCTCCAGCCTCCCACCTCACTCAGGGCCACTGCAAGCCGCTAGGCCCTGGCAACAGCAGAAGAGAGGATGCCCGTCCCCGTTCGGCTCTCCTGGTGCCGCATTCTACTAGGCGCCGGGTCTGAAGGGATGGTGGAAAGAGCATCAGGAGTCGAGTGAGTGTGTCTTCACCCCAGGGTCTGTGGTGTTGGGAACGGGGGATGGCCCAGTCCTTCAAAGCTCCAGCCTCCCACCTCACTCAGGGCCACTGCCAGCCGCTAGGCCCTGGCAATGGCAGAAGAGAGGAAGCCCGTCCCCGTTCGGCTCTCCTGGTGCATTCTACTAGGTGCCGGGTCTGAAGGGATGGCGGAAAGCGCATAAGGAGCCGAGTGAGTGTGTCTTCTCCCTGGGGTCTGTGGTGTTGGGAACGGGGGATGACCCAGTCCTTCAAAGCTCCAGCCTCCCACCTCACTCAGGGCCGCTACAAGCCGCTAGGCCCTGGCAACAGCAGAAGAGAGGAAGCCCGTCCCCGTTCGGCTCTCCTGGTCTGGACGCCAGCCAGATTTGATCAGGGGGCTCTTTCACTGGATCATGTGATGAATGATTTGGGAACCACTAGCAGAAGAAGACCAGGGGAGGTGGTAATGCGATTAAACGGAGGAAGGGGGGACGGCTGGGAGGTCTCCGAGCGGACTGTTTGCTGGTCAGGGGAACTGTGTTCCAGGGAGAGGGGTAGGAAGGCTGGACTGCATAAGACCCCAGACTGGACGGCACCACGTCCTGCCGTCTACTCTGCAGGCACCGCCGGTCCTGTGGCTGCAAAGCGCGGCTCAGGAACTTCCTCTCAGTCCCGTGGTGGCTTTCTCCAGCCTCATTTATTCAGGTGCCTCGGACCCGAGTCTTACCCTGAGTGGGCATCCTGAAAGGAGGCAGCCTGGGAAACTCTCAAGGAGACAGTTTTCTCGACACTTCATTCAGTCGTATCTATTGAGCACTTACCGTGCTTAGCGCTTGAATGGAGCCGCCGTCCAGAGGCCAGGAATAATAATAATAACAATAATAATAATAATAATGATGATGATGGTATTTGTTAAACGCTTGCTAAACCCCGGCTCTGCCAATTGTCAGCTGTGTGACTTTGGGCAAGCCACTTAACTTCTCTGGGCCTCGGTTACCTCATCTGTAAAATGGGGATTAAGACTGTGAGCCCCCTGTGGGACAACCTGATCACCTTGTCACCTCCCCAGTGCTTAGAGAAGCAGCGTGGCTCAGTGGAAAGAGCACGGGCTATGGAGTCAGAGGTAATGGGTTCAAATCCCGGCCCCACCAATTGTCAGCTGTGTGACTTTGGGCAAGTCACTTAACTTCTCTGGGCCTCAGTTACCTCATCTGTAAAATGGGGATTAAGACTGTGAGCCCCCCGTGGGACAACCTGATCACCTTGTAACCTCCCCAGTGCTTAGAACAGTGCTTTGCACATAGTAAGCACTTAATAAATGCCATTATTATTATTATGTGCAAAGCACTGTTCTAAGCGCTGGGGAGGTTACAAGGTGATCGGGTTGTCCCATGGGGGGCCTCACAGTTTTAATCCCCATTTTACAGATGAGGTAACTGAGGCCCAGAGAAGTCACACAGCTGACAGTTGGTGGAGCCAGGATTTGAACCCATGACCTCTGACTCCAAAGCCCGGGCTCTTTCCACTGAGCCATGCTGCTTATTGGAAGGACTCCTGCCAGTTTGAGAGGGGGCTAAGTGGATGCCCAGGGTTTGCCGTTCGGGGCCCCCCAGACACTCTGGGCCAGAGTGGCAGGCCTGTTGGAGAGGGGCATGACCCCCCACAAAGTGTCCGGGGCTCAATTGATGTAGTCCTGGGGCTGCTGGACTGACCCATGAGGATCCTGGGGATGGGGCATTCCCAGGAAGGCTTTATGGAGGCCAAGGTGACGGGATTTGGGTGTCCTACACAAGCATGGTGCTTAAGGAGGACTGAACAGCAGCCTTCTATAGAGAGGAATGATGCACTAGCATGACATGTCTCTGCATCGCTAACATATTTACTTGCACATATTTACCATTCTATTTTATTTTGTTAATATGTTTTGTTTTGTTGTCTGTCTCCCCCTTCTAGACTGTGAGCCCGCTGTTGGGTAGGGGCCGTCTCTATATGTTGTCAACTTGGACTTCCCAAGCGCTTAGTCCAGTGCTCTGCACATAGTACGCACTCAATAAATACGATTGAATGAATGAATGAATGAAGCAGGCCCCATGGTGATCTTAACTGCTGATTTCTGGATTGGGGACTCCCAAGCCCACCGCTAACACAGGCCCCACCGGGTGACCCCGAGGTCGTTCCGAGGGCCTCTCTTTCCGGGGGCGTCGGGGGCTGCACCCGGAACTTGAGCTTTGGCATTAGGCCGACCTCCCTTGGCCTTCTCCAGGCCGGACCCGGTTGACATCAGCTTGTGCAGAGGCGGCAGCAGCCGTACTCGTCTTTCCTGCAAGCAGGGTGGGAGGTTGGTCGGATCGGCCATTTTCAAAATTCACATTTTCTCGTCCGCTTGAGGGAAGAGGGGTTAAACCTCATCAGAGCTCTCTTCCTCCCTTCAAGGCCCTACTGAGAGCTCACCTCCTCCAGGAGGCCTTCCCAGACTGAGCCCCTTCCTTCCTCTCCCCCTCGTTCCCCTCTCCATCCCCCCATCTTACCTCCTTCCCTTCCCCACAGCACCTGTATATATGTATATATGTTTGTACATATTTATTACTCTATTTATTTTACCTGTACATATCTATTCTATTTATTTTATTTTGTTGGTATGTTTGGTTTTGTTCTCTGTCTCCCCCTTTTAGACTGTGAGCCCACTGTTGGGTAGGGACTGTCTCTATATGTTGCCAACTTGTACTTCCCAAGTGCTTAGTACAGTGCTCTGCACACAGTAAGCGCTCACTAAATACGATTGATTGATTGATTGATTGATTCCTTGACCCACACTGCTGCGGTCTTCAGGGCTCGGACCACCCGAGAGACCAATGGATGCCTTTACTGGTTGGCAAGGCAGTGGCCCTGCCTTCTTGCCTTGGCTCCCCTGGGGCCAGAGGCTGGAGGGGTTCACCTTTCCGTTGAGTGCCGGAATCCCCGTGAGAAAGTGCGAACCCTGTTCTGACTTGTTCTCTGGACCGTACCTTTGGTCTTCAGGGTATTTGCGGACCCCTTGGGTGAGGTGAGTATCAGTGGGACGACCCCTTCGCCGCCGGGAGTGGGGCAGGGGCTGTTCAGACCCTCAGGGGGGTCTGGTCGTGGCTCAGTGGAAAGAGCCCGGGCTTTGGAGTCAGAGGTCATGGGTTCAAATCCTGGCTCTGTCAAGGATGTTTTGTGTATACAGTAATGATGTAGCAGACAGCTATAATTCTGTTTATTCTGATAGTATTGGCACCTGTCTACTTATTTTGTTGCATGTCTCCCCCTTCTAGACTGTGAGCCCGTTGTCGGGTAGGGACTGTCTCTGTGTGTTGCCGATTTGTACTTCCCAAGCGCTTAGTACAGTGCTCCGCGCACAGTAAGCGCTCAATAAATATGATTGAATGAATGAATGAATGAATGAATTGCCAGCTGTGTGACTTTGGGCAAGTCACTTCATTTCTCTGGGCCTCAGTTCCCTCATCTGCAAAATGGGGATGAAGACCATGAGCCCCCCGTGGGACAACCTAATTACTTTGTATCCTCCCCAGCGCTTAGAACAGTGCTTTGCACATAGTAAGCGCTTAATAAATGCCATTATTATTATTATTATTGTAACCTCCCCAGTGCTTAGAACAGGGCTTTGCACACAGTAAGCACTTAATAAATGCTATCATTATTGTTATTATTATTATCCCCTAGCCCCCTCTCCCTTCTCTGCAGCCCCACAGTCAAGGGGCTCTGATGTGTCAGTGATTGGCTGGGGCTCCCAGCACCCCCAAAAGCTGCACATTCCTCTCAGTCCGGGATGGCTGGGGGATTCTAGACACCCCCAGCTTTCTTCTGGACACTACTCCAGCCTCCAACTCCCTTCTCTGCCTGCCACCCCTTGACCAGCCTGGCTGGGGCTGGGGATGGCTGGACTGGCCAAGCATTCCCGCCACAGCAGCGTCCGTCGGCAGGGTCGGCTCCCATGTTGGATTTCCCAAGGAGTGAACTTTCCCCAGGATTGCGGTCTCTGAAGCAGCTCTGGAATGTGACCCCCTTGGTGGGAACAGAGAGACGGACCCCCGTCGGGGCTGGGGTTAGGGAGGGTCTGGGCAGGGCTTGGGGCAGGCGGAGCTGAATACTCAGGCCTTGGGGATGGCGGGGCAGGAAGCTGGGAACAGGATTTGGTAAGTTGGGAGAGGCATGGGGCCAGGAGTGGGGGGCAATCCCCTCTTGCATCTCTGAGTTCTTTGAAAAGGGCAAATCCAGGCCAGGGATCTGATCAGAAATTTTTTCCAGGATCTTTGTCTCCTTTCCTCCCTTGCCCCCCAACATCTGCTCACAAACATACACTCTCCCTCTCTCTCTCTCTCTCTCTCTCTCTCTCTCTCTCTCTCTCACACACACACACACACACACACACACACCTCCCCCCCCCCCCAATTCTCCTTGGAGAGAATAATAATAATGACGGTATTTGTTAAGCGCTTTACTATGTGCAAAGCACTGCTCTAAACGCTGAAGCTGGTGTTCTAATCCCAGCCCCCTGTTCTGTACTGTAAGATCATTGTGAGCCCACTGTTGGGTAGGGACTGTCTCCATATGTTGCCAATTTGTACTTCCCAAGCGCTTAGTACAGTGCTCTGCACACAGTAAGCGCTCAATAAATACGATTGATGATGATGATGATGATTGTGGGCAGGGAATGTGTCTGTTTATTGTTATATTGAACTCTTCCAAGTGCTTAGTACCGTGCTCTGCACACAGTAAGCACTCAATAAATATGATTGACTGATTGGCCACTTGCCTGCTGAGTGACCTTGGGCAACTCACCTAACTTCTCTGTGCCTCCGTTTTCTCAATCAATCAATCAATCATATTATTGATTGACTGTGTACCTAACACTGTACTAAGCAATTGGGAGAGTATGATTTTACAGAGTCAGTAGACATAGCCCCTGCCCACAACGAACTTTCTCATCTATCAAATGGGGATTCAACAATTAGGGTCCTTGTTAAGCACCATGTTCATTCATTCATTCAATCGTATTTATTGAGTGCTTAATGTGTGCAGAGCACTGTATTAAGCACTTTGCCAAGCACTGTTCTAAAACATTGGAGTAGATACAAGTTAATGAAGTTGGACTCAGTCCCTGTCCCGCATTGGGCTCACAGTCTAAGTAGGAAGTAATAAGATTTAATCCCCATTTTACAGATGAGGTAACTGAGACACAGAGGAGTTAAATGACTTGCCCCATGTCACACGGCCGACACGTGGCAGAGCTGGGACTAGAACCCAGGTCCCAGGCCCGTGATCTGCCCACTGGGCCACACTGTTTCTGGATTCAAGTCCCATTCTCCCTTCCCTTTGGACTATGAACCCCATGTGAGATAGGACTGTGTCCAACCTTGCACCTACTCCAGCGTTTAGTACAGTGCTTGGCAGGTAGTAAGCACTTACCACATTATTATTATTATGGTACACCCCCACCTATTATTACACACCCAACATGTCCCTCTGGGCCGTAAGCTCATTGTGGGCAGGGGATGGGTCTGTTTATTGTTACATTGTACTCTCCCAAAAGCTTAGTACAGTGCTCTGCACACAGTAAGTGCTCAATAAATATGATCAAATGAATATCCCTGCTCCTGTGAGCACAGTCCAGGGCACAGAGATTTGGCCTTGATGGGCAGGACTTTAACTGGCCCAGCCCGGTCAGGGAGTGGGAGGGAACTTGAGGAACGAAGTGGGCAAAGATTGAAGCTCAGGGTTCTCCCTCAGGAGTGTCTTGGACTCCACCAAGAGTTTGAGACCCCAGAGGGCACACAGGACGCTAGGTATTCGCTGGGCAGTCTGATATGCAGTGAGGTGGGGGGCCCAGACCCCCTACTAGCCGGCAGGACCGAGCAGACCCAACGATAGAGGCTGGCTCTGTGCTGGAGCCAGGAGCAGGCCCGGGGCCATGTTTATCTGCTGTGAGCATAAATATTCTCCACTGGTCAAGGAGCCATCCATAAATATTTGATCAAGGATTCGGGCAGAGGGAGACAAGGATGGGATTGAGAAACCCAGGTGTTCGGGGCACAGTGATGCAGGGCCCTTTGTGGCGAAGGAGAGGGGAGAGTTGGCTCTCCTAGAGGCCGATGCTGCGGTCGGGCCACCTGTCTGTCTGGAAAAGCTAATTTATGCCCCATCAGTGCCAGGCTTGCAGGGTGTCCCATCTGGATGCCCCACCTGTTTGCCAGGCCCAGTCCCATCTTGTCTTACTGGGGTTCTCTTCCTAACACTCTGCTCCTGGTGAGGAGTGAAGGGCTAGGGTTGGGGTGGGGAATAGATGAGTTTTGGGCTGCAAGCCCCCCTTGGGAGAACTGGCTGGTGCCACCTCTGTGCCCTCCCCTCTCCCACCCCCTAGAGCACGGCTCTTGGAGTCAGAAGGACCTGGATTCTAATCCTGGCTCTACCACTTGTTTTCTGTGTCATCTTGGGCAAGCCCCTTAAGTTCTCTGTGCCTCAGTTACCTCATCTGTAAAATGGGGATTAAGAGGGTGAGCCCCATGTGGGACAGGGACTGTGTCCAACCTGATTAGCTTGTATCTACCCCAGGACTTAGAACAGTGCTTGACACATAGTAAGCACGTAACAAATTCCATCATCATCATCATCCCTTCCTTGCTCCTAGCCTGGACAGAATCCATGCTCCTCCACAGTGGGACCTGCTTTTCCACAGAGGCCCTGGGGAGACTGGAGTTCAGTCCCCCCTGCTTGGGAGAGGTGGGGCAGGGAGGGTGTCATAGAGTGACAGTGACGGAGCAAGCTTGAGAACCTGGAGCTTGAGAACCTAAATTAGCAGGCAAGTTCCACGGGGCCTTCATGCAGGGAATGGAGTTCTTCTGACTGGGGGGCAACTCAGCAGTTCCTTCGCTTCCCCCTAGAAAGGGCTGCAGGGCAGCAGAGGAAGACCCTGCCTTTGAGTACCTCTGCTTCCCCCCTCCCCACAAATGAAAGAAACAAAGAGTTGAATCTCATATAGACTCCCCAGAGAGACTTTGAGGTACCTCTGCTTCCCCCCTTCCCCACACACGAAAGAAACAAAGAGTTGAATCTCATATAGACTCCCCAGAGAGACATTGAGGTGGCAAGGAGGACTCCTATCATGGGCTCTGAGTTCTTAGGAGATCCTTTGTCAATACAA
This sequence comes from Tachyglossus aculeatus, assembly GCF_015852505.1. Taxonomy (NCBI): domain Eukaryota; kingdom Metazoa; phylum Chordata; class Mammalia; order Monotremata; family Tachyglossidae; genus Tachyglossus; species Tachyglossus aculeatus. The sequence goes on from NC_052068.1 coordinate 21,592,102, forward strand.
AATCTTATTATTGCCATTTTCTCCTTAGGGGATTGAAGGTATTTGACAGAAAATGGAAGCTGGGATGGAATCTCTCTCTCTGTCTCTCTCCCTCCTCCTCCTCCTCCTCTCCTGGCCCCTCCTTTCTGGGATTCGCTCGGAATAGGCCAGTCCCTCATCATGATACACTCTTGGTTTCTCAGTTTTAATTAGAAATGTAAAAAAACACCCAACCGCCCAGCCTCTCAAGCCCACCCAGCATGAGCAATAATTTACCTTGAGAACAGGGCAGTGGAGAAAGCGGAGGCAGTAGACCTCAGGCAGGAAGACTAGAGAAGGGGGCACCGACCCAGAGACTAGAAGCTGCCAGTGAGCTTGTGGGGGCTGGGGTGTGGAGGGAGGTGAAGGGATCAAAAGGAGGGGGAAAGAGGGTCAGGGAAAGACACTTCTCCTATTAAGCATCCTGTCCCTTTGTGGAGGGACCAGAGAAGGCAGAAGGAGGATTGGGAGGGAGAATTGAACTGAGGCCTCACAGAGTGGCTCAGCCCATCGCTGCTGCGGTCCCCTCATGCCCTCACCCAGGGGATGGGGGGCTCCAACTTAGAGTCACCTCCCCAGTTCGGCCAGACTCCTCCCATCTCCCGTTCATCTCTATGGCCTCTTGTTGGGACCCTAAGTGTAATGCTGGAAGGAAGGGGAGGAAGAGGAAGAAGTCCCAGCCCCGGTGCCACCTTCACCACACTACCCACGGTATCTTTCGGCTTCATCCTCGGTTAAAGTGGGCCACGCAGCGCCTGACCTTCGAGGTCAGAAAAGCACCATCTCATGTACCCATCTTGTCTGCTGGTCTCACACTCCCACCCACCAGATCCCCTTCCCTTTGGGAAGCCTCCATCTGGCCCAACAGATCTGTAGGCAGCGGCAGGACAGGACGGGGCGGGACGTAGCGGGGCCGAGCGGGAGCCATGGTTGGGGCTGGCTAGTCGGGGCGGCCGTCGTCCTTGAGACTGGACTGGGGGAGGTGGGGAAGGCCCCGGATGGGAGGAGGGAGGGCCCTTCAATGCTGCTCTGCGGTCCCAGAGAAGAAGGGGTAGTAGAGGGAGCAGGGGTAAGAGGACATGAATTTGACGGCAAACTTCATCTCCTTGTTCTTCTTCTCCCAGCGGTAGATGGCCGTGAGCAGCAGCTGCCCCTGGACCTTGCGACCCATGATGAGGAAGTTTCCGGTCAGGTCATCCAGCTGGGGGCAGGGGCAGCCCTCTCCGTTCTTCATGTACAGCACCAGCTTCTTGGTGTCCTTGCGCTTCAGGGGCCCCGTCTTGAACAGCTTCTTCTTCTTCTGGGCCCCGATCAGCTTCCGGTGGCCGTTCTCGCTCTTGATCTCCTTGATTCGCATTTTGACCACTACGAGAGGAACGGACAGGAGGTGCCCGGCTGAGCCAGCCCAGCTGGTGAGGAGGGGCCCGAGGGGCCCCTCGGACTCCAGGGCGAGGGGCTGGGGGGGTGGAGGAAGTTGGAGTGTTGGGCTTTACGGGGAAACCCAAAAAACTGGATGGTCACTGGAAACCTCTCCATGGAGACGGGGAATGGGAGAGGCTGGAAGGTGGAGTGGCGGGAAGCCAGGACTGGGATCTCCAACATCTCCTTGGATAAGCCATCGGCCTTTCCAGGGTTTGGGTGAATAGAGCACAGGCCTGGGAGCCAGAAAGGACCTGGGTTCTAATCCTGCCTCCACCACATGTCCGCCGTGTGGTCTTGGACAACTCAGTTAACTTCTCTGGGCCTCAGTTGCCTCCTCTGTAAAATGAGGCTGAAGAGTGTGAGCCCATGTGGGACAGGGACTACGTTCAACCTGATTAACTAGTATCTACCCCAGCACTTAGAACAGTGCTTGGCACTTAGTAAGAGCTTAACAAGTCCTATTAGTATTAATAATAATAATGTAATAATAATAATAATGGTATGTGTTCATTCATTCATTCAATCGTATTTCTTGAGTGCTTACTGTGTGCAGAGCACTGTACTAAGCACTTTGTTAAGCGCTTACTATGTGCCAAGCACTGTTCTAAATGCTGGGGTAGATACAAGGTAATCAGGTTGTCCTATGTGGGGCTCACAGTCTTAATCCCCATTTTATAGATGAGGTAACTGAGGCACAGAGAAGTGAAGTGACTTGCCCAAAGTCACATAGCCGACAAGTGGCAGAGCCGGGATTTGAACCTATACTCTCTGACTCCAAAACCCGTGCTCTTTCCACTAAGCCACGCTGCTTCTCTATTATTCTCCACTGATGATGATGATGATGATCATGGCATTTATTAAGCACTTACTATGTGCAAAGCACTGTTCTAAGGGCTAGGGAGGATACAAGGTGATCAAGTTGTCCCACAGGGGGCTCACAGTCTTAACCCCCATTTTACAGATGAGGGAACTGAGGCACAGAAAAGTTAAGTGACTTGCCCAAAGTCACACAGCTGACAATTGGCGGAGCCGGGATTTGAACCTGTGACCTCTGACTCCAAAGCCCGTGCTCTTTCCACTGAGCCACGCTAATAATAATAATAATATTAATATTATTATTATTATTATTATCAGGTCTGGGCATCCTTCTCCCCCGTGAGGTGGCCGGCTGGAAGGCCAGCCGGCTGGTGGCTTCCTCAGAATCCTATTCCCATTTGGGGGAAGTCATCAGCCTTTATGCTGAGCTACTACGTGGGGCTCGAAGGAGCCTCTGTGCGGGATTTTGAAGGCGGAGGTCGGGCATCACTGTCTGTCCATCATCATCGTCATCAATTGTATTTATTGAGCGCTTACTGTGTGCAGAGCACTGTACTAAGCGCTTGGGAAGTACAAGTTGGCAACATATAGAGACAGTCCCTACCCAACAGTGGGCTCACAGTCTAAAGCCATCTCTATCCCTCTCTGTGGGTGAGTTCTCTTAGCTGAGCCTGCACTCCCTGATCCAGATTTGCTGTTCTTCTTCAATCAATCGTATTTATTGAGCGCTTACTGTGTGCAGAGCACTGTACTAAGCGCTTGGGAAGTACAAGTTGGCAACATATAGAGACATTCATCAGTATCACCATCATCAAATATTGAGTTTCCTCAGAGGGGGCGTACAGCTGGAAAGAACTCCGTCCTTGGGAGTTTTGGGGGAGATAAAAAGTATCAGATTCACCACTGGCACACATGAAAAGGGCACAGGTATCACTAAACTACCTATTAACCAATACTGGCAACTGAACAGCAACAAAGGTCCTTTGCTGCTATTCCTTTTCTCCTCATTCTTTCCACTACTACCACTATTCGTATTTTTGTTGAACTCCTGTATTAGATGGAAAGCCCCTTGCCTGCAAGGCAAGTGTTTTGTCTCTATTGCATTTGGCATTTAGTACAGTACATTGCACTTTGGAAAAAATACGCCAATTCTGCTACTACCATCATCATCTCTATTTTCATTGGCCATTTCTCTGCTTTTCTAGCTCCTCAACCAGAAGGAGGGTCTGGGGCAGGAGGAAAACATGAAATTGAAACTGCTCAGTTTGGATACCTAACAACTTTAGTGAAAGGTTTGATGTTGAAATTAATGTCTATATTGAGATTTTAGGAGAATCTGTGAATTTTAATTGTGGAAAATGGTGAGTTGGCTGTTTAGGCTCAAAATGCGAAAGTTGAGGTTAGGTGGAATGAAAAGGAACAGTTTTGGTGCTAGACGGGAAGGACTTGGAGGAGGAGCTGAGTTTTGCAGTGCGAGCCCTGTGTGGGGCAGGGACTGTGTCTACTTACTTTATTGCTCTCTCCCAAGTGCTTAGTACAGTGCTCTGCATAGAGTAAGCACTCAATACATTTCACTGATTGATCCTGAAAGATGGGAAGCAGAGAGGTTCTGAGGTGTTCATGAGCCCCTGGGAGAACTGAATTTCTTAATTGTCCCCTACCTCATTACCCCTTGCTATACCCCTTTCCCACCTCCTACCCACCTGTTCTTGGTATTTATTTGACAAACCTTCTCAGGCTCTGCTGGGCTACCCACTGATATCTAGCCTGTAGCAACTACTACTCCCTCTGCCACCTCCTTGGCAGTTTGAACCCTGGGATGTTTGCCTGGTTGGAGGGTGGGAAGTTGGCAGGGATGGAGAGGAAACTGTGAGCTGAAGGATGGGTGGTGGTGGGGGTGGCTCGGAGGTAAGGAGTGTGCGTGTGTGGGGGGCTAGGTGATAAAGGATTTTAAGGCCATTAAGCAGAAGTTTGCATTTGCTCCAGAAGGCAACTGGCTTTGGAGAATAGACTGAAGAATCATGTGTCAAAGGGGCGTCAAAGAAGCATGCAACTATTATTAATTTGGCAATGGCATGTAGTGTAGACTTGAAAGGGGAGAGCCTGGTTTGCATTTTCAGCTGATAATATTGTGCCAACAGTGGAAAGTGCTGGAGTGGAACATGGAGGGAAATTGAAGGAAAGAAGGAGATGTGGGGGTCATCTGGATAAAGCATGAGGGAGGAGGGTAGAAGGAGAAAAGCGGGAGCTGAAGAAGACTCCCCCCATGAGCCTGGGGGTGGGCAAGGAGTCAGTGGTGGAGATGCTGAAGGGACAATAAGGAAGATGGAATGAGAATCAGGAGGAGAGCGAGCAGCACTAGGGGAAGAGAGGCTCCCCAGGGGGGCTGTCAGGGGCGATAGGGTGGATGATGTTTTGACCGTGGTCCAGAGGTCGAGGGGGGAAGGTCCAGAGAACAGGCTATTGAACTTGGCCAAGGGAAGGTTTCTGAAGTGGTGGGGCTGGAAGTCGGCCTGGACGACGCTGAGGAGGGAGTTGGGCGGGATGGTCTGAAACTGCTGCTTCCAGATGTGCGCCAGAGGGGGAGGGTGTGTGGGATGAGGTTTGAGGAGAGAGGAGAGAGACTGCTTACCAAAGTCGCTGGAGCACATCTGCTCCATGAGGCCATTAGCACTGTGCTCCATCTCGCATTGGGTGCAGATCTTGGTCACTGGAGAGAAGGAGACGAAGGCACTTAGCGCTTCCTCACCCAGGAGACCCTGAGCCTTTCAAACCTCAGGATCCCTCCTCCTTCCAGGTTCCACATCTGCCTCCTTTAAGCCGCGGTTGGGGCATCGGGAACCGAACCTTGCCGAACTCCAGTTACCCCTCTGCCCGGGGTGGGGGTCACCTCCACCTCAGCCAGGGGGTCCCCTCCGGTCCTCATTTGCTCCCTCTTCCTGGGATTCGTGGCAAAGGCTGTGACTGGAGAAGCCACTGCAATCTCGAAGGGCCGTGAGGCCGACTGGAGCCGCAGGAGGAATCCAGGTTGGGGTCCCGGGGCTGGTACTTGCCACCTCTGGGCACCCCTATCCCTCCCCATCTCAGGAGACATCACCCCAACTATCTCAGGCCATTTTCCAGCAGTGAAGCTGGGGTGAGGTAGTCTAGAGGGGGAGAAAGGAGGGAGAGGAGACTCGGCCTGGGAGACCCCCCCACACCCCTCCTCCCCAAGCTCTGCCATCATCAGTCTGGTCCCGAAGCCCCAATTCCAGTGCTGGGGGAGGGCCAGAGTTCCTGTCTACTGGTCTTCTTGGGTCTCTCTGCCCCTGGCTCCCTTCTTGACTCCTGGTCAGGAGGTGGCTTAAGGATGTCGGGGGGTCAGGACAGACAGGGCAGAGAGCAGCAACATTGCGGCCTTTCTCCTCTAGGCCTCACTCCACCCCTAATTTTAAGCAACAGTTGCCTGTGAGTAGGATTGTGGGCGCCACAGGCTCACACCTTCGTCATCTGTTCAGACCAGAATTAGTGCCCTAGGCCCTGGACTCTCTGGTTGGGGAGGAAGAGTCGGAAAGAACGAGGAATAATAATGATAATAATGGCATTTGTTAAGTACTTACTATGTGCAGAGCAATATTCTAAGCGCTGGGGAGGATACAAGGTGATCAGGTTGTCCCACGTATGGCTCACAATCTTTATCCTCATTTTACAGATGAGGGAACTGAGGCCCAGAGAAGTTAAGTGACTTGCTCGAAGTCACACAGCTGACAATTGGCAGAGCTGCGATTTGAACCCATGACCTCTGACTCCAAAGCCCGTACTCTTTCCACTGAGCCACACTGAATCGGAAGGAGAGGGGAAGAGTTTTGTTGTGCTCTGACCCACTCCTTCCTTTTTCTCATCTGCTGGGCTCAGAAACGCTACTTAAGAGAGTTCCTGCTCCCAGCTTCTCTCTGCTGTAAGGAGAGACTGTGGGAACCAAGCTGGGAAGAGGGGGGTCCAATAGTAAGCGCTTAACAAATCCCATCATCATCATTATTATTAGTAGTAATAATGGTATTTGTTAAGTGCTTACTATGTGCCGGGCACTGTACTAAGCGCTGGGGTGGATACAAATGGATTGGGCTGGACATAGCCCCTGTCCCGCATAGGGCTCACAGTCTTAATCCCCATTTTACAATGAGGTAACTGAGGCACAGAGAAGTGAAGTGACTTGCCCGAGGCCACACAGCAGACAAGTGGTGGATCCAGGATTGGAACCATGAACTTCCCAGGCCTGTGCTCTATCCACTAGGCTATGCTGCTTCCCTTGATTGTCCAAGATCTCCAAGATGGGGCTGGAAGGGGTGGCCCAAGATCGGGAGGCAAGAGGATCCTGAAACAGGCGCTCTGTTTACACCTCATATCCTGGCTGGAGATCCACTGTAGGAGCTCATTCATTCATTCATTCATTCAATCATATTTATTGAGCGCTTACTCTGTGCAGAGCACTGTCCTAAGCAGCATGGCATAGTGGATAAAGCATGGGCTTGGGAGTTAGAAGGTCACGGGTTCTAATCCCAACTCCCCCACTTGTCTATTGTGTGACCTTGGGTAGGCCACTTCTCTTCTCTGTGCCTCAGGTACCCCATCTGTAAAATGGGGATTGAGACTGTGAGCTCCACGTGGGACAGGGACTGTGTCCAGCCTGAGTAGCTTGTATCCATTCCAGTGCTTAGTACAGTGTTTGACACATAGTAAGCGCTTAACAAATACCATTATTATTATTACAATATTATTGTTATTATTGCAATCCCTGCCCACAATGGGCTTACAGTCTGGAGGGTAGGAGACAGACACTCTCGGCCTCAAGGCTGTCCATCACCTCAGCCCCTCCTATCTCACCTCCCTTCTCTCCTTCTCCAGCCCAGCCCGCACCCTCCGCTCCTCTGCCGCTAACCTCCTCACTGTACCTCGTTCTCGCCTGTCCTGCCGTCAACCCCCGGCCTACGTCCTCCCCCTGGCCTGTGAATGCCCTCCCTCCACACATCTGCCAAGCTAGCTCTCTTTCTTTTCTTTTCTTTCTTTTCTTTTATGGCATTTGTTAAGCGCTTACTATGTGCAAAGCACTGTTCTAAGCGCTGGGGGGGATACAAGGTGATCAAGTTGTCCCATGTGGGGCTCACAGTCAATCCCCATTTTACAGATGAGGGAACTGAGGCTCAGAGAAGTTAAGTGACTTGCCCAGGGTCACACAGCAGACATGTGGTGGAGCCGGGATTCGAACCCATGACCTCTGACTCCAAAGCCCGTGCTCTTTCCACTAAGCCACGCTGCTTCTCTTCCTCCCTTCAAAGCCCTATTGAGAGCTCATCTCCTCCAAGAGGCCTTCCCAGACTGAGCCCCCTTTTTCCTCTCCTCCTCTGCATCCCCCCCCACCCTACCTCCTTCCCCTCCCTACATCACCTGTATATACGTTTGTACAGATCTATTACTCTATTTATTTTACTTGTACATACTTACTATTCTATTTATTTTGTTAATGTTGTGCATTTAGCTTTAATTCTATTTGTCCCGACGACTTGACACCTGTCCACATGTTTTGTTTTGTTGTCCGTCTCCCCCTTCTAGACTGCGAGCCTGTTGTTGGGTTGGGACCGTCTCTATATGTTGCCAACCTGTACTTCCCAAGCGCTTACTACAGTGCTCTGAACACAGTAAGCACTCAATAAATAAGACTGAATGAATGAATGAGTGACACCTGTCCACATGTTTTGTTTTGTTGTCCGTCTCCCCCTTCTAGACTGCGAGCCCGTTGTTGGGTTGGGACCGTCTCTATATGTTGCCAACCTGTACTTCCCAAGCGCTTACTACAGTGCTCTGCACACAGTAAGCGCTCAATAAATACGACTGAATGAATTGAATGAAGTACACAGCTCTCCAGGCGCACTCCAGAGGTTGGGCCACACAGCCGGGGAGGATCGGGTGGGCCAGAGAGGGGCAATCTGGGGTGGGAGGGAGGAACTGCCTCAACCGAAGCAGAGGAAGCCCCAGCCCCGGCTCTGTCTCTCAGTGATCTGGGTGGTGGTGTACTAAGCGCTTAGTACGGTGCTCTGCACACAGTAAGCGCTCAATAAATACGATTGATTGATTGATTGATTGGTCCCTGGCCTGGGCTGGGCCTCCCGCTGCGGTGGTCCTGCCTCTGAACCTAGATAAGCCCCAGATAGAGCACATGGGCCTGGGATGTCTGTCTGTCTGTCCATCTGTCTGTCCGTCCATCCCGGGGACGGTCCCCCTGGCTGCCCCGGGGCTGGGTGTGGGCTGGAGGGCAGATGGAGACAGACATCTTCTGGGGATCCAGCCCGAGCCTCAGCCCTCCCGGACTTAGCCGAGAGAGTGGGGCATTCATTCATTCGATCATATTTATTGAGCGCTTACTGTGTGCAGAGCACTGGACTAAGTGCTTGGGAAGTCCAAGTTGGCAACATCTAGAGACGGTCCCTACCCAACAGCGGGCTCACAGTCTAGAAGGGGGAGACAGACAACAAAACAAATTACCAGAATAAAATAAATAGAATAAATATGTACAAATAAAATAAAAATAGAGTAATAAATCCGTACAAACATATATACATATATACAGGTGCTGTGCGGAGGGGAAGGAGGTAAGGTGGGGGGGATGGGGAGGAGGACAGAGCACGGGACAAAGCGGGAGGGGACTTGTCAGCTGTGTGACTGGGCATGTCACTTCAATTCTCTGTGCCTCAGTTCCCTCCTTCACTGCCCCCACCTCCCCTCCCATATGTACAACCATATGTATGGTTGTACATATTTATTACTCTATTTATTTATTTAGTTAGTTATTTTACTTGTACATTTCTATCCTACTTATTTTATTTTGTTGGTATGTTTGGTTCTGTTCTCTGTCTCCCCCTTTTAGACTTTGAGCCCACTGTTGGGTAGGGACTGTCTCTATGTGATGCCAATTTGTACTTCCCAAGCGCTTAGTACAGTGCTCTGCACATAGTAAGCGCTCAATAAATACGATTGATTGATTGATTGATTGATTCCCATCCCAAATCCCCTCTACTCCTCTCTGTTCCTCTCCCCTCTCCTTTGCTCTATTTATTTTATTTGTACGTATTCATTCTATTTATTTTATTTTGTGAATATGTTTTGTTTTGTTGCCTGTCTCCCCCTTCTAGACTGTGAGCCCGCTGTTGGGTAGGGACCGTCTCTAGATGTTGCCGACTTGGACTTCCCAAGCGCTTAGTACAGTGCTCTGCACGCAGTAAATGCTCAATAAATATGATTGAATGAATGAATGAGTGGAGGGGAGTGAAGGGACGAGGAGGAAAGGAGAGTGCTTTGCACATAGTAAGCGCTTAATAAATGCCATTATTATTATTATTATTTAGCTTTAATTCTATTTGTTCTGACGACTTGACCCGTCTACATGTTTTGTTTTGTCGTCTGTCTCCCCCTTCTAGACTGTGAGCCCGTTGTTGGGTAGGGACCGTCTATGTTGCCGACTTGTACTTCCCAAGCGTTTAGTACAGTGCTCTGCACACAGTAAGCGCTCAATAAATACGATTGATTGATTGATTGAGGGGAATTCATTCAATCGTATTTATTGAGCACTTACTGTGTGCAGAGCACTGTACTAAGGGCTTGGGAAGTACAATGAAGGGAAGGGAAGCAAAGGAGAGGGGAGAGGAGTGGAGGGGAGTTGGGAAGGGAAGGGGCAGAGGTGGGGGCACTGAAGGGAAGCAGCGTGGCTCAGTGGAAAGAGCCCGGGCTTTGGAGTCAGAGTTCATGGGTTCGAATCCCAACTCCGCCAGTTGTCAGCTATGTGACTTTGGGCAAGTCGCTTAACTTCTCTGTGCCTCAGTTACCTCATCTGTAAAATGGGGATTAAGATTGTGAGCCCCCCGTGGGACAACCTGATCACCTTGTAACCTCCCCAGCGCTTAGAACAGTGCTTTGCACATAGTAAGCGCTTAATAAATGCCATTATTATTATTATAAGGGAAGGGTAGGGGGCAGGGTAAAGGAAGTGGATGGGAGCAGAGGGGAAGAAGGGGGAGAGGAGGAGAGTGAAGAAGCGCTCAATAAATATGATTGATTGATTGATTGATTGATTGATTAAGGGGAGGGGACGGGAGTGGAGTGTGGTCCCGGGCCTGAAGGAGAGAGGCAGAGCAGCAGCAGGTCTCTGGGGCCTGGGCTGGAGTGGGGCGAGGGCAGCCATGGCACCGTGTTTGTGTTTGGTCTCCAGGGCGTCCGAGCTAGGAGGGAGCAGACTCTGGACACTTCATCATCAACATCATCAATCGTATTTATTGAGCACTTACTGTGTGCAGAGCACTGTACTAAGCGCTTGGGAAGTACAAGTTGGCAACATATAGAGACGGTCCCTACCCAGCAGTGGGCTCACAGTCTAAAAGGGGGAGACAGAGAACAAAACCAAACATACTAACAAAATAAAATAAATAGAATAGATATGCACAAGTAAAATAAATAAGTAAATAAATAGAGTAATAAATATGTATAAAACATATACACATATATACAGGTGCTGTGGGGAAGGGAAGGAGGTAAGATGGGGGGGATGGAGAGGGGGACGAGGGGGAGAGGAAGGACTTCCCTTTGCCCCATCCCACTCCCTCCAGACCTTTTTCCCCTCCCTTCCAGTAGGTAGGGCCTGGGCAGGGCCTGGGCAGGGCGGTGGGGAAGCAGAGTTTCTTCTCCCACCGAGTGCTGGGCAGCGTTGGGAAGGGGGAGACGGATGGGTAGTGGGAATCAATCAATCAATCAATCAATCGCATTTATTGAGCACTTACTATGTGCAGAGCACTGTACTAAGCGCTTGGGAAGTACAAATTGGCAACACATAGAGACAGTCCCTACCCAACAGTGGGCTCACAGTCTAAAAGGGGGAGACAGAGAACAGAACCAAACATACCAACAAAATAAAATAAATAGGATAGAAATGTACAAGTAAAATAAATAAATAAATAAATAGAGTAATAAATATGTACAACCATATATACATATATACAGGTGCTGTGGGGAAGGGAAGGAGGTTAGGCCTTCCCAGACTGAGCCCCTTCTTTCCTCTCCCCCTCGTCCCCCTCTCCATCCCCCCGTCTTACCTCCTTCCCTTCCCCACAGCACCTGTATATATGTATATATGGTTGTACATATTTATTACTCTATTTATTTATTTATTTATTTATTTTACTTGTACATTTCTATCCTACTTATTTTATTTTGTTGGTATGTTTGGTTCTGTTCTCTGTCTCCCCCTTTTAGACTGTGAGCCCACTGTTGGGTAGGGACTGTCTCTATGTGATGCCAATTTGTACTTCCCAAGCGCTTGGTACAGTGCTCTGCACATAGTAAGCGCTCAATAAATACGATTGATTGATTGAATGAGGTAAGATGGGGGGATGGAGAGGGGGACGAGGGGGAGAGGAGGGAAGGGGCTCAGTCTGGGAAGGCCTCCTGGAGGAGGTGAGCTCTCAGCAGGGCCTTGAAGGGAGGAAGAGGGCTAGCTTGGCGGAGGGGCAGAGGGAAATCCTAGCTTCCAGGCTGAGACCCCTCAGACCCCTTTCCTCTCCCTCCCCACAATGGGCCTCGGGTCATAGGTTGGCTTTAAAGCTCTCCACTGTCTTGTCCCCTTCTTCCTCACCTTCTTTCTCTCCCAGGAAGCAGCATGGCACAGTGGATAGAGCCCAGGCTTGGAAGTCAAAAAGTCACAAGTTCTAATGCTGACTCGGCCACTTATTATTATTATTATTATCATTATGGTATTTGTTAAGTGCTTACTATGTGCAAAGCACTGTTCTAAGCCCTGGGAGGATACAAGGTGAGCAGGTTGTCCCAAGTGGGGCTCATAGTCTTCATCCCCATTTTACAGATGACGTAACTGAGGCACAGAGAAGTGAAGTGACTTGCCCAAAGTCACACAGCTGACGGTGGAGTCAGGATTTGAACCCGTGACCTCTAGCTTCAAAGCCCAGGATCTTTCCACTGAGCCACGCTGCTTCTCTGAGCCACGCTGCTTCACTTGTCTGCTGTGTGACCTTGGGCAAGTCACTTCACTTCTCGGGACCTCAGTTACCTCAGCTGGAAAATGGGGATTGAGACTGTAAGCCCCACGGGGACAGGGACTATGGCCTTCTAGACTGTGAGCCCACTGGTGGGTAGGGACCGTCTCTATATGTTGCCAACATGTACTTCCGAAGGGCTTAGTACAGTGCTCTGCACACAGTAAGCGCTCAATAAATACTACTACTACTGATAATAATAATGGCATTTATTAAGCACTTACTATGTGCGAAGCACTGTTCTAAGCGCTGGGGAGGTTACGAAGGTGATCAGATTGTCCCATGGGGGGCTCACAAGTCTTAATCCCCATTTTCCAGATGAGGTAACTGAGGCCCAGAGAAGTGAAGTGACTTGACCAAAGTCACACAGCTGACAATTGGCGGAGCGGGGATTTGAACCCATGACCTCTGACTCCAAAGCCCGGGCTCTTTCCACTGAGCCATGCTGCTTCTCCAATGAATTAATGAATGAATGAACCCAATTTGCTTGTATCCACCCCAGCACTTAGTACAGTGCCTGGCGCATAGTAAGGAGCTTAACAAGTACCAGAATTATTATTATTATTATTATTATTATCATTATTATTATTCTACATCGCAGTCCACACACTCTGCTCCTCCAGTGCTAACCTTCTCACTAGGCCTCTACCTCGCCTCTCTTACCACCAACCCATGGCCTGGAACGCCCTCCCTCCTCAAATCTGACAGACAATCACTCTCCCCCATATAATAATAATAATAATAATAATAATAATAATAGCATTTATTAAGCGCTTACTATGTGCAAACCAAGAAGGCACACCTCCTCCAGGAGACCTTCTCAGATTAAGACCCACTTTCCGTCAGTATATGTGTATGTATATGCATATACACATATATAATTCTCGTAGTCAAGAAATAAGATGAAGATTAATGTTAGGAAGACTTGCTATGAAGAGCCCGGAAAAAGTCATGAAATGTGCTGAAGTAACAATTGCCACAAAAATACAAATTACCACAAAAATACAAAGTGACAACGTACGGGATCCAAAAGCTGGACAGTGAAAAAAACAGGATAGAAAAATCATAGATTCTTTCAAAATGCAATGTTGGAGAAGCCTTTTGTGAATACCATGGACTGCCCGAAAAACAAACAAATGGATTGGGGAGCAAATTAAACCAAAGTGGTCTTTGGAAGGCCAAATGACGCGACTTAGATTAGCATATTTTAGACACTAATGCTAGGAAAATTCCAGGGAAAACGTGGAAGAGGCAGACAAGCAGTTAGATGGACAGAGATCATAACAACGATAATGGAAGAGTTGTTAAGAAAGGTTGCAGATTTTGGCAGAGGACAGGACGTCCTGGAGAAAGTATATCCATGGAGTCGCTATGAATCGGAAATGACTTAATGGTGCTTAATATTAATAATAATAATTATATTATTTGTTTGTACAGATTTATTACTCTATTTATTTTACTTGCACATATTTACTATTCTATTTATTTTATTTTGTTAATGATGTGCATCTAGCTTTACTAATATTACATGTTTTGTTTTGTTGTCTGTCTCCCCCTTCTAGACTGTGAGCCCGTTGTTGAGTAGGGACTGTCTCTATATGTTGCCAACTTGCACTTCCCAAGCGCTTAGTCCAGTGCTCTGCACACAGTAATCGCTCAATAAATACGATTGAATGAATCAATGAATTATATTGATGCCTGTTTACTGGTATTGATGTCTGTCATACTGTGAGCCCATTGTGGACAGGGATTGTCTCTGCTATTTGCTCTATTTCCAAGTGCTTAGTCCAGTGCTCTGCACACAGTAAGCGCTCAATAAATACGATTGAATGAATGAGTGAATTTATATTGATGCCTGTTTACTGGTATTTTTGTCTGTCTCAGACTGTGAGCCCATTGTGGACAGGGATTGTCTCTGCTATTTGCTCTATTTCCAAGTGCTTAGTCCAGTGCTCTGCACACAATAAGCGCTCAATAAATACGATTGAATGAATGAGCGAATTTATATTGATGCCTGTTTACTGGTATTGATGTCTGTCTCAGACTGTGAGCCCACTGTGGACAGGGATTGTCTCTGCTATTTGCTCTATTTCCAAGTGCTTAGTCCAGTGCTCTGCACACAATAAGCGCTCAATAAATACGATTGAATGAATGAGCGAATTTATATTGATGCCTGTTTACTGGTATTGATGTCTGTCTCAGACTGTGAGCCCATTGTGGACAGGGATTGTCTCTGCTATTTGCTCTATTTCCAAGTGCTTAGGCCAGTGCTCTGCACACAGTAAGCGCTCAATAAATAAGATTGAATGAATGAGTGAATTTATATTGATGCCTGTTTACTGGTATTGATGTCTGTCTCAGACTGTGAGCCCATTGGGGACAGGGATTGTCTCTGCTATTTGCTCTATTTCCAAGTGCTTAGTCCAGTGCTCTGCACACAGTAAGCGCTCAATAAATACGATTGAATGAATGAGTGAATTTATATTGATGCCTGTTTACTGGTATTGATGTCTGTCAGACTGTGAGCCCATTGTGGACAGGGATTGTCTCTGCTATTTGCTCTATTTCCAAGTGCTTAGTCCAGTGCTCTGCACACAGTAAGCGCTCAATAAATACGATTGAATGAGTGAGTGAATTTATATTGATGCCTGTTTACTGGTATTGATGTCTGTCTCAGACTGTGAGCCCATTGTGGACAGGGATTGTCTCTGCTATTTGCTCTATTTCCAAGTGCTTAGTCCAGTGCTCTGCACACAGTCAGCGCTCAATAAATACGATTGAATGAATGAATGAATGAATGAAAAGGGGTGAGGAGGTTGAGGAGTCTCTCTGGAGCCAGGCTTTAACTAGGGGATGGAGACGGGGGGGCAGGAGGAGGCTGGGGGTGCAGACACTCATCCCCTTGGCTTCCCAGCCTCCCCCCAATCAATCAATCGTATTTATTGAGCACTTACTGTGTGCAGAGCAGTGTACTAAGCGCTTGGGAAGTACAAGTTGCAACATACAGAGACGGTCCCTACCCAACAGTGGGTTCACAGTCTGAAAGGGGGAAACAGAGAACAAAACCAAGCATACTAACAAAATAAAATAAATAGAATAGATATGTATTTTATCCCCACCCCTCCAAGCCTCAGTTTCTGTCCCGGGATGCAGGATTGGAGGGCGCTTGGGATGGAATAGGACACTGGGGTGGGCGGACACATGGGGCCAGGGGGATGGGGATGGCTGAGCCTCCTCAGGGCATCAATTTGACCCCCTGGACCACATAATCTCCTGGAGAAAGAGGGAGGAGGCAGTGAGGAAGCAGAGCTGGGGTTGGGGGGACGGGAGAGGGGGGTCTCTCCAGGAGGACTAGAGGGAAGGGGACAGGTCAGTCAGGGAAGGGGACAGGTCAGTGGCCTGGTTGCCAGATCCCCGGCTTGGGAGTCAGAGGTCGTGGGTTCTAATCCCGGCTCTGCCATTTTTGTCTGCTGTGTGACCTGGGGCAAGTCACTTCCCTTCTCTGGGCCTCAGTTACCTCACCTGGAAAACGGGGATTGAGACTGTGAGCCCCACGTGGGACAACCTGATTACCTCATATCTACCCCAGTGCTTAGAACAGTGCTTGGCACAAAGTAAGCGCTCCATAAATTTATTACTCTATTTATTTTCCTTGTACATATTTATTCTATCTATTTTATTCTGTTAATATGTTTTGTTTTGTTTTCTGCCTCCCCCTTCTAGACTGTGGGCCCACTGTTGGGTAGGGACCATCTCTATATGTTGCCAAATTGTACTTCCCGAGCCCTTATATTTATTCTATCTATTTTATTCTGTTAATATGTTTTGTTTTGTTCTCTGTGTCCTCCTTCTAGACTGTGAGCCCACTGTTGGGTAGGGACCGTCTCTATATGTTGCCAAATTGTACTTCCCGAGCACTTATATTTATTCTATCTATTTTATTCTGTTAATATGTTTTGTTTTGTTCTGTGTCCCCCTTCTAGACTGTGAGCCCACTGTTGGGTAGGGACCGTCTCTATATGTTGCCAAATTGTACTTCCCGAGCGCTTAGTACAGTGCTCTGCACACAGTAAGTGCTAAATAAATATTATTGAATGAATGAATGAGTGAATAAATACCATTATTATTATTAGTATTATTCACTTCTCTGTGTCCCAGTTACCTCATCCGTAAAATGGGGGATTGAGACTGTGAGCCCCACGTGGGACAATCTGATTACCTCGAATCTACCCCAGCACTTAGAACAGTGCTTCGCACATAGTAAGTGCTTCATAAATACCATCATCATTATTATTCACAGCTCTGTGCCTCAGTGACCTCACCTGTACAATGGGGATTGAGACTGGTGGGACAACCTGACTACCTCCTGTCTCCCCCATCAATTCTAACTGTGCTTGGCACATAGGCACTTCACAAATACCATTATTATTATTATTATTGTTATTATCATTAACTTCTCAGTGCCCCAGTTACCTCATCTGTACAACGGGGATTGAGACCGGTAGGACAACCTGACCACCTCCTGTCTCCTCCATCAATTCTAACTATGCTTGGCTTATTATTATTATTATTATTATTATTATTATTAACTTCTCAGTGCCCCAGTTACCTCATCTGTACAATGGGAATTGAGACTGGCAGGACAACCTGACTACCTCCTGTCTTTCCCATCACTTCTAACAGTGCTTGGCACATAGGCACTTCACAAATACCATTATTATTACTATTATTATTATTATTATTATTCACTTCTCTGTGCCCCAGTTACCTCATCTGTACAACGGGAATTGAAATTGTGGGACAACCTGATTACCTAGCATCTACCTCAGCCCTTCGAACAGTGCTTGGCATATAGTAAGTGCTTCAAAAATACCATTATTATTATTATTATTAATATTATTATTCACTTCTCTGTGCCCCAGTTACCTCAGCTATACAATGGGGATTGAAATGGCGAGCCCCACATGGGACAACCCGATTACCTCGTCTCTACCCCTGCTCCTAAAACAGGGCCTTGTACATAGTAAGCGCTTCACAAATAGAGAAGCAGCGTGGCTCAGTGGAAAGAGCCCGGGCTTTGGAGTCAGAGGTCATGGGTTCAAATCCCAGCTTCTCCAATTGTCAGCTGTGTGACCTGGGGCAAGTCACTTAACTTCTCTGGGCCTCAGTTACCTCAACTGTAAAATGGGGATTAATAATGTGAGCCCCCTGTGGGACAACCTGATCACCTTGTAACCTTCCCAGCGCTTAGAACAGTGTTTTGCACATAGTAAGTGCTTAATAAATGCCATTATTAAATACCACAATTATTATTATTATTATTATTCACTCTCTGTGCCTCAGTTACCTCATCTGTACAATGGGGATTGAGACTGGTGGGACAACCCGATCACCTCATATCTCCCCCAGCGCTTTGAACAGTGCCTGGCACCTAGTAGGCACTTCACAAATACCATCATCAATCAATCAATCAATCATATTTATTGAGTGCATACTGTGTGCAGAGCACTGTACTAAGCGCTTGGGAAGTACAAGCTGGCAACATATAGAGACAGTCCCTACCCAACAGTGGGCTCACAGTCTCACTTCTCTGGGCCTCAGTGATCTCATCTGTAAAATGGGGATGGAGACCATGAGCCCCCCCGTGGGACAACCCGATAACTTTGTATCTCCCCCAGCGCTTCGAACAGTGCCTGGCACCTAGTAAGTGCTTCACAAATACCATCATCATTATCAATCACTTCTCTGGGCCTCAGTGATCTCATCTGTAGAATGGGGATGGAGACCGTGAGCCCCACATGGGACAGCCTGATGACCTCGTATCCCCCCCAGCGCTTAGAGCGGAGCTTGGCACCTAGTAAGCGCTTCACAGATCCCATCAGCGTGGCTCAATGGAAAGAGCACGGGCTTGGGAGTCAGAGGTCATGGGTTCGAATCGCTACTCTGCCAATTGTCAGCTGACTTTGGGCAAGTCACTTCACTTCTCTGTGCCTCAGTTACCTCATCTGTAAAATGGGGATTAAGATTGTGAGCCCCCTGTGGGACAACCTGATCACCTTGTAACCTCCCCAGCACTTAGAACAGTGCTTTGCACACAGTAAGCGCTTAATAAATGCCATTATTATTATTATTATTATTATTATTATTATTATAATCCCAGCTCTGGCACTTAGCTGTGTGACTTTGGGCAAGTCACTTAACTTCTCTGTGCCTCAGTTACCTCATCTGTAAAATGGGAATTTAGAATCTGAGCCACATGTGGGACAACAGTACAGTGTTAGTACAGTTAGTACAGTGTTGGTACAGTGCTAAGCGCTTAGTACAGTGCTCTGCACACAGTAAGTGCTCAATAAATACGATTGAATGAATGACAACCTGATTACCTTGTATCTCCCCCAGTGCTTAGAACAGTGCTGGGCACATAGTAAGTGCTTAACTGTGAGCCCACTGTTGGGTAGGGACCGTCTCTATATGTTGCCAACTTGTATTTCCCAAGCGCTTAGTCCAGGGCTCTGCACACAGTAAGCGCTCAATAAATACGACTGAATGAATGAATGAAATGGCCATGATGATGATGATTATTATTATTATTATTTCTCCATCTCTACATGTTGCCAACTTGTATTTCCCAAGGGCTTAGTCCAGTGCTCTGCACACAGTGAGCGGTCAATAAATACGACTGAATGAATGAATGAAATGCCATTATTATTATTATTATTATTTCTCCATCTCTACATGTTGCCAACTTGTACTTCCCAAGGGCTTAGTCCAGTGCTCTGCACACAGTGACTGCTCAATACGATTGAATGAATGAATGAAATGCCATTATTATTATTATTTCTCTGTCTCTACATGTTGCCAACTTGTACTTCCCAAGCGCTTAGTCCAGTGCTCTGCACACAGTGAGCACTCAATAAATACGATTGAATGAATGAAAGGCCATTATTATTATTATTTCTCCGTCTCTATATGTTGCCAACTTGTACTTCCCAAGGGCTTAGTCCAGTGCTCTACACACAATGAGCGCTCAATAAATACGATTGAATGAATGAATGAAAGGCCATTATTATTATTATTATTATTATTATTTCTCCGTCTCTACATGTTGCCAACTGTACTTCCCAAGGGCTTAGTCCAGTGCTCTGCACACAGTGAGCGCTCGATAAATACGATTGAATGAATGAATTTGCCTTCTCTGGGCCTCATCGATCTCATCTGTAGAATGGGGATGGAGTTGTATATATTGTATATATGTTTGTACATATTTATTACTGTATTTATTTATTTATTTATTTTACTTGTACCTATCTATTCTATTTATTTTATTTTGTTAGTATGTTTGGTTTTGTTCTCTGTCTCCCCCTTCTAGACTGTGAGCCCACTGTTGGGTAGGGACTGTTTCTACATGTTGCCAGCTTGTACTTCCCAAGCGCTTAGTCCAGTGCTCTGCATACAGTAAGCGCTCAATAAATACGATTGATTGATTGAGACCGCCAGGGACAGGCCGGTCACCTGGTATGTCCCCCGGCGCTTTGAACAGTGCCCGGCACCTAGTAAGCGCTCCACCAACAGCCCAGTCAAGGGTCAATCAATCAATCAATCAATCAATCGTATTTATTGAGCGCTTACTGTGTGCAGAGCACTGTACTAAGCGCTTGGGAAGTCCAAGTCGGCCACACATAGAGACGGTCCCTACCCAACAGTGGGCTCACAGTCTAGAAGGGGGAGACAGAGAACCAAACCAAACATATTAACAAAGTAAAATAAATAGGATAAATATGTACAAATAAAATAGAGTAATAAATCTGTACAAAGCCTTCCCAGACTGAGTCCCTTCCTTCCTCTCCCCCTCGTCCCCCTCTCCATCCCCCCATCTTACCTCCTTCCCTTCCCCACAGCACCTGTATATATGTATATATGTTTGTACATATTTATTACTCTATTTATTTATTTTACTTGTACATCTCTATTCTATTGATTTTATTTTGTTAGTATGTTTGGTTCAGTTCTCTGTCTCCCCCTTTTAGACTGTGAGCCCACTGTTGGGTAGGGGACCGTCTCTAGATGTGGCCGACTTGGCCTTCCCAAGCGCTTAGTCCAGTGCTCTGCACACAGTAAGCGCTCAATCAATACGACTGATGATGATGATATGTCTATATGTTTGTACATATTTATTACTCTATTTATTTTACTTGTACCTATCTATTCTATTGATTTTATTTTGTTAGTTTGTTTGGGTTTGTTCTCTGTCTCCCCGTTTTAGACTGTGAGCCCGCTGTTGGGTAGGGGACCGTCTCTAGATGTGGCCAACTTGGCCTTCCCAAGCGCTTAGTCCAGTGCTCTGCACACAGTAAGCGCTCAATCAATACGACTGATGATGATGATATGTCTATATGTCTGTACATATTTATTACTCTATTTTACTTGTACGTATCTATTCTATTGATTTTATTTTGTTAGTATGGTTTTGCTCTCTGCCTCCCCCTTTTAGACTGTGAGCCCGCTGTTGGGTAGGGACCGTCTCTAGATGTGGCCAACTTGGCCTTCCCAAGCGCTTAGTCCAGTGCTCCGCCCACAGTAAGCGCTCAATCATCATCAATCCTATTTATTGAGCGCTTACTGTGTGCGGAGCACTGGACTGAGCGCTTGGGAAGTACAAGTTGGCAACATGCGGAGACAGTCCCTACCCAACAGTGGGCTCAATCAAGACGACTGGTGATGATATCTACAGGTGCGGTGGGGAGGGGCCGCCCTTCTCACCTGGCGGGTCGGTGGGCAGCGGGTGGGCGAGCCGCAGGGCGATGCAGAGGTCGTTGTCCAGGGGGAATCTGTGGCAGTGCAGCATGTCAGGCCAGGGGAAGCCGTAGGCCTCCATGAGCGGCGAGCAGGCGTCGCGTACGCTCTCGCAGAGGGAGCGGCACGGGTAGATGGGCCGGTCCAGGCAGACGGGGGCGAAGAGGGAGCAGAGGAACACCTGCGTGTCCGCGTGGCATCGCTTGGCCAGCAGCGGCACCCAGCTGCTGGCCTGCTGCTTCACCTTGGCCAGGCTCTCGTGGGCCAGCAGGCTGGGCAACCGCATGCGCTTGTAGCCCACCGAGTGGCAGAGCGGTAGGTCCGGGGGGATGTCCAGGCACTGCGGGGGCTTGGAGTAGGCCCGGCCCCTGGGCCCCTCGACGGGGTCAGCTTGCCAGCTGTAGTAGTCGTAGTCGTCGCCCAGGGCAGGGCCCGGGCTCAGGACCAGCAGTAGTCCCAGGGGCAGCAGCCCAGGCCTAAGGTGGCCTCCGCAGCCCCGCATGGCTCTCGGCTCTCTGGCCTGGGATGTGGAGAGGGGCGGCCTGCGGTCAGTCCTGGGGGCAATGACCACAGAGGAGGGAGTCACCCAGACCCACCGACCTCCTCCCAACTGGCCCTTCTCCCTCCCTCCACGCCCCCTCTGCTCCACCTCTCCCCCTCCTCCTCCCTCCCTCTTATCCGAACACAGACAGATGGACATTCAGTCAGCGATACAAAGAAATGAAATTATAGATATGTATGTGAGTGTGGTTTCATTTGCTCCAAAATCTATTTGTGTTTTTTTTTGGGGGGGCAGTCCATGGTGTTGGGCGATACAAATAAATGAAATTATAGATATGTATGTAAGTGTGGTTTCATTTGCTCCAAAATCCATTTATGTTTGTTTTTTTTTTTTTTGGCAGTCCATGGTGTTGGCAAAAGCCCTTTCCAACACCGTTCATTCATTCAATCATACTTATTCATTCATTCGATCCTATTTATTGAGCGCTTACGGGGTGCAGAGCGCTGGACTAGGCACGTGGGAAGTACAAGTTGGTCCCCAGCCAACGGCGGGCTCACAGTCTAGAAGAATACGTACATATTCTGTACATAATAATAATAATAATAATAATGGCATTTGTTAAGTGCTTACTATGGGCAAAGCACTGTTCTAAGCGCTGGGGGGGATACAATGTGATCAGTGGGGAAGCAGCATGGCTCAATGGAAAGAAAGAGGGCTTGGGAGTCAGAGATCATGGGTTCGAACCCCTGCTCCACCACTTGTCAGCTGTGTGACCTTGGGCAAGCCACTTAACTTCTCTGTGCCTCAGTTACCACATCTGTAATATGGGGATTAAGACTGTGAGCCCCAAGTGGGACAACCTGATCACCTTGTAGCCCCCCCCAGAACTTAGAACAGTGCTTTGCACATAGTAAGCGCTTAACAAATACCACCATTATTATTATTAAGTTGTCCCACGTGGGGCTCACAGTTTTAATCCCCATTTTTACAGATGAGGTAACTGAGGCTCAGAGAAGTTAAGTGACTTGCCCGAGGTCACACAGCAGACTTGTGGTGGAGCCGGGATTCGAACTCATGACCTCTGACTCCAAAGCCCGGTCTCTTTCCACTGAGCAACTCTGCTTCTCTATTTATTAAGCGCTTACTATGTGCAAAGCACTGTTCTAAGCGCTGGGGGGGATGCAAGGTGATCAGGTTGCCCCACGGGGGGCTCACAGTCAATCCCCATTTTACAGATGAGGTAACTGAGGCACAGAGAAGTGAAGTGACTTGCCCAAGGTCACACAGCCGGCAATTGGCGGAGCCAGGATTTGAACCCATGACCACTGACTCCAAAGCCCGTGCTCTTTCCATTGAGCCACGCTGATTCGATTGATTTTATCAGGACATATGTTTTATTCTATTTAATAATAATAATAATAACAGTGATGGCATTTATGAAGCGCTTATTATGTGCAAAGCACTGTTCAGGTTACAAGGTGAACAGGTTGTCCCACGGGCCGCTCACGGTGTTTTGTTTTGTTCTCTGTCTCCCCCCTTTTAGACTGTGAGCCCACTGTTGGGTAGGGACCGTCTCTAGATGTTGCCAACTTGGACTTCCCAAGCGCTTAGTCCAGTGCTCCGCACACAGTAAGCGCTCAATAAATACGATTGAATGAATGAATGAATGAGGAAACTGAGGCCCAGAGAAGTGAAGTGACTGGCCCAAAGTCACACAGCTGACAAGTGGCGGAGTTGGGATTTGAACCCCTGATCTCTGACTCCCAAGCCCGGGCTCTTTCCATTGAGCCACGCTGCTTCTCTATTTAGTTTTTAGTTTTTTAATGATGTGTCTATATCTATAATTCTAGCCTCTGCCCCCTGACCCTCTCTTCTCCCCCCACCCCGCCGCTCCCTTCCTCTTATCTGTACGTTTCTACATGTACATTTGTACATATATACATCTACAAATGTACATTTGTACATATGTACCAGCGCTTAGAACAGTACCCAGCGCTTAGAACAGTGCTTTGCACACAGTAAGCGCTTAACAAATGCCATCATCATTATTATTATTAGGAGGCCTTCCCAGACTGAGCCCCCTCCTTCCTCTCCCCCTCCTCCCCCTCCCCATCATCATCATCATCATCATCATCAATCGTATTTATTGAGTGCTTACTATGTGCAGAGCACTGTACTAAGCGCTTGGGAAGTACAAATTGGCAACATATAGAGACAGTCCCTACCCAACAGTGGGCTCACAGTCTAAAAGGGGGAGACAGAGAACAAAACCAAAAATACTAACAAAATAAAATAAATAGGATAGATATGTACAAGTAAAATAAATAAATAAATAGAGTAATAAATATGTACAAACATATATACATATATACAGGTGCTGTGGAGAAGGGAAGGAGGTAAGATGGGATGGAGAGGGGGACGAGGGGGAGAGGAAGGAAGGGGCTCAGTCTGGGAAGGCCATCCCCCCTCCTTACCTCCTTCCCCTCCCCACAGCACCTGTATATATGTGTATATGTTTGTACATGTTTATTACTCTATTTTACTTGTACATATTTATTCTATTTATTTTATTTTGTTAATATGTATAGTTATGTTGTCTGTCTCCCCCTTCTAGACTGTGAGCCCGCTGTTGAGTAGGGACCGTCTCATATGTTGCCAACTTGTATTTCCCAAACGCTTAGTACAGTGCTCTGCACACAGTAAGTGCTCAATAAATATGATTGAATGAATGAATTTGTACATATCTGTATTTATTACTCTATTTACTTTATTAATGATGTGTCTATAATTCTAGCCTCTGCCCCCCCTTCTCCCCCACTTCTCCCCTCTCCCTGCTCCCTTCCTCTTATCTGTACATATTTCTACATGTACATTTGTACAAATGTACATATGTACATTTGCAC
Organism: Tachyglossus aculeatus; assembly: GCF_015852505.1. Taxonomy (NCBI): domain Eukaryota; kingdom Metazoa; phylum Chordata; class Mammalia; order Monotremata; family Tachyglossidae; genus Tachyglossus; species Tachyglossus aculeatus. The sequence continues at coordinate 21,616,629 of NC_052068.1, forward strand.
ATATCTGCACATATTATTATTCTATTTTATTAATAACGTGTCCATATTTAAATTCTATTTATCTATTTTGATGCCTTTGATGCCTATGTACTTGTTTTTTTTGTTGTTGTCTGTTTCCCCCCTTCTAGACTCTGAGCCCATTGTTGGGCAGGGATTGTCTCTGTTGCTGAATTGAACTTTCTAAGCACTTAGTACAGTGCTCCGCACACAGTAGGTGCACAATTAATTAATTAATTCATTCATTCATTCAATCGCATTTATTGAGAGCTTACTGTGTGCAGAGCACTGCACTAAGTGCTTGGAAAGTACAATTCGGCAACAGAGACCATCCCTACCCAGAATGTGATTGAATGAATGAATGAATGAATGAATCTGGCCCACCCCTGTTGCCTCTCCTCCTGTTCCTTCTCTCTGTCACTTGGAGCTCTTATCGCACCCTCTCCTCCCTCTCGCCGGTTCTGCTTTCTCTTCCCCATCACCTCTAGGCCCCCCTTGGCTTCCCTGCCTCTCCCCCTGACTGGACAGATTTGCCCCCGCGTCCTTGGGCTCCCAGCTCCTAAGCCTTCCTGTTTCCCTTGTAAGAAAACAGGGGAGGCATTAAGAGAGTAGAGGCAGAGCCTGGGGGTTTTTGCAACTCTATCTCGGATCCTTATAATAATAATAATAATAATAACATTTGTTAAGTGCTTACTATGTGCCAAGCACTGTTCTAGATTGTTTCTAGACTGAAAGCCCACTGTTGGGTAGGTACCATCTCTATATGTTGCCAACTTGTACTTCCCAAGCGCTTAGTACAGTGCTCTGCACACAGTAAGCGCTCAATAAATGTGATTGATTGAATGAATGAATGAATGAATGTTCTAAGAGCTGGGGAGGACACAAGGTGATCAGGTTGTCCCACGTGGGACTCATAGTCTTAGTCCCCATTTTCCAGATGAGGTAACTGAAGCACAAGAGGAGCTAAGTGACTTGCCCAAAGTCACACAGCTGACAAACGGTGGAGCCGGGATTAGAACTCATGACCTCTGACTCTCAAGCCCGGGCTCTTTCCACTGAGCCACGCTGCTTCTCTATTACAACGATGCTATTCGTTAAGCGCTTACTTTGTGCCTAGCACTGTACTAAGCAGTGGGGTGGATACTATGTGCCAAGCACTCATTGCCTTTGGCTCTTGGTTCTTGGAAGAGGGGTTCCCAACTCAGGGGTGAGGAGGGTGAATTACAGGCTTCCGGGGGGGGCTCTCAAACTTCAGTGCTCAGAAAGAGGAGGACCTGTAGTAACTGTGGCAACAGGTTTTGCTCCCAATTCTGCCCCTTCAAGGTCCCCAGGTCTTCCATGGGAGCCACAGGTGAATGGAGGAGCCTGGTGAGAAGGGAGGGGCTCCTTCAGTCTAGAGCCAGGAGGGGGAAAGGAGGGGTTCCCTCATTGTGAGCCCCATATGGGACAGGGATTGTGACCAACACGATTTGCTCGGATCCACCTCAGTGCTTAGAACAGTGTTTGGCACATAGTAAGCACTTAACAATTGCCACAGTTATTATTATTATTATTACCGGGACTGAGACTTTTGCCCCAACTTTCCCCACTGTGAGTCTGTGGCTTCCAAATTCCCTTCAGATCCCTTCAGCCTCCAAACTCCTCAGCTGGTCCCCTCGCCCCTCCCGGGGTGGGGGTCGGGGGTAGTCTGGGGCCTCTGGCCCACACAGCTTGGGCAGGGAGTCCGTGGGTTGGAGCCACCCAAGCCTTGTGCAAGGTGCTCAGTGCCACGCTGCATTGCTGTTTTTGGCTGGCCGGTCTGCGGGCCTCACAGAGAGCCGCTTTGTTGCTGCTGGGGCTTATGTAAGAGCTGCTTGCAACATGCCCAGAGAGCTGGGCTGAGCTGAGCGTCCTGAGCAGGGGCGGGGAGGGGAGGGAAGGGAAAATGGAGCAGAAGACGGATGGCTTTGGGCACCGGGAACCACAGGGGAGAAGAGGGTGAATTGCTCCCCTTGCCCCCTCTTCTTTGTCATTCTTGCTGGAAGATTTCAGAGGGCCCTGGGTGGGTAGAGCCCATTGGCCCCAAGACCTCACCCCCGGGCAGCACCTGCGAAGCGCCTAACTGCAATTTATTTATTTATATTAATGACTGTCTCACCCTCCAGCTCTCTTCTTCCCTTCAAAGCCCTACTGAGAGCTCACCTCCTCCAGGAGGCCTTCCCAGGCTTCCCAGAGCAGGGGTTAGAACCCAGGCCCTTCTGATTCCCAGGCCCAGGCTCTAACCATTAGACCACACTGCTTCTAAGTGAATTCCCCACACCTCCCTGCAGGTCAGGGAAGGGCCCACGAGACCAGACCACCGGGTAAAGGGGAAAAGAAAAAGCGGAGCCCCCTTTTTCCTCTCCTCCTCCCCATCCCCCCCGCCCTCCCTCCTTCCCCTCCCCACAGCCCCTGCATATATATTTGTTCAGATTTATCACTCTATTTTACTTGTACATATTTACTATTTATTTTGTTAATGATGTGCATATCACTTTAATTCTATTTGTTCTGACGATTTTGACACCTGTCTACATATTTTGTTTTGTTGTCTGTCTCCCCCTTCTAGACTGTGAGCCCGTTGTTGGGTAGGGACCGTCTCTATATGTTGCCGACTTGTAATTCCCAAGCGCTTAGTACAGTGCTCTGCACACAGTAAGCACTCAATAAATACGATTGAATGAATGAATGAATGTTAATGATGTGCATATCGCTTTAATTCTATTTGTTCTGACGATTTTGACACCTGTCTACATATTTTGTTTTGTTGTCTGTCTCCCCCTTCTAGACTGTGAGCCCGTTGTTGGGTAGGGACCATCTCTATATGTTGCCGACTTGTACATCCCAAGCGCTTAGTACAGTGATCTGGACACAGTAAGCACTCAATAAATATGATTGAATGAATGAATGCAGGGAATGTGTCTATTATTACTGTTATACTGCATTCTTCCAAGCACTTAGTACAGTGCTCTGCATACAGTAAGCACTCAACAAATCTGATTGACTGACTGACTGACAGTCCAGCACAGAGTCAGGGCTGGGAGAGAGGCTCCCTGCCTGGTGTTATATGTGTTATATATGTTTGTTATATATGTATACATGTTTGTACGTATTTATTACTCTATTTATTTATTTTACTTGTACATATCTATTCTATTTATTTTATTTTGTTAGTATGTTTGGTTTTGTTCTCTGTCTTCCCCTTTTAGACTGTGAGCCCACTGTTGGGTAGGGACTGTCTCTATATGTTGCCAATTTGTACTTCCCAAGCGCTTAGTACAGTGCTCTGCACATAGTAAGCGCTCAATAAATATGATTGATGATGATGATGATGATGATGGTGTTGAGACATCCTAGGGCTACTTCCCCAGACGGATTCTTGGGGATCACCGGGTTGGTCACGGGGGCCATGGCTGCTGGGTTGGTGAGGGGCAGCAGCTGCCCCGGGCTGCAGGGGGGACCCTGGGGGCAGACCCGCTCCACAACAATAATTATAATACTTAAGCGCTTACTATTGGCCAAGCATCGTTCTCAGCCCTGGGGTGGATATAAATTATTCGGGTTGGACACAGTCCCTATCCTACATGGGGCTCACACTCTCAGTCCCCATTTTACAGATGAGGTAACTGAGGCCCGGAGAAGTTAAGCGACTTTCCCAAAGTCATACAGCAGACTTGCGATGGAGCCGGGATTAGAACCTATGTCCTTCTGACTCCCAGATTCATGCTCTATCCACTAAGCCACGCTGCTTGGGAGGGATGTTGAGGCTAGCAACTTCTCTCCCTCCAGATGCCTCATCCAGCTCCTGGCCAGAGGCAGCAATCCATGCCCACTTGAAGGGAAGTCACTATGGCATGAATGCTGGTCATGAGGCAGAGCCCTATGTCACCATCTCATCTAGAGCCAGTGCCCACAGTCACTTTTATGGCCCTGGTATCCTGGCATCTCCCTCCTGTAGTGGCATAGGGGCCCTGGCCTATTCCGTGTCTATAGATGTTCACCAAAGTCAGTCAATTGTATTGATTGGGTGCTTACTGTGTGTAGAGCACTTTACTAAGTGCTTGGAAGGGTACAGTACAACATAACAGACACATTCCCTACTTACAAGGAGTTTACAGTCTCTAGGAGGAGACAGCATTAATATAAATAAAGTTACAAATTTGTACATAGTGATGCAATTTAGAGTGATTTTGCTAAGTTTTCAGGTGTATGTGTTTGTGTGTGTGAGCACTCATGAGGTGAAAGAGGGGGAGAGGAAAAGGGGAGAAGTTGGGAGGGGAGAATGACATTTGATGTCTCCAAGGAGGAGCCCTAGCTGGTGTATTTTTCCCTGTTGTGTTTAGCCATTCCGTGAGGCTGTGTTCCCGTCCCTCCCATCCCCATGGGCGGCCACTCCAAGCTGGTCATGGGGACCACAGGGCTGAAGGTTTTACAGCTGTTTGAGCCGGACAACCAGGCTGGCTCATGCCAGGTCCTGGTAAGACTGGAAAATTCTCCATATCAGGGCTAAAAAGACCGCACATGGTGACTATCTGGCCTTTTGGTCTCTTGGAGGACCCATCCCTATCAGTCCTCATCTCTCCTAAAATCCCTACATGCTTTTGCTCCCACACTTTTTGCTTGGGCCCAGGCCCTGGATCTGGACCCAGGGCCACTCTGAATCAGCCTCAAGAGTCCCGGAGACCACCTCGATGTGTGGGCTGGGAGCAAGGGGGGCCTGGAGGCTTGCAGGGAAGCTCCTTGCTCCAGCTTCTGGTCATCTACGTGATCCCGTGAGGGATGTGAGGGACAAAGGACGGTCCCAGTACTCCTTTGGATGTTTCAGTTGGCTGAGGGAGCCCTGGGGGCGGGAGGGAGGCAGGGAGAAAGGAAGGGAAAGGGGGGGCAGAGATTGCCAGTTTGCTCTGAGGCATTTTCCTGGAGCTATTTCCCACCCAAAGTGAATGGCCAATTTAGCTTGTCAGAGCACTTGAGGACAGAGCAGACCCAACCCCATCTCCGTCTGACTCCCTAGTCAGAATCCTAGAGTCTTTATAACCCCTTCCCCTTCTAGATCCTCCCTTGGGCTGGGGCTGGGACAAATCCAGAGCTGGGGCTCCTGCTCAGGGAATGACATGGATAATTCAGTGAATCACCTGGATAATAATTCAGTGAAACCTTCATTTGGCTTGAATGAGCTGCACAATTGTCCTGGTTGTTACTGGGCTCCAAAGGCCGGAGCTGAGTGTCTGACCTAGAGGAGAGGCTCTCAGTGGGGTGAGTTGGACTGTCTTAGCCAGGGGCTGACAGTGGTCAATGGTAGGGAGAAGGAGCCCTTTCTGTTTCTGTTGGCCAAACTTGGTGCCTTCTGCTATGGACAGGTGGGCTACTGACCCCAGGTGGGATTCGAGCATGGGAGACATTTTACTCCAACGTCCTCCATCCAGCAAGGCTCTGGAGAGGGAGGGTGGGAGAGTGAGGGGGTGGCAACCAGCACTGTGCTAACAATGGGTTCATTAAGGAGAGGGGGAGTTGGGGAGGAGGGACCCGGCATAGCCATTCCCTCGGGGGCTGTGATACTGCTGCCTGGGTTTCTGTTCCCCCGTCCCAGGGCCAACGGGGTGATTGTCCTTCCTCTGGGAGCTGGGGGTACAGCCTGGGAACTGCCAGACACTTGCCCTCTGAGCCTTGGGGACGGGTCCTCCAGGCTCTCTCTCCCCTCTCTAAAGAAAGGCCTCTCTGTGCCAAACTGTGGCAGGCTAGGACGAGTATAAGAAGAGTGTGACCAGGGCCCCCAGGCCTTAACTTCTCTGTGCTTCAGATTCCTCATCTGTAAAATGGGGATAATCTCTGTTGTCCTTTCCTCTTAGATTGTAAGCCCCATGGGGACAAGGACAAGAACAGGGCCTTATCTGATTATCTCGTACTTATCCTAGGGCTTAGCACAGTGCTTGACAATCATTCAGTCAATCAGTGGTATTTACTGAGTTCTTACTGTGTTCCAGAGCACCATACTAAGCACTTGGGAGAGTACAGCACAACACAGTTGGTAGACTGGATCTCCGCCCTCAAGGAGCTTACAATTTAGTAGCACATAGAAAGCCCTTAATAACCACTATGATGTTGATGATGATTTTTTTTTAGTAGCGTTTATTAAGCGCTTACTATGTGCAAAGCACTGTTCTAAGCACTGGGGAGGTTACAAGGTGGTCAGGTTGTCCCACGGGGGGCTCACAGTCTTAATCCCCATTTTACAGATGAGGTAACTGAGGCCCAGAGAAGTTAAGTGACTTGCCCAAAGTCACACAGCTGCCACTTGGCAGAGCCGGGATTTGAACCTATGACCTCTGACTCCAAAGCCCGGGCTCTTTCCACTGAGCCACGCTGCTTCCCTAATTACCTACCAATTACTAATATTACTTATTACTAATATTACTAATTACTAATATTATTCTTGTCCTTCCAAGGGGTATGGGCTTCCCTTATTGATTCCCAGCCCTGGAATGAGACCTGAGGTCTAGGCTGTCTAGGCTGACCCTGGGAGGGCCTCATTCCAGTAGCCCACCTGGGGGACTCTCTTTGCAGGCAGGGAGCAGGGAGAGTCTTACTACCTTGTTCAGAGGTGAGGAGGGGGAGTATCCCTCAACTCTCAGGGCAGGGTTTTCTCACCAGCCCTGAGCAGGGGCTTCCCTCCACTTCCTGGGCAGGGGGGTTTCTCATCTGTCCCTGGGCAGCCCAATCCACCCCTCGGTTGTGTGTGTGTGTGTGTGTGTGTGGGGTCTCTCACCAATTCCTGGTCAGTCTAGTCCACTTCTTGGGGGTGTGCGGGGGTCTCAATCAGTCAGTCAGTCAATTATATATACCGAGTGCTTACTGTGTGCAAAGCACCACACTGAACGCTTGGAAGAATCTTATCTTATGATACTGAGTCATCTCTGATCCATAGAGACGCCATGGACACATCTCTCCCAGAATGCCCCACCTCCATCTGCAATTATTCTGGTAGTGTAGCCATTGAGCTTTCTTGGTAAAAATACAGAAGTCGTTTACCATTGCCTCCTTCCATGCAGTAAACTTGAGTCTCTGCCCTTGATTCTCTCCCATGCTGCTGCTGCCCAGCACAGGTGAGTTTTGACTTGTAGCAGGTTGCCTTGCTCTCGCTAGCCACTGCCCAAGCTAGGAATGGAAATGCCTCTGCCTGACTTCCCCTCCTGTAGTCGAGACTGGTAGAATACTGGGAACTCTCCAGGTTTGACCCTGAAAGGAGATTGGGAGAGTACACTGTAACAATATAATAGACATATTCCTTGGCCACAATGAGCTAACAGTCTAGAGGGGGAGACAGACATTAATAAAAATAAATAAAATTACAGATGTGTATATAATAATAATAATAATTTTGGTATTTGTTAAGCGCTTACTATGTGCAAAGCACTGGGGTAGATACAAGGTGATCAGGTTGTCCCATGTGGGGCTCACAATCTTAATCCCCATTTTACAGATGAGGGAACTGAGGCCCAGAGAAGTGAAGTGAAGCTAGAGAAGCAGTGTGGCTGAGTAGAAAGAGCACAGGATTTGGAGTCAGAGGTCATGGGTTCAAATCCTGGCTCCGCCACTTGTCAGCTGTGTGACTTTGGGGAAGTCACTTAACTTTTCTGGGCCTCCGTTACCTCATCTGTAAAATGGGAATTAAGACTGTGAGCCCCCTGTGGGACAACCTGATCACCTTGTAACCTCCCCAGTGCTTAGAACAGTGCTTTGGACATAGTAAGTGCTTAATAAATGCCATTATTATTATTATTATTAAGTGACTTGCCCAAAGACACACAGCTGACGAATGGCGGAACCAGGATTTGAACCCGTGACCTCTGACTCCCAAGCCCGAGCTCTTTCCACTGAGCCATGCTGCTTTCCCAAAGTATATAAGTGCTTTGGGGCTGGGAAGGGAAATGAGTAAAGGGAACAAGTCAGGGTGATGCCAAAGGGAATGGGAAAAGAGGAAAGGAGGGCTTTGTTAGGAAAGGCCTCTTGGAGAAGATGTGCTTTCAATAAGGCTCTGAAGAAGGGGAGAGTAATTGTCTGTTGAATATGAAGAGGGAGGCTGTTCCAGGGTAGAGGCAGGGTGTGGACAAGAGGTTGGCAGTGAGATAGACAAGATTGAGGTACAGTGAGAAGGTAGACTTTAGAGGAGCCAAGTGTGCTGGCTGGGTTATAGTAGGAGAGTAGCAGGGGGAAGTAGGAGAGGGCAAGGGGATTGACTGCTCTGGGCAGGGGTATCCCTCTACTCTGTGGTCAGGGTAGCTCCTAGCACTTTTTGGACAGGGTTCTCTCAGCAGTTCCAGAACTCTTTGGTGTTGCGGGGCTGGCTCTCACCAGTCCCTTTGGGCAGGAGTCTCCCTCTACCCTGTGGGCAGGGGAGCTTCTAGCACTCTCTGGAAAGGGGTCAGTCACTCAGCAGTTCCAGAACAGGATCTCCAGAAACATTGCTGAAGTCGTCCTGGCTCCCCACACCAGCCTCACTCCACGGGGCCACAGCGGTCCACAGTTTCCTCTTTAGCACCTGGGTCTGAGCTCATCCGAGAGAGCCAAGGGACTACTGTCTCCCCCCTAAGCCTCAATGGTGAGCCATGGCTCCCCATTGACCTCTCATAGTCCACCTCTGCCTCATCCAACTCCCCTGCTCAAGTCAAAGTCCCATGCCTGCTTTTGCCCTTGGATCCTCCCACCACACCCTGGCTTCTGATCAGACTTGGGATCCAGTCTATTTCACCACCGACCCCTCGCCCATGTCTGCCTCTGGTCTGGAACCCCCTCCCTCCTCAAATCCAACAGACAATTACTCTCCTCTACTTCAAAGCCTTATTGAAGGCACATCTCCTCCAAGAGGCCTTCCCTGATTAAGCCCTCCTTTCCTCTTCTACCACTCCCTTCTGTATCGCCCTGACTTGCTCCCTTTATTCATCCCCCCTTCCAGCCCCATGGCACTTATGTACTGATCTGCAATTTCTTAATTTTTTATTAACGTCTATAATCTCACTGTGGTCAGAGAATTGTTGGTTTATTATTTCATACTCTCCCAAGTGCTTAGTATGTTGCTCTGCACACAGTAAGCGCTCAATAAATATGTCTGAATGAACAAATGAATGAATGCTAAAAGCTCACCTGACATGGGGGTTGCTTGGGGTTCTCTTGGAGAGAAATCCATTTTTCCTATCCCCTATCCCTGGCCTCAGATTTTTCCTATCCCCAGCCCCTTGGGTCTCAGCAACTGAGAAAGAAAGCAAATTCTGGCCCTGATTTAGGGCTGGAGCAAAGAGAGTAGGGAGGGGAAAGGATAGTGGGGAGAGCCTGGCCTTTCCCAAATCCCAGCAACTTGATGATCAATCAATCAATCCAACATCCTTATTGATCATCTGCTGGGTGCAGAGTCCTGAACTAAGTGCTTGGGAGAGTTAAGTAGACACGATCCATCCTTCAGGGATCTTACAAGCCATTTGGGGAGTCAGACACTAAGATAAATTACAGCCCAGAAGAAGGAAGAGGGGACATGCACAGAAGTTAGTGTTTAAGTAATAGGGTTTGTGAGATATAAACCCAAGTGGTACGGGAGGTTGGGAAAATACCAGGGCTCAGGTGGCTCAGAAATGCTGGTAAGTGGCATTGGGAGAGATAGAATGCAATGCTGCTTAGTGGATAGAGCATGCCACCATATGTACTTCCCAAGCACTTAGTACAGTGCTCTGCACACAGTAAGTGCTCAATAAATACGATTGAATGAATGAATGAAATGTTTGCTGTGTGATTTTGGGCAAGTCACTTCACTTCTCTGGGCCTCAGTTACCTCATCTGTAAAATGGGGATTAAGAGTGTGAGCCCTGTGTGGGATGGGGACTGTGTCCAACTTGACGAACTTGTATCTGCCCCAGAACTTTTAACAATGCTTGATACATAATAAGCACTTAGCAAATATTATAACTGATTTTATTGTAGAATCAGGGGACACAAGAGACTAGAACCTCCTTGGGCTCCTAGCAATCTGGACTCGGCTCCCTCGTTCCCTCTAGCCCCTTCCCTAGGGGCTCAGATCTCCCCACGCCTCTTTGCTAGGCTCTTGGGACAAGAAGTGCATTGGGAGAAGACAGCTGGGAACCCCACTAGACTTGTTACGCACAGGGACTGTGTCCCCTAATTCTGTTGTACTCTCCCAAGAGCTTAGTACAGTGCTCTACACATAGTAAGCACCCAATAATAGTAATAATAACTGTGGTATTTGTTAAGCACTTTCTATGTGCCAGGCACTGTACTAATCGCTGGGGTGGATACAAACAAACGAGGTTGGATACGGTCCCTGTGCCACGTGGGTCTCCCAGTCTCAAACCCCATTTGACAGGTGAGGGAACTGAGGCCCAGAGAAGTTAAGTGACTTGTCCAAGGGCATCCAGCAGACAAGTGGCAGAGGCGGGATTAGAACCCATCACCTTCTGACTCCTGGGCCCGTGCTCTATCTGCTACACCGTGCTTCTTCCCCCATAAATACCACTGATTGACTGATTGTGGGGAGGGTCTCACGTAGCTTCTCCCTGAATCTGCCACTGGTCTCTGAGAAAGCCCTCGGAGAGCAGGAAAACTTGGGGCTCCAAGGCTCTTTCCAGAACTAGGACTCAAAGGAAAGTCTCTGGGATCCTGTTCTTTCCAGGGCCACTCCTGGTGGGAAGGAGTCAGGATCTTAAGGCCCGGCTGAACAGGACGCTGAACGGTGCCTGGAGGCTCCTCCCGCCTCTGTGCCTCTGTTTACTCAGGGAGCCGGTTCCGGGAGAAACTTCTTCCAAATCAAAACCAAATCAAAGCTTTCCAATCCCATCTTATTCATTCATTCATTCAATCGTATTTATTGAGCGCTTACTGTGTGCTGAGCACTGTACTAAGCACTTGGGAAGTACAAGTCGGCAACATAGAGAGACGGTCCCTACCCAACAACGGGCTCACAGTCTAGAAGGGGAAGACAGACAACAAAACATGTAGACAGGTGTCTGGCATAGTTATCCCATCAACAGGAGGATTACATCCATCCCCAGGATTCTGCCCCAGGCCCATAATACCTAAGTAAATATTCTTGTACTCTATTATTTCCCCTAGCTGTAATCTATTTTAATGTTTGCCTCCCCTCTGGACTGTAAGCTCCTTGTGGGCAGGGAACATGTCTATTACAGTCTGTTGCATTGTGCTCTCCCAAGCACTTAGTAGGGTGCTCTTCACATGGTAAGTCTTCAATAAATACCACTGATTGATTAATTGACCTGGGGCCAGGACCCTTGAGGTAGGGATTCATTCATTCAATCGTATTTATTGAGAGCTTACTGTGTGCAGAGCACTGTACTAAGGGCTTGGGAAGTACAAGTTGGCAACATATAGAGACGGTCCCTACCCAACAGCAGGTTCACAGTCTAGAAGTCTAGGGATGGGAGGATGAGAACAGTGTGGGTAGTGGCATGTCTTTGTGGAAAGAGCAATAATAATAATAATGGCATTTGTTAAGCGCTTACTATGTGCAAGGTACTGTTTTAAGCACTGGGGAGTATACAAGGTTATCAGGTTGTCCCACTTGGGGCTCACAGTCAATCAATCAATCAATCGTATTTACTGAGCGCTTACTGTGTGCAGAGCACTGTGCTAAGCACTTGGGAAGTACAAATTGGCAACATATAGAGACAGTCCCTACCCAACAGTGGGCTCAGTCCTCATCCCCATTTTACAGATGAGGGAACTGAGGCATAGAGAAGTTAAGTGACTTGCCCAGTGTCACACAGCTGACAAGCAGCAGAGCCGGAATTAGAACCCATGACCTCTGACTCCCAAGCTCGGGCTCTTTCCGCTGAGCCACATCGCTTCCAGGGTCTGGATGTCAGCAAGGGTTTGGAAGTCAGAGGACTTGGGTTCTAAACCCAGCTCTATGACTTATATGCTGTGTGTTTATGGACAAACCTCTTAACTCCGCCCTGTCTCAGTTTCCTCATCTGTAATATGGGGATTAAGTCCTACTCCCTCAAATTTATACTGTGAGTCTCACATGGGACACAGACTGTGTTCAACCTGATCATAATAATAATAATAATAGTAATGATGGCATTTATTAAGTGCTTACTATGTGCAAAGCCCTGGGGAGGGTACAAGGTGATCAGGTTGTCCCACGGGGGGCTCACAGTTTTAATCCCCATTTTACAGATGACATAACTGAGGTTCAGAGAAGTTAAGTGACTTGCCCAAAGTCACACAGTTGTCAGTTGGCAGAGCTGGGATTTAAACCCATGACCTCTGACTCCAAAGCCCAGGCTCTCTTCCTCCCTTCAAGGCCCTGCTGAGGGCTCACCTCCTCCAGGAGGCATTCCCAGACTGAGCCCCTTCCTTCCTCTCCCCCTCGTCCCCCTCTCCATCCCCCCATCTTACCTTCCCTTCCCCACAGCACCTGTACATATGTATATATGGTTGTACATATTTATTACTCTATTTATTTATTTATTTATTTATTTATTTTACTTGTACATTTCTATCCTATTTATTTTATTTTGTTGGTATGTTTGGTTTTGTTCTCTGTCTCCCCCTTTTAGACTGTGAGCCCACTGTTGGGTAGGGACTGTCTCTATGTGTTGCCAGTTTGTACTTCCCAAGCGCTTAGTACAGTGCTCTGCACATAGTAAGCGCTCAATAAATACGATTGATTGATTGATTGATTTCCACTGAACCACGCCGCTTCTCTTGTGTTTACCACAGTGCTTGGGGCATAGTAAGCATGTAACAAATAGTACAATTGTTATTAATTAATTCATTCATTCAATCATATTTATTATTCAATTATTTACTTATTTATTGAATTTATCACATTATTAATAACAGTGATGGGGTGTGTGGGGGTAGGGGGCGGTGGGAAGAAAGGTGTGTGAGTCGCTGGCTGGGGTCTCAAGAGATGAGCAACCCAGAGGACAGTCGAGCCATTGGGTGAGATTGATCCAGCTCATTGTGGGAAGGGGATGTGTCTGTTTATTCTTGTATTGGAGTCTCCCAAGCTCTCAGTATAGTTCACTCATTCATTCATTCAATCGTATTTATTCATTCATTCAATCGTATTTATTGAGCACTTACTGTGTGCAGAGCACTGTACTAAGCTCTGGGGAAGTACAAGTTGGCAACATATAGAGACGGCCCCTACCCAACAACGGGCTCACAGTCTAGAAGGGGGAGACAGACAACAAAACAAAACATATTAACAAAATAAAATAAATAGAATAGTATTTATTGAGCACTTACTGTGTGCAGAGCCTGTACTAAGCGCTTGGGAAGTACAAGTCGGTAACGTATAGAGACGGTCCCTACCCAACAACTTGCTCCCAGACTAGAAGGGGGAGACAGACAACAAAACAAAACATGTCGACAGGTGTCAAAAATCAAATCAAAGTCAAAACCTGAAGAGGAATCAAGTTAGAGACACGGAGATGTAGTTCTCTGCACACAGTGAGCACTCAATAAATACGATTGAATGAATGAATCCAGTAGCTTGCTGTTTCTCGTTAACCCCTTGTGTTTGCCTCGGTAAGGCCAGGCCCGGGCTATAGCCGTGGGGTTCACCTGAACGTGAAGGAACCCAGGGAATCTAGCCGGGGTCAGACCCAGGGGCGGGGAGCACCTGTGAGACCAGGCAGGTGGGAAAGGTCTGGAGAAGAAAGCACCAGTAGAAAAGGCCTGATAAGCTCCCCTTTGGAATAATGATTCCAAGCCAGAGTTGGCCCTAGTCATAGAGGAAATGGTAGGGCAGGATAGGGGCTGCATAGTGAGTCCTTAACAGGTACTACAATTATTGATGGTAAGCAGTCAATAAATATGATTGAATGAATAAATCAATGATGATAAATGATGGTGATGATAATGATGGGTTCAATTCCATCAACATGCAAATCCCAGAAGGCTTTTCACTTGTTCCCTCCCAGCTCTTAGAGAAAATGATGCCCTGGCCTGTTTCCCCCCGCCCCTCTGCCCAGGAGAGAGATGGGTGAGCCCCAGAAACAGAGCCAACTTGGGAGCTAAATAGAAGGAGCATTTTTTTTTTGGTCCCCTGGGGATTTGTTAGTTCCCCACTGCCCTAGCAATGAGTTACCCGGTCCGACCCCCACCGCACCCTCCGCTGGCTCTTGGGCTGTTGGCAGGTCCCTGCCCCCCCCATTATTAATTGGTTGCCGAATGACATTCTGTTAATTCCAGACCCAAAGCAAACAGTGGGAATAAATGAGTTTGATAGCAGGTTGTTTTCCTCGGCCGGGCTGACTTTTGCCCTCTGAGAAGGGGCAGGGTAAAGTGGCGGGGGACAGGAAGAAGTGGGGGACTAAGAGGAAGGGGAATTTGGTGGGGGGAGAGGAGGGAGGATGAAGATAAGAAGCCTCAGCTCAATCATCACCCTAGCGTCAATTGGGGCTCCTCTCCTTCCCTTAGTGAGCAGTCAGTCAATCAATCGTATTTATTGAAGGCGTACGGGGGGCAGAGCACTGTACTAAGCGCTAGGAAGAGTACAATATAACAATAATAGACAAATTCCCTGCCAACAATGATCTTACAGTCTTGAGGGGGAGACAGACATTAATATAAATAAATAAATCAATGAGATGGGGTTAGCCCTTCCATTTAGGCTCTGGCCTGGGCTCTAAAGGATGGGGATGGGGGGTGGATTCCATTTTGAGCATCTCTCGGATTGGTGCACCTTGGCAAACCATGCTGTGGGACAGTTGCTTACTCTGTGGTCCTTTTCTACTCCTAGCCACCAGCTTGGGCAGCAGCATGGCATAGTGGATAAAGCCTGGACTTGGGAGTCAGAAGGTCATGGGTTCTAATCCCAGCTCTGCCACTTGCCTGCTGTGTGACCTTGGGCAAGTCACTTCACTTCTCTGTGCCTCAGGTACCTCATCTGTAAAATGGAGATTGAGACTGGGAGCTCCACATGGGACAGGGACTGTGTGCAACTTGATCTGTACATATTTACTATTTGTACATTTTACTACTGTACAATTGACTTGTACACATTTACTATTCCATTTATTTTATTTTGTTAATATATTTTGTTTTGTTGTCTGTCTCCCCCTTCTAGACTGTGAGCCCGTTGTTGGGTAGGGACCGTCTCTATATGCTGCCAACTTGGACTTCCCAACCGCTTAGTACAGTGCTCTGCACACAGTAAGCACTCAATAAATATGATTGAATGAATGAATGAGTGAATGAATGATTTGCTTGTATCCACCCCAGGGCTTAGTATAGAGTGTTTAACAAATACCATCATTATTATGTTTCCAGTCCTCCGGGATGACAGAAGAGGCTTAGGATGGCAGCCGGCCCAGCCTCCCCATCCCCAGGTAACACCCGTGCTCTCCCCTGGCAACCGTGGGCACCCGCTTTAGGCTGGAGGGTGGTCGCCCCTAGCCCCCCACACCTCTCCAGCCTGTTAATATGTAACGACCGAGGCTGGGCTGATAAGATACAGCTGTGGCCAGTTTATCAGGGGGTCCTGAGATGGCAGCAGGGCGCAGGTGGAAACCAGGAGAGCTGAGATAAGCCCTGAAGTGTTCCCTTCCCACCGGTCAACCCCTGCCCGGCTGCTGACAGAAAGTAGTAAACCTGATGGATGGGGTGGGGCTCCTAGCAGAATGTGGGGTTAATTGCCCAAAGTCCGGGAATCTGAGCTGGAGCCCAGGTGGGTGGCCGTCTGGGCAAGGATGCCACTGACTGAACCCCCAGATGGCTGCGTGGAGGACGGGCAGAGGCCAGGGCTCCTATAGGAGGGAACGTGTCTGTTATATTGATATATTATACTCTCCCACGTGTTTAGTACAGTGCTCTGCACATAGTAAGTGCTCAGTAAATAAGACTGACTGACCAACCCCTGGGGTGGGGATGTTGGGGTGAGCCAAGAGGGCTGAAGGCTGCCCAGAGCTATCAGGAGGGTGGCATCGACTGCAAGGCCTATGTTCTCCTTCCACACACCCACTTGGGATCACTGGAAACCAGGGCCCACTGACAGCACCTGTACCGCTGTTCTAGGGCTGGGGACGGCCACGGGGTTAGGGGTGGCTGGGTGGGAATGGTGTATGAAGGATGGAGAGAGGATGCAGGGATTGTGGGCCGCTCCTGTGGGCTTCACGTTCCCGTCCTGTAATAATAATAATGGCATTTGTTAAGCATTTACTATGTGCAAAGCACTGTTCTAAGCACTGAGGAGGTTACAAGGTGATCAGGTTGTCCCACGGGGGGCTCACAGTTTTAATCCCCATTTTACAGATGAGGTAACGGAGTCACAGAGAAGTGAAGTGACTTGCCCAAAGTCACACAGCTTACAAGCTGTGGAGCCAGCATTTGAACCCATGACCTCTGACTCCAAAGCCCATGCTCTTTCCACTGAACCATGCTGCTTCTCCTGTGCCCCCTGAGGGCTTGGCAGCGGAACAGCTTGGGGCCAGGAGGGTTAAAGTCTTTCCACACAGAAGGGAAGAGAAGCTGAGGAGGAGGAAAGAAATCAGAGAGAGAGAGAGAGAGAAAGACTTTGCTTCTCTCCCTCCCCCAAATCCCTCCCATCCAGTCTGCTCCCCTTCCCCTGACCTCCCTCCCCCAGCTTATTGGTTCCTGATGTCCCCTGTCTCCTCTACCCCTCCATCCCCCCCCCCACTCCTCTCCTGCCCCGCCATCACCCTCACCCCCTCCCCATCGCCCCCTCGATGTCCCTGGGAGAGATCTGGGGCTGGAACAGGAACAAAGTCTCCATTCCGTTATTGATTTTAGAAGTGACTTCGGACCCTGCGGCCCCCAGGTTCGAAACCACCTGCTACCCGGCTCCTCACATCCCATCGCTGGGCTGCCACTGCCTTGGGATGCGTGCCAAGCAGTGGCACCAAATGACCCCCGGGCCAGCCCTGGCTCCTAGCCATTTCCCATGGCTAAAGTGTGACCCATCCATGTATCCGACCATAGCCTCTCTCCATGCGGCCCTCCCAGACCAGGGTCCAGGTGGATGGTGAAGCCCTCCCTCCCTTCCTCTCCTTCCTTACCTTCCTCCCTCCTTTTAACATTCACTTCTCTTTCTCTCCCTTTCTCTCTCCATCCTCTTTCTGCCTCTTCAGACCCTGCTGACCCCATGCTTGAGAACCCCTGCTACTCAGCCCCTCATACCACATTGCTATGGCTGCTTCTCTCTCTTTCACGCCTCTGTACCTGTCCTATGAATCTTTCTCATTCTCTCTCTCTCTCTCTCCCTCCCTTCTCACCTTCCTTCCCTTGGGGGCTGGGCCGGCTCATATCAGCCAAGTGGCTTGTCACCTCATAGTGGATAGAGCATGGACCTGGAGTCAGAAGGTCGTGGATTCTAATCCCGGTTCCTCCACTTTTTTTTTTATAATGGCATTTATTTAGCACTTACTATGTGCAAAGCACTGTTCTAAGCGCTGGGGAGGTTACAAGGTGATCAGGTTGTCCCACATGGGGCTCACAGTCTTAATTCCCATTTTACAGATGAGGTAACTGAGGCACAGAGAAGTTAAGTGACTTGCACGAAGTCACACAGCTGACAATTGGCGGAGCCGGGATTTGAACCCATGAACTCTGACTCCAAAGCCCATGCTCTTTCCATTGAGACACGCTGCTTCTCCACTTGTCTACCGTGTGACTTTGGGCAAGTCACTTCACTTCTCTGGGCCTCCATTACCTCATCTGTAAAATGGAGATTAAGAGTATGAGCCCCAGGTGGGACAGGGATTGTGTCTAACCCAATTTGCTTGTATCCACCCCAATGCTTAGTAAAAAGAATAATAATGATGGCATTTGTTAAGCACTTACTATGCGCAAAGCACTGTTCCCCGGCACCCAATAAGTACTTAACAAATACCACAATTATTATCAACCAACCCCAGACGCCCTTGCCTTGCCCTCTAGGTGAGAATCATCCGGGGGTGAGTTGAGATTCATTCGTTCATTCAATCATATTTATTGAGCACTTACTGTGTGCAGAGCAGTGCACTAAGCGCTTGGGAAGTACAAGTTGGCAACATGTAGAGACGGTCCCTACCCAACAGTGGGCTCACAGTCTAGAAGGGGGAGACAGACAACGAAACAAAACATATTAACAAAATAAAATAAATAGAATAAATATGTACAAATAAAATCAATCAAGAAATAGATGGAGATGGAGGGAGGGAGCTGTCACTTGTCGAGGGGCAGCAAAGGCGGTGTTTCTGCAAAGTGATCTTTGAAACAATCGAATCTCACTCTTTCAATCAATGAATCGTATTTATTGAGCGCTTACTGTGTGCAGAGCACTGTACCAAGTGCTTGGGAAGTACAAGTTGGCAACATATAGGGACAGTCCCTACCCAACAGCGGGCTCTCTTTCGCTGCCGTCCCTCCCTCCAGGCCCTGCGTCTTCCTCATCTTGGCTGGTTTCTGGCTGGCCCCCGCCACGACGACTGGCGTCTCCCACCTCCTGGCAGTACAGTGCTCTAAGCGCTTAGTACAGTGCCCTGCACACCGTAAGCGCTCAATAAATAGGATTGAGTGAATGAATGGCAGGTTCTTCCTACACTTAGAAAATTTTTCCAGCAGAGGGAGCATTTGCTGATCTGGCAGCTACCTTCGATCCAGGAAGAGGGGAAGGAAAAAATCCAATCAGGAAGGCTGCGAATTCCAATCTCTGCTGCTGGAAGTCTGGTCCTTTCTTCTGTGGCCCCAGGGGCCTGGGAGACTAGAAGCGGCCTGGCCTAATGGAGGGAGTACGAGCCTGGAAGCCATAGGATCTGGGTTCTAATCCTAGCTCCACCACTTGCCTGCTGTGTGACCTTGGGCAAGTCACTTAATAATAATAATAATAATAATAATAATAATAATAATGGCATTTATTAAGCACTTACTATGTACAAAGCACTGTTCTAAGCTCTGGGGAGGTTGCAAAGTGATCAGGTTGTCCCACAGGGGGCTCACAGTCTTAATCCCCATTTTACAGATGAGGTAACTGAGGCACAGAGAAGTGAAGTGACTTGCCCAAAGTAACGCAGCCGACATTTGGCGGAGCCGGGATTTGAACCCATGACCTCTGACTCTTTACACTGAGCCATGCTGCTTTTCAGAGCCGGGGCCCCTCTCCCCTCACCACCTTCCGTCCCCGATTCTCTCCCAGAGAAGCGTTCTGAGGTGGGGATAGGGGAGACCTGAATTGTTCTTCCGCTTCAGGACCAGGAAGAATGATTACATTTAAAGTTACACACTTTACTCACTTCACTTCTCTGTGCCTCAGTTTCCTCATCTATGAAAAGGGGCTACAATAGCCATCCTCCTTCCCACTTAGATAGGGAGCCCCATGTGGGACACAGTCTTTGTCTGACCTGATTATCTTGTATCCATTCCAGCTCTTAAAATGAATGCTTGACACATAGTAGCGCTTAACAAATACCATAATTGCCATTATCAGACTTGCCCTGTCCAGTTTTCTGTCTCCCCACAGGAGGCAGAGGGGCACCAGTGGTAGCAGTTCAGGAGCTGGGCAGGGGATAATGGAAATTGAGGTGGACAGACAGGACCCAGCTGGGCTGAGCTGAAGGAACCCCTTTTTCAATGGTATTTGTTAAGCATTTATTATGTTCTAGGCACTGTTCTAAACGCTGGGGTAGATACGAGGTGATCAGGCTGGACACACTCCTTGTCTCACATGCGGTGCACAGCCTTCATCCCCATTTTACAGATGAGGCAACTGAGGCCCAGCAAAGTTCAGTGACTTGCCCAAGATCACACAGCAGGCAAGTGGCAGAATGGGGATTAGAGCCCAGGTCCTTCTGACTTCCAGGTGTGTGCTCTACCCACTAGGCCACACTCCTTCTCCAGCCTGGATCAGTTACAGATCAAGCCTGAGAGTCACAAAATAGCTTAGGGCCGAATGGGGTCCAGGGCGTTCTGAAGTGACTTCAGTACATCTCTTCTGGATGAGCCCTGGTCCAGATTTGCTCTTGGAGGCCAGGGGGTCAGATATATCTGGAGTAAACCAGGGGCTTGGGAAAATCCCCCTGGGCTAGCAGATCAAATGAAGTCTGCAAAAAAGCGGACTGAGCCCCCTTTTTCCTCTCCTCCTCCCCATCACCCCCCACCCTACCTCTTTCCCCTCTCAACAGCACTTCAATCAATCGTATTTATTGAGTGCTTACTGTGTGCAGAGCACTGTACTAAGCTCTTGTATATATTTGTACAGATTTATTACTCTATTTTACTTGTACATATTTACTATTCTATTTATTTTGTTAATGATGTGCATATAGCTATAACGCTATTTGTTCTGACGATCTTGAAACCTGTCTCCATGTTTTGTTTCGTTGTCTGTCTCCCCTTTCTAGACTGTGAGCCTGTTGTCGGGTGGGGACCGTCTCTATATTCATTCATTCATTCAATCGTATTTATTGAGCGCTTACTGTGTGCAGAGCACTGTACCAAGCGCTTGGGAAGTACAAGTTGGCAACATACGGAGACGGTCCCTATCCAACAGTGGGCTCACAGTCTATATGTTGCCGACTTGTACTTCCCAAGTGCTTAGTTCAGTGCTCTGCACACAGTGAGCACTCAGTAAATACGATTGACTGACTGACTGAATGAATGAATAAAAAAACCAGAGAGAGGAGAGCGGAGGGCCGGGAGCAAGGCCAGAGAGAAAGCCCTCTAACCAAAGGGGAAATTAGGGAGTGGACTGGCATGGCCTAAATGGCCTCTGCAGTTTTGGCTACCTCAGGATCTGCACCTCAGTGGAAGGGGCACAGAAGGGTGCTGCTGACCCTCCCTCCTTCCTGGGCGGGGACTATGGGTCTGTCTGTTTTGTTCTCTGCCTCCCCCTTCTAGACTGTGAGCCCACTGTGGGGTAGGGACTGTCTCTATATGCTGCCAACTTGTACATCCCAAGCGCTTAGTCCAGTGCTCTGCACAGAGTAAGCGCTCAATAAATACGATTGATTGATTGATTGATTGTCAGTCTGCCCAAGCAGCCAAGCCATGCCCAGTGCCCATCCACCTCCGCATAATAATAATAATAATAATGGCATTTATTAAGCGCTTACTATGTGTGAAGCACTGTTCTAAGCGCTGGGGAGGTTACAAGGTGATTAGGTTGTCCCACAGGGGTCTCACAGTCTTAATCTCCATTTTACAGTTGAGGTAACTGAGGCCCAGAGAAGTTAAGTGACTTGCCCAAAGTCACACAGCTAACAATTAGCAGAGCAGGGATTTGAACCCATGACCTCTGACTCCAAAGCCCGGGCTCTTTCCACTGAGCCACGCTGATTCCTTCAAACAGAAACTCCTTACCATCAGCTTCAAAGCACTCAGTCGCCTTGCCCCATCCTGCCTTACCTGGCCGAACTCCTACTACATCCCAGCCCACATGCTTTGCTCCTCTAATGCCAATTTACTCACTGTATTCATTCATTCAATCGTATTTATTGAGCGCTCACTGTGCCGAGCACTGTACTAAGCGCTTGGGAAGTACAAGTTGGCAACATCTAGAGATGGTCCCTACCCAACAGTGGGCTCACAGTCTAGAAGGGGAAGACAGAGAACAAAACAAAACATATTAACAAAATAAAATAAATAGAATAAATACGTACAAATAAAATAAATAAATAGAGTAATCAATACGTCCAAACATATATACATATATACAGGTGCTGTGGGGAGGGGACGGAGGTAAGGCGGGGGGGATAGGGAGGGGGAGGAGGGGGAGAGGAAGGAGGGGGCTCAGTCTGGGAGCCCCCTCAAGCCCATCTGCCTCGCTGCCAACCTCTCGCCCACGTCCTGCCACTGGCCTGGAACGCCCTCCTTTTTCATATCAATCAATCATTATTTATTGAGCACTTACTGTGTGCAGAGCACTGTACTAAGCGCTTGGGAAGTACAAGTTGGCAACATATAGAGACAGTCCCTACCCAACAGTGGGCTCACATTCTAAAAGTGGGCTCACAGTCTAAAGATCCAACAATGTCTCCCCACGTTCATTCATTCAATCATATTTATTATTGAAGGCACATCTCCCTTTAGATTGAAGACTCGTCGTGGACAGAGAATGTGTCTGTTCTGTTACA
The DNA here is from genome assembly GCF_015852505.1 of Tachyglossus aculeatus. NCBI lineage: Eukaryota > Metazoa > Chordata > Mammalia > Monotremata > Tachyglossidae > Tachyglossus > Tachyglossus aculeatus. The sequence continues at coordinate 21,638,750 of NC_052068.1, forward strand.
TTGTACTCTCTCGAGTGCTTAGTACAGTGCTTTGCACACAGTAAGCACTAAATAAATACAATTGAATGAATGAATGAAAGAGGACTTTTCTCACTACACCCTCATTTCCTCTTTTCCCACTCCGTTTTGCATCACCCTGGCTTGCTCCCTTTAGTCAATCTCCCCAGTTCCCCAGCACTTATGAGAAGCGGCATGGCTCAATGGAAAGAGCACGGGCTTTAGAGTCAGAGGTCATGGGTTCAAATCCCAGCTCCGCCAATAGTCAGCTGTGTGACTTTGGACAAGTCACTTAACTTCTCTGTGCCTCAGTGACCTCATCTGTAAAATGGGGATTAAGACTGTGAGCCCCCCGTGGGACAACCTGATCACCTTGTAACCTCCCCAGCGCTTAGAACAGTGCTTTGCACATAGTAAGTGCTTAATAAATGCCATCATTCATCATCATCAATCGTATTTATTGAGCGCTTACTATGTGCAGAGCACTGTACTAAGCCCTTGGGAAGTACAAATTGGCAACATATAGAGACAGTCCCTACCCAACAGTGGGCTCACAGTCTAAAAATTATCATTATTATTATTATTACTTATGTACCTATCTAGATATCTCTACATATCATATGTACAGAGAAGCAGCGTGGCTTAGTGGAAAGAGCACGGGCTTGGAAGTCAGAAGGTGTAGGTTCTAATCCCCGCTCTGCCACTCGTCTGCTGTGTGACCTTGGGCAAGCCACTTAACTTCTCTGTGCCTCAGTTCCCTCATCTGTCAAATGGGCATTAAGACTGTGAGCCCCACGTGGGACAACCTGATTTCCTTGTATCTCCCCCAGTGCTTAGAACAGTGCTTGGCCCATAGTAAGCACTTAACCAATACCATCATCATCATTATTGTTATATCTGTAATTTATTTATTTATATTAATGTCCGTCTCCCCCGCTAGTCTGTACACTCAACGTGGGCAGGGATTGTGTCTGTTATATTGTGTTGTACTCTCCCAAGCGCTTGGTACAATGTTCTGCACACGTTAAGCACTCGATGAAGATGATTGATTGATTGATTGATTGACATCAATTAAGCTTTCAACTTGTTCAGAAGCAGAGCCAGACTGCTCCTCAGAGGGGCAGGTCTGATGACTGTGCCTGCTGACTCCATTGTCAGCCTCCCAAGAGACTCTGGTCAGGGTGGCTTACAGGCTCTTCCTATTCCAGCTGGGTGGAAGAGATAAGAGAAGCAGCGTGGCTCAATGGAAAGAGCGCTTAGAACAGTGCTTTGCACATAGTAAGTGCTTAATAAATGCTATTATTATTATTATTATCATCACCATAATCTGGCTTTGGAGTCAGAGGTCATGGGTTCAAATCCCAGCTCCGCCAATTGTCAGTTGTGTGACTTTGGGCAAGTCACTTCAATCAATCAATCAATCAATCGTATTTATTGGGCATTTACTGTGGGTAGAGCACTGTACTAAGCGCTGAGGAAGTACTTCACTTCTCTGGGCCTCAGCTACTTCATCTGTAAAATGGGGCTGAAGACTGTGAGCCCCCTGTGGGACAACCTGATCACCTTGTAACCTCCCCACCGCTTAGAACAGTGCTTTGCACATAGTAAGCACTTAATAAATGCCATTATGATTATTATTATTATAAGACAGCTTTCATCCAGGCAACCCTTTAGGGATGGGGCTAAGCTTTGCTAGAATAAGCATCCTGACCCACTTTGGCGAGGTGGGGCTGAGAGAGAAGCTGGTGGACCTTTACTGGTTAATCATCATTATCATCACCATCAGTGCCACCACTGGTGATCAGTGCTTAGAGCAGTGCTCAGCACATAGAACAGTGCTCAGCACATAGAACAGTGCTCAGCGCTTAGAACAGTGCTTTGCACATAGTAAGTGCTTAATAAATGCTATTAATATCATTATTATTATCATCATCACCATAATCCTTGTCATCATCACCACTGCCATTACCATCATCACCATTATCATCACCAACAGTGCCACCACTGGCAATCAGAGCTTAGAACAGTGCTCAGCTCTTAGAACAGTGCTTTGCACACAGTAAATGCTAAATAAATGCTATCATTATTATTATTATTATCATCACCATAACCATTGTCATCATCATCACTGCCATCACCATCATCATCATCATCACCATCAGTGCCTCCACTGGCGATCAGCGCTTAGAACAGTGCTCAGTGCTTAGAACGGTGCTCAGCACTTAGAACAGTGCTTTGCACATAGTAAGCGCTTAAGAAATGCTATCATTATTATCATCATCACCATGATCATTGTCATCATCATCACTGCCATCACCATCATCATCATTATCAATCAATCAATCAATCAATTGTATTTATTGAGCGCTTACTGTGTGCAGAGCACTGTACTAAGCGCTTGGGAAGTACAAGTTGGCAACATATAGAGACAGTCCCTCCTCAACAGTGGGCTCACAGTCTAAAAGGGGGAGACAGAGAACAAAACCAAACATACTAACAAAATAAAATAAATAGAATAGATAGGTACAAGTAAAATAAATAAATAAATAAATAGACTAATAAATATGTACAAACATATATACATATATACAGGTGCTGTGGGGAAGGGAAAGAGGTAAGATGGGGGGATGGAGAGGGGGACGAAGGGGAGAGGAAGGAAGGGGCTCAGTCTGGGAAGGCCTCCTGGAGGAGGGGAGCTCTCAGTAGGGCCTTGAAGGGAGGAAGAGAGCTAGCTTGGCAGATGGGCAGAGGGAGGGCATTCCAGGCCCGGGGGAGGACGTGGGCCGGGAGTCGACGGCAGGACAGGCGAGAACGAGGTACGGTAAGGAGATTAGTGGCAGAGGAGCGGAGGGTGCTGGTTGGGCTGGAGAAGGAGAGAAGGGAGGGGAGGTAGGAGGGGGCGAGGTGATGGAGAGCCTGGAAGCCCAGGGTGAGGAGTTTCTGCCTGATACAGGCATCATTATCATCACCATCAGTGCCACCACTGGCAGTGCTTAGAATGGTGCTCAGTGCTTTTAGAACAGTGCTCAGTGCTTAGAACAGTGCTTTGCCTATAGTAAGCGCTTAATAAATGCTATCATTATTATTATTATCATCATCATCACCATAATCATTGTCATCATCATCACTGCCATTACCATCATCATCATTATCATCACCATCAGTGCCACCACTGGCAATCAGTGCGTAGAACAGTGCTCAGCACTTAGAACAGTGCTTTGCACATAGTAAGCACTTAATAAATGCTATTATTATTATTATCATAATCACCATAATCATTGTCATCGTCATCATCACTGCCATCATCATCATCAAGACCCCAAAGTATTAAGTAGGCCCTTGATTTGGGCCTGACACTGTCCCGGCTGTACTATAATGAGAGACGTACCCAGGGTCCCTGATGTGTAGGAATTTACTATCTGAGGTATCATTGGATCAGATATAGAGATGACTCTGTGGGTGATTTCATAAACCATCTGTGTCATTTACAGCATGAACAGAAGTGGTGGGGAGGAGAGAGAGGGAGAGAAACAGAGAGTGGTAGAGGGAGTTGCTTGTTCCACTGGAAAGGCTGAGGGAGAGATCACAATGATGATGATGATGGTATTTGTTAAGCGCTTACTATGTGCAAAGCACTTGTTCTTAACACTGGGGAGGTTACAAGGTGATCAGGTTGTCCCACGGGGGGCTCACAGTCTTAATCCCCATTTTACAGATGAGGTCACTGAGGCACAGAGAAGTTAAGTGACTTGCTCAAAGTCACACAGCCGACAGTTGGCAGAGTCGGGATTTGAACCCATGATCTCTGACTCCAAAGCCCGTCCTCTTTCCACAGAGCCACGCTGCTTCTCAATGGTGCTTCTCAATGCTTCTCAATGGCTCAGCCAGTCGGTCATGGAGAGCTTCATGGGGATTCAGGAGATGGTTAGATGATGGAAAGAGGGAGCTTGGTGATCTGGAAGAGGGAGGGGATCCAACATGGGGTGTATTGGAGGGAAAGCTTGACAAGCAGGTAGGGAATGAGTTAGATAAAGGGAATTATTATTGTGGTATTTATCAAGTACTTACTATATACTATGTGCTAAGGTAGATTTAAGATATTCAGTGCAGGCAGAGGCGGGATGATCAGAGAGAAGACAATGAGAACTGGAACTGCCCTCATTTCATCCGGTATGTCTGTTTTCACTAGGCATTCTGGCTAGATTGTGGGAGCGCTCTTCCGACTAGCCCATCCATCTGGACCCAAGGTGTCAGGAGAGACAGCTGTGCACATGTGCTCGGCACTGGACCCAGGGCGATTACCCCAATGTGTGTCTTAATGTGCATTTCTGCAAAAAAGACAACCCCCGTGTTAAAGGAAGACTGGGTATATCTTCACTTGGGCACGGCTCTGCTGGGTGGGATATGAGTGTAGAATGGATGACAGTAAGAAACCCAAGCAGCTGCCATTTGGTGAGCTGAAGTGGGGTGAACGGAAGCAGAAACCCTAGCTAAAGCTGCAAAGCAGCTGATACAGACAGATCCATCTGATGAGCTGCTGTAAGAAAGCAGCAGTGGCTTTTTATGAGGAGAAGTGCCCAGAGGATCGTGAGACTAAGAAGCGAAACGAAAACAGTTTCTGTACTGCGAAAGGCAAATGTGTGCTCACAAAGAGCGGTTGGTGTGTATGCCTGGTTGTGGACAAGACCCCTGGTCCCTCAGGGCCTCTCCACTCTCGGGTTCACCCACGGGCAACTTTCACCATTGGTGATGTCAACTTCGAATGCCTGGTTTCGCCATTTTGTGGGCTTTTACCAACCGCAACATCTTGAGAAGCAGCACGGCCTAGTGATGGAGCATTGTTGTGGTCTGCTGTGTGACCTTGGGAAACTCACTGAACTTCTCTGTGCCTCATTTACCTCATCTGGAAAATGGGGATGAAGTCAGTGAGCCCCATGTGGGACAGGGACTGTGTCCAATCCGATTAGTTTGTATCTCCCCCAGTGCTTAGTAAAGTGCTTAGCACAAAGTAAGTGCTTAGAAAAGTCCATAAAAAAGCAACAGCAAGGGTAGGGAACCATCGTCTCACTACATATGCCTGGGTATCACGTGATACAGAGGTGGAAGAGATGCCTGCTGCATGACTTCACGTAATGGATCTGGGCCTCAGTTTCCTCACCCTTAAAATGGGGATAAGATACCTGTTCTCCCTCCTCCTTAGACTGTTAGCCCCATGAAGGACGAGAATTGTGTCCTATTTGCTTGTGTGTACGTCTGCACTTGAGAAACACCATTATTATTTTTATTATTATGCACAAAATGTTGGTCTACAATGTGAGTTTTCCTTAACATGAAGTTCTGTAGCAAGCACAACTGTCTTTGCACCTTCCTCTGTAACTACAGCTGTCTACCTACCTCTGTCTCTGGATATGGGTGCAGTTAAGTATCTGTGCCTCTGCTGATACAGTTCCCTCCTGCTCCTCCTTGTTGCTCTCTCTCTTACCTGGTTAAATGGCTTTGGGGGTGGGGGAGTGGCATTGGGGGTGCTCCTTTGGGGGCTACTGTGTGTGTTCATCTTCTAGCCTAAGGATGTTAGGCTGCTGTTTGTGAGGTTGGAGGTGACTCCGGATCCCAGTTCTGCCCAGGTACCAGTGGGTGCCCGAGCCCTGAAGCCATGGGTCAGTCATGAAGGGGATGGGCAGGGTTAGAGATGGGATGGGTTTTTGGGGATTAAGATTGTGAGCCCCACATGGGACAACCTGATCACCTTGTAATCTCCCCAGTGCTTAAAATAGTGCTTTGCACATAGTAAGCGCTTAACAAATACCAAAATTATTATTATTATTATTATTTTAAAGTGGCTTTGTGGGCTGTAGGTTGGTGAGTTGCCCAAGCATTGTCCGAATGCCTCTCTGGCAGGCAGGATTTGTGTGTCGTGTAGCCTTGAACATTCAGACAGGGTAGTCGGTCTCATCCCTTTCCTTCCTGACTTGGTGGGCGGATAGGAAATCACGCCTTGTGCAGTTCAACTTCCAGGTTCCCAGGATCTCCTTGATGCAGCCTGCCACCCAGGCGCAGTGAGCAATGCCCCCATAATGTGTGTAGACCATAGCCCACGCCATGGAAGAACTGGCTTGGCCTCACAGGAAGCTCTGGCTTAGGCTGACACTCTAGATTTCTGTATCAAAGTCTTCAGAACAGAACAGAGCATTGCATCAAAGACTCTTAGCTAAGCCTTCCCAAGTCAAACCTTATTTTCTTATGGCATTTGTTCCAAGCACTGTACTAAGTGTTGGAGGAGAAGCAGCGTGGCTCAGTAGAAAGAGCACGGGCTTTGGAGTCAGAGGTCATGGGTTCAAATCCCGGCTACGCCAACTGTCAGCTGTGTGACTTTGGGCAAGTCACTTAACTTCTCTGTGCCTCAGTTACCTCATCTGTAAAATGGGGATTAAAACTGTGAGCACCCCCCTGGGACAACCTGATCACCTTTTAAACTCCCCAGCGCTTAGAACAGTACTTTGCACATAGTAAGCACTTAACAAATACTGTTATTATTATTATTATTACAAGAGTAACAGCTTGGATACAGTCCATGTCCCACACGGGGCTCACAGACTTCTTTCCTTTGTCTTTCCTCATCCTTTTCAAAGTGCAATGACCAAAACTGGATCCAGCCTTCTACTAAGGAGCTGACCAGGGAAGAGAATTGAGGAAGAATTACTTCTTGATGCTTGCATGTTCCTTTTCTGTTGCTGGGCTATGCCAGTTAAATAACCGCACTCCCGTATTGAGTCATATTTAATCTCTGGTCACCTAAGACCCCCCCAGGTCTTTTTCTGCTGGGCTTTGGCCTAGATAATCTTGCCCCATCTGATATGTGTGTTTGTGAGTTTTTAATGCCTAAGGGCACTATGAAACTGTGTCCCTTTAACTTGGATTTCTGTTTCTCCCCAAGTGTTGGTCATTTTGTCCATTTGTGTATCACCTGCAGATCTGATGAGCATTTCTCCAGGCCATCAGTAAAAGATGAGTAGAAGCGGTCTCAAGATTAGGCCTTCTGAGACCCCTCTTTTGACCCTGAGCCATTGATGACCGTCCTGTGGAAGTGACCCTTGACCCAAGGAGTCACCCACCCAACAATAATTTTCCCAGTTTGCCTCTTGAGAGAGAAAAAAGAAAGTCTTACTGAAGGCTAGGTACATTACAGCTATTGCATCTTCCTGGGCTGGTATGATTTGCTTTTCTCCAAGTAGTAATAATTATGAAGCTTGGCAAAGTTGATTGAGTATGGGCCTGGGGGTCCGAAGTCACTGGTTCTAATCCTGGCTCTACCACCTGCTGTGTGACCTTGGGCAAGTCAAGTCACTTCTCTGTGCCTGTTACCTCATCTGTAAAATGGGGATTGAGATTGTGAGCCCCGCATGGTCCTGTGTCCAATCTGATTTGCTTACATCCACCCCAGCACTTAGTACAGTGCCTAGCACAAAGTAAGCACTTAACAAATACTCCAGTTATTATTATTATTAATAGTTGATTAAGTATATATTATTCGCCAAGTGCTGGGGTGGATACAAGATGATCAGGTCAGACACAGTCCCTGTCCCTCATGGGGATTTCAGTCTAAGAGGAGGGGAGAGTAGGCATCTTATCTCTATTTTACAGATAAGAAAACTGAGGCTCCGAGAGATTAAGTGACTTGCCCAGAGTCATACAGCAGGCCAGTGGGAGGGCTTAAATTTGAACCTGGGTCTCACAGACTGAGCCCCCTCCTTCCTCTCCCTCTCCTCCCCCTCTCCATCCCCACAGCCTTACCACCTTCCCTTCCCCACAGCACCTGTATATATGTATATATCTTTGTACATATTTATTACTCTATTTATTTATTTTACTTGTACATATTTATTCTGTTTATTTTATTCTGTTAATATGTTTTGTTTTGTTCTCTGTCTCCCCCTTCTAGACTGTGAGCCCGCTGTTGGGTAGGGACTGTCTTTATATGTTGCCAGCTTGTACATCCCAAGCGCTTAGTACAGTGCTCTGCACACAGTAAGCACTCAATAAATACGATTGAATGAATGAATGAATGAATGACTCCAAGTCCCATGTTTTTTCCACCAGGCCACATTGCCTGTTGATTTTTGCTTCTTCACACTTTATGTTCTTCTATTATATGGAAAGCTTCTTGAGAGCAAGGATCATACTACCTGCTCTAACGTGTTCTCTGCAGTGTTCTGTGTATAGTAAGTGCTCAAAAAATACCATTGCTTAATTGATTGGGTCTAGGTGATTGTAAATCAACTGCTCTGGTACCTTCCCAGTTTCTACCTACATTTGTTAAGCTGATTGGTCTGGACTGGACAAAGAAGCAGCGTGGGCTAGTGGGTAGAGAACAGTCCTGACTCCACCCCAGGTCTGCTGTGTGACCTTGGGCAAGTCACATCACTTCTATGGGTCTCATCTGTAAAATGGGGATTAAGACTATGAGCCCTGTGTGGGACAAGGACACTGTCCAACCTGATTTACTTGTATCAACCCCAATGCTTAATAAAGTGCCTGGCATATAGTAGGCACTTAAGAAATACCACAATTATTATTATTATTACTTGCTAAACTCTTTCTTTTCCCCATTTGCATCCAACCAAGAGAAGCAGCGTGGCTCAGATGAAAGAGCCCGGGCTTTGGAGTCAGAGGTCATGGATTCAAATCCCGGCTCCGCTACTTGTCAGCTGTGTGACCCTGGGCAAGTCACTTAACTTCTCTGTACCTCAGTTACCTCATCTGGAAAATGGGGATTAAGACTGTGAGACCCCCAGGGGACATCCTGATCACCTTGTAACCTCCCCAGCGCTTAGAACAGTGCTTTGCACATAGTAAGCGCTTAATAAATGCCATCGTTATTAAGCATCCATCTCAGGAAGGCTTGTGGGCTTAATGGGTGGTCTATAGTGGTCTGAATAAGGAACAAGAAGGCTCCTTGTGGGCAGGGAACATGTCTAGCATGTTGCATTGTATTGTGAATGTGTTATATTGTGTATGTGTTGTATTGTACAGTCCTAAGCACTCAGTACAGTGCTCTGCACACAGTAAATTCCACTGATTGATCAACTGAATAATAATAGTAATTATTATGGTATTTGTTAAGCGCTTACTGTGCCAAGCACTGTTCTAAGCACTGGGGTACATACAAGGTAATCAGGTTGGACACAGTCCCTGTTCCACATGGGGCTCACGGCCTTAATCCCCATTTTACAAATGAGGTAAATGAGGACCAGAGAAGTGAAGTGACTTGTCCAAGGTCACATAGTAGACAAGTGGTGGAGCCAGGATTAGAACCCATGATGTTCTGACTCACAGGCCCGGGACCTCTTCATTCATTCATTCATTCATTCATTCATTCATTCACGCTGACGGGACTAAGTTACAAGTCCAAAGACACTTGAAGAGGAGAGAGTAGAGCAGTGGTTATAGGAATCAACCTGGCTGCCTGGAGGGGTCCCAATCCTGATTCCAACAGCAACTCCGGTGGCATATCACTTCCTTCTTTCCATGGTGGTTCCCGAAAACTAGGGAAAGCTTCTCCTCCTTGGAGAAAGGGGAAATGGTCCAGGAGTCCCTGGCTACCGAGGTCTGGAGCTTTCAGGCCCATGCTGTGAGGTGGAGGCTGATACAGAGTCTCTGTATTTCAAGGCCTGGTTATCTCCAGCCGCAACTGGAGTGTTTAGTACGGTGCTCTGCACACAGTAAGCGCTCAATAAATATGATTGATTGAATGAATGAACTGGCCTTATTCATTCATTCAATTGTATTTATTGAGCACTTACTGTGTGCAGAGCACTGTACTAAGCGCTTGGGAAGTACAAGTTGGCAACATATAGAGACGGTCCCTACCCAAAGTGGGCTCACAGTCTAGAAGGGGGAGATAGACAATAAAACAAAACATATTAACAAAATAAAATAAATAGAATAGTAAATATGTACAAGTAAAATAAATAGAGTAATAAATCTGTACAAACATTTATAAAGGTACTGTGGGGAGGGGAAGGAGGTAGGGTGGGGAGAATGGGGAGGGGGATGGGGGGAGAGAAAAGAGGGGGCTCAGTCTGGGAAGGCTCCTGGAGGAGGTGAGCTCTCAGTAGGGCTTTGAAGAAAGGAAGAGAGTTAGCTTGGCGGATGTGCGGAGGGAGGGCTTATGTGCGGAGGGAGCCTCCTGCCCCTGAGACTCTTGGGAGAATCCTTTTTTTAAATGGCATTTGTTAAGTGCTTACTATGTGACAGGCACTGTACAAAGCACTGGGTTAGATACAAGCTAATCAGTTTGGACACAGTCCACATCCCACATGGGGCTCATGGTTTTAATCCCCATTTTGCAGATGAGGTCACCTAAAAATAATAATAATAATAATGTTGGCATTTATTAAGCACTTACTATGTGCAAAGCACTGTTCTAAGCGCCAGGGAGGTTACAAGGTGATCCAGGTTGTCCCACGGGGGGCTCACAGTCAATCCCCATTTTACAGATGAGGTGACTGAGGCACAGAGAAGTTAAGAGACTTGCCCAAAATCACACGGCTGACAAGTGGCGGAGCTGGGATTTGAACCCCCGACCTCTGATTCCAAAGCCCGGGCTCTTTCCACTGAGCCATGCTGCCCTCCCATTATGGCATTTATTAAGCACTTACTATGTGCAAAGCACTGTTCTAAGCACTGGGGAGGTTCCAAGGTGATCAGGTTGTCCCATGGGGGGGCTCACCGTCTCCATCCCCATTTTACAGATGAGGTAACTGAGGTCCAGAGAAGTTAAGTGACTTGCCCAAAGTCACACAGCTGACAAGTGATGGAGCTGGGATTTGAACCCATGACCTCTGACTCCAAAACCTGTGCTCTTTCCACTGAGCTACCCTGCTTCACCTAGACCCAGAGTGACTTAAGTGAAGGTCACACAGCAGAAAAGTGGTGCAGCTGGGATTAGAACCCAGGTCCTTGTGATTCCCGGGCCCAGGCTCTATCCATTAGGCCTCGCTCCTTCTCTGAGCTGGGAAGAGGCTAATGGGACCTGCCCCAGAGGAAAGAGATCCCTGTGCCAATTGGTGGCTTTGAGCCCCCCTACTTGCCCATCTGTCATGATGCTTTCATTAGTGACTCATTAGCTCATCCATTGGCAGGACCTTATAAATGGGCCCTCCCTTCCTACCCACGCCAGCTCCCTGACCTTTGGCAGTAGCCTGTGAACAGTACTTCCCCCCCGGGCCAGGGAAATCAAAGATAATCCTGGACAATAACAGCAGCAACAGCAGAAAGAAGCCTGAATTTCAGCCTAATCCAAGAGGCCTGGTATCCTCTGGAGTTATCCTGAATCCACGACTCGGCCTATTCTGAATGCAGGGTAACTTTTGGGGGTCTCCCAGCCCCCTGATCTAAGTCTGGGAGAGAGGATTGCATAGCCTGGAGACTGGGAATTAGCAAATGCCTAATAGAACCCAAATCCTGTCCTCCCTGTGACTTTCCCATCACTGTAGATGGCACCCCCATCCTCCCTGTCTCACAAGTCCATAAACTTGGTGTTATCCTTGACTCAGCTCTCTTATTCAACCCACATATTAAATCTGTCTCCAAATCCTGTTGGTTCAACCTTCACAACATCGCTGAAATCCACCTGGCTCAGTGAAAAGAGCACGGGCTTTGGAGTCAGAGTTCATGGGTTTGAATCCCGGCTCTGCCACTTGTCAGCTGTGTGACTTTGGGCAAGTCACTTCACTTCTCTGTGCCTCAGTTACCTCATCTGTAAAATGGGGAATAAGATTGTGAGCCCCCTGTTTGACAACCTGATCACCTTGTAACCTCCCCAGTGATTAGAACAGTGTTTTGCATATAGTAAGTGCTTAATAAATGCCATCATTATTATTATTATTATTACCTCCACACCACTACCACGTTGATCCAAGCATTTATCCTATCCTACCTTGATTACTGTATCAGCTTCCTTGCTGACCTCCCTGCCTCCCGTCTCTTCCCACTCCAGTCTATACTTCACTTTGCTGCCTGGATGCTTTTTCTACAAAATGGATTAGTTCATTTATCCCCACTCCTCAAAAACCTCCAGAGGTCAACTAATCCAATCTCCTGCCTTAAGGAAAGAGACGATCTAAACAACAAACGGTGCCCTGAAGACATAAATGGGAAAGGGCAGAGATTCAGGGAGGCCAGGATGAAATGATGAGGCTTAGGAGAACCTCAGGGACCCTGAAAGAAGGACAGGGGAGAGAATGCAGGGAAGGCAGTGAAACAGAGTAGCAACATAGCCTAGTGAATAGAGCACAGGCTTGGGAATCAGAATAATAATAATAATAATGGCATTTGTTAAGTGCTTACTATGTGCAAAGCACTGTTCTAAGTGCTGGGGGGGATACAAGGTGGTCAGGTTGTACCACGTGGGGCTCACAGTCTTCATCCTCATTTTACAGATGAGGGAACTGAGGCTCAGAGAAATTAAGTGGCTTGCCCAAGGTCACACAGCAGACATGTGGCTGAGCTGGGATTCGAACCCATGACCTCTGACTCCAAAGCCCGGGCTCTTTCCACTGAGCCACGTTGCTTCTCTAAGTCAGAAGGACATTAGTGTGGCCTAGTGAATATAGCACAGCCTGAGAGATAGAAGGACCTGGGTTCTAATCCTGGCTCTGCTACTTGTCTGCTGTGTGACCTTGGACAAGTCACTTCACTTCTCTGTGCTTCAGTTACCTCATCTGCAAAAGTGGGGATTAAGACTGTGAGCCCCCTTTGGGACATGCAGTGCGTCCAACCTGATTACCTTGTATCTACCCCAGCACTTGGAACAGTGCCTGGCACATAATAAGTGCTAAAAAAAAATACCATAAAAAATGAGGACCTGGGTTCTAATCCTGATTTTGTCATTTGCTTTGTGACCTTGGACAAGTCATTTCACTTCTCTGAGCCTCAATTACCTCATCTGTAAAATGGGGGTTAAGTTTATGAGCCCCGAGTGGGACACGGACAGTGTCCAATCTGATTAGTTTTTATCTATCCCAGCACTTAGTTCAGTGCCTGGCACAAAGAAAGCGCTTAACAAATACCATTTAAAAAGAAATAGAATTGAGAGGTTGTGTTGGTAGAGCTGCAGTTCCCTGCATCACCCTGACTTGCTCCCTTTATTCATTCCCGCTCCCAGCCCCACAGCACTTACGTACATAGCTGTAATTAATTAATTAATTTATATTAATGTTTGCTTCCCCCTCTAGACTGTAGGCTTATTGTGGGCAGGGAATATGCCTGTTTATTGTTGAATTGTGCTCTCCCAAATTCATTCAATTGTATTTATTGGGAGCTTACTGTGTGCAGAGCACTGTTGCTTAGTACAGTGCTTTGCACACAGTAGATGCTCAATAAATATGATTGACTGACTGAAGGCCGGAAAGCAGGCCAGGAAGGGTGAGAGGGGGCCCAGACCAGCCAGCAGCAATCCTGGATATGACTTAAGGTCTGGGAAATGGGCACCGTGGAGCCTCAGGACCCAGAGATTCAGGAGTCCCAGGGTGGGGAGGAGCCAAGGTAATAATAACGATGGAATTTATTAAGCACTTACTATGTGCAAAGCCCAGCAGAGTGGCTACCTCTCACCCCACTTTCAATGTCCTCCTAAAATCACACCTTCTCCAAAAGCTCTTCCCTGGCTAAGCCCTCATTTCCCTTTTTGTCCTCCCTTCTGTCTCCCCACAACAGTTTTGCATATATTCATTTCCAACATGGCTCATTGCTTAGTGGATAGAGCATGGGCTTGGGAGTCAGAAGGTCTTGAGTTCTAATCCAGCTCCACCATTTATTTGTTGTGTGACCTTTGCCAAGTCGTTTCTCTGTGCCTCAGTTACCTCATCTGTAAAATAGGGATTGAATTGTGAACCCAACTGTGTCCAACCCAATTTGCTTGTATCCTCCCCAGTGCCTTGCACATAGTAAGCGCCTAACAAATACCATAATTATTATTATTACACAATCACAATCTTGTCTTCAACTCCATTGAGGAATTTGTTTTCGGAGGAGCCAGGAGGAGTTGGCCAGGGTTGAGGTGCAATGATCTTGGAGACATCCCAGGCCATGGTGTCTGTGGATGTTGATAAGCTGCAGATGATAAATCCCCTGAGAGCCTGAATTGTCTGCAGGGGGAGAGAGGGGCTGGGATTTCAGCCAGTTGGTACTCCGCTTGGCCCTAGAAGGAGAAAGGCAGTGGGGTTGGGGCCCTTAACTTCAGTGAAAGATCCATCACGCCAGGCAGGCTGCCCTTTGTTAACTCCTCCACTCGCTGTACCACCCTTTCTGGAGCTGTGGCTCCTTGCAGAAGCAGTCTGGGCATCTGTGCCTGGGCAGCCCTGGCTCAGGGGCCGAGCTCATACCATCTGTGCTTATGCTATCTGTGCTTATGCCATCAGGTTCTGTGGGATGGGACTTCCAAGCTTTCCCGCTGTTGACCCAGAAAAGAGCAGCTGGAGGGGTGGACTTGGGAACAGGGGGCAGGAGGGGGCTTTGCCATGGAGATGGAGGACCCCAGCAGGTGCAGATTCAGCTCCTCCATGGGCAACCCCAGGCAGAACTGGTGACCTCCAACCCATTTATGTTTGGTGATGTCTGGAGCCCTACCCAGTCCGGGTACTGGATCAGCATTCCCGATTCTCAGCAACTGTCACCGACAGACAGTCTGTCATTCATTCATTCAATCAAATTTATTGAGCACTTACTGTGTGCAGAGCCCTGTACTATGAGCTTGGAAGAGCACCATACAACAATAAGCAGTCACATTTTCTAGACTGTGAGACTGTTGGGTAGGGACCGTCTCTATATGTTGCCAACTTGTACTTTCCAAGCACTTAGTACAGTGCTCTGCACACAGTAAGTGCTCCATAAATACGATTGAATGAATGAATGAATGAATGAATGAATTCCCTGCCCATAGTGAGGTTACAGTCTAGAGTGGGAGAAACAGACATCAATACAAGTAAATAAAATTACAGATATATACTTAAGTGCTGCGGGGCTGGAAGAGAGGAAGAGCAACGGGAGCAGGTCAGGGTGATGCAGAAGGGAGTGGGAGATGAGGAAAAGAGGGACTTAATCTGGGAAAGGCTCTTGGAATACAAGATGTGCCTTAAATAAGGCTTTGAAGCAGAGGAGAGTGATTGTCAGATTTGAGGAGGGAGGGCCTTTCTAGGCTAGAGGCAGGATTCATTCATTCATTCAATCATATTTATTGAGCGCTTACTGTGTGCAGAGCACTGTACTAAGAGCTTGGGTTGTGGGCCAGGGATCGGGGGTGAGACAGGCAAGATCAAGGCACAGTGAGAAGGTTCATTCAGTCATTCACTTGTATTTACTGAGCACTTACTGTGTGCAGAGCACTGTACTGAAGAATGCGGGCTGGGTTGTAGGAGAGAAGTGAGGTGAGATAGAAGGGGGCAAGGTGGCGGAGTGCTTTAAAGCCAGTGGTGAGGAGGTAAGGAATTTTTGTTTGATGCAGAGGTGGATGGGCAACCACTGGAGTTTTTTGAGGAGCAGAGTGACATGTCCTGAACATTTTTCTAGAAAAATAATCTGGACAGCAGAGGGAAGTATGGACTGGAGAGGGGAGAGACAGGAGGCTGGGAGGTCAGCAAGGAGGCTGATGCAGTAATCCAGGCAGGATAGGATGAATGATTGCATTAATGTGGTTGCAGTTTGGAGGAAAGGGTGAGAAGAGGGAGCAAGGAGGAAAACAGCTTGGTCCAAGAGTCAGCCTGCTGAAGGACGGAGGGAGGGAGGGAGGGAAGAGTCGTCCCAGTCCAGGAAATTGGAGGGGAAGCCCAGTAGTTCTCCTCACCAGCAGGTCAGATGGTTAGCTGTTCTCTATTATAGCTGTGAGGCAGCAGGAAAGGATGGGAAGGCTGGAGGAGGAGGAAGAAAGAAGCAGCTGGTGAACAAGATGAGAAACTGGTTGTGCTGAGACTGATTTCAATACCATGAGAGGGGGTGGGGACTGGTGTGTGTATGTGTGTGAACAAGATGAGAAAATGATCATGCTGAGACTGATTTCAATAACCATGAGAGGATGGGGAGACTGGAGCCTGTGTGTATGTGTACGTTTGGGGTGGGTGGGATATGTGTGTGCTTGTGTGTAGGTTTGCCCACTCTGGCAAGGGGCAGGTCCACCAATGCTGGGGGTTGGGTCTTTGTCTCTGCCCCTCCAGCCCTTACCCAGGGCCAACTGGTCACCCTGGATGGTGGCTGGGTTCCAGACAGGTCTTCAGGGAAGGAGTCCAAGCCCACGGATCTCCCCAGACCGCACAGCCTCTGGGTAAAAATCGCTCTGGCCACCTGGGCAGCCAGGTGGTGACTGCTCCACCTTCACTCCAGTGGGTTTGGAATGACCACTCATTCCTTGGGTTTCCTCAGGAGCTTCTTTGTGAGGACTCTGTGCATAAGGTCATGGGTTCTAATCTTGGCTCCGCCACTTGTCAGCTGTGCGACTTTGGGCAAGTCACTTCACTTCTCTGTGCCTCAGTTCCCTCATCTGCAAAACAGGGGTTAAGACTGTGAGCCCCGTGCAGGACAACCTGATTACCTTGTATCCCCCAGTGCTTAGAACAGTGCTTGGCACATAGTAAGTGCTTAACAACTGCCATCATCATCATCGGGCAGCCTAAGTAGCATGACTCAGTGGAAAGAGAACAGGCTTAGGAGTCAGAGGTCATGGGTTCGAATCCCAACTCCTCCACTTGTCAGCTGTGTGACCTTGGGCAAGGCACTTAACTTCTCTGTGCCTCAGTTACCTCGTCTGTAAAATGGGGATTAAGACTGTGAGCCCCACGTGGGACAACCTGATCACCTTGTATACCCCCAGTGCTTAGAACTGTGCTTTGCACATAGTAAGCGCTTAACAAATAACATCATTATTATTATTATTATTATTATTATTAATAATAATTAACATGGGGGAGACCGAAGCCCAGCAGGGTCACACATTTTGTTCCCGGCAAAGTTGGAACTAAGAACTTTTATTACTCAGTTCCCCACCCTCTGTCCTCTGCCTTGAACTATGTTGGTACTTACATCCCCCACCCTCTGAACTATAAGCTTGTTTTTTTCTATGGTATTTGCTAAGCACTTACTATGTGTCAGGCATTGTACTAAGCACTGGAGTAGATACAATTTAATCGAGTTAGTCCATGTCCTACTTTGGGCTCATAGTCTTAATCCCCATTTTACTAATGAGGTAACAGGCACAGAGAAGTTCAGTGACTTGCCCAAGGTCACACAGCAGGCAAGTGGCAGAGTCGGGATTAGAACCCAGATCCTTTTGAATCCCAGGCCTGTGTTCTGTCCACTAGACATGCTGCTTATAATAATAATAATGATGGCATTTATTAAGCACCTACTATGTGCAAAGCACTGTTCTAAGATCTGGGGAGGTTACAAGGTGTTCTGGTTGTCCCACGGGGGGCTCACAGTCTTAATCCCCATTTTACAGATGAGGTAACTGAGGCACAGAGAAGTTAAGTGACTTGTCCAAAGTCACACAGCTGACAAGTGGCATAGTCGGAACTTGAACCCATGACCGCTGACTCCAAAGCCCGTGCTCTTTCCACTGAGCCTCACTACTTCTCCCCATGTGGTCAGGGAACTTGTGTACCAACTCTGTAATATTGTACTCTCCCAGGCATTTACTACAATGCTCTGCACACAGTAAGTGCTCAATAAATATGATTGGTAGATTGATTCCTCCCACCCTGTTATGTCCTGTCCAGCCTCTCTGCCTCCTGTTGTAAATCAGGGTCCTCCAATTTTTCTCCAGATACCTTCCAGCCCTTTAATCTAAGTGTTTGCAATAAAGAGCCAGGATTAGGCATTATATTATAAACTCTTTGAGGATAGGAAATATGTGTTTTGTTTTTATTGCCCTCTCCGGAGGGATTAGTACAAATTTCTCCTCCCTCAGTAGTTGCTCAATAAACACTAACTGAGTTGGTCGAAGTGACCCCCTCCAGGCCTCATCCTCTAGACTGTAACCTCTCTGTGGGCAGGGAATGTGTCAGTTAATTGTTGCATTGTATTTTCCCAAGCGCTTAGTACAGTGCTCTGCACACAGTAAGCACTCAATAAATACAGTTGACTGACTTGGAAACACAGGGTTCTTGCACCCAATCAACATCACTGCCAAGAGGGGAGAACTCATCCACTCTTCTCTCCAGCCCTTTTCACTCCCATTTCGCACTGAAGGCCCAGACTCTCACCTGATTCATCCTCCTCCTCCTCCTCCTCCTCTTTCTCACTGATATTTATTGAGTGCTTGGGGTGTGCTGTTCATTGTACTAAGCACCTTGGAGAGCACAGTGCAACAGAGTCTGTAGATTCGTTCTTGCACCCAATAGTAATAATAATAATACTGTTGGCATTTGTTAAGCACTTACTATGTGCAAAGCACTGTTCTAAGCGCTTGGGGGGATACAAAGTGATCAGGTTGTCCCACGTGGGGCTCACAGTCTTAATCCCCATTTTGCAGATGAGGTAACTGAGGCTCAGAGAAGTTAAGTGACTTGCCCAACGTCACACAGCAGACATGTGGCGGAGCCGGGATACGAACCCATGACCTCTGACTCCAAAGCCCGTGCTCTTTCCACTGAGCCATGCTGCTTCTCTATAATAACAATAATGATGATGGCATTTGTTAAGCGCTTACTATGTGCAAATCACTGTTCTAAGCGCTGGGGGGATACAATGGGATCAAGTTGTCCCACGTGGGGCTCACAGTCTTAATCCTCATTTTACAGATGAGGTAACTGAGGCTCAGAGAAGTTAAGTGACTTGCCCAAGGTCACACAGCAGACATGTGGCAGAGCCAGGATTCGAACCCATGACCTCTGACTCCAAAACCCGTGCTCTTTCCATTGAGCCACGCTACTATCAACATCACTGCCAAGAGTGGATAACTCATCCACTCTTCTCACCAGCCCTTTTCACTCCCATTTCCTGCTGAAGGCCCAGACTCTCACCTGATTCATCCTCCTCCTTCTCCTCCTCACTGATATTTATTGAGTGCTTAGGGTGTGCTGATCACTGTACTAAGCACCTGGGAGAGCACAATGCAACAGAGTCAGTAGACTCATTCCCTGCCCATAATGAGTTTACAATCTAGAGGACTGCCCCAAGTTCAGAGGTGGGTGAGAAGTAGGGCCACTATGATATATGTATATATGTTTGTACATATTTATTACTCTATTTATTTATTTATTTATTTATTTTACTTGTACATATCTATTCTATTTATTCTATTTTGTTAGTATGTTTGGTTTTGTTCTCTGACTCCCCCTTTTAGACTGTGAGCCCACTGTTGGGTAGGGACTGTCTCTATATGTTGCCAATTTGTACTTCCCAAGCGCTTAGTACAGTGCTCTGCACATAGTAAGCGCTCAATAAATATGATTGATGATGATGATGATGATAAAGACCATGAAGGGGCTTGGTTTTGCTGTCCAGGGCGCTGTCTCTGACAACTTAGCAACATATGGACTGCTGCTGCCATCTGCACCTCTGCCCAGCTAGGGGGTGGGGGACGGTAGGGTAGGGTGAGCAGTAGGAAGAACATGGGTTTAGGAGTCAGAGGTCGTGGGTTCTAATCCTGCCTCTGCCACTTGTCAGCTGTGTGACTTTGGGCAAGCCACTTAACTTCTCTGTGCCTCGGTGACCTCATCTGGAAAATGGGGATGAAGACTGTGAGCCCCACGTGGGACAACCTGATCACCTCGTAACCTCCCCAGTGCTTAGAACAGTGCTTTGCACATAGTAAGCACTTAACAAAAACCATCATCATTATTATTTGGTAGTGGGTGCAGAGGGAGGAAGAGAAGTGTGGGAGGAAATCACTAAGTTTTTGTCTGCATCATTCCTGGGGCTTCTTACTTTATTCCTATTCTAATAATAATGATGGCATTTATTAAGCACTTACTGTATGCAAAGCACTGTTTTAAGCGCTGGGGAGGTTACAAGGTGATCAGGTTCGCTGGTGAGGTTACAAGGTGATCAGGATCACAGTCTTAATCCCCATTTTACAGATGAAGGAACTGAGGCCCAGAGAAGTGAAGTGACTTGCCCAAAGTCACACAGCTGACAATTGGTGGAGCCGGGATTTGAACCCATGACCTCTGACTCCAAAGCCCTGGCTCTTTTCCACTGGGCCATGCTGCTTCTCTATTCTGCCTTCCTTTTCCAAACCTGTGGAAAGACTTCTTTCTTCCCCAGGTGACTGTCACACTCACCGATTTAGGATCATCTGTGATTTTCATTAACATCTGCCTCCTCTCGAGAGACTTAACACGTTCCTGCCCCCCTCCCCTCAGCTCAAAAAAATTCGTGCTTGTTTATCCAAATGTGTTAAGCTGTGGTGAGGCCCTTCAGCAGCCGCCTCTGTGGGAAAACAATTTGAATTAGTTTTTGGACCAGTTTTCTTGATACATAAAGATAGCAACCGTGAGGAGCTGGTGAACAGTCTCGCTCACTGGTTCCCCAAGGCAAGCCGGTAAAGTGGATGATGGGTTAGAGCCCGAGATTCATTCATTCATTCATTCAATCGTATTTATTGAGCGCTTACTGTGTAAGGTAACTAGATTGCAGCCTCTGTTTGCCCCTCTGGAAATAAAACCCAAAAGGAAGCAGCGTGGCATACTGGAAAACGCACTGGTCTCGGGGTCAAAGAGCCTGGGTCGTGATCCCAGTTCTGCTCTGTGACTTTTGGCAAGTCACTTAACTTCTTAAGAGTCTAAATACTCAGTCGTATTATTGAGCGCTTACTGAGTGCGGAGCGCTGTACTAAACGCTTGGGAAACGCTCACCTCCGCTGTACTAGAAACGCTGTACTAAATGCTCACCTCCTCCAAGAGGCCTTCCCAGACTGAGCCCCCTCCTTACCTTCTTCCCCTCCCCACAGCACCTGTATATATGTATATGTTTGTACATATTTATTACTCTATTTATTTTACTTGTACATACTTATTCTATTTATTTTATTTGGTTTATATGTTTGTTTTGTTGTCTGTCTCCCCCTTCTAGACTGTGAGCCTGCTGTTGGGTAGGGACTGTCTCCAGATGTTGCCAAAACTTGTACTTCCCAAGCCCTTAGTACAGTGCTCTGCACAGTAAGCGCTCAATAAATACGATTGAATGAATGAATGAATGCAGAGCACTGTACTAAGTGCTTGGGAAGTACAAGTTGGCAACACCTAGAGACGGTCCCTACCCAACAGCGGGCTCACAGTCTAGAAGAAGATTCCTGAGAAGATTCCTGAGGATCCCTGGGAGAGGGATCAGCCCAAGACACGACTGCTGCCTCAGAAGGCACTGCCTGCCAGAATCAGTCTTGGCCAGTCCATTCCACTTAGAGCATCATCTGGAACCGGGCTGGCTTTAGAGAGTGGCCAAGTGGATTGGTTCTTTCTCATCCTGCATTCAGCTCTCAGTGACCCTGGAGGAATGATGGGCTCTGGTTTCTGCTCTGCCTCACGGGCGCTCATTAAGTTGTTAATCTTCAGCAAACCTCTATTGGCAGCCCACAGCGTCCCTGCTCCTGGATGAGACACTCAGAGCTCTCCGGCATCTTGCAGGATGCTGTTTGAGAAGTGATCGGACACTCTGTTCCAGGCATTGGCTGGTGAAACTGGAAGGGATTATCTTGAAGGACTACTGTTCTCTTTTCTAAAGATCAGTTCCACTTTGCAGTTTTCCCAGGCTTCTTCCCTGAGCCCAAGGTCCCCTAAAGTGCAAGTAGATCTTGAATTTGTCCCTTTGGATTTGATTTGTCCCCCTTCTAGACTGTGAGCCCGTTGGTGGGTAGAGACCGTCTCTGTATGTTGCTGACTTGTACTTCCCAAGCGCTTAGTACAGTGCTCTGCACACAGTAAGCACTTAATAAATACGAATGAATGAATTTGTGACCACCACCCTCCCCATCGCCAAATAATAATAGCATTTATTAAGCGCTTACTATGTGCAAAGCACTGTTCAGGTTACAAGCTGATCAGGTTGTCCCACGGGGGGCTCACAATCTTAATGCCCATTTTACAGATGAGGTAACTGAGGCACAGAGAAGTGAAGTGACTTGCCCAAAGTCACCCAGCTGACATGTGGCAGAGCCAGGGTTTGAACCCATGACCTCTGACTCCAAAGCCCGGGCTCTTTCCATTGAGCCAAACTGCTTCTCAAAGCCAAAGCCCTGCTAAAATCACATCTCCTTCAGGAAGTCTTCCCCCACTAATTTCTCATTGCCCCATCTTATTTCCCTCCTACCCACTTGAGTCCTCACTGCCTAAGTACTTAGGTACTCACAGCAGCATGGCCTAGTGGATACAGCCCGGGCCGTGGGTTCTAATCCCAGCTCTGCCGTGTGTCTGCTTTGTAACCTTGGGCAAGTCCCTTGACTTCTCTGGGCCTCAGTTACCTCATCTGTAAAATGGGGATTGAGATGGTGAGCCCCAAGTGGGATAGGGACTGTGTCCAACCCGATTTGATTGTATCCACCTCAGCACTTAGTTCAGTGCCTCGCACATAGTAAGTGCTTAGTAAATACCAGAATTATTATTATTATTACACATTTCTGTTGGCTCAGTGGAAAGAGCACAGGCGGTCAGGGGTCATGGGTTCTAATCCTGGCTCCGCTGCTTGTCAGCTGTGTGACTTTGGGCAAGTCACTTAACTTCTCTGTGCCTCAGTTACCTCATTGTAAAATGGCAATTAAGACTGTGAGCCCCATGTGGGACAACCTGATCACTTTGTATTCCCGCAGCGCTTTGCACGTAGTAAGTGCTTAACAAATGCCATTATTATTATTACTATTATTATTATTATTCTGTTCTCAGTTGCTTCCCCTACCTGTAATTTAATTCGGTGTCTATATCCCCTGCTAGATTCTAAGATCTCTGAGGGCAGAAATCTTGTCTTCCAACTCTGCTTAGTATGGTGCTCTGCATATAGTGAGCACTCAATAAATACTATTGATTGGTTGATTGCTTGTTTGAAGATCCAGATAGACTAAGCAGCTGCCCCTGACACTTACTTTCATCGTTTGCTGTTTTTCAAGGTCTTATTACTTCTTCGTCACCTTGAGCTTTTTTCTTTTTGCTAAAGACATATTTTCAACACCCCAGATGCTCTTGCTGCCTCACTGATCTCATCGTCCTCTTCAGTAATTAATTGGCAGCATTCATCCTCCTTCCTCCATGAGTTGTTTGTGAGAAGCCCAGCCAGATCTCAGAATTCCTCGTGTGACATTTCTGCTGCCTTATTTTAGTGAAGACAAGATGGGACCTCCTCCCCTTCCCCCTTTCCAGGCCAGATCAGTGACTTCATAGCATAGGAGATAGAGCACAAACCTGGGAATCAGAAGGACACGGGTTCTAATCCTGGCTCGGCCACTTGTCTGTTGTGTGACCTTGGGCAGGTCACTTCACTTCTCTGGGCCTCAGTTACCTCATCTGAAAAATGGGAATTGATACTGTGAGTCCCACATGAGACTGTGTCCAACCCAATTTGCTCGTATTCACCCCAGAGCTTAGTACAATGCTTGGCACATAGTAAGGGCTTAACAAATACCATAACAATAATAATAATACTGATTATTATTATTACTATTACTTGAGGTCTTGACTTGAGCTCTTGTCTGAGCTTTGGTTCTGGAGAGAATCCAGTAGGCTTTTGGGTTGTGGGGATTGTCCAGAAGGTCCTTCTCTTGGGGCTCTGGGATTGGGGTCTGCCTGCTAGAAGGGAACAGATGAGGGGAGGGGGCCATAGCTGGCTATGTGATGGGTGAACCACCCATTTTCTCCCCAGGTAAGCTGACTGAGGGGTGAGCCCACTGGTTGATTCATGACCATGGAGGAGGCTGGAGAGGTGAGAGGCCTTGGACTGAGTGGATGCTCAATCAATCAATCAATGGTATTTATTAAGCACTTAATAACAGTGTTAGTTATCCTGTTCCCTACTCGGGCTACCCCACATCCCAACTGGGGTTCTTTAGTGAGGGGGCAGTAGTGATTCCTGCCCACTATGGTGAACTGTTCAGAGCGACAGCTTTCTGGGAAAAAGCTGGGCTCCAAGGTACGCTTGCATTGGGAGCAACCCCATGCCTGGAGTGGGCAATGCTTCTCTGCATCCTGGGATTTGTGATCTGCATTTCCTGGGGCCTTAGGTGTGGGCTTAGTAAGGTCCCCGCCCTTCTCAGCTACAACCTGGTTAGCTCTCCGCGAGCGTGGAGGAGAGTCATGAGATTGGGTCTTCCAGGTTGGAAATGTTACATGGGTGGAAGTCAAGTTCAGGGTCCAAGGCTGCCCCCAAATGGTGATGGCCCTGCTGCGGGGGTGGGGTGGGGGGGGTCCAAGTCTGCTCTTTTGGGGCAGTGCCCTGAGAGGGTAGGGACTGAGATGGTGGGAAGTCCTGGTATTCATCTGCATTAGCATCTCCATGTGCACCTCCCTGCTGGAAGGCCAGCACTGTGCCTAAGCAGGGGGTCTGGATGATTAATCTGGCCCATTATGGCAGTGGTCTTCATTAATCTAAGTGACAGTTGGCTAACTGCCCTAGTGTAGAGCCCCTGGGGGTACTCTGACTGGGTGGATTGAGGTCTTAGAATCCTCCTCCACACCCTTATAACCCATTCTCCAATGCTGGACTGTAGGACCTTGCAACTCCCCACTCCCCTCTCCCCCCACCCCCACACTCCCCTCCTGATTTCCCCAATCTGAACTGTCTCTTCCAGAATGCAGAGATTGGCTAGACCAACTTTCCGGGGACCCCCCTCTGCCCCCCGGGGCTCCCAGCTAACTCACGCCTTCCTGCAGGTGCCTCTTCCTCCTTCCCTTATCTCTTTGCACCTGGAGAAAAGGTCAGCGCTTATCATCACCAGCTTTGGCATTTCCCTGGGTCTCTGAAATGCCAGCCAAGAAACCTGCTGGCACAAGTTGGCAGGAGCGGGGGCAGGGTGGAAGGAGAGGGCACCTGCTCCCGGCTTGGGGGGGGATGGAGCCCGCCCCTTTCCTCCAATCTTGACGCAAGACCTGCTTCCCTTTCCCTGATCCCAGCACAGCAGGGGAGCTGGGATTTAGGCCAAGGGGAGCCAGCTCTCTGAGCTGAACCCTGAACCCCACCTCCTTCCTGGAGTGGGCACAGTAGGGGGGTGCCAAAGAGGGAGCCAGACTCCCAAGGTTTCAGAGCCCCTGGTCACGGATCTCAATGCACCTAATTCCTGGCCCATATTGGTGCCAGGGCAGTCGGATGAGAATCAGAGCCGTGGGGTGAGCCTGGGTGTCAGAAGGACCTGGATTCTAATCCCGGCTCTGCCTCTTATCAGCTATGTGACCTGGAGCAAGTCATTTCACTTATCTCGGCCTCATTTACCTCATCTGTAAAATGGAGATTAAGACTGTGAGCCCTATAATAATAATGATGATGGCATTTATTAAGCGCTTACTATGTGTAAAGCGCTGTTCTAAGCACTGGAGGTTACAAGAGAAGCAACGTGGCTCAGTGGAAAGAGCCAGGGCTTGGGAGCCAGAGATTGTGCGTTCAAATCCCGGCTCTGCCGCTTGTCAGCTGCGTGACTTTGGGCAAGTCATTTCACTTCTCTGTGACTCAGTTCCCTCATCTGTAAAATGGGGATGAAGACTGTGAGCCCCACGTGGGACAACCTGATCACCTTGTATCCTCCCCAGCACTTAGAACAGTGCTTTGCACGTAGTAAGTGCTTAACAAATGTCATTATTATTATTAGAAGGTGATCAGGTTGTCCCACGGGGGTCACAGCCTTAATCCCCATTTTATAGATGAGGTAACTGAGGCACACAGCTTGACAATTGGCGGAGCTGGGATTTGAACCCATGACCTCTGACTTCAAAGCCTGTGGTCTTTCCACTGAGCCATGCTGCTTATGCGGGACAGGGACTGTGTCCACTCTGCTTAGCTTGTCTCTACCCCAGCGCTTAGTACAGTGCCTGGTACATAGTAAGTGCTTAACAAATACCATTAAAAAAATGGTGTGGAGGGAGGTGGGAAACATAGCTGTTCCTTCTTCTCTGCCCCCACTCTCCACCTTTGATCTTCAACTGGGTTCTAATGCTCTAAGCCTGCTCTGTCACCTTTCTGGTTTTTTTTTTAATGGTTTTTGTTAAGCACTTACTATGTGCTAGGCACGGTACTAAGCACTTGGGTAGTTGTTAAATAATCATGTTGGACATAGTCTATGCCCCACACGGGGTTCACAGTCTTAATCCCCATTTTACAGATGAGGTAACTGAGCCACAGAGAAGTTGTCACTTGACCAAGATCACACAGTAGACAAGTGGCGGAGCCAGGATTAGAACTTAGGCTCAAGCTCTTTCCACTAGGACATACTGCTTCTTTTGTCCTTCTCTCTTCCCTCGTAATAATAATAATCACAATTGTCATATTTGTTAAGTGCTTACTATATGTCAAGCACTGTTCTAAGAGCTGGGGGAGATACAAGATAACCAGGTCAGAGCCAGTCCTTGTCCCACATGGGGCTCACCGCCTAAGAAGGAGGGAGAACAGATATTTGATCCCCATTTTACAAAAGATGAAACAGTCAAAGAGAAGTTGTGACCTGCTCAAGAACACACATTAAGCTGTGGCAGAGCTGGATTAGAACCCAGGTTCTCTGACTCTAGGCCTGTGCATACTTCAAGAAGAAGAGAAGGAGAAAGAGCCAGTTCATAGTTTCACTCCAAAGACTAAGCATAGATTAAGTAGTTAAAATTGTATTTTTGAGCACCTACTAAGTGCAAAGTGCTTAGGAAAATATGAGGCACATCTCCTCCAAGAGCCCTTCCCGGACTAAACCCTCATTTCCTTTTCTCCCCTCCCTTCTGCATCACCCAGACCTGCTCCCTTTATTCACACTCCCAATCAGCCCCACAGCACTTTTGTATACATCTATAATTTATTTATTTATATTAATGTCTGTCCCCCCCCGCCCCAAACTGTAAGCTTGCTGTCATCAGGGAATGTTTCTGTTATATTATTGTGTTGTGCTCTCCCAAGGTCTTAGAACAGTGCTCTGCACACAGTAAGCACTCAATGAATATGACTGATTGATCGATGAGACAAGTTCCCTGCCCATAAGGAGCTTACACTCTAACAGAGGAAATGGACAGATAAAGATTTACAAGCAATTTAGTCAGAATAAATTAAATGTTCAGTCGAAATCTGCATAGATACCCAAGAGTTGAGGATGAGTATAAATAGAGGCGTATGTGTTAGAAGCAGCTGTTGGGTTGTTATGACTCAGATTGTTGGTAAAGTGGTCGGGGGAAAGCTTTTTGGAGGAGGTGAGGTTTTAGGAAGGCTTTGAAGGCTGGGAGGATGGAAGACTAGCACCTGTTGTAGGGAAGGGGGTGACTGGCTGGGCTGGGGGGATAGCATGAGTGAGAAGTTAGAGGCAGATGAGAAGACAGCAGGGACAATTAAGAGGAGGGCATGGGTGAAAGTGGATGTTGAAGATGTTTCATCAGCTCCTGCTGACCTGTTCACCTAATGTTAATAGTAATCATTGTGGTATTTTTTTAACACTTATTATATGCCAAGCACTATACTAAGCACTGGGGTAGATACAAGACAATAAGGTTGGACACATCCCTGTTCCACATGGGGCTCCAAGTCTAAGAAGAAGGGAGAAAGGCAGTGAAATTCCATTGATCTCCTCAGGTGAGGAAACTGAGGCATACGTAATTTAAATGACTTGCCCAAGATCACACAACAGACAAGGGGTAGTGACAGGATTAGAACCCAGGTCCTCTGATACCCAGGCCTTGGTGATTTCCACTGAGCCATACTGCTTCACCTCCATGCAGAAAGATACCAGAATCTCTCCTCCCCACCCCACCCCAACAGCCATCTGAGACTGAGACTGTCCAAATGGGCAGCTTGCGGTAGGGGCCATTAAGGCAATTCCAAAGATGGAGGTTGAGGCTGGTGAGCCCTTTTTATTAAAACCTTTGGCAGATTTATTTATATCAATGTCTGCTTCCTCTCTAGACTAAGATCCTTGTGGGAAGTAGGGTGGCCTAGTGGATAGAGCTTGGGCCCGGGAATCAGAAGGACCTGGGTTCTGTTCGCTGCTCTGTCTTTTGTCTGCTGTGTGACTTTGGGCAAGTCGCTTCACTTCTCTGTTCCTCAATTAACATGTCTGTAAAATGGGGATTAAAACTGTGAGCCTTCTGTGGAACGGGGACTATATCCAACCTGATTACCTGGTTTCTACTCAGCACTTAGTTCAGTGCTCGGCACATACTGAAGCATTTAACAAATACCATTAAAAGAAAGGGAAACAAGACTACCAACTCTGTTACAGTGTATTCTTCCAAGTGCTTAGTTCAGTGCTTTGCACATAGTAAGCACTCAAAGCACTCAGTAAGAGAAGCAGTGTGGCTCAGTGGAAAGAGCATGGGCTTTGGAGTCAGAGGTCAGGGGTTCAAATCTTGGCTCCGCCAAATGTCAGCTTTGTGACTTTGGGCAAGTCACTTCACTTCTCTGTGCCTCAGTTACCTCATCTGTAAAATGGGAATTAAGACTGTGAGCCCCAAATGGGACAACCTCATCACCTCGTATCCCCCCCAGTGCTTAGAACAGTGTCTTGCACATAGTAAGCATTTAACAAATGCCACCATTATTATTATTATTGTTATTATTATTATTATTATTATTCTCTATGCCTCAGTTACCTCATCTGTAAAATGGGAATTAAGACTGTGAGCCCCAAATGGGACAACCTGATCACCTTATAACCTCCCCAGTGCTTAGAACAATGCTTTGCATATAGTAAGTGCTTAATAAATGCCATTATTATTATTATTAATGGATATGATTGATTGATTGATTGATGGCCCCACATGACCAGATCTGAATCTGCCATCCTGGGCTGGACTAAGGCCCTGGTGCTCTCGGTCTTTCACCCGTCAGGCCTAGCTGGAAGCAGAAGAAATGCCTAGTTCAGTGCCTTGCACTTAATAAATGTTAAGTTAGTAATAATGAAGATGAATCCCTGTTCCCAAGGGCACTGAGAGAGAATCAGAGCAGGAAACAGAGTGTGGGTTACAGCAGTGGGTTACAGAAGATGAGAGAAACCTGAGAGAGAGAGGGAGGCTATGGTGGTTTTCAAGTCAGTTCCTTGCCCAGGCTCAGGTTCATTTCCCTGTCTTTATAATAATAATAATAATAATGATGATGGCATTTGTTAAGCGCTTACTATGTGCAGAGCACTGTTCTAAGCACTGGGGGGATACAAGGTGATCAAGTTGTCCCACGTGGGGCTCACAGTCTTAATCCCCATTTTACAGATGAGGGAACTGAGGCTCAGAGAAGTTAAGTGACTTGCCCGAGGTCACACAGCAGACATGTGGCAGAGCCGGGATTTGAACCCATGACCTCTGACTCCAAAGCCCGTGCTCTTTCCAATGAGCCATGCTGTTTCTCAAAATGACCTGGGTTCTAATATCAGCCCTGCCACTTGTCTGCTGTGTGACCTTGAGCTAGTCGCTTCACCTCTCTGGGCCTCAGTTACCTCATCTGTAAAATGGGGATTAAGACTGAGCCCCACGTGGGACAACTTGATTACTCTGTATCTACCCCAGTGCTTAGAATAGTGCTTGGTACCTAATAAGCGCTTTACAAATACCATTATTGTTATTATTATTAATCCCCATTTTACAGATAAGGGAACTGAGGCACAAAGAAGGTAAGTGACTTTCCCAAGGGCACACAGCAGACAAGTGGTAGAGCCAGGATTAGAACCCAGGATCTCTGACTAGGCTATGTTGCTTCTCTAGGCCAGAAGGGTGGATGGGCCTGCAGAAATCGATCAGTGGTATTTATTGAGCGACTACTGTAAGCAAACACTGTACAGAAGTCAGGAGAGTACAGTCGAGTTAGTGGACGTGATCCAGGGCGCTGACTGGGATCCCAGCATCTTCAGAATCACAGTATTCCTGCCCTACTTCCTTCCCCTCCCCATAGCACTTGTGTATATTTGTACATATTTATTACTCTATTTATTTTTTTAATGATGTGTATGTAGCTATAATTCTATTCGGATGGTATTGACACTTGTCTACTGGTTTTGTTTTTTTGTCTGTCTCCCCCCTTCTAGACTGTGAGCCCATTGTTGGGTAGGGACCGTCTCTATATGCTGCCGTTTTGTACTTCCCAAGTGCTTAGTACAGTGCTCTGCACACAGTAAACGCTCAATAAATACGACTGAATGAATGAATGAATGTGCAGGGTTTGGGGAGCTCGGACTTGGCAAGGGCTTTAGTGCCTGGAATCTCACATGGACCCCAGAGTGCTGGCAGGGAGGAGTCCAGAGGACCCGGGATGGATCCAAGCTCACGCCTTGACACTTTCCAGACTGTGGGTGCTTCTGTATTGTACTTTCCCAAGGAAGTGCTCAATAAATATGATTGAATGGGCTGGGTTGGGCTGGGCTGCCTGCGAAGGGGCAGGAGGATAGGAGCATCAAAGTGCACTGCTCCCATGGGGTTGGGTGAGACAGGTGCAGCTATTTATAATAATAATAATAATGATGCCTTTTATTAAGTGCTTACTATGTGCAAAGCACTGTTCTAAGCGCTGGGAAGGTTACAAGGTGATCAAGTTGTCCCACGGGGGGCTCACAGTCTTAATCCCCATTTTACAGATGAGGGAACTGAGGCCCAGAGAAGTTAAGTGACTTGCCCAAAGTCACACAGCTGACAATTGGCGGAGTCAGGATTTGAACCCATGACCTCTGACTCCAAAGCCCATACTCTTTTTCACTGAGCCACGCTGTTTCTCTGCACGCTGCTTCTTTATGCACCATCCCCTTGGAGAAGTAGCGTGACATAGTGGATAGAGCACGGGCCTGGGAGTAGGAAGGTCATGGATTCTCATCTCGGCTCCACCACTTGTCTGCTGAGACCGTGGGCAAGTCACTTCACTTCTTGGGCCTCAGTTTCCTCATCTGTAAAATGGGAATTGAGACTGTGAGCCCCACATGAGATAGGGACTGTGTCCAACCCGATTGGCTTGTGGCCACCCCAGCGCTTGGTACAGTACCTACCACTTAGTAAGCGCTTAATAATGATGGCATTTGTTAAGCACTTACTATGTTCTAAGTGCTGGGGTAAGTACAAGGTACTCAGGTTGTTCCACGTAGGGCTCACAGGCTTCATCCCCATTTTACAGATGAGGGAACTGAGGCCCAGAGAAGTGAAGTGACTTGCCCAAAGTCACACAGCTGACAAGTGGTGGAGCTGGGATTAGAACCCATGACCTCTGACTCCCAAACCTGGGCTCTTTCTGCTAAGCTACAGTGCTTAATAGATATCATAATTATTATTATTGTCCCCAGCCCAGCACAAGGAGGCAGGCGCCTGGCGGAGAGAGTAATAATAATGATGATGGTATTTGCTAAGTGCTTAATATGTGCGAAGCACTGTTCTAAGCGCTGGGATAGATACAAGGTTGTCCCACTTGGGGCTCACAGTCTTAATCCCCCTTTTGCAGATGAGGTCACTGAGGCCCAGAAAAGTTAAGTGGCTTGCCCAGGATCACCCAGCAGACAAGTGAGAAGGAGAAGCAGAGTGGCTCAGTGGAAAGAGCCCGGGCTTGGGAGTCGGAGGTCAAGGGTTCAAATCCCGGCTCTGCTACTTTGGGCAAGTCACTTAACTTCTCTGTGCCTCAGTAACCTCATCTGGAAAATGGGGATCAACATTGTGAGCCCCACGTGGGACAATCTGATCACCTTGTATCCCCCCAGCGCTTAGAACAATGCTTTGCACTTAGTAAGCGCTTAACAAATGCCACCATTATTATTAGGATTATTAAGTGGCAGAGCCGGAATTAGAACCCACGACCTTTATCTGTGCTCTTTTCCCTAAGCCACGCTGCTTCTCTAATTACAGAGTAATTACAGGTTCTCCGACGGCCGGGGGCTCGGCTCCTGGCTCCCTTTTCTGGGCGGATAAAAATAGCGGCCTGGGAAAGGGAGAAGAAGCTAGCAGGGATGGAGGGGCGAGCCAAGGAGAAGACTGCGAGCCCGTTGTTGGGTAGGGACCGTCCCTATATGTTTCCTACTTGTACTTCCCAAGCGCTTAGTACAGTGCTCGGCACACAGTAAGCGCTCAATAAATACGATTGAATGAATGAATGAAAGCCCCCCAGGGGGCAGCTGTGTGCCTGCCTGCCACCAGGCGGGCTCCGGAGGGGACGGGTGAGCAGGGGGAGCCGGACGCAGTAATAATAATAATGATAATAATGGCATTTTATTAAGCGCTTACTATGTGCAAATCACTGTTCTAAGCACTGGGGAGGTTACAAGGTGATCAGGTTGTCCCACAGGGGGCTCACAGCCTTCTCCCCTCCTCAAAAATCTCTCCCCTCCTCAAAAATCTCCAGTGGCTCCCAATCAATCTGCACATCAGGCAGAAACTCCTCACCCTGGGCTTCCAGGCTGTCCATCCCCTCGCCCCCTCCTACCTCACCTCCCTTCTGTCCTTCTCCAGCCCAGCCCGCACCCTCCGCTCCTCTGCCGCTAATCTCCTCACCGTACCTTGTTCTCGCCTGTCCCGCCATCGACCCCCGGCCCACGTCATCCCCCGGGCCTGGAATGCCCTCCCTCTGCCCATCCCCCAAGCTAGCTCTCTTCCTCCCTTCGAGGCCCTACTGAGAGCTCACCTCCTCCAAGAGGCCTTCCCAGACTGAGCCCCTTCCTTCCTCTCCCCCTCATCCCCCCTCCATCCCCCCATCTTACCTCCTTCCCTTCCCCACAGCACCTGTATATATGTATATATGTTTGTACATATTTATTACTCTATTTATTTATTTATTTATTTATTTATTTTACTTGTACATATCTATTCTATGTATTTTATTTTGTTAGTATGTTTGATTTTGTTCTCTGTCTCCCCCTTTTAGACTGTGAGCCCACTGTTGGGTAGGGACTGTCTCTATATGTTGCCAATTTGTACTTCCCAAGCGCTTAGTACAGTGCTCCGCACATAGTAAGCACTCAATAAATACGATTGATGATGGTTGATGATGATGATCCCCATTTTACAGATGAGTTAACTGAGGCCCAGTGAAGTGACTTGCCCAAAGTCACACAGCTGACAATTGGCGGAGCCAGAATTTGAACCCATGACCTCCGACTCCAAAGTCCGGGCTCTTTCCACTGAGCCATGCTGCTTCTCAAGACTGTGAGCCCCACATGGGACAACCTGATGGCCTTGTACCTACCCCATCATTCATTCATTCAATCGTATTTATTGAGCACTTACTGTGTGCAGAGCACTCTACTAAGCACTTGGGAAGTACAAGTCGGCAACATATAGAGACGGTCCCTACCTAACAACAGGCTCACAGTCTAGAAGACTTAGAACAGTGCTTGCCACATAGTAAGCGCTTAACAAATACCAACATTATTGTTATTATTATTATCATTTCCACCAACATGCTCAGTCAGTCCACTGAAAGCACATCTCCTCCGAGAGGCCTTCCCTGACTAAGCCCTTCTCTTTTCCCACTCCCTTCTGTGCCACTCTTATTTGCTCCTAAATTCATCTTTCCTCCCATCCCCACAGCACATATAGATACATCTCTCTATATATGTAATTTATTTATTTATTCATCTATTTGTGGCTCAGCAGAATGAGCATGGGCTTGGGAGGATGTGCGTTCTAATCCCAGCTCTGCCATTTGTCTGCTACGTGATCTCAGGCAAGTCACTTCACTTCTCTATGCCTCAGTTCCCTCATCTGTAAAATGGGGATGAAGACTGTGAGCCCCACGTGGGACAACCTGATTACCTTGTATTTACCCCAGCGCTTAGAACAGTGCTTAGCACATAGTAAGCACTTACCAAATACCATCATTATCATTATTACTACACTACCAGAATGACTGCAGAGGGAGAGTTGGACGTTCTGGGAGAGATGTGTCCATGGAGTCACCATGGGTCGGAGATGACTCGACATCATAAGACAAGACACATTAATTTATATTAATGTCTGTCTCCCCCTCTAGACTGTGAGCTCTTTGTGGGCAGGAATGTGTCTGTTTGTTGTTATTGTGTACTCTCCCACGCTCTTAGTACAGTGCTTTGCACACAGAAAGTGCTCAATAATTATGATTGAATGAATGAATGGTCATAATTATTGAGTACTGTACTAAGTACTAAGCGCCTGGAAGAGTACAATATAACAGATGCATTCTCTGCCCACAGTGAGCTTACAGTCTAGAGGGGAGACAGGCATTAATATAAATAAATACAGTATGGATCTGTACGTAAGCACTGCGGGGCTGGGAGGGGGAAATGAATAATGGGAACAATTCAGGGCAATTCAGAAGGGAGTGGAAGAAAAGGAAAGGAGGGCTTAGTCAGGGAAGTCCTCTTTGCTCCTGTGCCTGCCAGCCTTTTGCAGGCCTGTGGAGGCCCATCTTTGGCCACGTGGATAGCCTAGAGTGTCTGTGCATCCTCCTCCTGACCTTCCTAGACTTTCTAGACTGTGAGCCCACTGTTGGGTAGGGACTGTCTCTATACGTCGCCAACTTGTACTTCCCAAGCGCTTAGTACAGTACTCTGCACACAGTAAGTGCTCAATAAATACGATTGATTGATTGATTGATTCCTAGGGGGAGAGGAGTGGGAGGGAGTCACTTGTCCAAGTGGGCTGGTTGCATCCAGGGGCCTCTTCCCCATCTTACACGCGGCCTGGCAGGGGGTGGGATTAAGAAGCCCAGTAGGAGCATTTATAGCATCTCAGCCCAGAAACAGCCCACCCAAGAGCCCAGGCTGCTCCACTCCTGAGTCATCACTGCATTCATTCCCTTTATAAATAAAGCAGCAAAGCGTGAGCTGTCCACCCCCAGCCCTCAGCCTACGGCTCCCAGAGGGGCTGCCTGTAATCAGGAATGCCACTGCCCTTCTCCGCTGGAGATTCTGGGAGCTTTGCAGGTCCCGGTTCAGGCTAAGAGAAAAAGCTCAGGGGAGCAGTAGAGAGAGAGGTGCCCACTGGATATCATTGATGAGGAGGAGGATGATGCTACTGATTTGGTGAGAAGCTTTGAGTTCTGGGCAGATGTTGTTTTGGGAGCTGATTAGCATTTCCAGAGTGTTTTATATTTGCTATGCTCTTTCTAATTATTCATTAAGTAGGTATTGGCTTGACGGTCCTCCCTACGCCCTGGGTATTATCTGAAACCAAGAATTGGACAAATACCTGTAGGGTTTCTTTCCCAGCAACTCAAAATGATCTTCTAGACTGCGAGCCCGCTGTTGGGTAGGGACCGTCTCTATATGTTGCCAACTTGTACTTCCCAAGCGCTTAGTACAGTGCTCTGCACACAGTAAGTGCTCAATAAATACGATTAAATGAATGAATGAATAATTTAGCTACACACCAGCACTCGGAGGGAAGGAAGGTGGAAGGACTATACTCATTTTGGAGCCCTCAGCCAAAGTGATTTGCCCAGAGTGCACGGAGAGTCAAAGTGGGGTTGGGAATAGAACCGACATCTCCTGCCCCTGGGCTGGAGCCCTTGGTGTGCAAAATCTCACTGCCTCTCTGGCAATGCAGCGGCCCTGGAAGCCCAGCTCAAAGCTGGGAATAGAAGACAGGAGTGGGGTGCTCAGTCTTGGAAAACCCTCCAGCTGGGCCAGCTAAGTTCTGGCAAAAGCCACAGGCATCACTTGGACAACAAGGAGCCCCATCCAGGGGTCAGCTATCAGCTGAGAGGGAGAGGAAGGCTTGGAGGAATAGGAGGGGACCATGCTGCCTCTAGCAGCAGCCAAAAGACATTAGTAATAATGATGAGGTATTTGTTAAGCACTTACTACGTATCAAGCACTGTTCAAAGCGCTGGGGTAGATACGTCATCCTTCTGGCCTGGAATGCCCTCCCTCCGCACATCCACCAAGCTAGCTCTCTTCCTCCCTTCAAAGACCTACTGAGAGCTCACCTCCTCCAGGAGGCCTTCCCAGACTGAGACCCCTCCTTCCTCTCCCCCTCCTCCCCCTCCCCATCCCCCACCTTACCTCCTTCCCCTCCCCACAGCACTTGTATATATGTTTGTACGCATTTATTACTCTATTTATTTTATTTGTACATATTTATTCTATTTATTTTATTTTGTTAATATGTTTTGTTCTCTGTCTCCCCCTTCTAGACTGTGAGCCCACTGTTGGGTAGGGACCGTCTCTATATGTTGCCAACTTGTACTTCCCAAGCACTTAGTACAGTGCTCTGCACACAGTAAGCGCTCAATAAATAAGATTGAATGAATGAATACAGGCTAATCAGGATGGACACAATCCCAGTCCCACATGGGGCTCACAGTCTTAATACCCGTTTTACAGATGAGGTAACTGAGGCACAGAGAAATGAAGTGACTCTTCCAAGGTCACACAGTTGACAAGTGACAAAGCTGGGATTAGAACCCAGATCTTTCTAACTCCTAAGCTCGTGCTCGATCCACTAGGGCCATGTTGCTTCCAGGGCATCGGGGCACTGGAATAGGCAAAGGGAGAAAAACAGTGCCTAGAAGCCGAGTCTGCCCAGCTGGACAGTGGTTCCAGATTGCTGCTTTGAAGCATTCATTCATTCAGTCATATTTATTGAGTCCTTCATGTGTGCAGAGCACTATACTAAGCGCTTGGGAAAGCACAGCACAACAGCAAACAGTGATATTTCCTGCCCACGATGAGTTCATCGTCTGTGCCAAAATCCTCCGTCTCAGTCCTCCTGGCTGGAAAGATTTCCACAGACCCCAGGGAGGGTTACTTTTCATTGTTGATAAGATTTGGGGATAGCACAGCTAAGTCAGCTCTCAAAGGAAAATCGTATCCCTAGGAAGGGAATCCCAGAATCTCTCAAGCTTCTGGCTCCAAGAAGCCCAACAGAGATGAGTCCCTGGGGCTAGCTTTGAGTCTGAGCTCCTGTGGGCTCACCCACTCATTCTGGCGAGCCGCTCAGCTTCCAGGAAAGAGCAGCAGAAGCAACACTGCCAGCAACCAGGGACCAAGAGGCTGGTTTCAAGCATTTCCCTTCAAGGGGAAATAGATTTCCAGTCCTCCTGCATCGAGGCAATGCTCACAGTGCTACCGCAGCATGGTCCCAAACAGGGTGGTGTAGCAGTGAACTGCTGGGAGACCACTGCAGCAGACGGAACAGCTTGGTGGGCAGGGATCAGTGGGGAGGCTCCTCTACAACAAAGACTTGAAAACAAAGGCTTGAGAAGCAGCGTGGCTCAGTGGAAAGAGCACAGGCTTGGGAGTCAGAGGTCACGGGTTCAAATCCCGGCTCCGCTGTCAATCAATCAATCAATCGTATTTATTGAGCGCTTACTGTGTGCAGAGCACTGTACTAAGCACTTGGGAAGTACAAGTTGGCAACATATAGAGACAGTTCCTACCCAACAGTGGGCTCGCAGTCTAAAAGCTGTGTGACTTTGGGCAGGTCACCTAACTTGTCTGTGCCTCAGTTACCTCATCTGGAAAATGGGGATTAAGACTGTGAGCCCCACGTGGGAAAACCTGATCACCTTATATCCTCCCCAGCGCTTAGAACGGTGCTTTGCACATAGTAAGCACTTAACAAATGCCATTATTATTATTATTATTATTGAAACAGGAACAGGCTCAATGCGGGTTCAATCAATCCATCAATGGTACTTATCAATCAATCAGTCAATCGTATTTATTGAGCGCTTACTATGGGCAGAGCACTGTACTAAGCGCTTGGGAAGTACAAATTGGCAACACATAGAGACAGTCCCTACCCAACAGTGGGCTCAGCACTTATTGTGTGTAGAGCATTGTACTAAGCACTTGGGAAATTACAACAGAGTTGGTAGACATAAGGAGCTTAAAGTCTACAGGATGAGGCAAACCTAATGACAATAATAATGATAATGATAATAATGATAATAATAATAATAATAATAATAATAATAATAATAATAATGAAAGCCTGTTGTTGGGTAGGGACTGTCTCTAAATGTTGCCGATTTGTACTTCCCAAGCATTTAGTACAGTGCTCTGCACACAGTAAGCGCTCAATCAATACAATTGACTGAATTAATAATAATAATAATAATGATGGTATTTGTTAAGTGCTTACTATGTGCCAAGCACTGTTCTAAGCGCTGGAGTAGATACAAGGTAATCAGGTTGTCCCATGTGGGGCTCACAGTCTTAATTCCCTCTCATCTTATGAAATCTCTCGCTCCATCCCTTCTCCCCTCCTTAACTTCCATCTTCAACCGCTCACTCTCCACTGGTTCCTTCCCCTCTGCCTTCAAACATGCCCATGTCTCTCCCATCTTAAAAAAACCCTCTCTTGACCCCACCTCACCTTCTAGTTATCGTCCCATATCCCTCCTACCATTCCTTTCCAAACTCCTTGAACGAGTTGTCTACACACGCTGCCTAGAATTCCTCAACAACAACTCTCTCCTCGACCCCCTCCAGTCTGGCTTCCGTCCCCTTCATTCCACGGAAACTGCGCTCTCAAAGGTCACCAATGACCTCCTGCTTGCCAAATCCAACGGCTCATACTCTGTCCTAATCCTCCTCGACCTCTCAGCTGCCTTTGACACTGTGGACCACCCCCTTCTCCTCAACACGTTATCTGACCTTGGCTTCACTGACTCCGTCCTCTCCTGGTTCTCCTCTTATCTCTCCGGTCGTTCTTTCTCAGTCTCTTTTGCAGGCTCCTCCTCCCCCTCCCATCCTCTTACTGTGGGGGTTCCCCAAGGTTCAGTGCTTGGTCCCTTTCTGTTCTCAATCTACACTCACTCCCTTGGTGACCTCATTCGCTCCCACGGCTTCAACTATCATCTCTACGCTGATGACACCCAGATCTCCATCTCTGCCCCTGCTCTCTCCCCCTCCCTCCAGGCTCGCATCTCCTCCTGCCTTCAGGACATCTCCATCTGGATGTCCGCCCGCCACCTAAAGCTCAACATGTCGAAGACTGAGCTCCTTGTCTTCCCTCCCAAACCTTGTCCTCTCCCTGACTTTCCCATCCCTGTTGACGGCACTACCATCCTTCCCGTCTCACAAGCCCGCAACCTTGGTGTCATCCTCGACTCTGCTCTCTCATTCACCCCTCACCTCCAAGCCGTCACCAAAACCTGCCGGTCTCAGCTCCGCAACATTGCCAAGATCCGCCCTTTCCTCTCCATCCAAACCGCTACCCTGCTAATTCAAGCTCTCATCCTATCCCATCTGGACTACTGCACTAGCCTTCTCTCTGATCTCCCATCCTCGTGTCTCTCTCCACTTCAATCCATACTTCATGCTGCTGCCCGGATTATCTTTGTCCAGAAACGCTCTGGACATATTACTCCCCTCCTCAAAAACCTCCAATGGCTACCGATCAATCTGCGCATCAGGCAGAAACTCCTCACCCTGGGCTTCAAGGCTGTCCATCACCTCGCCCCCTCCTACCTCACCTCCCTTCTCTCCTTCTACTGCCCAGCCCGCACCCTCCGCTCCTCCACCACTAATCTCCTCACCGTACCTCGCTCTCGCCTGTCCCACCATCGACCCCCGGCCCACGTCATCCCCCGGGCCTGGAATGCCCTCCCTCTGCCCATCCACCAAGCTAGCTCTCTTCCTCCCTTCAAGGCCCTGCTGAGAGCTCACCTCCTCCAGGAGGCCTTCCCAGACTGAGCCCCTTCTTTCCTCTCCCCTCGTCCCCCTCTCCACCCCCCCGTCTTACCTCCTTCCCTTCCCCACAGCACCTGTATATATGTATATATGGTTGTACATATTTATTACTCTATTTATTTATTTATTTATTTATTTTACTTGTACATTTCTATCCTACTCATTTTATTTTGTTGGTATGTTTGGTTCTGTTCTCTGTCTCCCCCTTTTAGACTGTGAGCCCACTGTTGGGTGGGGACTGTCTCTATGTGATGCCAATTTGTGCTTCCCAAGCGCTTAGTAAAGTGCTCTGCACATAGTAAGTGCTCAATAAATACGATTGATTGATTGATTGATTGATTAATCCCCATTTTACAGATGAGGGAACCGAGGCACAGAGAAGTGAAGTGACTTGCCCAAAGTCACACAGCAGACAAGTGGCGGAGCCGGGATCAGAAGCCACGACCCCTGACTCCCAAGCCTGGGCTCTTTCCACTGCGCCACGCTGTGCAATAAGGGTCTGTTGGTGCTTGAAAATGGACAGGAGAGTTTGCGAATCTGCTTTGGTCTTTTCAGCCACATTCACAGGCCTGAGTATGATAGTAATAATGGTAGTTGTATTTGTTAAGCACTTAGCATGGGTCTAACACTGAGCTAAGCACCGAGTAGATACAGGTTAATCTGATCAGATATACTTGGATCTCCCAGTCTAAATAGGAGGGAGACTAGGTATTGAATTCCCATTTTACAGATGAGGAAACTGAGGCACAGAGAAGTTAGGCTACTTGTCCAAGATCACACAGCAAACAAGGAGCTTACAGGCTACAGGGGGAGACAAACCCGTTAGTGCAATATGTTGCCGAATTGTACTTTCCAAGCGCTTAGTACAGTGCTCTGCACACAGTAAGTGCTCAATAAATATGATTGAATGAATGAATGAATGTATGAACACAGGTCTGTCTCTTCCTGAAAACAATGCAGGAAGTTGTACAAACTTGCATTGGTCTTTTCAGCCACATTTACAGGCCTGAGTAGGACAATAATAATAATAGTTGTATTTGTTAAGAATTTACCATGTTCCTAGTTCCATTCTAAGCCCTGGGATAGATACAAGTTCATCAGGTTAGACACACTTGGGGCTCACAGTCTAAGTAGGAGGGAGAATAGGCATTGAATCTCTATTTTACATATGAGAAGCAGCGTGGCTCAGTGGAAAGAGCCGGGGCTTTGGAGTCAGTGGTCATGGGTTCAAATCCCGGCTCCGCCAATTGTCAGCTGTGTGGCTTCAGGCAAGTCACTTCGCTTCTCTGGGCCTCAGTTCCCTCATCTGTAAAATGGGGGTTAAGACTGTGATCCCCCCATGGGACAACCTGATCACCTTGTAACCTCCCCAGCACTTAGAACAGTGCTTTGCACATAGTAAGTGCTTAATAAATGCCATCATTATTATTATATGAGGAAATTGAGGAAGAGAGAAGTTAAGCAACTTGCCCAAGGTCACACAGCAGACAAGTGGTAGAGCTAGGATTAGAATCCAGGTCCTCTGACTTTCCTTTTCTAATTTTTTTAAAATTATGGTATTTGTTAAATGCTTACTATGTGCCAGGCATTTTCCTAAGCACTGGGCTAGATACAAGTTAATTCATTCATTCATTCAATCGTATTTATTGAGCGCTTACTGTGTGCAGAGAACTGTACTAAGCGGTTGGGAAGTACAAGTTGGCAACATATAGAGGCGCTCCCTACCCGTGGGACCACAGTGGGCTCACAGTCTAGACGGTGGGCTCACAGTCTAGAAGTTAAAAAGGTTGGACACAGTCCATGTCCCACATGGGGTTTACAGTCTTAATCCCCATTTTACAGATGAGGTAACTGAGGCCCAGAGAAGTGAAGTGACTAGCTCAAGGTCACACAGCAGACAAGTGGCAGAGCTGATATTAGAACCCAGGTCATTTTGAGAAACAGCGTGGCTCAGTGGAAAGAGCCCAGGCTTGGGAGTTAGAAGTCATGGGTTCTAATCCTGGCAGTGCCACTTGTGTGCTGTGACCTTGGGCAAGTCACTTAACTTCTCTGGGCCTCAGTTCCCTCCTCTGTAAAATGGGGATAAAGACTGTGAGCCCCACGTGGGACAACCTGATCACCTTATATCCTCCCCAGTGCTTAGAACAGTGCTCGGCACATAGTAAGTGCTTAACAAATGCCATTATTATTATTATTATTATTATTATTATGAGTGCCTGGACTCTTTCCACTGGGCCACACATGGATCTGTTAAATAATCTGAGTTACAGAACTTCACCCTCATCCCCTTTGGAGGATAAATGGGCCTTTCCCCCTGTGGGTGTGGAGCCTGGGCTGGGTCAAGGCCATCCAGTGCTTAGAACCGTGCTTTGCACATAGTAAGCACTTAATAAATGCCATCATTATTATTATTATTTGAAAATACAATTACTTTATTACCAGCTGTGTGGCGTATTAAACCAGTAAGAGGGCTGTTGAACTGGTTGGTCACTCCTGATCAAGTTCAGTTATATTAATGTTGTCACCCACTCCAGACTAGAAACTCCTTGTTGTATTCCTCCAAGCGCTTAGTACAGTGCTCTGCACACAATAAACACTCCATAAATATCAATGATTGATATAGTGTGTATGCTCCTTTTGGGCAGGAAATGTGTCTGTTGCTTCTGGAGTGCTTTCCCAAGTGCTTAGTACAGAATTCATCACTCAGTAGGCACTCACTAAATAGCTTCGTTGCTACTACAGCTGATATCCCCCCCCAAAAAGGAGAAAGGATTCTTTGAACCCATAGCATGTGAGTGTCTGAAGCTCTACCTCTTCAATCAGTGTTGTACACTCTGGGTGACTCCCTGAAAACTTATTGATGGGAGTGATTTGGGTGCTTTGGCTCAAAGAAGCCATGTTTTTTATAGCATTTATTAAAGGCTTACTATGTGCAAAGCACTGTTCTCAGCGCTGGGGAGGTTACAAGGTGATCAGATTGTCCCACGGGGGGCTCACAGTCTTAATCTCCATTTTCTAGATGAGGTAACTGAGGCCCAGAGAAGTGAAGTGACTTGCCCAAAGTCACACAGCTGACAATTGGCGGAGCCGGGATTTGAACCTATGACCTCTGACACGTGCGCGGCCGTTGGGCTTGCAGCCTCCCTGAACTGGTCCGAACTGGATCGGACCGGACCGGCCAAGAGGCCCGCACACCTTCACTCAATTCATTCCCAACTTGCATTTTATTCTATTTATTTTTATTCTGTTAATATGTTTTGTTTTGTTCTCTGTCTCCCCCTTCTAGACTGTGAGCCCGCTGTTGGGTAGGGACCGTCTGTAGATGTTGC
This sequence comes from Tachyglossus aculeatus, assembly GCF_015852505.1. Lineage (NCBI taxonomy): Eukaryota > Metazoa > Chordata > Mammalia > Monotremata > Tachyglossidae > Tachyglossus > Tachyglossus aculeatus. Next base: position 21,681,794 of record NC_052068.1, read on the forward strand.
CAACTTGTACTTCCCAAGTGCTTAGTCCAGTGCCCTGCACACAGTAAGCGCTCAATAAATGCGATTGAATAAAAATGAATGAATGACTCCAAAGCCCGTACTCTCTCCACTAAGCCACGCTGCTGGGCTCCGGAGACCTGGGATTCGGGGGTTCAGAGCCTTTCCCCTGATTCTCTGCATGACCTACCTCCTCTCTGAGGAAATAAATAAAGTCATAACGGCTATCAGCACCTGGGAAGGAGTTAACACAGGTGCTGAAGAGCGAGGGTTATTTGATTGTCTTGTCTGAGGCTCAGCAGTTTCGTGTTACTCCCAGTCCCACCTTCCAGTGCTCCCAGGAGTCACGGAGCACATTCCTGAAACTATAAAAGCCCAGCAATCAGCTACTTTCCCCTTCCTAAATCTGGCCCTCTCCACTCCACCACGGGCAACCAAACCCTGAGGGCTTGGTGGGAAGGGGGGCCGCTATTCTGGGAGGAGGGATTTGGCTAGGCACATTCAAAGGGAATTTCTGCTCTGGCCTTGTCTACATGTTTTGTTTTGTTGTCTGTACCCCCTTCTAGACTGTGAGCCCGTTATTGGGTAGGGGCCGTCTCTATATGTTGCCGACTTGTACTTCTCAAGCACTTAGTACAGTGCTCTACACACAGTAAGCGCTCAATAAATACGATTGAATGAATGGCCCAGGGAATTGGTTTTCCTTTGCCTTAGCTGTTATTTTGTTCTTCTGCTATAGCTTCTGTCTCTCAGGGTGCGTAGTGAGATTGTGCTAACACTGCAGCATATTCTCCTCAAAGGGGATTTATTCAGTTGTATTTGAGCACTTACTGGGTGCAAAGCACCGTCCTAAGTGCTTGGGAGAGTACAAGAGAGTACAGAGAAGCAGCATGGCGCAGTGGAAAGAGCATGGGCTTGGGTTCTAATCCTGAAACTGCCACTTATCAGCTGTGTGACTTTGGGCAAGTCACTTAACTTATCTGTGTCATAGTTACCTCATCTGGAAAATGGGGATTAAGACTGTGGGCCCCGTGTGGGACAACCTGATTACCTTGTATCTACCCAGCGCTTAGAGCAGTGCTTGGCACATAGTGAGTGCTTCACAAATACCAAAATTATTATTATTATTACAATATGACAGTGATAATAAACAGGCACATTCCCTGCCCACAATGAGCTTACAGTCTAGAGGTGGGGAGAGGTCACCTCTGCTTTGATTGTTCTAGTGCTAGTTGTAATTATAATGATAACTATGGTATCTGTTAAGCGCTTACTATGTGTCAGGCACTGTACTAAGTTCTGCTTTGGTTGTTCTAGCGCTAGTTGTAATTATAATTATATCTATGGTATCTGTTATGTGCTTACTATGTGTCAAGCACTGTACTAAGTTCTGCTTTGGTTGTTCTAGCGCTAGTTGTAATTATAATGATAACTATGGTATCTGTTAAGTGCTTACTATGTGTCAGGCACTATACTAAGTTCTGGGGTGGATACAAGCAAATTGGATTAGTTACAGTCCCTGTCCCACATGGGGTTCACAGTCCCAATTCCCCATTTTACAGATGGGGTAACTGAGTCCCAGAGAAGTGAAGTGACTTGCCCAAGGATACACAACAGACAAATGGCAGAGCTGGAATTAAAACCCAGGACCTTCTGACTCTCAGGCCCGTGCTCTAGCCACTATGCCACTCTGCTTCTCATCAACCTTGGTAAGCATTTTTTCCCTTGTGAAGCTCCTCACCAGCCTTGGTAAGCATGCTTTTCCCCGTCTCAACCTGCCCTGACCCCTAGGATGGGGGTTTCCAGCTGGAGTGAGGGGGACCTCAATTAACTTGTACTTCCCAAGCGCTTAGTACAGTGCTCTGCACACAGTAAGTGCTCAATAAATACGATTGATTGATTGATTGATTGACTGGGAATGCTGCTCCCCTCAGTGCTCCCTGACACAGTGCTTCCCACTCAAACCTACTAACCCCCAAGTAGCTGTGGGGTCAGCTCTCCCAAGGAGGGAAGCCCCTTCTCTCTCTGGCATGGACAGGTGTCTATGTGCTGAGGGGGGGAGGGGAGGTGCCATCTTTGACCCTTTTAGGAGCCTGGATCAGGTGATCCCCCGGCTCACTTGGTCTAGGCTATTGTCCCCAGGTATGGGACCAGGGTTCAGGTAATAATGATGGCATCTATTAAGTGCTTACTATGTGCAAAGCACTGTTCTAAGCACTGGGGAGGTTACAAGGTGATCAGTTTGTCATTCATTCATTCATTCATTCATTCAATCGTATTTATTGAGCGCTTACTGTGTGCAGAACACTGGACTAAGTACTTGGGAAGTACAAGTTGGCGACATATAGAGATGGTCCCTACCCAACAGCAGGCTCACAGTCTAGAAGGGGGAGGCAGACAACAAAACAAAACATGTTAACAAAATAAAATAAATAGAATTAATATGTACGAGTAAAATAAATAAATAAATAGAGTAATAAATACGTACAAACATATATACATATATACAGGTGCTGTGGGGAGGGGAAGGAGGTAAGGCAGGGGGGATGAGGAGGAGGGGGAGAGAAAGGAGGGAGCTCAGTATGGGAAGTCCTCCTGGAGGAGAGGAGCTCTCAGTAGGGCTTTGAAGGAATGTGGAACCATGGGGGGCTCACAGTCTCTATGCCCGTTTTACAGATGAGGTAATCAATCCATCAATCAATCATGTTTATTGAGCACTTACTGTGTGCAGAGCACTGTACTAAGCACTTGGGAAGTACAAGTTGGCAATATATAGAGACAGTCCCTACCCAACAGTGGGCTCACAGTCTAGAAGGGGGAGACAGAGAACAAAACCAAACATACTAACAAAATAAAATAAATAGAATAGATATGTGCAAGTAAAATAAATAAATAAATAGAGTAATAAATATGTACAAACATATATACATATATACAGGTGCTGTGGGGAAGGGAAGGAGGTAAGATGGGGGATGGAGGGGGGGACGAGGGGGAGAGGAAGGAGGGGGCTCAGTCTGGGAAGGCCTCCTGGAGGAGGTGAGCTCTCAGTAGGGCCTTGAAGGGAGGAAGAGAGCTAGCTGGGCGGATGGGCAGAGGGAGGGCATTCCAGGCCCGGGGGTTGACGTGGGCCGGGGGTCTATGGTGGGACAGGCGAGCACAAGGCACAGTGAGGAGATCAGTGGCAGAGGAGCGGAGGGTGCAGGGTGGGCTTGAGAAGGAGAGAAGGGAGGTGAGGTAGGAGGAGGCAAGGTGATGGAAAGCCTTGAAGCCCAGGGTGAGGAGTTTCTGCCTGATGCGCAGATTGATTGGTAGCCACTGGAGATTTTTGAGGAGGGGAGTAACATGCCCAGAGCATTTCTGGACAAAGATAATCCGGGCAGCAGCATGAAGTATGGATTGAAGTGGGGAGAGACACGAGGATGGGAGATCAGAGAGAAGGCTGATGCAGTAGTCCAGACGGGATAGGATGAGAGCTTGAATGAGCAGGGTAGTGGTTTGGATGGAGAGGAAAGGGCGGATCTTGGCAATGTTGTGGAGCTGAGACCGGCAGGTTTTGGTGACGGCTTGGATGTGAGGGGTGAATGAGAGAGCCGAGTCTAGGATGACACCAAGGTTGTGGGCTTGTGAGTCGGGAAGGATGGAAGTGCCGTCAACAGTGATGGGAAAGTCAGGGAGAGGGCAGGGTTTGGGAGGGAAGACAAGGAGTTCAGTCTTGGACATGTTGAGTTTTAGGTGGCGGGCAGACATCCAGATGGAGATGTCCTGAAGGCAGGAGGAGATGCGAGCCTGGAGAGAGGGGGAGAGAGCAGGGGCAGAGATGTAGATTTGGGTGTCATCAGCATAGAGATGATAGTTGAAGCCATGGGAGTGAATGAGGTCACCAAGGGAGAAAGTATAGATCGAGAACAGTAGGGGACCAAGAACTGAACCTTGGGGAACCCCCACAGTAAGGTGATGGGAGGGGGAGGAGGAGCCTGCAAAAGAGACTGAGAATGAACGACCAGAGAAATAAGAAGAGAACCAGGAGAAGACAGAGTCTGTGAAGCCAAGGTTGGATAGCGTGTTGAGGAGAAGGGGGTGGTCCACAGTGTCGAAGGCAGCTGAGAGGTCGAGGAGGATTAGGATATAGTATGAGCCATTGGATTTGGCAAGCAGGAGGTCATTGGTGACCTTTGAGAGGGAAGTTTCCATGGAATGTAGGGGACGGAAGCCAGACTGGAGGGGATCGAGGAGAGAGTTGTTGTTGAGGAATTCGAGGTAGCGCATGTACACAACTCGTTCAAGGAGTTTGGAAAGGAATGGTAGAAGGGATATGGGGCGATAACTAGAAGGTGAGGTGGGGTCAAGAGAGGGTTTTTTTAGCATGGGAGAGACATGGGCATGTTTGAAGGCAGAGGGGAAAGAACCAGTGGAGAGTGAGAGGTTGAAGATGGAAGTTAAGGAGGGGAGAAGGGATGGAGCGAGGGATTTCATGAGATGAGAGGGAATGGGGTCAGAAGCACAGGTGGCCGGAGTAGCACTTGAGAGGAGGGAGGCAAGCTCCTCTGAGGATACTGCTGGGAAGGATGGGAGAGTAGCAGAGAGTGTTGAGAGCTGGGGGGTTGGAGAAGCGGGGGGAGTGACTTTGGGGAGGTCGGACCTGATGGATTTACTTTTGTTAATGAAGTAGGAGGCCAGATCGTTGGGGGTGAGGGAAGGAGGAGGGGGAGGAACCGGGGGCCTGAGAAGGGAGTTGAATGTACGGAAGAGCTGAAGGGGATGATGGGCATGGGTGTCAATAAGGGAGGAGAAATAGTTTTGTCTGGCAGAGGAGAGGGCTGAGTTAAGGCAGGAAAGGATAAACTTGAAGTGAACGAGGTTGGCATGGTGTTTAGACTTTTGCCAGCAGTGTCCGGCTGCTCGAGCATAAGACCGAAGGAGGCGGACAGTGGCAGTGATCCAGGGCTGTGGGTTAGTGGTACGAGAGCGGTGAAGGGAAAGGGGAGCAAGTGAGTCTAGCTGAGTAGAAAGGGTAGAGTTGAGAGCAGTAATCTGATCATCAAGACTGGGTAGAGAGGAGAGGGAGGTGAGGTGGGGTGTGAGGCGCTCACTGAGGCCCAGATAAGTGAAGTGACTTGCCCAAAGTCATACAGCTGACAACTGGCGGAGCTGGGATGTGAACACATGACCTGCGATTCCAAAGCTCAGGCTCTTTCCACTGAACCAAGCTGTTCATGTCCCAGATTCTCATCCAGTCAGTGGTATTTATTGAGCGCTTACTATGTGCAGAACACTGTACTAAATGATTGGGAGGGTACAATATAATAGACACATTCCCTGCCCCGAGCAGAATTCGAGTCAGGGCATGTGGATGGGTCCCCTTCCTCCCCTTCTCCATCCCCATTGCCTTACCTCCTTCCCTTCCCCACAGCACCTGTATATATGTATATATGTTTGTACGTATTTATTACCTTATTTATTTGTTTATTTATTTATTTATTTTACTTGTACATATTAATTCTACTTATTTTATTTTGTTAATATGTTTTGTTTTGTTCTCTGTCTCCCCCTTCTAGATTGTGAGCTCACTGTTGGGTAGGGACCGTCTCTATATGTTGCCAACTTGTAGTTCCCAAGCGCTTAGTACAGTGCTCTGCACACGGTAAGCACTCAATAAATACGATTGAATGAATGAATGAATCTGGGACCAAACTTAGGGGATGGCGAGATCTGTTTGGTTGTTTTTCTTGGTCGCCAAGCCTGGCACTGTTTTCTTTAATCCATAACTGTCTGCTGGGACCCAGGACAGGAATCTAGCCAGGGAAATCATCTGGATAACTGAAGCCTAAAAATGCACTTTGATTGGAATGATCTGGGGAAAAATTAACATTCGAGTCGGGGGATGTGGATGGGTCCTTCCAGGACCAGCCTTGGGGGGACAGCGAGATCTGTTTGATTGTTTTTCTTGGTCGCCAAGCCTGGAACTGTTTTCCCAAATCTATGACTGTCTGCTGGGACCCAGGACAGGAATCCAGCCAGGGAAATCATCTGGATAACTGAAGCCTAAAAATGCACTCTGATTGGAATGATCTGGAGAAAAATAAACAAAAACTTCACCTGCTCAAAATATCCCAGTGACAAATTCAGTAGGAGTAGTAGGGGACTGGATGAGTCAGAGGATTGTCCTTAGGTCGGGGGAGTGGGGCCCAGTTAGAGGGAACTAAACTTCCAGAGAACCAAGAGCATAGGCAGCCCTGCCTATGACTGTCTGCTGGGACCCAGGACAGGAATCTAGCCAGGGAAATCATCTGGATAACTGAAGCCTAAAAATGCACTCTGATTGGAATGATCTGGAGAAAAATAAACAAAAACTTCACCTGCTCAAAATATCCCAGTGACAAATTCAGTAGGAGTATTAGGGGACTGGATGTGTCAGAGAATTGTCCTTGGTTGGGGGGAGTGGGGCCCAGTTAGAGGGAACTCAATTTCCAGAGAATCAAGAGCATAGGCAGCCCTGAGAATGAGCGATGGGTGCTACTCATGGGGTTGCTTGAGGTCACATCCTTCAGCCTCTGGTTCCATGTTTTCTAAGGATAAGCTGGAAGGGAAGCAATGGGGTGTCTTCATTCAATCATATTTATTGAGCGCTTACTGTGTGCAGAGCACTGCATTAAGCGCTTAGGAGAATACAATATAACAGACAAATTCCCTGCCCACATCAAATTTACAGTGTAGAGGGGGAGACAGACATTAATATAAATAAATTACAGATATGTACATAAATGGACTAACGTGGCTACTGCTGAGAGGTAGGGGGTGGAGAGGGGTCCCCTCCCTTGCCTCGTTCATTCATTCACTCATTCATTCTGACAAGGTCCTGGGGACCTCCGGCAGCATGGGGCAAGGCTGCAGGTTTGGTTCTGCCAATTGAATTTCTGTCAGCGAAGATGATTTTTGAGCAGGAAATACCTCTATTCTGCAATCATTTGTGGGTGCTGTGAAGTCCCTGTAATTCCCTTTCCTGTCGAGCTTTCGTAAAGGATGATGATTACCTGGTGCTCTGAATGGGAAATGGAGAGATGAATCCGGAAATGGAGAGCAGCCTGGAGCCAGCAGCTTCCTGCCCCTGTATGATGGAACAAGTCTTCTCGCTCTCCTCCTCCTCCTCCTCCTTCCTTTATCTCTTCCCCACTCCCTTCTCTCCCTCCCGGCACAGTGTTATTGGTTGGTGAGGTGAAATTCCTGAGGCCTGGGCACCTGCAGGTCCTGGAAAAGCTGTTCAAGGGGTCCATGGCCACACTTTTGGGGATCTGGCAGGAACTTCATTGACTCTACTGTCTCCTTGGAGGTGAGGGGTCTGTCCTGGGATGCCCGGGTTCTCTCTGACCAATGGGAGTTTAGCCCTGGGTGCTCTTCATTAGTGTACAGTCTTAGAGGATGCTACTCAATTCTAAGCTTCTTCATTAGTAGACATGATCCCTGCTGTTGAGGAGCTTCTGATCCAGTGTGGAAGACAGATACTAAATTATAGGTAGAAGGAATAAAGAGATGGACTCAAGTGAATAGCTAAGTCCTTAGGTGATGAGGAAGTGCTGAAGATGCAGAAGTGGGTCAAATAGGGTCGGGAGATGACAGAATAACTGAGGAAGGCCTCCTGGAGGAGGTGTGATTTCAGAAGAGCTTTGAAGATAGTAAAAGCAGTGGTCTGACAGTTGTGAAAGGGGAGGGAGTTTTTATGACTCCCCCAGACTGACCCCCCTCCCCCCAGACTGAGCCCCCTCCTTCCTCTCCCCCTCATCCCCCTCTCCATCCCCCCGGTCTTACCTCCTTCCCTTCCCCACAGCACCTGTATATATGTATATATGTTTGTACATATTTATTGCTCTATTTATTTATTTTACTTGTACATATCTATTCTATTTATTTTATTTTGTTAATAAGTTTGGTTTTGTTCTCTGTCTCCCCCTTCTAGACTGTGAGCCCACTGTTGGGTAGGGACTGTCTCTATATGTTGCCAACTTGTACTTCCCAAGCGCTTAGTACAGTGCTCTGCACAAAGTAAGTGCTCAATAAATACGATTGATTGATTGATTGATGGTATTTATTAGGTGCTTACTATGCACCAGGCACTGTACTAAGCACTGGGATGGACAGGTACAAGAGCATCAGGTTGGATCAAGCGCTTAGTACAGTGCTCTGCACACAGTAAGTGCTCAATAAATACGATTGAATGAATGAATACAGTCCATGTCCCACATGGGACTCGCAGACTTAACTCCCATTTTACAGATGAAGTGAAAGAGGCAGAGAAGTTAAGTAACTTGCCCAAGGTCACACAGCAGACAATAGGTGGAGCAGGGATTAGAACCCAGGTCATTCTGACTCTCTGGCCCGCAATCTATCCACTGGGCCATGCTGCTTCTCAACTGCTGAGATTGTTGAATCAGTTTCTTCACTGGTCTCCCTACCTTCTGCCTCTCCCCACTTTGGTCTTTATGACACATTACTGCATGGATCACTTTCCTGCACGCAACTGTATGCTCAGCACACAACTCTCAACTCCTTAATACACCTTCAGTGGTTACCCATCTCTCTTCATATCAAGCAGAAACTCTTTGCCATTGACTTCAAGGCTCTCCAGCAATCAATCAGTGGTATTTATTGAGCACTCACTGTGTGCATTGCACTGTACTAAGCACTTGGTAGAGTTGATAGATGTGAGTTGGTAGACGTGATCCCTGCCCAAAAGGAGCTTAAAATCGACATGGGAAACTTAGAGCCTACTAAATCTCTCCATCTTACATCAATCAATTGTATTTATTGAGTGCTTACTATGATCAGAGCACTTTATTAGTGCTTGGGAGAATACAGTACAGTAGAGTTCCTTGTCCACATCAGTTCTATTCACTTACTAGATTTTTTGCTTACTTCACGTTCACATAACTGTACCTCACACTTGAGTTTCACATCTCCAACCCTTCACTCATGCCCTTCAAGCCTGAAATTCCCTCCATCTCCTTAATCACCACTCTCCCCATCCTCCAAGCCCTACTAAAATCTCACAAGGAAGTCTTCCCCGGTTGACTCACAGAACCCGGTCACGTCAACCCACCCCTCCACGCTTACATATTTATGCATATTTTTATTTGTTTATTCAACTATTTAATCAAAAATTTCACCCTGATCTATACATAGCACTTCCTGTTATCTCCTTATTCTTCCTCCTTCACCCAGTATTTGTAAATTACTTTGCCCATCCATCCTATTACACTGTAAGCTCTTGACAGGCAGCGATAGTGTATCTTGTTCCTCTTGAATTCTTCCAAGCATGCATATAGCACTCAACAAATATCACTGGTGATCATGATGCTAGCTGTTAGTGATGGGGGCAGGGGTGTCCTGGTATGAGAGGGGTGACGACCTCTGGGATTTTGGACAGGATGGGGAATAGGGTAGAAAGTGCCTCTACCTTGCCGACTTCATCTCCGGCCCCAACTCTCTCCTGACCCATCGAAATGACCGAAAGTTGCCCGAACTTCCCCTACTCCCCTACAGCCCATGGACAGCATTTGGATACCTGCCATCTCACAGGCCAACATTTCTTAAATATCCTGTGCAGAGCCACTCAGATCCTATTATAACCCTCAGTTTTCACTCCATCAGAACTTTCTCATTTTCTTTTCAAGTTTGCTCTTTCATATTTGATCTCAGCTCAAAGGACAATTTGTTTAGAGTTGGAATATAAACTTGATGGTGCACTCTGGGGCGATTGCGAGTTGGAAAATGTCACTCCCATCTATAAAACTTTCAACTTGGCATCAGCTGCTCTCAGTGAAGATTTCTCACTTCATCAAGTTTGGCAAATAACACGAAAGGGATAACTGGTGTAAGAGCTCTTAGCAAGTAAGTTGTTCCTGTGAGAGAGGGGATTCCGGGAAGGGTCTAGTTAAGTCATGGCCCCAGGGAGTGTGGCATGAGCAGTGCTTGCAAAAGCCACAACCTATGCTTCCAGTTTTTCTGCCTCTTCTGAGCAGTGTGAAAATGGACACAAAAAACTTGGGGCAACTTTGACATCTCTCTGCCTCATCTTCCCATTTTTCCTTCTAAAAATGGAAATTACAGGCCTAAACCTTTGCAAGGAAACATTCAGATTCAGAATTTTGAGCACCCCTCCCCGGAACCCAGCAAGTGTCATAAGCTACTGAATGCATGTGCAGCATCACCTTTACCTCCTCACATTTTCAGATTTTAAATTTGTGGGTCTCGAATTAGCCTTTAGCAGCTGAAGTGGAATGGAATATATAACTTGCTCAGACATAACTTTGAAACGACTGTGTTCTGAGAATAATGAGAACTGAGAAGAGAAGATCTCAAATCAGAGTTACCATGCAGTTGGGATGCCTCTGAAGGCAGACTGGTTCTTCCCAGATCCCAATTTAAGGACTCTCTTGGGCTTTATCACACCCAAACCAGAGCCAGAGGTCCAGGCTCCCACACCACCTTCTCCCCCTCACTCTCCTGCAATGAAGGCTCCATGCCGTAGCTTCTCAGCTTTCATTTCTTTTCTCCAAGCCAACGACTTCAGGGACTCCATTTTATTCCATTTCTCCTAATTATACCCTCTCATGTCATGCACAGCGCTTTTTGCTCCCTCGTTGGACTTATCCACCCCAAAAGACATGCCCCCAATTATCACAGTCCCATTCACTCAGAGGATGTGTGTGTGTGTGCGCGCGCATGTGCGTGTGTGTGTGTGTGTGTTTGAGAGAGAGAGAGAGAGAGAGATATTTAGTTCTTTTCATCTTTTCTAATTTTGCATTGTGCCTGCTGGTACCTCAGAACAGTGCTTTGCACATAGTAAGCACTTAATAAATGCCATTATTATTATTATTATTATTATTACCTTGTTTTGGCATTTCATCTCCAAATTTCCTCCAACCTAAGGTGATCTTTCTGGTCCTGTGGCTGCCAAAAAAAAAAAGACTGTGACATTTTGGTGAGATCTCTTCAGAAACAGACAGAGAGACTGACGAGCCTCTGGTCTGAAGGAAAAGTAACATCACCCACAATGACATGATCAACCCTAGTAAGACTGCCCTCTCCATTTAGTTTCTTTAGCCCCTTTTAGGTATTCAGGAGATAAGGGCTCTCTGGCCCTTCAGACTGTTAGATAAGCTACCCCCAACAAGCTCTCCACTTTTTCCCCCTCCAACGTGGCTTGTGCCAGGACAGCCTGCTCTCCAACAGTGCAGCAGATGGACGGGAGAATTTACATGCTGCAAGTGGTTCTTTCCTGCTCTGCCCTTGGCATGACCCTGTCTTGCTCAAGATATCCTAGGCACCTTCTGCATCCTTATGAGCTCACTCTCTCTGCATACTGGGGCGAGGTGGAGGGGGGTGGAAGGAAAAGCAGGACAAAAGCAGGCTCATTATCTCATTAATTTTCACCACCACCCACTCACTAATCCTTAAAGCAACTGGAGACAACAGCGTCAGTCTGCTCAAGGTGGACTGAGGAGAAATTCCAGAATATTTAACTCCTAGTCCAGTGTCACACCCTCCACCCCCAGTTTATTATTCACCTCCCCACCAGCCCTGCCACGTTTTCACTATTCAATAGCATCCTGAATTCATGCCTCATTCCCAAGAGCTTCAGTTTCACTTAGCTCAGCCTTTCGAAACAGACAACCCTTTCTCATTAATTTTTGTCAGGTTGGATTAATGGCATTTTCCCTTTCTGCTTCGCATTGTGAACTATCTTGCTTATATTTTCAACTGCTCTTGGTCCCCTTGAATTCATTCCTCCGTCCTTCCTGGCAATTATAGCACTTCCAAATTTAGTATCATCTACACATCTCACCCTCACGGATGTTCACAACATTCCTTTCACATCTCGTTAATGAAGATGATAAATAGGACCAGACTCAGACTCCCATCCCCTGGCAGCCCTTATAAGGCACCCTTTATTGTCCCCTGTGTACTACCCTCCTGCCAGATTTCTGTTCCATGGCAGTCCAGACTCACTCAGACTTCTGGGGGATTTGTAGATACCGCAGATCTCTTCCCAATTGTTTTTTTTTTTTTTGCCTTGTGTTTTGTTTTTCAGCGACTCTCTTGGGTTTCAGATGTCTATTGAACGTGTTTGTGCATCTTGTTTCAGTGCCTTAGGGAAGTCCTGTTGGGTCTGGCAGGAGGGGTATCACTGTATCACTGCAGGAAAATAACCTGGGGGTGTGTGTGTGTGTGTGTGTGTGTGTGTGTGTGTGTGTGTGTGTGTGTGTGTGTGTGCGTGTGTATGTGTGTCCCCAGAAAGCTCATTCTTCATCCTCTTGGAAGAGTTCAGTAAATCCACAATCAGACCACAGAGTTTCAGGCTCTCTCGCCACATTTTTCCCTTCCCTCACATCCGCTCTGCTGTTTGTATTCTTTCAGTCCTGACTACAGGAAGTCCTCCCTCTCCTCACTCTTTCCTCTTTGTTCATTCCTCTTTGACTTGCACTGCCTTTTCCCCTGTCTCCTTTTCAGGGTGTGCAGGATCGTTTTCTCTCATCTCCTTCCAGAGCTCATGCTTTCCAACTGTTCCAGGGGTCCTTTTCTTCCTGCTACTGTGGCTCTGTCTTTGGAAATTCTTGAATTGGTCCCAGATTGGAGAAAGAGAGCCCTGAATCACTTGGTGGATTTGCTTTGATGTCATTTTGTAAGTCAATTCAGATAAATCAGAACACTCATGGATTTATGACAAAAGCATCAGAGCCAGACATTTGTACAAGCCCTGGATTGTCCCAGAGCCAAATGGGGTTGGATCATCATCTTTAGTCCTCTCAACCCCAAACATTAGAGCCAATTACCACAGTATTTCTTTGAGAACATTCACATCCCATAACATTCCATAGAAAATTTTGTCCTAAAAGCAAAATAACTTGGATTCACACTAGTTCTTTCTTGCTAAGAACTCCTTGAATTTTCACACATTACCACAATTTATCCACTCATCATTATTATTCCTATTTTCAGGTTGGAGAAATTGTGGTGAGTCTGAGGGCTTTGCTAGTAGGCACATGACCAACAGGACCAGCTTTGGTAGAAAAACCCAGGCCCTGTGATTCCAAATCTAGCGCTCTTGCCACTGAGCCTTTTTTGCCAGAAAGAGCAATTCGTAGTTCTCTTTTCTCCACTCTAAGTAAACATCGGAGGAAACTACCAGGCCCCATCACAACTTCATCCAGTCAGGAACAAAAGATGCTTACAGGTCGTTACCTGATGCCAAATCACTGTACTCTTTCTGGTCCTCAGTTTCCTCATCTGTAGTTGGAGAAGCAGCGTAGCTTAGTGGAAGGAGCAGGGGCGTGGGAGTCAGAAGTCGTGAGTTCTAATCCCAGCTCTGCCACTTGTCAGCTGTGTGATTTTGGGCAAGTCACTTCACTTCTCTGTGCCTCAGTTACCTCATCTGTAAAATGGGGATTAAGACTGTGAGCCCCACGTGGGACAACCTGATCACCTTGTATCTACCCCAGCACTTAGAACAATGCTTGGCACATAGTAAACCCTTAACAAATACCCTAATAATTATTATTATCTGTAAAATGGGACTAACAATATCTGTAACCAACCCACCCACATGAAGGCCTGACAAGAGGAATAAAATAATGGTCTGAAAGAGTATTGCTGTTAGCTCCTCATACTAAAGATAATCACTGCCTCACTAGAAATGCCAGTTCTTGGCTGGTATTTTTCAGGGAAGGGAAAGTGATGCTTGGGCTATCCTAGTGGAAAGTGTGGCATCAAAAGTTGGAGTTATTGCCCGGTGAGATTCACAGGGCTCCCAGATTTACATATCTCTAATTAGAATGCCTTTTTCCTTTAGTACAAGCTCTGCAGAGTCACAGACAGGTATTGATTAAGCATCAGCAATTCTGACTGTGTGTGTGTGTGTTTGTGTGTGTATGTGAGTGAGTGAGAGAGAGAGAGAGAGAGAGTATGTGTGCGAAAGAGAGCAGGAGAGAGAGCCTCCATTTCCCAGGGGTGTCAGAGCAGAGAAGATCTCAGACGAAGGACGTGTGGAAACTGCAGGAAGAGGGGTTCCAATCCGAACACGAGACGGTGTCAGCATTAGAGTAATGATGCTAACCTACTGGTTTAACTTCTTTAAGCTATCATTTACCAGGATGATCCCCGTTAGGTTATGCGTGGTGAGCCATGGGGAGCGGGAGTGAAGAAATACAAAAGGAAGAGGGGACATTGGTGAGACAGAGAGAGGAGAGACAAAAGCTAGAAAGAGGAGTGAAAGCGGAGAGGTGAGGGTCGGCAATAGCCCAGAGGCCTAGAGACCACTGGGCGCTCTTCCTCCCGCACAGCGCTTAGGGCCCCGCAAGCTCTGACCCCGGGTGTCCCCAGACCCCCAAGTAGTTTTCTCTGGGCTGTCGCTGAGTCGGGACAGGATCGGGGCAGGGGCAGGCCAGGGTCAGGTCAGGGCCGGGGCCGCCTCCCGGGAGAAGCAGCGTGGCTCATTGGAAAGAGCCCGGCTTTGGGAATCAGAGGTTGTGGGTTCTAATCCCGGCTCCGCCACTTGTCAACTGTGTGACTTTGGGCAAGTCACTTGACTTGTCTGGGCCTCAGTTACCTCATCTGTAAAATGGGGATGAAGACTGTGAGCCCCACGTGGGACAACCTTATTACCTTGTATCTCCCCCAGAGCTTAGAACGGTGCTTGGCACATAGTAAGCGCTTAACAAATACCATTATTATTATTCTCCCCCGGGACTCGGTGCGGAGGAGGAGCAGGCGGGGCCGCCGGGCGGGGCGGGGGAAGCTCTCTCTCCTCGGCTCACCGATCCCCTCCCCCGGGGCTGGGGTGGGGAGGGGGGCTTCTGGAGTTGCTGAGTCTGGGGGCTGGGACGTCCAGGCCCCTCCTCCTGCGGCCGCCGCAGCTCTTCCAGCTCCTCGGAGCTCTGCGGCGGCCAGGAAACCGGGCGCCGCTGCGGGCTGCGCCCCGCAAGCTCTCGTTCCCGGGTCCGGGCCAGGATCAGAACTGAGGACAGAGCCACCAGCACCGCGGAGAGCATCCTCCAGCATCCTCCCTCATCCTCCAGCATCCTCCAGCATCCTCCAGCATTCTCCAGCATCCTCCCACATCCTCCAGCATCCTCCAGTATCCTCCAGCATCCTCCCACATCCTCCAGCAACCTCCAGTATCCTCCCGCATCCTCCAGTATCCTCCCTCATTCTCCCTCATCCTCCCGCATCCTCCAGCATCCTCCCTCATCCTCCCTCATCCTCCAGCATCCTCCCTCATCCTCCCACATCCTCCAGCATCCTCCCTCATCCTTCCACATCCTCCAGCATCCTCCTTCATCCTCCCTCATCCTTCAGCATCCTCCTTTATCCTCCCGCATCCTCCAGCATCCTCCCACATCCTTCAGCATCCTCCCGCATCCCCCAGCATCTCCGCAGAGCTGGTCCTTGGCCTGTCCAGCACGACGGACAGCGTCTAGCTCCGCTCCGCCCGAATATGGCCACCGAGGTAAGGGGAGATGAGCCCCCTCGGCCTTGCCCACCGCCCCGTCCCCCCGCAACCCCTTCCCGGGGCTGGGGTGGCACTCAGGGACAAAGCTCGGGCCTCGGGGCTGACTTGGAGGGAGGGGAAGGGAAGGAAAACCGCCGGCCAAAGGCGGAGGAAGGGGTGGAGAGAAAACCAGAGAGGGAACCCCCACCTCAGCATTCCCCCGTTCCCCGGGGGTTCCGCCCCCGAGGAGTCCCACACCTCCTCCCTCACCACTTGTTGGCAAGGGAACCGCCGACTGTCGCCTCTTCCAGGGTCCCCGGCTTGGCTTTCCAGGAGAAAGGCTGCAGGAGCTGCGAGCGAGGTCGAATAATAATAATAATAAGAAGAAGAGTAGTATTTGTTAAGCGCTTACTATGTGCCAAGCACTGTTCTAAGCACTGGGGTAGATACAGAGTAATCGGGTTGTCCCACGTGGGGCTCACAGTTTCAATTCCCATTCTGCCGATGAAGTAACTGAGGCACAGAGAAGTTAAGTGGCTTGCCCAAGGTCACACAGCAGACAAATGGCAGAGCCGGAATTAGAACTCTCGACCTCTGACTCCCAAGCCCGTCTCCTTTCCACTAAGCCAGGGTATTTGTTAAGCACTTACTCTGTGCCAGGCACTGTACTATGCGCTGGGGTGGACATAAGAAAATCGGGGTGGACACAGGTCCTGTCCCACGTAGGGCTCATAATTTCCGTGGCTTAGTGGTAAGAGCACAGGCTTGGGAGCCAGAGATTGTGAGTTCTAATCCCGCCTCTGCCACTTGTCAGCTGTGTGACTTTGGGCAAGTCACTTAACTTCTCTGTCCCTGTTAACCTCATCTGTAAAATGGGAATTAAAACTGTGAGCCCCACATAGGGCATCCTGATTACCTTGTATCTTCCCCAGCGCTTAGAACAGTGTTTGGCACATAGTAAGTAAGAGCTTAACAAATATCATTGTTATTATTATTATTATTATTTTACAGATGAGGGAACTGGAGCACAGAAGAGTGAAGTGACCTGCTCATGGTCACACAGCAGACAAGTGGTCAAGCCAGGATTAGAACCCCTGATCTTCTCACTCCCAGACCTATGGTCTATCCACTATGCCACACTCCTTCTTATTTCTGGCCTCGGATGAGAAGTGGGGGAGGAAGGGGTGCGGGGGAGGGGAAGCAGGGCTCTCCATCACCAGTAGCCAGGCTTACCTCCACGCGTTGCTATGCGGTGTACTCGCCCATGGGCTCAGTCATTCTGAAGTTGTTCCAAGAGGAAGCTGTCTCTCAGTACCTTTTCCTGATCTTTTGAGAGGGGCAGGGATGTGGGGAGGAAAGGAAAGTTCAGAGAGCCCCCAGCTTGAGAGCCAAAGCTTCAATTCTCAGGGGTAGAATTCCAGGGGGAAAGGCCTTCTGCACTGCCAAATGCCACCCTAGCCTGTTCCTGCCAGGCAGTCCCTCCTGAGGAAATTTCTCCCTTTCTATCCTGCCCTTCACCGACTGGCAGCTCCATGGATGCAGTTCTAGGACAGCTGGGCGGTCAGCCCCAGGGGGGCCTCTGTGAGATCGATTCCCCAGCAAATGAGGTGAAGTTGTCCTCCTCCCTAGGCAGAACAGAGTCTGCTGCATCTCTAGGCCAAGGGAGGACTTTGGTGTCCAGAAGGTTCGCTTATGCACATTACCCCTCTTCACCTTCACTCATTCCAACCTATAAGCAAACTGGCAATGTAGTCTCCTTCCTTTGTGGGTTTGGAAACTTAGGCACAGGAAAGTCCCTTCCTCAGGTTGTACCAATGAGTCAATTCCAGACGTTCCCTTTTGCCATTCCAGCTTCCGGTGAGTCCAAGGATATCAGGATTCTGAGATTCTCTTCCTGGTTCTCCACTGACCTAGAGAAAACCACGTGCCCCTGTCTCTCTAGCCCTGGGTGGGTTCCCGACTTTGGGGAGGCTTGGGAATTAATGTGGGAAGACACACTGGGCTGTGCCGGTAAGGAGTGAGGCGTCAATACTAAATGTGATTCATATTATTCCTTGCAGAATGAGGTAGATGCAGGCCATGGCTTTTGGGGGACAGTTTGGTGAGGATAAAGGCAGTCCCTTGATGAGGGACTATGACCCCAAAGAAAAGCTGAAATCAGAGGGAGCATTGGAAGTGGCCTCAGGAGGAAATGACGGGGACGATGTCTTGAGGTGTGACTTGGAGGATTGGAGGGAGAAGCACCTCTACATTCTATGAACACCCCAGGACACACCCCCAAACCTTAGTTCTAGGCTACCAATGGAGGAAATGAAAATATCAGGAAAACATGGCGGGGCTAAATGTGGAGGTTAGTCTGTCCTTTGGTTGGACAGTCAGAGCTGGCCGGAGGAATTACGATAGAACCCCAAGAGCCCTGGCAGGCAGCTTCAGGGAGAAGGGTTGGATAAGAAATGGCTTGGGTGGGAATGTCTCCTCCGGTCTTTGAGTCCCTGTACCTTGGCTGGTGGGAGGGGTTATAAGGAAGCATGAGGATGGGGGAAGGGAGACAGTGGAGGAGAGGGATGGGAAGAGTCCTCTGCTTTAAATTGACCTGATTAAGGAGGAATTTAATGAACACATTTCAGTGCAGCAAACTGCAGTGAATGTATGTCATGGGCAGTCGGGGCCCTCCCTGCTGAGTAAGAGAGTAATGAACTGTTGCCTCTGGAGAGAACAAGGAACTGTGGTGAAGCCCCTCTACCCAATTTCCAAAAGTCTTGTGAGATCTCACAATATTCTTTCTTTCTTTCTTTCTTTCTTTCTTTCTTTCTTTCTTTCTTTCTTTCTTTCTTTCTTTCTCTCTTTCTCTCTTTCTCTCTCTCTTTCTCTCTCTCTTTCTTTCTTTCTTTCTTTCTTTCTTTCTTCCTTTCTTTCTTCCTTTCTTTCTTCCTTTCTTTCTTTCTTCCTTCCTTCCTTTCTTTCTTCCTTTCTTTCTTTCTTTCTTTCTTTCTTTCTTTCTCTCTTTCTTTCTCTCTTTCTTTCATTCTTTCTTTCTCTCTTTCATTCTTTCTCTCTTTCTCTCTTTCCTTCCTTCCTTCCTTCCTTCCTTCCTTCCTTCCTTCCTTCCTTCCTTCCTTCCTTCCTTCCTTCCTTCTTATCATATTTATTGAGTGGTTACTGTATGCAGAGCACTATACTAAGCGCTTGGGAAAGTACAATACAACAATAAACAGTGATATTCCTTGCCCACAACCAGCTCACAGTCTTAAGTTGAGAAGACAGACATCAATACATCTAAATAAAATTACAGATATGTACATATGTGCTTTGACGCTGGGAGGGGGGAAGAGCAAAGGGATAAATAAAATTACAGATATGTACATAAGTGCACCCATACTTGTCACCATATCTGACACCAAAAGTCACCAATCAATCAATAAATGGTATTTATTGAGTGTTTACTATGTGAAGAGCACTGTACTAAGTGCTTGGGAAAATGTGAGACAACAGAGGTGGTAGATATGATCCTTGCCCACAAAGACCTTATAACTTACAGGGGAAGATAGATATTAAAATAGATTAGGGAAGAGGAAATAGTGGTGTATAAGAATATTTACAGAAATATTGTGGGGCTGGGGTGAGCATCATCATTACTACCACCACTACAAGCATTTTTTTACTGCTTGCATTATAATAATGATGGTATTTGTTAAGCACTTACTATGTGCCAAGCATTGTGGAAAACCTTGCGCTAAACTCTGGGGAGAATACAGAGAAATAAATTAAGGCCCGACTCTCAGCATACAGAGGAGAGGGCCAGGCACAAAAGGAAAGATCAGTGGATACTGTCCCTCTAAGCTGATCCATCTCAGTCTCCAGGAGGCCCTGGTGTTGCGCTAAACACCACCCCCATTCACTCCTTCAGTTGGATGGAATGGAATAGTTTTCTAATGAGCTTGGGATTGGAAGTTCGTTCATGCATCCTGTCTGACTGCACCAAACCCTGCTGCTGGGGGATGTCCATTAACTCCAACCCCCTAGAGTCCAAACCTGCCTCCAGTTCATGCTTTCCTTGTAACAGGATGAAGTTGTGGATGTGTAACTCACAGGGCCAGAGATCCGGGATACAAGCTGCCTTCCCCAGGCTAGACAGCTTCCCAACCCTTCCTTCCATTCACACCCTCCCAGGCCCTGCCGCCTGATAATTGGTGCTAACAGACTTCTTGAGGTGTTTTTCCTTTCTATTTCAGGCTAATTGCTTCAAGGCAATGCTCTTGCTCAGCTAAGAGCCCAGGGGCAGGTGGGAAGTCTGGCCTGTAAAGGTCGGTGAGAGATGAGAGGCTCAATTCATGGTGTCAGCTATAAACCTCTCCCTCAGGAAAATCCAGGAATGCTCTCCAGAGCCTCCTGCCACAACAGTGGGGGCTGCTCTCATGGAAAGATGTTTGAGGGGAGATGCAGAGATACATAATAATTGTGGTATTTGTTAAGCAGTTAGTATGTGCTAAGCACTGTACTAAATACTGTGATAGATTCAATATAACTAGGTCTACTTGGGGCACACAGTCTAAGTAGGATGGAGAAAAGGTATCGAATCCCCATTTTGCAGATGAGGTAACAGAGGCACAGAGAAGTTAAGAGACTTGCCCAAGGTCACAAAGCAGACCAGTGGCAGAGCCAGGATTAGGACCCAGGTCCTTCTGACTCTCAGGCCTGTGATCTTTCCACTAAATCACACTGCTCCTCCAAGGTAATCAGGGTGGACACAGTCCATGTCCCACATGGGGGCTCACAGTCTTAATCCCCATTTTACAGATGAGGTAACTGAGGAACAGAGAAGTTAAGTGATTTACCCAATGTCATATTGCACAATAGCTCAGTGGAAAGAGCCCGGGCTTTGTAGTCAGAGGTCATGGGTTCAAATCCCGGCTCCGCCACTTGTCAGCTGTGTGACTTTGGGCAAGTCACTTCACTTCTCTGTGCCTCAGTTACCTCATCTGTAAAATGGGGATTAAGACTGTGAGCCTCCCATGGGACAAACTGATCACCCTGTAACCTCCCCAGTGTTTAGAACAGTGCTTTGCACCTAGT
Source organism: Tachyglossus aculeatus (assembly GCF_015852505.1). Classification (NCBI taxonomy): domain Eukaryota; kingdom Metazoa; phylum Chordata; class Mammalia; order Monotremata; family Tachyglossidae; genus Tachyglossus; species Tachyglossus aculeatus. The sequence continues at coordinate 21,702,345 of NC_052068.1, forward strand.
AAGCGCTTAATAAATGCCAGCATTATTATTATTATTAATGTCCGTCTCCCCATCTAGACTGTAAGTTCACTGTGGACAGGCAGTGTGCCTGTTATTTTGTGCTATCCCAAGTGCCTAGTACACAATAAGCACTCAATAAATACAAATGACTGACCAGTGGTGGAGTCAGGATTAGAACCAGGTTCTTTTGACTTTAGGCCCCAGGCTCTTTCCATTACTTTGAACCTGGCTGTCTGCCAGGCCAGGGCTAGAGATAGGAAACAGTCCGTGTCGCCTGCAGCCCACAGTCTGGTTGTGTATAGCAGGAAAACTCTGAATTCCTGATCCATGGAGTCTCCCTGCTCTCCATACCCCACAACTTCTACACTGGGCAATGCAGAGAACTGCTGGGACTGGCTGAAAGTAATATCAAATAACTGAGGTATTTGTTAAATGCTTACTATGTACCAAGCATTGGAGTAGAAGCAACATTGCCTAGTGGAAAGAGCATGGGGCTGGGAGTTAGAGGACCTGAGTTCTAATCCCTGCTTTTACCATTCTTCTGCTGTGTGACCTTGGGCAAATCACTTAACTTCTCTATGCCTCAGTTCCCTCATCTGCAAAATGGGGATTTAATACCTTTCTCCTCCCTCCTACTTAGAATGTGAGCCCATATTGGGACCTGATTATCTTGTATGTATCCCAGCCCATAGTTCAGTGCTTGGCACATAGTAAATTCTTAGCAAATGCCACAATTATTATTATTATTGTGTACAAGTTAATCAGGTCAGGCACAATCCCTGTTCCACATGGAGCTCACAGTCTAAAGGGAAGGGAAAACAGGTATTGAATCTCCATTTTACAGATGAGGCAAGTGAGGCCCAGAGAAGTGAAGCACCTTCCCCAAGGTCACACAACAATAATAATGGCATTTATTAAGTGCTTACTATGTGCAAAGCACTGTTCTAAGCACTGGGGAGGTTACAAGGTGATCAGGTTGTCCCTCGTGGGGTTCACAGTCTTAATCCCCATTTTACAGATGAGGTAACTGAGGCACAGAGAAGTTAAGTGACTTGCCCAAAGTCACACAGATGACAAGTGGTGGAGCTGGAATTTGAACCCATAATCTCTGATTCCAAAGCCCGTGCGTTTTCCACTGAGCCATGCTGCTTCACTGCCACAAGCCAGTGGCACATCAGGGATTAGAACCCAGATCCTCTGACTCCTAGGCCCACATTCTTTCCAATAGACAACACTGATCCTTGCTGCTTTTTTCTGTTCTACTAGTAGGAGGCTCTCCAGAGCCTCCTGCCACAACAGTGGGGGCTGCTCTCATGGAAAGATGTTTGAGGGGAGATGCGGAGATACATAATAATTGTGGTATTTGTTAAGCACTTAGTATGTGCTAAGCACTGTACTAAATACTGGGATAGATTCACTATAACTAGGTCTACTTGGGGCACACAGTCTAAGTAGGAGGGAGAAAAGGTATCGAATCCCCATTTTGCAGATGAGGTAACGGAGGCACAGAGAAGTTAAGTGACCATTTCCCTCCTGCAATTTTCCTGGACAAACTCACTCTCTACTCTCCCCATCCCTCCTGGAGTCATCCTGCCCTGTCATGATTCCCAATTAGCCAGATCGCAACTCCTCTCCTCACCCAGAGCTGGCTTGGGACAGAAGCCAGTAGGAGATGTTGGGGTGGGGGAACCAGCGATAGGGAAAGAGCCCCCCTTCCTCCACCCCAAAAAAGAGAGCCAGCCCTGCCGGGGAGATCCTGTCCCTTTCTCTGAACGGTGTTGTTCACTTTGGATTCCCAGGCTTTTACTTCTGAAGCTGTGAGCCCGCTGTTGGGTAGGCACCATCTCTATATGTTGCCAACTTGTACTTCCCAAGTGCTTAGTACAGTGCTCTGCACACAGTAAGCGCTCAATAAATACGATTGAATGAATGAATGAATGAATGAAGTTTGTGACTCTGTCCTCCGGTGGTGGTTAGCATAAACCCGAATGGCTCATGGAATATTTAATGGCAAAGCAATAGGCTCAGAGTCGATATTACAGCTTGAATTTATGCAGGGGGTAAACTGAGTTATTAAGTGTGAGGGGGGAGGGAATGGGTTTCCCCAGGGTGAAGAGTGAGCATCATTCTCAATCTGGGTTACTCTAGTTCTGTTATACGTGTGTCTTCATGGGGTGTGTTGACACACCAGTCTGGTTGCCTGGGCGGATGAGGTGGGAGGTGCAGAGTTGTGTGAGCGCCTTTGCAGAAAGTGTGTCAGGTGTCTGGGTGGTTCATCCGACCTCTGTGATGACTGCTCAGGCCTTCAGCAATATCACAAGGTGTGGTAAGCGGGATGTTTTGCACATAGTAAGTGCTTAATAAATGCCATCACTATTATTATTATGATAATAATTGTGGTATTTGCTAAGTGCTTACTCTGTTCCAGATGCTGTTCTAAGTACTGGGGTTGATACAAAATAATCAGGTTGGACATAGTCCCTGTCCCACATTGGGCTCATAGTCTTAATCCCCATTTTGCAGATGAGGGAACGGAAACGCAGAGACGTGACCTGCCCAGGGTCACACAGCAGAGAATTGGCGGAGCCAGGATTAGAACACAGGTCCTTCTGATTTCCAGGCCTGTGCTTTCGGGAATCGGCAGTGGTATCCCTGGTTCACCCTGTCCAACCTCTTCATCCTCTCCTCTCCATGGCTCATTCCTTCTCAACATGTTTCCCTAGAATGCAGAGTTCTCAGTTGGGCTGGGCATCTCCAAAATTTGGTAGAGAAGCAGCGTGGCTTAGTGGAAAGAGCATGGTCTTGGGAGTCAGAGGCCATGGGTTCTAATCCCGGCTCCGCAGCTTGTCAGCTGTGTGACCTTGGGTAAGTCACTTCACTTCTCTGTGCCTCAGTTACCTCATCTGTAAAAAGGGGATTAAGACTGTGAGCCCCACATAGGACAACTTGATTACCTTGTATCTCCCCCAGCACTTATAACAGTGCTTGGTGCATAGTAAGCGCTTAACAAATACCAACATTATTATTATTATTTGGTGTTAACTTTCGGTCTGCTCCTGAGTCCTGTTCAATATGCCAGGGGTCACCCCTACCCACAACAGAGGTTCCCTATCATAGCAGCTTCCCAGTTCCCAGGATTGGTCTTCTTACACCTGAACCCTCAGTGAATGACCAATTGGTCCCTGCTCATGGCGTGCACTGCCGAGGGTGTGCACTGCTGAAGGCATGCACTGTCAGAGGTGTGGAGGGTGTGCAAAGCCATGGGTGTGCATTGCAGAGCATAGATGCTTTGTTTTATAGTCTGTCTCCCCCTTCTAGCCTGTGAGCCCACTGTTGGGTAGGGATGGTCTCTATATCTTGCCAACTTGTACTTCCCAAGCGCTTAGTACAGTGCTCTGCACACAGTAAGCACTCAATAAATATGATTGAATGAATTAATGAATGTAGCTAGCTTTTCTTCTGGCCCCTTCTCGGGTGCAAATTTCAACAATGGAACCTACCAGTTTCCAGCAAGGCAATGGGGCTTTGTCTCGGGTCTCTATATGTTGCCAACTTGTACTTCCCAAGCGCTTAGTACAGTGCTCTGCACACAGTAAGCGCTCAATAAATACGATTGAATGAATTAATGAATGTAGCTAGCTTTTCTTCTGGCCCCTTCTCGGGTGCAAATTTCAACAATGGAAACTACCAGCTTCCAGCAAGGCAATGGGGCTTTGTCTCGGGTCTCTATAGGTTGCCAACTTGAACTTCCCAAGTGCTTAGTACAGTGCTCTGCACACAGTAAGCACTCAATAAATACGATTGAATGAATTAATGAATGTAGCTAGCTTTTCTTCTGGCCCCTTCCCGGGTGCAAATTTCAACAATGGAACCTACCAGCTTCCAGCAAGGCAATGGGGCTTTGTCTTGGGTCTCTATATGTTACCAACTTGTACTTCCCAAGCGCTTAGTCAGTGCTCTGCACACAGTAAGCATTCAATAAATACAATTGAATGAATGAATAGATGTTTTGTTCTGTAGTCTGTCTCCCCCTTCTAGACTGTGAGCCCATTGTTGGGTAGGGACCGCCTCTATAGGTTGCCAACTTGTACTTCCCAAGTGCTTAGTACAGTGCTCTGCACACAGTAAGTGCTCAATAAATATGATTGAATGTATCAATGAATGTAGCTAGCTTGTCTTCCGGCCCCTTCCCGGATGCAAATTTCAACAATGGAACCTACCAGCTTCCAGCAAGGCTTTGTCTTGGGCTGGGTTGCCAGGGGAAAGATGGAGGAGGTCTCTGGGGCCAGTGTGACACAGAGGCCGGCCCCCAGAGACCTCCTCCGTCTTTCCCCTGCCAACCCAGCCCGTGTGGCACAGATGAATGTGGTCATAAGTAGACTGTGGGGGACCCAGTTTCCAGACCCCCAAGGAAAATCAGGGGCAGCTCAGTCCCTCCCCTGGTAAGAAGGATGATTTACCCTGGGTTTGGCTCTGGGTCTTTGTCTCCCCCACATCCCCAGTGCCGCTAACCTCCTCACTGTACCTCATTCTCGCCTGTCCCGCCGTTGACCCCCGGCCCACGTCCTTCCCCTGGCCTGGAATGCCCACCCTCCCCACATCCTCCAAGCTAGCTCTCTTCCTCCCTTCAAAGCCCTACTGAGAGCTCACCTCCTCCAAGAGGCCTTCCCAGACTGAGCCCCCTTTTTCCTCTCCTCCTCCCCATCCTCCCCTCCTTCCCCTCCCCACAGCACCTGCATATATGTTTGTACAGATTTATTACTTTATTTATTTTACTTGTACATACTTACTATTCTGTTTTTTTTGTTAACGATGTGCATTTAGAGAAGCAGCGTGGCTCAATGGAAAAGAGCACGGGCTTTGGAGTCAGAGGTCATGGGTTCAAATCCCGGCTCTGCCAATTCTCAGCTGTGTGACTTTGGGCAAGCCACTTAACTTCTCTGTGCCTCAGTTACTTCATCTGGAAAATGGGGATGAAGGCTGTGAGCCCCACGTGGGACAACCTGATCACCTTGTATCCTCCCCAGCACTTAGAGCAGTGCTTTGCACATAGTAAGTGCGTAATAAATGCCATTATTATTATTATTATTTAGCTTTAATTCTATTTGTTCTGACGACTTGACACCTGTCCACATGTTTTGTTTCATTGTCCGTCTCCCCCTTCTAGACTGTGAGCCCATTGTTGGGTAGGGACCGTCTCTATTTGTTGCCAACTGTACATCCCAAGCGCTTAGTACAGTGCTCTGCACACAGTAAGCGCTCAATTAATACAATTGAATGAATGAATGAATGAATGCAGTGGCATTTCCTGGAACCTGGTGCCTTGAGCAGCAGCGTGGCCTAGTGGAAAGAGCATGGGGCTGGGAGTCAAAGGATCTGGGTTCTAATCTTGGCCCTGCCACAATGACTCATTCAATCATATTTATTGAGTGTTTTATTTATTGTGTGCAGAGCACTGTACTAAGCTCTTGGAAAGTACAATTCAGCAACAAATAGAGGCAATCCCTGACGACGATGCCTGCTGTGTGATGTTGGGCAAGTCATGTAACTTCTCTGTGCCTCAGTTCCTTCATCTGTAAAATGGGGATTAAGACTGTGAGCCCCATGAGGGACAGGGACTGTGTCCAACCTGATTATCTTGTATCTACTCCAGTGCTTAGAACAGTGATTGGCACATAGGAAGCGCTTAACAAAATGCCACCCCAATTACTGAGCAAGAGACTTCGTTTAATGGATCTTCCTTAAGCTCCATCAGGGCTAGTGGAAAGATGTGGGTTTAGGTGTCAGGAGAACAAGATTCTAGTCCCAGCTCTGCCACAGGCCTGCTGGTTGACCTTGGGTGAGTCACTTAGCCTCTCTGAGCTAGAAAAGGGGTTAAGATCCCCACCTTTTAGGCTGTAAACCCCTGAGCAAGAGGGACTGTGTCTAATTTGATTATCTAGTATCTGCTGCCACACAGAGTTCCTAGCTCATGGTAAGTGCTGATCTCTTGCTGTAATAATGATATCTGGGGCAATTTGTTGAGCGCTTACTAAGTGCAACACACTGTACTAAGCTTTGAGGAAGATACAAGCAAATTGGGCTGGACACAGTCCCTGTCTCGTGTAGAGCTCAGTCTCAATCCCCATTTTACAGATGAGATAACTGAGGCACAGAGAAGTGAAGTGACTTGCCCAAGGTCACACAGCAAACAAGTGGCGGTGTTGGGATTAGAACCCATGACCTCCTGAGTCTTGGGCCCGTGTGCTATCCACTATGTCATGCTGAGATTACACTGAAGCAGCATGGCTCAGTAGAAAGAGCACAGGATTTGGAGTCAGAGGTCATGGGTTCAAATCCCAGTACTGCCAATTAATAATAATAATAATAATAATGGCATTTATTAGGCACTTATTATGTGCAAAGCACGGTTCTAAGCACTGGGAAGGCTACAAGGTAATCAGGGTGTCCCAAGCGGGGCTCGCAGTCTTAATCCCCTTTTTATAGATGAGGTAACTGAGGCACAGAGAAGTGAAGTGACTTGCCCAAAGTCATACAGCTGACAAATGGTGGAGCCGGGATTTGAACCCATCACCTCTGACTCCAAAGCCCGGGCTCTTTCCACTGAGCCACGCTGCTTCTGTAATTATCACCTGTGTTACTTTGGGTAAGTCACTTAACTTCTCTGTGCCTTCTGCAATTGTCAGCTGTGTTACTTTGGGTAAGTCACTTAACTTCTTGGTGCCTCAGTTACCTCATCTGTTAAATGGGGATTAAGACTGTGAGCCCCCTGTGGGACAACCTGATCACCTTGTCCAGCGCTCAGAACAGTGCTTTGCACATAGTAAGTGCTTAATAAATGCCATTAAAAAAATCTCAGGCCCTGGTTTATTGCCACCACCTCCTCCTCCTCCTCCTCCTCCTGCTCCCCTTTCTCCTCCCCCTGCTCCCCTCCTCCCCGCTGTCCCCACAGGCAGCTCACACCTCCCGTTGTGTGTCCCAAAGGTGCACAACTTGCAGGAGCTCCGACGCAGCGCCTCCCTCGCCACCAAGGTCTTCATCCAGCGGGATTACAGCGACGGGACCATCTGCCAGTTCCAGACTAAATTCCCCCCAGAACTGGACAACCGGGTAAGGAGGTAGGGGGATGAAGGCCCGGTGGAGTGGGGTGAGGGCCTGCTAGAACCCCCTGAAGTCCCCGGAGCCTGTGCCTTCCCCTTGGGTCTGAGCAGATCCCAATTAGCCTGGGCAACAAGGGGCAGGTCACGGGACCCTCAGAGAGGCTCCAAATCCCCCCTGGGATCCCTGTTCCTCGTGGGGCTGGTGGAAGGTCAGTCAGCTATTCCCAAATTTGCTAAAGGGAGTTGCCCTCTCTGTCCCCCTCCCAAAGCCTCGGAGTGGACTCTGACAGTCCCGCTGGCTGGCCCCTTTGGCCACAGGCCACAGGGAGGGATCACTCAAGCTGAGAAGGCAGCCCTGCTCTGCTGCTCCATCCTTTTGACTCGGGGTTGTCTGATCCAGGGCATTTGGGGACCCCCATCCCTTTGAGTCTGTTGCAGATCCACCTTCATCCTCCCTAAGTAGCAGGAGGGAGTGGGGCTGAGGGGGATGGGGAGGGGATGGGTGGTATTGGCAAGTGGGGGCACTAGCTGGCCATGTGGCCACACTAGTAGGCCCCATGGGCTTTTTGCTGACTATAATTCTGAAAACTCTGCAAGGTGGATCTGGTCCAGCCCCCTGCCCTCAGGCTGGCCAGCACCATAGCCAACCCTAATGGGTTTGGTTCTGTTCTGTTCTTTCCCTAAGGGCCCCATTACAGTATTTATTGAGTGGCTACTGTGCGCAAAGCCCTGGCTAAGTGCTTGGGAGCTCCTAATAGAAGTGGATCTTGGGCAAGCCACTTAACTTCTCTGGGCCTCAGTTCCCTCATCTGTAAAATGGTGATTAAGCCTGTGAGCCCCACGTGGGACAACCTGATTACTTTGTATCTCCCAAGCTCTTAGAAAAGTGCTTTGCACATAGTAAGCGCTTAACAAATACTATCATTATCATTATTATTAGAAGATGGGGTCTCTGCAGGAGAGACAGACAATATAGTAATTTCAAGATACGAACAAGAAGGAGAGTACCACAGCTCTCTCCCCTCAGTAATAATAATAATAATGATGGCATTTTTTAAGTGTTTACTATGCTAAGCGCTGGGGAGGTTACAAGGTGATCAGGTTGTCCCACAGGAAGCTCACAGTTTTAATCCCCATTCCCAGATGAGGTCAATGAGGCACAGAGAAGTGAAGTGACTTGCCCAAAGTCACAGAGCAGACAAGTGGCGGAGCCAGAATTTGAACCCATGACCTCTGACTCCAAAGCCTGGGCTCTTTCCACTGAGGCACACCCATTTATTCTTTTCCCAGGATTCAGTTTCCATGAAATACGCCCACTATATGGGGCATTCTTCCTCGTCTCACTCACAGGTCACCCGGGCTTCAAGCCCATGCTGCCAACTCACCTGCCCACCCTCAATTCATGAAACCCACCCCGGTGTAATCCATGCTTCGTGGACTTTGGGCCCCCCAGACCATTCATGCTTCTCTTCCTCCAGATTGAGCGGCAGCTGTTCGAGGAGACGGTGAAGACGCTGAACAATTTCTATGCCGAGGCTGAGAAGATCGGAGGCAGCTCCTACCTAGAGGGGTGTCTGGCTTGTGCTACGGCCTATTTCATCTTCCTCTGCATGGAGACCCACTATGAGAAGGTGCTTTCTGATCCTCCCCCTGCTCCCCTCACCTTTCTCCCTGTCATTCATTCATTAATTTAATCAAAAGTATTTATTGAGCGCTTACTGTGTTCAGAGCACTGCACTAAGCGCTTGGGAAGTACAAGTTGGCGACATCTAGAGATGGTCCCTACCCAACAACGGGCTTACAGTCTAGAAGGGGGAGACGGACAACGAAACAAAACATGTGGACAGGTGTCAAGTCGTCAGAATAAATAGAATTAAAGCTAAATGCACAACATTAACAAAATAAACAGAATAGTAAATATGTACAAGTAAAATAAATAGAGTTTTAAAACTGTACAAACATATATACAGGTGCTGTGGGGAGGGGAAGGAGGCAGGGCCGGGGGGGATGGGGAGGAGGAGAGGAAAAAGGGAGCTCAGTCTGGGAAAAAGGGGACCGCATCAACCCCTCACATCCCTTCCTAGCCCCTCATTCCTCAGTCTCCCCCTGTATTTCCCTGACCCTCTCTTCTTGCTCTCTTAATAATAATAATAATAATGGCATTTGTTAAGCGCTTACTATGTGCAAAGCACTGTTCTAAGCGCTGGGGGGGGATACAAGGTGATTAAGTTGTCCCACGAGGGGCTCACAGTCTTAATCCCCAGTTTCCAGATGAGGTCACTGAGGCTCAGAGAAGTTAAGTGACTTGCCCAAGGTCACACAACAGACATGTGGTGGATCTGGGATTTGAACCCATGACCTCTGACTCCAAAGCCCAGGCTCTTTCCACTGAGCCACGCTTCTTCTCTTCATTTTCCCATCTCCTCTGTGTCCATCTCAGAGCCCCTTTCTCCATCCCCTGAGCTGCAGTTTCCTGTTCCTGCTTCAGCTGTTTGGGCTCCTCCTAGCAGGCCCCTCCCAGGTTCAGATCCCATCTCAGAGGAACTCTCTCTCCCTCTGTCTCTCTCTCAAATGTATTTATTGAGTGCTCACTTTATGCAGAACACTGTACTAAACACTTGGGAGAGTACAATAGAACAATACGACAGAAGCATTCCCTGCCCACAGTAATAATGATGGTATTTGTTAAGTGCTTACTATGCGCCAAGCACTGTTCTAAGCGCTGGGGTAGATACAAGGTGATCAGGTTGTCCCACGTGGGGCTTACAGTCTTCATCCCCATTTTCCAGATGAGGTCACTGAGGCACAGAGAAGTTAAGTGACTTGATCAAAGTCACACACCTGATAAGTGGTGGAGCCAGGGTTGGAACCCACGACCTCTGACTCCCAAACCTGGGCTCTTTCCACCAAGCCATGCTGAGGGGACTCAACCCCCTCCCACCAGTGATTCCCTCAACAGCTGCCGCCCCTTCTCCCCCTCACAAACACACACCCTGGTTCTGCCAGCTGGACTCCCTGAAGTCGTCTCCTCTGCTCCTCTGGCAGGTCCTGAAGAAGATTTCCCGCTACATCCAGGACCAGAATGAGAAGATCTTTGCCCCTCGTGGCCTCCTCCTCACAGACCCTGTGGAACGGGGCATGAGGGTGGTATCCTTCTCAGTTGTGGTGGGAGGGACTAAGAGGGTTGAGGGCAGCAGCAGGCCGGGGTCCCTTTTGGAGCATGGGCTGGGCTGGAGCTGGTTTGGTCTCCTCCATGGAGGTGCAGGGAGAGGGGCAAGCCCGCATGGGATGGATCATAATGATTGTGAAGAAATCCCTGTGGAGGCCTGCTGGGATTTCTTTTAGTCCCAGCAACTTACTTGAACAACCAGACAAGGACTCTGCCCTGCAACATGTTCAGACTGTGTCTTTGTGGGTATTTGTCTTTGTGTGTGTGTGTGTGTGTGTGTGTGTGTGTGTGTGTGTGTGAGGTGGGATGAGGCCTTGACCGTCTCTATATGTTGCCAACTTGTGCTTCCCAAGTGTTTAGTACAGTGCTCTGCACACAGTAAGCGCTCAATAAATGCGATTGAATGAATGAATGAGGCCAGGAATCCATTAGAGGGCAAGTCTATCCTGTGGAAACCCAGTTTGGTCCTCGGGGCCCTGAGCAAGATGTGGTGGCCCCAGTTCCTCCACCGGGGCCACCAGTGGAAGCTTCTCCTTCCACTGAGAAGCAGCGTGGCTCAGTGGAAAGAGCCCGGGCTTTGGAGTCAGAGGTCATGGGTTCAAACCCCGCCTCTGCCAATTGTCAGCTGTGTGATTTTGGGCAAATCACTTGACTTCTCTGGGCCTCAGTTACCTCATCTTTAAAATGGGGATTAAGACTGTGAGCCCCCCCTCCGTGGGACAACCTGATCACTTTGTAACCTCCCCAGCGCTTAGAACAGTGCTTTGCACATAGTAAGCACTTAATAAATGCCATCATTATTATTAAAGGGGAGGGAAGGAGGGTGAGGAGGTCCTTTGGAGGAACTGTCCCCAAAATGGTTAATAACTCTGAGCCCTCATATTGGAGAATCCCCCAAGGAAAAGAGGTGTGGGACCCCCAGGGGACACTGCTGAGTGGCTTCCTTGGGCTTGGAGATCTGCCATGAGTTCATTCATTCATTCTTTCAATCATATTTATTGAGCGCTCACTGTGTGCAGAGCATTGTACTAAGCACTTGGGAAGTACAAGTTGGCAACATATAGAGACGGTCCCTACCCAACAACGGGCTCACAGGCTAGAAGGGGGAGACAGACAACAAAACAAAGCATATAACATCTCTGATTACTGGGTTTCCCTGGATTCCCTGCACCCTTGAAATTCAGCTCTCTCCACTCACCACAGGCCTCCAAGTCCAGCCCGGGAAGGAGTTGGAATTCCAATCAATCATTCGATCAGTGGTATTTATTGAGTGCTCACTATGTGCGGAGCACTGTATTGAGCGTTTGGGAGAATACAATGCAACAGAGTTGGAAGACCCATTCCCTGCCCATAAGGCGCTTCCAGTCTAGAGGGGGAGAACTTGGACCGCTACAAGTTCCTACCCACCGTGGATCCTCCGTTCCCTACCCAAACCCAGCAGCATGGCCTAGTGGATCGAGCACAGGCCTGGGAATCACAAGGTCATGGGTTTTAATCCTGCCTCCTCCACTTGTCTGCTGTATGACCCTGGGCAAGTCGCTTCACTTCTTTCTCCCCCTCCTAGACTGTGAGCCCGTTGTTGGGTAGGGACCATCTATACATGTTGCCAACTTGTGCTTCCCAAGCGCTTAGTATAGTGCTCTGCACACAGTTAGTGCTCAATAAATACAATTAATTGAATGAATGAATGAATGAATTGGCTTCAGTTCCCTCATCTGTAAAATGGGGAATAAGACTGAGTCCCATATGGAACAGGGACTGTGTCCAAGCCAATTACTTGCACCCACTCTAGCACTTAGTACAGTGCCTGGAACATAGTAAGCACTTAACAAATACCATTATTATTATTATTGCAGCATGGCATAGTGGTTAGAACATGGGCGTGGGAGTTAGAAGGTCATGCATTCTAATCCTGGCTCTGCCACTTGTCTGCTCTGTGAGCCTTAGGCAAGTCATTTCACTTCTCTATGCCTCAGTTTCCTCATCTGTTAAATCTATGAGCCCCATGTAGAACAGGGACTGTGTCCAACCCGATTTGCTTGTATAATAGTAATAATAATAATTGTGGTATTTGCTAAGTGCTTACTATGTGCCAGGCACTGTACTAAGCACTGGAGTGGTTAGAGAAGCAGCATGACCATCGTGGAAAGAGCACAGGCTTGGGAGTCAGAGGTCATGAGTTCTAATCCTGGCTCTACCACTTAGCTGTGTGACTTTGGGCAAGTCACTTCGCTTCTCTGGGCCTCATTTACCTCATCTGTACAATGGAGACTAAGACTGTGAGCCCCTGGTGGGACAACCTGATAAACTTTTATCTCCCTCTATGCTTAGAACAGTGCTTGGCACGTAGTAAGCACTTAACAAATACCATCATTATTATGCAAGCAAATCGGGTTGGACACAGTCTCTGTCTCACGTGGGTCTCACAGTCTTAATTCCCATTTTACAGATGAGGGAACTGAGGCCCAGAGAAGTGACTCCTGTGAGATCACTCAGCAGGTGGCGCTTAGGACAGTCCCCAGTGTGCGTAGTAAGCATTGAATGGATTTTTATTTATTATGGTACTTGTTTAGCCCTTACTATGTGCCAGGCACTGTACTAAGCACTGGGGTAGATACAAGCAAATTGGTTTGGACACAGTCCCTGCCCCATGTGGGGCTCAGAGTCTCAATTCCTATTTTACAGATGAGGTCACTGAGGCCCAGAGAAGTAAAGTGATTTGCCCAAGGTCACATAGCAGACAAGTGGCAGAGACTGGATTAGAACCCACGACCTTCTCACTGCCATACCTGTGCTCTATCCACTATGCCATGCTGCTTAGTGAAGCAGCGTGGCTTAGTGGAAAAAGCCGGGGCGTGGGGGACAGAGGTCGTGGGTTCAAATCCCAGCTCCGCCACTTGTCAGCTGTGTGACTTTGGGCAGGTCATTTAACATCTCTGTGCCCCAGTTACCTCATCTCTAAAATGGGGATTAAGACTGTGAGCCCCAAGTGGGATAACCTTATAACTTTGTATCTACCCTAGCGCTTGGAACAGTACTTGGCACATAGTAAGCAATTAACAAATACCAAAATTATTATGATTATTATTCTCCTAGCGGTCATTGGTCTGATTGTAGCTATTGCACCGGGTGCGGCATCCCTATGGCCCTTAACGCGGTGGGGTCAGATGGAGATCTCCATCTACGAGGACCGGTGCAGCAGCGGCAGCTCCAGCAGTGGCAGCAGCAGTGGCAGCAGTGGCAGCAGTGGCGGGGGCGGCGGCAGCAGTGGCTGCAGCAGCGGCGGGGCCGGTGGCGGGGCCGGGGGGTCCGGTGGCGGTGGGCCCGGGGGGCGGTGACTGGCCGAGAGTCCCTGCAGGGAGCTGTACTGCCGGGACGAGGGCCTGTCTGAGCTGCGCCGGCTGCGCTACCAGAGTACCCGCTTCTGACTCAGATGCCGCCCCTGGGGAGGGGGAGAAGGGGAGCCCCTTCCCCACCCATCTCCCTCTGGCCCTGTCCGGCCCTGTCCTTCCCTCAGCCTCCACCCGCAGACAGTCTTTTTCCAGCTCTCTCTCCGCAGAGAGCAGCCTTCCCATGCTCCCAGCGCCATGCCCTGGCCTGAGGGGTGCAGGAGGGGATGGGGGGAGGTCAGGGGGAGCCCCCGGAGCAGGGGCGTAGGGGAAATGTCCTATGGGGTGGCTCTCCAGCTGCAGCAGCAGCAGCATCTAGCCCCCCAAAAGCCTCAGGCCTGCTGCACGATACCTCACCTACCTGGGCTTCCAACTGCCAGGCTCGGTGGTCCAAGGCCCAGACGCCCTTTGCGATGCCATTCTCGCCCCGCTGGCTGCGGAGCAATTCCCGTCTCATCTGCTCTCCCACTTTCCACTTTATGCCCACCCTCCCTTGCCTACTTCCCGCCACATCCCCCTGCCTGGGTGAGTGAGGGACCTGGCCCTGGGTGGCCCAGGGACTATCCTCAGGGGCAGAGGGGCATTTGGGGCATCTGGAGGTGTTGCCCTCCCTCCCCAGGGACTCTTCCCAGCCTCCCCTCCTGCCCCTCTCTTTCCCTCCTCCTCCTGTTGTTTGCTTTACCATCCCTAGCTGGGGCACCAGGAGGCCTCTGCTGGACAGGATGAGGGTCTGGGCATCCCTGAGAATGGACTGGGGTGGAAACTGACCTCAAAGAGTCAGCTGCCAGGATCTGCCGGCAGAGGCCACAGTATCCTTTCTGCCTTCCCAACTTCCACTCCCCCTACTCTTGGCACCCAGGGCTGTTGGCCTGGGGTCCCTAGAAATTGGGGTTTGAGGGGCTTGGCTCTGGAGTGGGGGCTCCCTTTTAGAACAGGGAACCAGCTGGGTCAGAGATTGAGGCAGGGGGAGGGGCCCAGGGAGGGGCCTGAATCTGGGAAGCCAGATTCCCAGAAGTGGGAAGGGGGACGGGGTGTCAGAGGTTAACTGGCAGATAGGGCAGGAGCCTCTGGATAAGGAAACTGGGGGAATCTCAGTGGAGAGAGAGAGAGAGAGAGAGAGAGAGAGAGAGAGAGAGAGAGAGAGAGAGAGAGAGAGAGAGAGAGAGAGAGAGAGAGAGAGAGAGAGAGAGAGAGAGAGAGAGAGAGAGAGAGAGGAACAAGGGAAAGTAGTAGCAGGGGTCAGTATGTGAGAATGAGCCCCATCCCTTGCCCCCCCACCCCCACCCTAGACCCCCTTTTCCCTGCTGCCTCTCACCTCCCACCCTACCTCGGGAGGTGGCAGAGGGAGTGTCGGGTGGGGAGCTGCTGAGGCCTCCTGGGGTCTCCACTAATTCCTTCCTGGTGCTCTGCTCTGCCTGTGACTGTTAAGAGTACCCCCCATCCCCACCCCATTTGCATGCGTCCCTGGTGAAACTTTCTACCCGGGCTCCTCAGTAGCCAAGGAATCGGGAGGGGTGGGGACACTAGCCACGATGCTGTCTCCTTGTCTCCCCTTTCCAGTCCCAGCCTGCTTCAGAGACCCCATCTTCCAGCCCTATCCCCTACCTAAGGGGCAGCCCCTCCCCTCCCCTCCTCACACATCCATGCGACCACTCTAGAGTGGAGGTCTGCCAGTTGGAGCCATCTCTCTTGTGGTGAGACCTGGGGCCTCCCTGCTGCCCATCTCGTATGGCGCTTTGTGATGAGGCCCTCCTCCAGGCTGGGTGGCAGTGATTTGGTGGTTCAGTGACTCGCTGGCATGACACTAGCCAGAGGCCTGTCCGACCCTCAAGGTGCTTCCTGGACAGTCTTCCTGACCTCCGCCCGCTTTCTCCAGCCACTCTATCCAGAGGGCATTGCCAGACGCAGGGCGCTGCCCCCCGGGGCCTCCTATCCTGACATGGAGAGGAACTGGCTTTGAGCCCACGTGGGGAGTGGCGAGCCACCCTGCAGCTGATGGCAACAGGACAAAGCTCCTTCGGCAGCTGCAGTGGCAACAGAGACTGGGGGACTGTGCCACGCCCCTCCACCCCGTCCTGCCAGAGCTGGCGAAAGATGCCCCAGTCTGCAGGGAAACACTGCAAGAGGACATTTCTACTCTGCTCCTCGGGCCATAATAATAATAATAATAGTAATGATAATAACTGTAGTATTTGTTAAGTGCTTACTATGTGCCAGGCACTGCACTAAGTGCCGGGTGGATACAACCAAATCAGGTTGAACCCAGTCCCTGTTCCATATGGGGCTCACAGTCTTAATCCCTCTTTCACAGATGCGATAACTGAGGCACAGAGGAAGTGAAGTGACTTGCCCAAGGTCACACAGCTGGCAAGTGGCGGAGTTGGAATTAGAACCCAGGTCCTTCTGACTCCCAGTCCCACGCTCTATCCACTAGGCCATACTTCAGAGTTGGATTTGAGAGGCCCAATACATAGCACAGTGCTTGACACTTTGAAATGGTTTAACAGACACTGCAGCTACTATTATTAAAGAGATAGCTCTACCCCTTCAGCAAGGGGTGCCAGAGGTATCTAAAGAGGGGCAGATTCTGTTTCTGTCATCAGGGGTGTTCCCAGCTGGATCACCATTCCTATGAAGCTGAGAAGCAAGGGGGCTTCCAAGAGAGTTGGGGCTGCCAGTGCCTTAGCCAATCCCAGACTGGGACCTCCCATCCTCTTCCCATCCTCCCCAGTTAAGGGAGAAGATGATTGTGTCCTGGTCCCTCTTTCCCATCAAAGTTCTGTCTGTGCTTTCCTACCAATGTCTGTCGCCCCGCGTGTGTTCTGAAATGTCTTTGCGTGGGGAAAAAAGAAGCCTTTGACAGATAAAGGGAACTGTGGGTCTGCCTCTGTCCCCTCTGTCTCCTGGCCCAGGGTTTCTGGGATTTCATTGTCCCTGACTCACCCCCTCAGGTGGAGCCAAGTATCCCCCAGATGGTGAGATTTTTCTCACCAGATCTCAGGCAGAGGCTTTGACTTAGCCCTTTGACTACCTCCATCGGGGCAAGAGTCACGCCAAGCACCTAATTGTCTTAGCCCTTGGCCCTGAGCTCTGGGTGGGGACCCTGTCTTCTCCCCTGGCCAAGTGTTAACTTCCTCAGGGACAAAAGCAGCCAGGGTCCCTTTGGAGCTATGCCTGTTTCTCCTGCTTTCCCTCCCCACCCTCTCCTCAGTCTCCAGCTGGCTGCCCACAACTCTGTCTTTGGACTCTGCTGGGAGAGAGGGCTCAACCATGCTGTCTGTCCGGGGCCAGATGGGTGTGTCTTCTAGCCAGGGTCTGTCTTCCAGGCACCAATCCGGGGGAGAAATGCTAGGGATCCCTGCTAAGGGACAGATCAGGGTCTGGAGATTATCCCAAAAATTTCCTTATTAGTGGCCTGGACACATAGGGCCTGTCCTGGAACAGAAAAATGATACATCTCCTAGCCAGGGTCCGTCCAGCTACAGGCCAGGGAGAAATGCTGGGGGACAGACCAGGGTCTGGAGATTGTTTGAAGCAGCTGCCTTCTTGTGTTCTGGATACAGAGGTGCTGCCCTGGGGTAGACCAGAGCATCTTCTAGCCAGGTTCTGTCCAGGCCCTAGGCCTGGGAAGGGTGAGGTAGAGGGATGGGAAAGAAATGCCAGGACACAAGTGGGGAAAGCCCAAGTTCTGACGATTGTCTGAGGATGCTTGCTGTTAGTAGCTGGGTTGCAGAGTGGCTGTGAATTTCCTCCCTCCTCTTCCCTCTGCAGGGCACTTTGAGATCCAGAGGCACCTGGTCCCAGCTGAGACCGACCCCCAGACCCAGTCTCTCCTCCTATCTAGGACATTAGAGGGGTGCCCGGGAGGTAGAGGGGGGAAATGTCACAAACACCTCAGCCCTCGGGATCAAGATGAAGCCAGCCTGGGCCAGAGATGTAGCCTCACAGGGAGCTGGAATCCGCCAAAGGTAGGGTCCAACCCCTCCTCACCTTCCCCTCTTCTCTTCCTTCAGGGCTTGATGGATAGTGCCCTGCTAACCCCCCAGCACCCCTGGCATCTTCTGGCTTAGAGAACTGCCAAGGGAGGAGGGCCAGGGGTCTGGAGAGGAGTGGGCAACGTTCCACCCCAAGCTTGAGTCACTGTACCCTTCGGGCCACAAACATCATATGGCAAAAAACGGCTGGAGCCAGACTTCCTGTCCTGCTGTGTCATCAGAGTCACAGGAGAAGGCTCGGAGCCAGAGGAGACAGAGGGCACTGGCAGAGGTCTAGCACAGCATGCAACCCTAAAGTGTGTGTGTGTGTGTGTGTGTGTGTGTGTGTGTGTGTGTGTGTGTGTGTGTGTGTGTGTGTGTGTGTGTGTGTCCTTGGTTTTCTGCACTGCGGTACCAAGGGCTCCCCCCTACCCAACCAGGGACCAGTCTGTGAGTGGGGTATTTGTGTATTTGATGTATGAGTGTGCACATATTTGTGTGTGTGTGTGTGTGTGTGTGTGTGTGTGTGTGTGTGTCGCCTGTCCCGCCGTCGACCCCCGGCCCACGTCCTCCCCCTGGTCCGGAATGCTCTCCCTCCGCACATCCGCCAAGCTAGCTCTCTTTCTCCCTTCAAAGCCCTACTGAGAGCTCACCTTCTCCAGGAGGCCTTCCCACACTAAGCCCCCTCCTTCCTGTCCCCCTCCTCCTCCTTCCCATCCCCCCCCCCGCCTTACCTCCTTCCCCTCCCCACAGCACCTGTATATATGTATATATGTTTGTACGGATTTATTACTCTACTTATTTATTTTATTTGTACATATTTATTCTATTTATCTGATTTTGTTAACATGTTTTGTTTTGTTGTCCGTCTCCCCCTTCTAGACTATGAGCCAGCTGTTGGGTAGGGACCATCTCTATATGTTGCCGACTTGGACTTCCCAAGCGCTTAGTCCAGTGCTCTGCACACAGTTAAGCGCTCAATAAATATGATTGAATGAATGAATGTGTGTGTGTGACAGAGAGAGCTCTGGGCGGAGGGTTTGTATGGGAGCTGAAGAAGACAAAGATGAGTGATGACCAGGACTTGCTGTGGTTCCTGCTGGGTGGAGTTGCCTGGGAATCCGGGGCCTGGATCTTTGGGGAAGCCTAGAGCCTCCCGGCTACCATGGTCCCGGGGGAGATCTGGGCAGAGCTTGGCCCACCTCCACGGAACGGCCTGGGGAGCCCCTTGCCAAGGACCAAGTAGGTGTCGGGGCTGAGTCCCCCAGGAAGTTGGACAGCTCAGCTCTCCGAAACTTCATCCAGGACAAGGCTTCCCGACCCAATGGAGCAGCCAGAAGACAGGGGTCTCAATGGAATAGAGAAGCAGCGTGGCTTAGTGGAAAGAGTACACGGGCTTCAGAGGTTGTGGGTTCTAATCCTAGCTCCGTCACTTGTCAGCTGTGTGACTTTGGGCAAGCCACTTAACTTCTCTGTGCCCCAGTTACCTCATCTGGAAAATGGGGATTTAAGACTGTGAGCCCCATGTGAGACAACCTGATCACCTTGTTTCCCATCCAGCGCATAGAACAGTGCTTCGCACATAGTAAGCGCTTAACAAATACCATCATTATAACGGAAAATCCCCTTCTCCTAATTGCCCCCTTAAGATGCTCCTTTGTCTTTCTCTGGGCAGCCCCAGGGCCTTCCCTGCTGTCTCACTCCAGGGCCTTCCCTGCTGTCTCACTCCAGGGCCCTGGGCAGGAGTCCCCCATTGCAGCCGCTGTTCGCCCCGGGGATCTTTGTGGCCCAGGATGGTCCCCGTGGCTTCCCCGGCCCAGGAGCCACTGCTCCACATTGGATTTTCAAATGGGTTTTGGCACAACCAAAAGCAGCTCAGAGGTCTTTCCCTGGGACCATCCCCAAACCCCGGGGCTGTGGGATACTGGGACTTTTTTTTCCACATTTTAAATAAAAGTAATAATGGCATTTATTAAGTGCTTACTAAGTGCAAAGCACTGTTCTAAGTGCTGGGGAGGTTACAAGGTGATCAGGTTGTCCCACAGGGGGCTCACAGTCTTCATCCCTATTTTACAGATGAGGTCACGGAGGCCCAGAGAAAGGAAGCGACTTGCCCAAAGTCACAAAGCTGACAATTGGTGGAGCCGGGATTGGAACCCGTGACCTCTGACTCCAAAGCCCGGGCTCTTTCCACTGAGCCACACTGTTTCTCCATCTCTGGCCTTGGATTTGCAGCTGCAAGGTTGTCTCCATTTGTAAAAAATGTTTACTTGTTAAACGCTTAATATGTTCCAGGCACCATACAGCGTGGCTCAGTGGAAAAGAGCTTGGGCTTGGGAGTCAAAGGTTCTAATTCCAGCTCCACCACTTGTCAGCTGTGTGACTTTGGGCAAGTCACTTAACTTCTCTGGGCCTCAGTTCCCTCATCTGGAAAATGGGGATTAAGACTGTGAGCCCCACGTGGGACAAGCTGATTACCTTGTATCTCCCCCCAGTGCTTAGAACAGTGCTAGGCACATAGTAAGTGCTTAACAAATACCATTATTATTATTATTATTATCATTACAAGCTAATCAGGTGGGACATGGAGCTCATAGTATTAATCCTCATTTTACAGATGGGATAAATGAGTCGCAGAGAATAATAATAATAGCAATGTTGGTATTTGTTAAGCTCTTACTACATGCCAAGCACTCACTGTTCTAAGCACTGGGGGGGATACAAGGTAATTAAGGTTGTCCCACATGGGGCTCACAGTCTTAACCCCCATTTTACAGATGAGGGAACTGAGGCACAGAGAACTGAAGTGACTTGCCCAAAGTCACACAGCAGACAAGTGGCAGAGTTGGAATTAGAACCCAAGTCCTCTGACTCTCCGGCCCGTGCTATAGCACCGTTACTCCTGACAGTAAAATGCCATATCATCTAGTCACACATAGCAAGTTCATCTGGCAGAGCCACCTCCTAGCAACAGTGGGAATCAGCCAGCACAGCTGCCTTTCCCAAGAGCTACATCAAAATGTAAAATACGGATTTCATTTCTTAACTGCAAAACTGAAAAGGCAATCCCAGGGATTTCAGGGCTAGGAGCTGCCAGTGCCAAATATGCCAAGGGCTTTAAGCTTCCGATCCCAGAGGTGCTGGGGCTACGTGCTGCCATTCATTCATTCATTCATTCATTCAGTGGTATTTATTGAGCGCTTACTGTGTGCAGAGCACTGTATTAAGCACTTGGGAAGTACGAGTCGGCAACATAGAGAGACGGTCCCTATCCAACAACGGGCTCACAGTCTAGAAGGGGGAGCCAGAGAACAAAACAAAACATGTAGACAGGTGTCAAAATCGTCAGAACAAATAGAATTAAAGCCATATGCACATCATTAACAAAATAAATAGAATAGTAAATAAGTACAAGTAAAATAGAGTAATAAATCTGTACATATATATATAAATACATATACAGGTGGTGTGGGTAGGGGAAGGAGGTAGGGCAGGGGGATGGAGAGGAGGAGAGGAAAAAGGGGACTCAGTCTGGGAAGGCCTCTTGGAGGAGGTGAGCTCTCAGTAGGGCTTTGAAGGGAGGAAGAGAGCAAGCTTGGTGGATGTGCGGAGGGAGGGCATTCCAGGCCAGGGGGAGGACGTGGGCCGGGGCTCGACGGTGGGACAGGTGAGAACGAGGTACAGTGAGGAGATTAGTGGTAGAGGAGCCATCCCAATCCCAGAGGTGCCAGGATTATGAGCGGCCAATTCCAGAGGTGCCGGGGTTGAGCTCTGACATGCCCCGGCACTGATTAAACTTTGCTAGATTGTGAAGGGAGGGCGTTTGCTACCAGTAATAGGAAACCATGCACAGAGACGGGGTGTGATTCAAAGTCACACAGGGAGTCAGGATTTTAGCCCAGAGATCCTTATTACCACCATTCTTGCCATTCCACCTGTTATTTTGGGACTGGGGGGTTATGTTGCCAACGTGTACTTCCCAAGCTCTTAGTACAGTGCTCTGCACACAGTAAGCGCTCAACACATTTGATTGAATGAATGAATGAAGAGGGGAGGGGTAGATTAAAAGTCCACTGTAACTTTTCAGGCACTAAGGTTTGGCTGCTGCAGAACACCATTTTACAGCCCTCTAGTCCACAGCTATTGAATCAAGGCCAGCTTCTTATTCCTACCCAAACTGGCCTTCAGAGTCTGGTCCACCCTCTAACCACCCCTCACCCCTCCTAAATCAGTTCCCTCTCCAGACCCCACTGTGGCCTAGTGGATAGAGCACTTGTCTGGGAATCAGAGGACCAGAGCTCTAATCCCAGGTCCATCGCTTGTCTGCTGTGTGACCTTGGGCAACTCACGTCACTTATCTGTGACTCAATTCCCTCATTTGTAAAATGGAAATTAAGACAGTGAGCCCCATGTGGGACAGGGACTGTGTCCAGCCCAATTTGCTTGTATCCGCTCCAGTGCTTAGAACAGCACTTAACAAATACCTCCACAGTTGAACTAGTCCAAGGTGAGAGCTGCCAGTGAAATGGTCATAGTACTGGCACCAGTGGATGGGCGGGATAGAGTCAATCCCAAGGTGTTGATAGCCATGATGGCAGTGTCCACGAATCCAGATTCCCTCCTCCCATTTGAAACCCCGACCAGAAGATGACCTCATGAGGTTCTCAGTGGCTAAACTGGCTCTCATGCTGAACTGAGGGACAGCTGTCTGCAAACGTTTGCCTAGCTGTGCCAACTCCAGGGTGCCCTCGCATGGGGTGGTTGTGCCCATGACCCTTCATGGGCACAGGTTTTGACTGGTTTGGGAAGGGGCCTCATCTTCTCTTGTTCCTTTCCTCTTCTCTCACTCCCTTCTGCATTGTCCTGATTTGTTCCCTCTATTCATCCCCCCTTCCAGCCCCACAGCACTTATGTACATATCTGTAATTTATTTATATTAATGTTTATTTCCCCCTCTAGATTGTAACCTCACTGTGGGCAGGGAGTGTGTCTGTTTATTGTCATATTGTACTCTCCCAAGTGATTAGTACAGCGCTCTGCACACAGTAAGTGCTCAATAAATATGATCGAATGAACAGAAATCCTGAAAAATTGCTACCTAAAGTGGATGGCGTAAATCGTAAACCATAAACTCCCTGCTTGGGTCAGAGCACTAAGTGGGTCCTGTACATAAAAAAAAAAATCCTTCCCAGACACTTTGCAATGTGTGGCACCTCTGCCAACTACCCACGTGATGCACTATGTGCCTCAGATGAATGATGATTGGTAGGGAAACTGGCACTGCACAAACTACAAGCCCTTATCATGAATTCCTCCCCACAGGTTCTAGGTTCTGAAATCTCAGGACCGAGGCTCATCTGTCTTTCCTGACAGGAGACTCCATCTTCATTATCTTCTTCTCCCCCAGTTTCGAGATTCTGATGTGTCTTTGCCTCTGTTCATTTCACTCTCATGCCTTCAGGGTCCCTGATTTGGGGTCTGGTGCTCGCCACGGTGTCCTTGCCCCCTTAACAAAGGCATGGAGGAAGGGGAGAGTAGGGAAGGGTCTCGGCACACAGCAGGAACCTGGAGGCAGTGGAATGTGCCTTCTAGACTGTGAGCCCACTGTTGGGTAGGGACTGTCTCTATATGTTGCCAACTTGTACTTCCCAAGCGCTTAGTACAGTGCTCTGCACACAGTAAGTGCTCAATAAATACGATTGATTGATTGATTGGATTGGAAAGCAGGTGAGGGACCTTGAAGTTGGGTGGTCTAATGGGAGACCACTCTATGGGATAAGCAGTGTGGCTCAGTGGAAAGAGCACGGGCTTTGGAGTCAGAAGTCATGGAGTCTAATCCCAGCTCCGTCAACTGTCAGCTGTGTGACTTTGGACAAGTCACTTAACTTCTCTGGGCCTCAGTTACCTCATCTGTAAAATGGGGATAAAGACTGTGAGCCCCCCGTGGGCTTGTAACCTTGTAACCTCCCCAGCACTTAGAACAGTGCTTGGCACAGAGTAAGTGGTTAATAAATGCCATTATTATTATTATTATTATTATTATTATTCTTAATGGAAAAAGCACAGCCTGGAACTCAGAGGGCCTGTGTTCTAGTTCCAATTCTGCCACTTACCTGTTGTGTGACCTTGGGCAAATCATTTAATTTAGCTAAAATCCATCCCTTCTTCTCCAACCAAACTGCTACCCCATTAATCCAGGCACTTATCCTATACTACCTTGACTACTGTATCGGCCCCCTTGCTGACCTCCCTGCCTCTGATCTCTCCCCACTCCAGTCCATACTTCATTCTGTTGCCTGGATCATTTTCCTATAAAAACATTCAGACCATCTTTCCCCACTCCTTAAGAAACCCTGATTGGCCACCCAACTCCCATCAAACAGAAAAGCCTCGTCGTTGGCTTTAAAGCACTCAATCACCTTGCCCTCTCCTATCTCACGCTACCTGAGAAGCAGTGTAGCTAAGTGGAAAGAGCATGGGCTTTGGAGTCAGAGGTCATGGGTTCAAATCCTGACTCGGCCAACTGTCAGCTGTGTGACTTTGGGCAAGTCACTTAACTTCTCTGTGCCTGTTACCTCATCTGTAAAATGGGGATTAAAACTGTGAGCCTCCCGTGGGACAACCTGATTACCTTGTAACCTCCCCAGCGCTTAGAACAGTGCTTTGCACATAGTAAGCGCTTAACAAATACCATCATTATTATTATTACCTCACTTCACTGCTCTCCTACTACAACCTAGCCCTCACACTTTGCTCCTCTAATGCTAATCTTCTCACTGTGGCTCATTCTTGTCTGTCTCACCACTGACCTCTCGTCCACATCCTGCCTCTGGCCTGGAATGTTCTCCTTCTTCATATCAGATGGACAATTACTCTCCCTCTGTTCAAAGCCTTATTGAAGGCCCATCTCCTCCAAGAGGCCTTCCCTGACCAAGCCCTCTTTTCCTCTTCTCCCACTCCCTTTTGCGTCACCCTTTCTTGCTCCTTTATTCAGCAGCACGGTGTAGTGGATAGGGCATGGTCCTGGGAATCAGAAGGTCATAGGTTCTAATCCCAGATCTGTCACTTGTCTGCTGTTTGATCTTGGGTAAGTTACTTCACTTCTCTGTGCCTCAGTTACCTCATCTATAAAATGAAGATGGAGACTGTCAGACCCACGTGGGACAGGGACTGTGTCCAATTCGATTTGCTTGTATCCCCCCCATGCTTAGTACAGGGCCTGACACATAGTAAGTGCTTAACAAATACCATCATTATTATTAGTATTAATATTATTTACCCTGCTCCCAGCCCCACTGCACTTATAATAATGATGGCATTTATTAAACACTTGCTCTGTGCCAAGCACTGTTCTAAGTGCTAGGGAGGTTACAAGGTGATCAGGTTGTCCCACGGGGGGCTCACAGTCTTAATCCCTATTTTACAGATGAGGTAACTGAGGCCCAAAGAAGTGAAGTGACTTGTCCAAAGTCACATAGCTGACAATTTATGCACATATCTGTAATTTATTATTTATTTATATTAATATCTGTCCCCCTTCTGGACTGTGAGCTTACTGTGGGCAGGGAATGTGTCTGTTTATTGTTATATTGTACTCTCCCAAGTGCTTAGTACAGTGCTTTGCACAAAGTAAGCGCTCAATAAAGACAACTGAATGAATGAATGAATGAATAGTGCTTCGGTTTCCTCATCTGTAAAATGGGAATTCAATACATGTTCTCCATAGGCTTCAGTCTCACTGTGGGACAGGGATTGGGTCTGAACTGATTATTTACATCCATCTCAGCACTTGGCACACAGCAAGTGTTTAGCAAGTACCATTATTATTAGAAGCTATGTGTCAAACAGTCAATTCCACCACTCACCACCTTCAAAGTCCTTCTAAAATCACATTGAATAACAATAATTATGATGGCATTTATTAAGTGCTTACTATGTGCAAAGCACTGTTCTAAGCACTGGGGAGGTTAATAATAATAATAATGATGATGGCATTTGTTAAGTGCTTACTATGTGTACAGCACTGTTCTAAGCTCTGGGGGGGGATACAAGGTGATCAGGTTGTCCCACGGGGGGCTCACAGTCTTAATCTCCATTTTACAGATGAGGTAACTGAGGCACAGAGAAGTTAAGAGACTTGCCCAAAGTCACACAGCTGACAACTGGCAGAGCTGGGATTTGAACCCATGACCTCTGACTCCAAAGCCCGGGCTCTTTCCACTGAGCCACGCTGTGAGGGGCCTTTCCTGACTTAAGCCCTCATTTCCTTTATTTTCCCTCACTTCTGCATCACTTGTGCACTTGGGTCTGTACCCTTCATGCATTTTTATTCTCACTCCACACCAGTCCCAACAACACTTACCAACGTATGTGTAATTTATTTTAATGTCAGTCTCCCCTCCTTGACTGAAAGCTCCCTGTGGGCAGGAAAGGTGTCTACCAATTCTCTTCTCTCTCCCAAGCGTTTAGCACATTGCTGTGAACACAGTAAGCTCTCAATAGATGGATTGATTCCCCAGGCTTCTACGGTGGGGATTGCCTAAACTGTGGGAACACTGATCTCTAAACTGTTGAAACTGCAGCTTTAATTCTACAAATCCTGACCACTTGTGTAGGTGTAGATGAGGGGCAGGTCCTGCTGACCCCTCCTTCATGTGATAAGGTCACTGAGAGCTCAGCAAGCTGAGATAATAATAATAATGATATTTGTTAAGCGCTTACTATGTGCCAAGCACTGTTCTAAGCGCTAGGATGAGAGCC
Source organism: Tachyglossus aculeatus (assembly GCF_015852505.1). Classification (NCBI taxonomy): domain Eukaryota; kingdom Metazoa; phylum Chordata; class Mammalia; order Monotremata; family Tachyglossidae; genus Tachyglossus; species Tachyglossus aculeatus. Next base: position 21,728,737 of record NC_052068.1, read on the forward strand.
CAGTTAGCCAGACTCCTGCTCCATTAACATTCTGGGTGACAGTCAGAGAGGACAAACTAATGAAACTTCCCTGGATCAGACTTCCATTTAGTCTCCAACAGAGTCCTGCCCAGAAAGAAGTATTCATAGATTCCCAGAGATATATAGAAATAGATTACCCTTTCAGGTGCATACGGCAATCAGTTATTCTGCAGTCATACTGGCTATCGATTTCTGGAATGGAAGAGTGATTGGATATCAGCCACATGAGAGAGTTGCAGAGAAACCAACAAGGGGGTGGCAGGAACAGGAGTCTGGATCCTTCTATTAAATATATAAAGGAAAATTTATAGACTGTGTAAAGGATTATAATAATAATTATTATGGTATTCATTAAGTGCTTACTATGTGTCAAGCACTGTTCTAAGCACTGGGGTAGATACAAGGTAATCAGGTTGTCCCATGTGGGGCTCACAGTCTTAAATCCCCATTTTATACATGAGGTAACTGAGGCACAGAGAAGTTAACTGTAGAAGCAGTGTGGTGTAGTAGCTAGAGCACGGGCCTGAGGGGTCAGAAGGTTAAGGGTTCTAATCCCAGCTCTGCCACTTTGTGCGACCTTGGGCAAGTCATTTCAATTCTCTGGGCCTCAGTTCTCTCATCTGTAAAATGGGGATTGAGACTGTGAGCCCCACATGGGGCAGGGACTGTGTCCAGACCTATTTGCTTGTATTCATCCCAGCACTTTAATAATAATAATGGCATTTATTAAGTACTTACTATGTGCAAAGCACTGTTCTAAGCACTGGGGAGTTTACAAGGTGATCAGGTTGTCCCACGTGGGGTTTACAGTCTTAATCCCCATTTTGCAGATGAGGGAAATGAGGCACAGAGAAGTTGAGTGACTTGCCCAAAGTCACACAGCTGACAAGCGGCGGAGCGGGATTCAAACCCATGACCTCTGACTCCAAAGCCCGTGGTCTTTCCATTGAGCCACGCTGCTTCTCTAGCCACGCTGCTTCTCACATAGTAAGTGCTCAACAAATACCATCTGTCTCGCCTCTTCTAAACTGTAAGCCTGGTGTGGGCAGGGATTGTCTTTATTACTAAATGGAACTTTCCAAATCCTTAGTACAGTGCTCTGAACGCAGTAAGTGCTCAATAAATACGACTGATTGAATGAATTTTTTAGACTGTGAGCCCACTGTTGGGTAGGGACTGTCTCTATATGTTGCCAATTTGTACTTTCCAAGCGCTTAGTACAGTGCTCTGCACATAGTAAGCGCTCAATAAATACGATTGATGATGATGATGAATTAATAAATGAATGAAGGATTAAATATACAAAAGCCCTAAATCCCTGAGTCATTTAGACAGCAGGTATGAAGCAGTGTGGCCTAGAGGAATGAGCGTGGGCCTCGGAGTCAGAGGAACCTGGTTCTAATCCCAGCTTTGCCAATTGCTTGCTGTGCGACCATGACTGAGCCCTGGATCGCTTCCCTTGAACCTGGCTGGCCTGAGGAGTTTCGCAGCTCCTTTCTGTGGCAAATCCAGGGTCTTAGGTAGGCTGGAACGCACAGATCGGAGTCAATCAATCAATCAATCAATCGTATTTATTGAGCGCTTACTATGTGCAGAGCACTGTACTAAGCGCTTGGGAAGTACAAATTGGCATCACATAGAGACAGTCCCTACCCAACAGTGGGCTCACAGTCTAAAAGGGGGAGACAGAGAACAGAACCAAACATACCAACAAAATAAAATAAGTAGGATAGAAATATACAAGTAAAATAAATAAATAAATAAATAAATAGAGTAATAAATATGTACAACCATAATAAATATGTACAACCATAGTCCAGATGCTCAGCTCAGTTTGTGACGTAATGGCTTTCTGGAGCATCTCAGGAAATGACAAAGGGTGAGCGTGGCTAGTGAAACGGCCATGAGACCAGAAATCAGAAGGCCCGATTCTATCCCTGGTCCTGCCACTGGCTCTCTCAGTCTCTGTTTCCTCATATGACGATGATGGCATTTATTAAGCCCTCACTGTGTGCAAAGCGCTGTTCTAAGCGCTGTGGAGGTTACAAGGTGATCAGGTTGTCCACCGGGGCGCTCACAGTTTTCATCCCCATTTTACAGATGAGGTAACTGAGGCACAGAGAAGTGAAGTGACTTGCCCAAAGTCACACAGCCGGGATTTGATGTTAAATGGAAAAGAGATACATGCTTCCCTGACCTTTCCTGACCTACTGCAGAGCACACAGTAAGTGCACAATATATATAATAATGATGGCATTTGTTAAGCACTTACTATGTGCAAAGCACTGTTCTAAGTGCTGAATGAATGAATATTGTACTCTTCCAAGCGCTTAGTACAGTGCTTTGCACACAGTAAGCGCTCAATAAAATCGGTTGAATGAATGAACAAATCTTTCCCAGAGTTTAGTACAGTGCTCGGCACAGAGTAAGAACTTAATAGAAACCAAAATAAAATGAAAATCAAATAATAAAATGCATACGCCGAGAGGAAGAGAGTCAAATGTGACCTGGGACAGTCCATGTCTATCCTGAGGTGGTCTGTGCTGAAAAAAATTGATCCCTTGTTCAGGGTAAACCAGTTAAATGTAATAGACCATTCTTTTCCTAAGAGCAGGCATGTCCACTGACTGATTCCACCCTTGCCCTTTCTGGGGTCCCTTGTGTTCAATTCAACTTTCCAGGTTGTACCATCCAGTGCGGGAGTTAATTGTTGTCTCTTGTTTTTCCACTCTTTCCCTCTTGTTGCCTTTTTGGCCCACCCAGGGAAGGACCCACTGAACCTAACTGGATTTATTGCTTGAAAAAGTTGTGTAGAGAGCAGTGGCTAAGAAGAGGTGTGGGATGACATTAATCCATGCTGTCAACACAGAGACCTGAGACAACTGTGTTTCCTTCCTTCCACATTCCCCACTTTTTTTCCCACTGTTGTTTGGACCACTTACCCTGGCTTTTCACCGGGTGGGGGGATGGGAGTAGTCATTCAATCATATTTATTGAGCGCTTACTGTATGCAGAGCACCGTACTAAATGCTTGGGAAGTACAAGTTGGCAACATATAGAGACGGTCCCTACCCAACAGTGGGCTCACAGTCTAGAATGGGACTGAAGAGCTAGGAGAAGCAGTGTGGCTCAGTGGAAACAACCCGGGTTTGGGAGTCAGGGGTCATGAGTTCTAATCCCGGCTCCACCACGTGTCTGCTGTGTGACCTTGGGCAAGTCACTTAATTTCTCTGTGCCTCAGTTCCCTCATCTGTAAAATGGGGATGAAGGCTGTGAGCCCCACATGAGGCAACCTGATCACCTTGTATCCCCCCAGTGCTGAGAAGAGTGCTTTTCACATAGTAAGCACTTAACAAATGCCATTATTATTATTTTATTATTATTAACTCTAAGGCCGGTGGGGGAGGCATTTGGGGTGGGGTGCGGGAGGGATCTTCTAGACTGTGAGCCCACTGTTGGGTAGGGACCATCTCTACATGTTGCCAACTTGTACTTCAAGCGCTTAGTACAGTGCTCTGCACACAGTAAGCACTCAATAAATATGATTGAATGAATGAATGAATGAATCTCTGCTGGACTCCTGGGCATGATGCAGAGAGAGAGAGAGAGAGACAGAGAGAGAGAGAATGTGTCCTTGTACTTGCAATAAAATCAGCTGGGGAAGTTTTATCTACTTTTGGAGAAGACAAAATCATCTCCCTCCTGTTTCTGAACTGTCCTCTAGACTGTAAACTCGTGAGCAGGGAACACATATACCAACTTATTTATATTGTACTCTCCCACGCACTTAGGACAGTACTCTGCACAGAAGTGCTCAATAAATATGATTTAATTCATCGATTGATTGATTGAACAAAGCCCGAGTTTCCCACTTGGGAGCAGAAGGCAAGCTTTTTTACTATGTGGGATATTCAGGTCTGGGGCTACGCTGGGCTACGCTGGGCTGATGCCGAGACAGGCCAAAGACAATGCTATCCACATCTTGGTCTCAGTCCCTAGAATCGCACTGTCCTTTAGGTGCAGGGCTGGGGGTGGGATGGGGTTGGAAAAGATCCAGGTGGGCGTTGATGGCCACAAGACTCACTTTACTGTCTTCTCTATCTCCGAAGGCAGGCAAATCATAGTCATTCATTAATTCAATTGTATTTATTGAGCGCTTAATGAGCGAAGCACTGTTCTAAAGCACTTTGGAGAGTACAATATAACAGACACATCCCCTGCCCACAGCGAGCTTACAGCCTGGGGTGTGGGGGACAGCATTAATATAAATAAATTACGGATATGTACATAAGTGCTGTGGGGCCTGGAAGGTGGCGATGAATAATGATCACTCTGGCTCTCAGTGGGGACGAGCCCCAGACTGAGACTTGTGACCATCAGTCACATGGTCATTACAAGGACCATCACAAAGACCATCACAACTCACAAGGAGAAGCAGCGTGGCTCAGTGGAAAGAGCACGGGCTTTGGAGTCAGAGGTCCTGGGTTCAAATTCCGGCTCTGCCAATTGTCAGCTGTGTGACTATGGGCAAGTCTTCACTTCTCTGGTCCTCAGTTACCTCATCTGTAAAATGGGGATGAAGACTGTGAGCCCCCTGTGGGACAACCTGATCACCTTGTAACCTCCCCAGCACTTAGAACAGTGCTTTGCACATAGTAAGCACTTAATAAATGCCATTATTATCAGTCTCCTCTTCTTGCAGCCGCAAGCTTAAGCTGGTTCCTAATCAAGTGAATATTCAAACTCTTTGCTTTATGTTCTTGTCCAACATCGATTCAGCTGTCCGTATGCCTCCATTTCCCATCTTACTGTGTGAGATCCCTCAGGGGAGGGATGGCGTGCATTGAGAAGCAGCGTGGCTCAGTGGAAAGAGCCCGGGCTTTGGAGTCAGAGGTCATGGGTTCAAATCCCAGCTCTGCCAATTGTCAGCTGGGTGACTTTGGGCAAGTCACTTCACTTCTCCATGCCTCAGTTCCCTCATCTGGAAAATGGGGATTAAGACTGTGAGCCCCACTTGGGACAATCTGATCACCTTGTAAACTCCCCAGCGCTTAGAACAGTGCTTTGCACATAGTAAGCGCTTAATAAATGCCATCATTCTTCTAGACTGTGAGCCCGCTTTTGGGTAGGGACTGTCTCTATATGCTGCCGACTTGTACTTCCCAAGCACTTAGTACAGTGCTCTGCACACAGTAAGCGCTCAATAAATACGATTGACTGATTGATTGATTTAATCCATTTTGGATAGTGTGCAGTGTACCCTGTTGAGTTAGTTCATTGAGAAGTGGTTTTCTTAGTGATGAGGAGTTCCTCTCTCCTCCCCACCGCCATATGTGAACAGCTCTAAACGTTTCAGTTTGTGTGGCCAACTGGACAGCCCTTTGACCTTGCAGCTGGGAGCCCTTGGCTCTGCTTGAAGGATGCTGGGAGACTTTGAGCCATCAATTTCATCATCTGCACCTCAATTCCTCTATCTAATAATAATAATGATAGTAGTTTGCACTTACTCTGTGCCAAGCACTGTACTTAGAGCTGGGGTAGGTGCCAGATGATTAGGTTAGACACTTCTAGACTGTGAGCCCGCTGTTGGGTAGGGACCGTCTCTATATGTTACCAATTTGTACTTCCCAAGTGCTTAGTACAGTGCTCTGCACACAGTAAGCGCTCAATAAATATGATTGAATGAATGAATGAACAGTGCTTTGCACATAGTAAGTGCTTAATAAATGCTATTATTATTATTATTATTACTATTCTATTTATTTTTTAATGATGTGCATTTAGCTTTAATTCTATTTGTTCTGACGACTTGATACACCTGTCCACATGTTTTGTTTTGTTCTCTGTCTTCCCCTTCTAGACTGTGAGCCCGTTGTTGGGTAAGGACCATCTCTTGGGCAAGTTAAGTGACTTGCCCAAGGTCACACAGCTGACAATGGGCAGAGCCGGGATTTGAACCCATGACCTCTGACTCCCAAGCCTGTGCTCTTTCCATTGAGGACACGTGGGACAACCTGATCACCTTGTATCCTCCCCAGTGCTTAGAACAGTGCTTTGCACATAGTAAGCGCTTAGCAAATGCCATCATCATCATCTATATGTTGCCGACTTGTACTTCCCAAGCGCTTAGTACAGTGCTCTGCACATAGTAAGCGCTCAATAAATACGATTGAATTAATGAATGAATGAATGAACATCTGTCCCAATTGGGGCTCACAGTCTGAAGGAGAGAGCAGGTAATAATAATAATAACTGTGGTATGTGTTAAGTACTTACTATGTACCAGGCACTGTACTGGCAAATGAGGTAACTGAGGCCCAGAGAAGTGAAGTGACTTGGCCAAGGTCACACAGCCGACAAGTAACAGAGTCAGGATTAAAAACCATGACCTTCTGACTCTCAGGACTGTGCTCTATCCACTATGCTATGCTGCTTCTCAATGGATCACCAATCTCCCCAACCTCAAAGCCCTAACAAAACCATATCTCCTCCAAGAAGCCTTCTGAGGTTGGCAAGAGCCTGGACTGTCTCTATATGTTGCCAACTTGTACTTCCCAAACGCTTAGTACAGTGCTCTGCACACAGTAAGCGCTCAATAAATACGATTGAATGAATGAATGAAAGAGCCTAGTGGCTTTGGGAGTCAGAGGTCGTGGATTCCTAATCCCGGCTCTACCACTCGTCTGTCGTGTGACCTTGGCAAGTCACTTCACTTCTCTGGGCCTCAGTTACCTCATCTGTAAAATGGGGATTGAGACTGTGAGCCCCATGTGGGACAGGGACTGTGTCCAACTTGATAAACTTGTATCTACCCCAGAGCTTAAAACAGTGCTTCACACATAGTAAGCACTTAACAAATACCATAATTATTTATAATTATTATTATTGCTCTGCCCACAGTAAGTACTCAATAAATACCATTGACTGATTAAACCCCTATTTGTGCAGATGAAAAAACTGCGGCATAAAGAAATTGAATAACTTGCCCAAGGTCCCACAGCAGGCAAGATATGGAGCTGGGATTCAAATGCCGGCTCCAGAGTGAGGTCTCTGTGTTTTCCAGTAGGAACATTCTCTTCAAATAGGCAGGGAGAGGATTGTCCCCGGCTGACTTCACTGGGGCTTGGAGTGGGAGGAAGGAGATGAAGGAATCCTCAAGAGCTACTCTTCCCTGGGGCCTGCGAAGACCCTCTCTCTTCCCACCCGGTAAGGGAGCAGGAAGCACCAGTTCCTCAAACACTAGATGATGATGATGATGATGGCATTTGCTAAGCGCTTACTATGTGCAAAGCACTGTTCTAAGCGCTGGGGGGGATACAAGGTGATCAGGTTTTCCCACGTGGGGCTCGCAGTCTTAATCCCCATTTTACAGATGAGGTAACTGAGGCTCAGAGAAGTTAAGTGACTTGCCCAAGGTCACACAGCAGACATGTGGCGGAGCCGGGATTCGAACCCATGACCTCTGACTAGAGGTCTTGTGGCTAGACTGTGAGCCCACTGTTGGGTAGGGGCTGTCTCTACATGTTGCCAACTTGTACTTCCCAAGCACTTAGTACAGTGCTCTGCACACAGTAAGCGCTCAATAAATACGATTGATTGATTGATTGATTAACTTGTTACTGCACCTCCTTAGACACCAGAGAAACCCTGGGGTTATCCGGAGCTGTCTGCTCTGAGCATACTTTGGCCATTGTTTCATTGGCTTGGGAGGAAGCCATTCTGCAGCCTTGCATCATCTCAAAAGGACCGATGTAGCACTGAGAATTTCCAAAGCCCCAGAAGGAAATCGGCTGCTGGTCGGAGACATGACAGAGACCAGGGCTTCCTGACAAGGGGCCTGGTCTTCATGGCTTTGGCCAAATCTCACTCCACACCCCTCTCCCGGCACAGAATCCCTAGCCAGCCTGCCAGATCCTCCCATTGTTGTTCAGGCCTGGAAGAAGGACCAAAGTTGGTTTCCTCAGTAAATACGATCGATTGATTGGTCTGTGGTGTGACTCTGGGCAAGTCACTTCACTTCTCTGGGCCTCAGTGACATCATCCGTAAAATGGGGATTGAGACTGTGAGTCCCATGTGGGACAGAGACTGTGTCCAACCCGATTTGCTTGTATCCACCCCAGTGCTTAGTACAGTGCCTGGCATATAGTAAGCGCTTAAATACCACATTTATTATAGATTGATTGCTTGGAGCAGGCTAGTGTGCCCACCTACTCCCAGGGAACTCCCAGGCCTGTAATTGCAGAATTGGATTAGTGGGTTAGTGAGCTCCAGATTGGCTCCCCGACTGACTCCTTCTGTGGCTTTGTCCTCTCGGCTCCACAGTCAAGCCAACTTGTGCTTCCCAAGCACTTGGAACAGTGCTCTGCACACAGTAAGCGCTCAATAAATACGACTGATTGATTGATTGATTGATTGGGAAGGACAACCTCGGTCTCCCCTGCTTGTCGATGGATTCTTTGGATGAACACGAGAGGTCAGTGACGGTTTCCCTGTGTAGACGTAGATAGATCATTTGATGCCCCAGAAGCATTTCACCAGCTAGGCGCTAATGTACAGGATATAGTTTATTGGCATCATTTCTCTGAAGAAGGGGCTGGAAGACTTAGCAGGTTAAAACTTTAACACTTTAAAAATCAAGAAGTCCAAAGAATTCTCCCCTCCCCACCAAGACAATCCCAAACACCTGAAGTACGGGGTCAGGCAGAAACAGCACAGGCCAAACCAGCAGGACCATGGTACATCATCAAGTCAATTGAGCAAGCCGCCACCTGGGAGCCACCATCTTTGTTAAGGGCAAAAAATCGTACGGAAAAAGAGAAAGTTGACAACACTGACCAATACAGATAAACTAGGGCCGCCTTGGGATCTGGGGGAGGGGTGGAGAGGAGTCCTCGTTCTGTTTTCTCAGAAAACATGCAAAGAAAGAATTCACAAACAACTCTGTTTACGAAAATATCATCGACTTCCAAGCTTCTCTTTCCCTTTCCAAAGATGGCCGCCCGGCTGTTCAGTCAGTAACTCTGAGGGGCCATTGCAGCTACTGGATGTGGAGAGTGAGAGAAACAGGCAGAGGGAGAGAGATTCAGTTTCCACAAAGGTTGTTAGTTTTTCTTTATTGTCGGGATTTAAAGTGCATATAACTGAAGGCAAAGTCCAAGGCCTAAAAAAAAATAGGAGGCTTGAGAGAGAAACTCAGAGATTCTAATGGCGGCAGAGGGATATCCACCCAAAAAGGCCACTTGAGCTGCAGAGGGAGAGAGGGGTAAGAGAAATTGAGAGAAATGGAGAAAGAGAAAGGAAGGGAGTACAAGAGGGAGAAGAGAAATACCAGTTCAGGCAGAGGTTAACAAGAGTTAATTTATTTCCCAGCTCGGAGCAGGCCGGCTGAAATGGACAGGAGCACGTTCTTTGGAAGAAATCATTTTTTAGGCAGATCCCGGTGCAGTTAGCTGCTCCGACCAAAGGACAATGTACAGCTAGGCTCCTGACCGGCACGGCAGGGAGAACTGCTGCTTGCTCCTTCTCCCTCCTCCCGCCACCCTCCAACTTCCGACGTCAACTGGGGGGCATCTCCTCGGCATGGGGACCGACCATGCCCTTTTGGGGAATGATCTAGGGTGACCCCCCGCCCCCAGACTGTAAGCTCGTTGTGGGCAGGGTACGTGTCTGTTTATTGTTGCATTACACTCTCCAAAGAGCTTAGTACAGTGCTCTGCACACAGTAAGTGCTCAATAAATACAACTGAGTGAATGAGTGAATGTCCTCCCATCACCTTGCAAAAGCAGTGTGAGGTGGGGGTTCCCTAATCCACAGCAATTCCTGGAGGTGCTCTCAGTTCCGTTTCCCTTCTGGCCAGGCTGCCCCTGGGGCTCCGAGCTTCATCCCCGGGATCCTGGAGCCCCCACTCACCCACACAGGCAGTGCCATCCTCGTTGGGCTCGTAACCCCGACTGCACCTCTTGTTGGCACGGCAACGGTAGCTCCCGTAGGTGTTGATACACACTGGCTTGTCCCTGGGGCACACGAAGGGGAACTGGATACACTCATCGCTGTCTGAAAGCAGAGAGAAGCTGCTCTCTGGTGCTGGGGGCCAGGTGCCCCTGTTGCTGGGGGGCTCAATACACAGTCACTGGATGAACAAACAAATAAAGGCTTCTTTGGCCCATCCTGATCTGGGCTAGGTGGCTCAGGTCTGATCACCGTTATCACCAAATGACAGGCCCTGGGCTTGCTAAGAGACTACTAACAGCCCAGACTTCCTGTTCTCTGTCCTCTGTGAACGCTCTCCATCATCACCATCATCCTCACCACCATCACGTCATCATCTTCACCATCACCATCATCATCGCCATCACTAAGAACACCCCAGCCTTCTGAGCAAGTACCTCGCTATAACCAAACTTTGTGGCTACCAAGAAGACATCAACAAGCATAGTTCAACGATCACTTTAAAGATCAAAAAAGAGCCTGTCCAATAAATCTCACTCAGGTCACCACTGTGAGGGGTGGCAACCCTCAAGCAGCTCAAGAAGCCCCCAGAGAAGCCAGCTAGCCCCAAGGGACCCCCAGAAACTCCACCTTGATCAGGGCCTAGGGCTGGATGCCCCATCTCGACTGAGTTTCCAAGCTATTGTTCTTTCGGCTGTTCAATCAGCTATTTTATTGGGGTTCCCTCCTCTTACTAAGTGACTTCTTCCCTGGAATCCCGGCTCTGCCACTTGTCAGCTGTGTGACCTTGGGCAAGCCACTTAACTTCTCTGTGCCTCAGTTACCTCATCTGTAAAATGGGGATTAAAATTGTGGGGCTCACCTTGTGATCACCTTGTATCCTCCCCAGCGCTTAGAACAGTGCTTTGCACATAGTAAGCGCTTAACAAATACCTTCATTATTATTATTATTATGGTGACTCTCTGCACTCCCTCACCTGTTACCTCCACCTAAGCTGTCTCGGTAAGGATGCTGTCCCCTTCAGGTCAAGGTCACTGCTTGGAATCAAGGGGACTGTAGGGATGGGGAGATAGTGTATGTGTGTGGTGGGGGGCATTGGGTGTGTTGTGTGTGTGCATCTCTGCACATGTGGGTGCCCTTTTGGAGGTCTTGTTGTCAAGTCCCCAGGCAGTCCCAACCTTCCTTGCATGGATAATAATAATAATAATAATGGCATTTATTAAGCGCTTACTATGTGCAAAGCACTTGTCTGGCTTCCAGGTCTACCCTCAATCCAAGTAACCCTCCTCCCAGCTCTTGGCTCGGGCGGCCCCGATCCCTGCCTTCCTTGCAAGGCCGGACTCTCATGGTCTCCGGGACCTGCCGGCAACTCACCCCTGCAGCGTCCATTTTCTTGCTGGGCGAATCCCTGGCCACACTGCGTTGTGGGAGAAAACAGAGGCACTCGTGGGTCACGTTACCCCCATGCTGCCCCTTTGCAAGACCCCAGGCCAAAGGAGCTGCCCTGCAGGCCCCGGATCTCAGGTGGCTAATCTGAGGAACGGCTGGAGACGGCCTGTTCCTGCCCAGACTCCACCTGGGAGGGATTCAACATGAGCAAATTTCAGTCTTCCTCAGAGTAGGATTGGAGAGCCAGGAACAGGAAACCCAACTGCAAGGCTCTCTTTCCTCTGTCCCCGTGGCCCTCTTCCCCAGTCTGGGCTCCACACTGAGGGAGGATCGCCACGGCTTCAGTCTTACAGAGCAGAGGGTTCCCAGCAAGCCTGGGCCTCAGCCACTTGCTCCACGTGAAGGGAGAAATTGCCAGAGGTACTGCTTTCTACTCAGGGCCTGGTGTCAGTGGGGAATGGAACATGGGGCCCTGTCTGGTCGGGGGCAGGCTCCTATTGAGGACAAATATGACCTGAGCCCCCAAGTCGGATCCTGGCCCCCTGGCCTCTCCCCAACTCCCTCCCCGGGGAAGGCCAGAATGGATTGGGCCCAGACCCCAGCGCCCACCTCCAGGGTGACGGGCTGGGGGAGCTCATCCTCTTCTGGCGGGTAGGGGATCTCCAGCACTGAGTTCCTCTCGTTCTTGGCCACTGCACGGCTCACAACCCTGCCGTCGGGCCATGTCACCTCCACACTGCTGGCCTCGTCCTGCCCTGAGGGGAAGACACAAGGGAGAGGTGACTAGGGCTGCTCCCCCATCCCTACACCCACTCCAAGTCTGCCCAGCTCACCTCCACACTGGGCTCAGCCTGCAGAATTTGGGGCACCTGGGACAGTCTTAGGGGTGCAGCCAAGATGCCCCATAGTGGTATGGACAGATGAACAGCTCTCTGCCCAACCGCTGACTCCCTACTCCCCCAAAGAATTCCAACTCTGGCCGCAGGCAATTAAGGAATTCCACTGAACCGCAGGCTTGGCCAATAGGAAAAGAAAACAGGTGAAGAGTAGAAATGTGCAAGGGGACATTTGCCCCCGGATCACCGCCAGTAGTAGACTTGATGCCACAGTGGGAGAGAGAATGGATAAAGTTGAGAACAATGGAATGCTGGAAAAGGGGCAGGGATGGGCTGGCTCAGGGGCAAAGGTAATAATAGTAATAATAATTATGGTATTTGTTAAGCACTTACTATGTGTGAGGCACCGTACTAAGTGCTGGGGGGATGCAAGAGGTGGGAGTATGGTTGGAATAAAGGAATGGAGGGCAGGGGAAGGGCAGGGCCAAGGCCAAGGCAGGGCAAGGACGAGGGATGAGGCAGGGGCAGGGAAAGGAGCAGGGGCCGGGCCTGGGAAAGGGGGGTCAGCTCCTGACTGCCACCTCCACCTGGGCCAAAGGGATTTGGAATTCATCAGACTAAACCAAGAGAGATTACATGAGAAGCAACAAGACCTAGTGGCTAGAGCATGGGCCTGGGAATCAGAAGGACATGGGTTTTAATCCTGACTCCACCATTTGTCTGCTGTGTGACCTTGGGAAAGTCACTTAATTTCTCTGTGCCTCAGTTCCCTCATCTGTAAAATGGGGATTAGGACAGTGAGCCCTATGGGGGACATGGACTGTCCAACCTAATTATCTTGTATCTACCCCAGTGCTTAGAACAGTGCCTGGCACATACTAAGCGCTTAACAAATACCACGGTTATTATTACCATAATATCAAGCTGAGATGATTTTCTCACCCTTCAAATCCACCAGACCACCCCTCTCCCCATCTTCAAAGCCTTCCTAAAATCCCACCTCCAACAAGAGCCTTCCTCATGTCCAAACACCCTGTGACATCACCCCAATAGCCACCTTCAGCACTTATTCATTCAATAGTATTTATTGAGGGCTTACTGTGTGCAGAGCACTGTACTAAGCGCTTGGGAAGTACAAGTTCACAACATATAGAGATGGTCCCTACCCAACAACAGGCTTATATTATGAATGTATCCTATTTGATAATTTATTCTTATTCATTCATATTTATTGAGCACTTACTGTGTGCAGAGCACTGTACTAAGCACTTGGGAAGTACAAATAAGCAACATATAGGGACAGTCCCTACCCAACAATGGGCTCACAGTCTAGAAGGGGAAGACAGACAACAAAACAAAATGAGTAGACAGGTGTCAATACCACCAGAATAAATAGAATGATAGCTAAATACACATCATTAATAAAATAGAGTAATAAATATGTACAAATATACACAAGTGCTGTGGGGAGGGGTAGGAGGTAGGGCAGAGGGAGGGAGTTGGGGTGATGGGGAGGGGAGGAGGAGGAGAAGAAGAAAAGTGGGGGCTTATAGTAGTCATATTATTTCATCCTCGTTCTTCCTCCAGCTTCTGCTACTAGCCAACACGATTTGTATTGCTTCCCAGCTGAATTAGAGTCATAGTATTTAGTAAGCACTGATAATTTGCAGAGCACTGTACTAAATGCTGGGTAAGAATTCACAGGTGGGAATTAGAGCCCCTCAAGGGGCTCATGATCTAAAAATATAACGGGAGAGGGGACTGAAGTCAGACACACATGGAGTGATGAGACAATAGAACAGAAAAATGAATTCAAAGACAAGCACACATTCATTCATTCATTTGTTCATATTTATTGAGTGCTTACTGTGTGCAGAACACTGTACTGAGTGCTTGGGAAGTACAAATCAGCAACTTATAGAGACAGTCCCTACCCAACAACAGGCTCACAGTCGAGAAGGGGGAGATACAAGTTGGCAACATTTTTCATGCAAAAATGAAAACAAAAATCGGTAGGGTGCTGGGCTAGAGGAGAAGAATTTCAGGTTCTTTGTGACTCAGAGCCCAAGGTGCAGCTGTAGCCTCCAAGAAATTATAAGATCCTTGAGGTAGGAAATGTTTGTTTGGCTTCTGTGGCATTTTCCTAAGAGCTTAGTACAGAGCCTCACATTAGTGCTCAATAAATACCAGTGGTGGACAAGGGCCTGATATGAGCCCCTAGAGCTCCCTTCTCACTAACTGCAGGGGATAATGGGATAATGCCACCAGGAGCTGGAGTGCACAGTCTCAGGTGGTTGGAAAAGGACAAAGGCAATCAAGACAAACAGAATTGCTCTTTTCAGAAGAATTACAAGCAAAGCAGACAGAGGGAATAGAGTCGACGGAATATTTTTGCACTTTAATAAAGCAATTGGTATGTGGACCACCGGATTTCCCTTGCTCAAATGAGCCCTGGCTTGAATACACACCCTCGTCTTGCAAATAACAGAAAGAGCAGACACAAAGGGCACTCGATGTAAATGTCTCTGGTGAGGGAAGATTTGGGTGAAGAGGCCAGGGCGACAGGGGTGGTGTGGGGTTGATGAGTGGGGATTATTTAGCACCTACTTAATCTCATTTCTCTGTTCGCCATCAGCTCCACGGCAGCTCCCCTGGATCAGAGCTTTTGACCAGAAAATTCTCTGTCTGCAGAATAATTGCAGGTAAACCATTCATTCAATCGTATTTATTGAGCGCTTACTGTGTGCAGAGCACTGTACTAAGCGCTTGGGAAGTACAAGTCGGCAACATATAGAGACGGTCCCTACCCAACAACAGGCTCACAAAATGTATCCCTGTAGCCTTTAGAAGAAAACGTTTGGAGGCCTCAGAGGAGAGAACCCCAAAGAGGAATTCTTACATTAGAAGCATGGCCTAGTGGAAAGAGCCCATGCCTGGGAGTCAGAGGACCTGAGTTTTAACACTGGCTCTGCCACTTGACTGCTCTGTGATTTTGGGCAACCCACTAAACTTCTCTATGCCTCAGTTACTTCACCTGTAAAATGGGGACCAAGACTGTGAGCCCCACGTGAGACATAGACTATCTCCTACCTGATTATTGTGTATCTGTCCCAGCACTTAGTGCATTGCCTGGCATATAGTAAGTGCTTAAGATCTGCTAATTGTCAGCTGTGTGATTTATTACACTATTTATTTATTTATTTTACTTGTACATATCTATTCTATTTATTTTATTTTGCTAATATGTTTTGTTTTGTTCTCTGTCTCCCCCTTCTAGACTGTAAACCCACTGTTGGGTAGGGACCGTCTCTATATGTTGCCAACTTGTACTTCCCAAGCGCTTAGTACAGTGCTCTGCACACTGTAAGCGCTCAATAAATACGATTGATTGATTGATTGATTTGGGCAAGCTACTTAACTCCTCTGTGCCTCAGTTACCTCAGCTGTAAAATGGGGATTAAGGCTGTAAGCCCCCTTTGGGACAACCTGATCACCTTGTAATCTCCCCAGCACTTAGAACAGTGCTTTGCACATAGTAAGTGCTTAATAAATGTCATTATTATTATTATTTAGACTGTAAGCTCATTGTGGGCAGGGAATGTGTCTGTTGCATTGTTAAACTCTCCCAAATGATTAGTACAGTGCTCTGCACACAATAGGTGCTCAATAAATACAACTGATTGAATGACTGATATCCAATCCTGAGCTCAAGCTTCTGGGAGCCTTGGCAGGGTGGCTGTTTCCCGAGCTGGGCAAATTCTATTTATTCTGATGACTTGACACCTGTCCACATGTTTTGTTTCATTGTCTGTCTCCCCCTTCTAGACTGTGAGCCCATTGTTGGGTAGGGACCGTCTCTATATGTTGCCAAGTTGTACTTCCCAAGCGCTTAGTACGGTGCTCTGCGCACAGTAGGCACTCAATAAATACGATTGAATGAATGAATGAATGGTGGGAGGCTGACAGTAGCAGCAGCAAGGAGTGGGAGAGTCTCATTCAGAAGCCAGGCGGTAAGGTAGGGGTGGCCAAAGAGGCTCAAATGTCCTCTCCTAGGAGCTCCGCGTAGAGTAAGCACTCAATAAATATGATCGATCACTTCACTGACTGAAACACGTTGAGGAGAATCAGACCTCCCTTGCTCTCTCTCCTTCTGTGTCTGTCACCAGTTCATGCTCCCCCTTTTCATTTTTAGATTGTAAGTCATTATATTCAGGGAACATAGCTGCTAATTCTGTTGTATTGTACGCTCCCAAGTGCTTAGTATGTGCTCTGCAAATAGTAAGCACTCAATAAATACGATTGATTGACTGATTGTGAGTTCAACCGAGAGACAGGGTCTGTGTCTAATTCTCACCTGTGTGTTCTTTCCCAGTGCTTACTTCAGCGATCTGCACACCGTAAGCACTTAAAAAATAGTACTACTCATGGATTCTAATCCCGGGTCCACCACTTGTCTGCTGTGTGACCTTGCGTAAGTCGTTCAACTTCTCTGAGCTTCAGTTACCTCATCTGTAAAATGGGGATTGAGACTGTGAGCCCCACGTGAGACAGGGACTGGGTCCAACCTGATAAACCTGTATTTACCCCTGCACTAGTACAGTGCTTGGCACAGAGAAAGCACTTGACAAATACCACAATTACTATCATTATGAGAGGTGGCTTGGCCTATGTGGATAGAGCACAGGCCTGAGACTCAGAAAGACCTAGGTTCTAATCCTGGCTCCACCACCTGCCTGCTGTGTGAACATGGGCAAGTCACCTCACTTCTCTGGGCTTCAGTTACCTCATCCGTAAAATGGGGATTAAGACTGAGCACCACATGGGACAGGGACTTGTCCAACCCAATTTGCCTGTATCTACCCCACTGCTTAGTACAGTGCCTGGTAAAGAGTAAATGCTTAAAATTACCAAAGTTATTAAATATAACAATTACTACTTCTACTACTACTACTACTACTACTACTACTACTACTACTACTACTACTACTACTACTACTAGTCTGGGACTCCCTATGCCTTCCACCTCTACCCCAGGGTTGCTGAGCTGAGAGAAATGCTGGTATTCACGGGCAGAAATTCTGGCATTTCCTGCTAGGTCAGCTTTTCCTCTGCCTCTTCTCCATCATCATCATCAACATCTCTCTCTCTCTCTCTCTCTCTCTCTCTCTCTCTCTCCCTCTCCCTGACCCCATCTCTGATCCAATCCCTGTCTTCATTTCCCCTGCAGCATTCATTCTCCTCCCTGAATGCCTTCCCCGCACGCTCACTGCTTTGTCCAGCTGCCTGCACCAGTCTCATTTCCAGTGACGTGTTCTCCCAAACCAGCTTGGACTCTTCTTCCTTCCCACCCTCCCACTCCCCTATTGTCCAACTTCCCTCCCCCTCTATTTCTTTTCTCTTTTCTCTCCACTTTCCCACCCTGACCCTCCTGGGATCTCTTTTTTTTCACCCAACCTCAGTCTTCCCAAGATCTCTGTTTCAGCTCTTCTCCCCATTGTTTGAATCCCAGCCACTCTCTCTCTCCCTGTTCTTCAGGGTCTCCATCAGCCTCTTCCCTTTGCCTCTTCCTTCCCATCTTTTATCCCTTCTCCTTCTTTATCCCCGGGCTTCTCTTCTTTTATTTCTTCTTGCTCCTATTTCTTTATTACACTACCTCTTCCTGTCCCCTCTTTCTCTCATCCTTCTCCACTTCCTCCCAGTCTCTTCCTTCTCTTTCTGCCTCTCCTCCCACAGCCCAAGACCCTGTCTTGTGAGTATTTCTCATTCTCATTCTCTATCACTCTTTCTCCTCCCTGTCTCCCTCCTCTCCATCTCTCTCTCTCTCCACTCTCTCCTCTCTGGCTCTCTGTCTTTCTTTCTCTCTGCTCCCATCAATCAGAAAGCCTTGATTTCCTCCCCCTACTCGGCCTGCCCATCCCCACCTGCTTGTGAAGGTGACACTCTGGGGATCGATGATGGCCTCAGAGTTGTTGGGAGGAGGATGCTTTACCCTCCTTGTGTGCTTGTGGGAGTCACTGTCTGCTGAGCTGACTTGGAGGGTGTCACAGATGCCAGACTAAGCCTGGAGCAGACCCGGGGGTGTTCCAGGGACAAAAATAACAGCTCTCATCATGGCAAGACTTCTCAGCTCAGACACCTAGACTGCTCCCTTCTGGGCTGTGGGCTCGTGTGGCACCCTGCCATTTGAGAAGGGGCCCCCGGGTAGTCTTCCTATGTTGGGGGAGTAGATTCAGAGAAAGCATCTTGGGCTATTTGCAGGGCTCCTCACAGGCCCAGTGAAGCCTGTTCCACTCCCCTTTCCCCCTCAGAACTCCCCTCCCAGCTGCCCCTGGGAATCAATCAGTCAATCAATGCTATTTATTGAGCACTAACTGTGAGCAGAACACTGTACTAAATGCTTGGGAGAGTACATTACAACAGAGGTGGTAGGTGCGTTCTCTGCCCACAAGGAGCTTCCAGTTTAGAGGGAATGAATTCAGCGGACATGCCTGACAAGGAAATCACTCAACCACTTTGGGCAGTGGAGAAGCTGCTGGACAAGGTGGAGAGTATGAGCGGATGGGGTCTCAGAGCTGGCTGGGTTGGGGACACGATGGCTTTGACTCCTAGGCATAAGGGGAAGTCCGCCGCTCTGATGGTGCTGGGCACTGGCACCTGCCCATTTTTCTGGATGAGCCACTGTCTCAGGCCACTATTATTTAAACAGTCTGGAGCTGGGGGAGAGGACAGCTCAGTTCCAGGTGGGGGGTCCTGCTTGACTTCTAGGGGCCCAATCGCAATGGGAGCACACACATCTCTTAAGTTAGCCATCACCTCAAACAGAACCATGAATGGGGGCGAGGTGGCATCAAGGAAAGTCTATTAGGTTCTGGCATGTCTGTCTCCTGCCTGGGGAGGAGGAGAGTTAGGGGAGGCTTTGGAGGGGATGGCAGTGACTGAGAAGGCAGTCAGGATGAAGGAACTGGAGTGACTGATAGGGGAGGGAGCAATGGAGGTGGGGAGGAAATCTTGTAGACAGGGTGAAGAAGCTGCAGACAGGGTGAAGACCAAATAATAATAATAATAACTGTGGAGTTTGTTAAGCGCTTACCATGTGCCAAGCACTGTACTAAGTGCTGGGGTAGATACAACATAATCAGGTCCATCATCAGGTCCCTGATTCCTCCTACATGCCAAGTAGGAGGAAGAAGAGGTATTGAATTCACATTTTGCAGATGAGGGAACTGAGACAGAGAGAAGTTAAGTGACTTGGCCAAGGGCACGTGGTGGAGCTGGGATTAGAACCCAGGTCCTCTGATTCCCAGGCAGAAATCTGCCGACAGGGTGGAAACCCTGCAGACAGGATGGAAACTCCATAGATGAGTGGAGACCTCAAAGGTAGAGTGGAGACCCCCTAGGTAGAATGGTGACCCCCATAGTCAGGGAGGAAATCCCACAGCTAGGGTGGCGTCCTCGTAAACAGGGAGAAAGCCCCGAAGGAATAGGAGGAAAAGTGGCATCAATTATGAAGACATCCCAGGTGAGAAGGGAGGGGTCCCAGAAGCAAAGAGCATCCCAAGCTCACCAAACCCTTAATATGCCCCTGGTTGCAGGCCTTGTCTGCTTAGCAAGACTCAGGAGACCTAGGACAGAGTCAACAAAGCAGCCCCATAGACAGCATCCCAACCTCCCAACAATTTCTCCTCCAGGCTCAATCAACCAATCAACTATATTTATTGAGCGCTAACTGCGTGCAGAGCATTGTACTAAGCACTTGGGAGAGTACTATATAACAGAGTTCGTAGACACGTTCCCTGCCCAATCAATCATTTGTACTTATTGAGCGCATACTATGTGCAGGACACTGTTCTAGGCACTTGGAAGAGTACAATACAAGGGAATTAGCAAACGCACAAAGAACTTCCTGTGAGTCCCAAGGGGAGGGGTCCCTGGCCAGCAGCGGGCAAAGACAGTAAAGGATAGTGAGGGTAGAACACAGAGAGACCCCCTAGATCCCAGATATCTGGCTACATGTTTTGTTGTCTGTCTCCCTCTTCTAGACTGTGAGCTCGTTGTTGGGTAGGGACCGTCTCTATATGTTGCTGACTTGTACTTGCCAAGCGCTTAGTACAGTGCTCTGCACACAGTAAGCACTCAATAAATATGATTGAATGAATGAATGAATGAATGAATATCCTACCGGCCTTGCCCAGTTCTCTAAGCCACAAGGCAATCACATTGCCCTGTCATAGCCCAAACAGAGCAACAAAGCCCAGGCCTCAGAATGCGATTTGCCTGCCCTTTCACCACCCCACCTCGCTTAGGATCACTGACCACCCGCCCTCCTAGACTCAATTATCTCCCATTCCCCTCACCACTGCTTCTCCACCTCCGCTGCTGGACTCACCCAGGCCGAAGTGCGCCACGGGCTCCATCTCACACAGGTAGCCCGAGCCACCGTCGATCACTCTCAGTTGCGCGCCACTCCTCCTCGTGAAGAGCACCACCTTGGCCCCTCGGGCGAAGGCTCCGAAGCGGGTTCGCGGCACCACTCGCAGCCAGTTGTTTTTGAAGCCCTGATGGAAAGGGAGATGGCGGGGCGGGGGAGGGGGCTCCGATCTTCATCCCCAGCAACCAGCCCCGGTGGGAGGGAGGGAGGGCTGCAGGGTCCCAAGGGGGAGGGGAGGAGGGGCCTGGGTGCGTGGCGAGGAAGGGAAGGAGGAAAGGAATGGTCAGAGGTGAGAGGAGGGTGAAATGAGAGAAGGAAGAGGAGCAAAGAAGAAGAACCCTGGCTTGAGGATGTGGAAGAAGGACAAGAGCTGAAGTGTAGGAGGAAGGGCAGGGTGAGGAGGCAAAGCGGAAGGAGAGAACACTGGGCCCAGAAGACAGAAGAGAGAATGGAAGGCTCTAAGAGGAAGGGGTGGGGCTCCTCGAAGGCAGGCCTCAAAGCTTTAATTACCCTTTAATTCTTTCAGGGTCCAGGATCCCACTCCCTGCCAAGTCAATTCCCCCCAAACAGCTCTGGGAATTCTCATCCAGGTCAGAATTGGACCTTGGATGTCCCCTCCGTACCTGGTTCCCTCTGAAGACCGACAGAGGCTGCGCCATGGACTCCCCGTGGGATAGGATCAGGTCCAGCACCCCATCTCCATCAAAGTCTGTCACCACACCCCCTGCAACAACAGACACCTCACCTCCCTGCCCCTCACTTGGGTGGCTGGGGCGGGGGTGGCACGGCAGGGTGCTGAAAGCCTCAAGGACTTTGATATCTTGGGCCAAACTGTTGAGGACTGCAGTCACAGACAATGCACGTAGCCCTGAGAAGCAGTGTAGCCTAATGATTAGAGTACAGGCCTGGGGGTCAGAAGGACTTAGGTTCTAATCCTGGCTCTGCCACTTGTCTGCTGTGTGACCTTGGGCAAGTCGCTTCGCTTCTCTGTGCCTCGGTTACCTCCTCTGTAAATGGGAATTAAGATGGTGAGCCCCATGTGGGACATGGACTGTGTCCAACCTGATTACCTTGTATCTACCCCAGTGTTTAGAACAGTGTCTGGCACATAGCAAGTGCTTAATGAATGCTATTAAAAAAAAAAGTAGCCAGTCAACCCAGTGGTCCAGGGGCGGATCTGGTCTGAAGCTTCACTGGAGAGTTGGGGGAGTTGTTCAACCAAAAATTTGGGAGGGGCAAAACGGGAGACTCTGGATTTGAAGACCCTGCGTTCTCCCAGACTGAGCACCCTTTTTCTTCTCCTCCTCCCTATCTCCCCCTGCCCTACCTCCTTCCCCTCCCCACAGCACCTGTATATATGTTTGAACAGATTTATCACTCTATTTTACTTGTACATATTTACTATTCTATTTAGCGTGGCTCAATGGAAAGAGCACGGGCTTTGGAGTCAGAGGTCATGGGTTCAAATCCCGGCTCTGCCAATTTTCAGCTGTGTGACTTTGGGCAAGTCACTTAACTTCTCTGTGCCTCAGTTGCCTCTTATGTAAAATGGGGATTAAAATTGTGAGCCTCCCGTGGGACAACCTGATCACCTTGTGACTTCCCCAGCACTTAGAAAAGTGCTTTGCACATAGTAAGCGCTTAATAAATGTCATTAATATTATTATTATTTAGCTTTAATTCTATTTGTTTTGACAACTTGACACCTGTCTACATGTTTTCTTTTGTTGTCTGTCTCCCCCTTCTAGACTGTGAGCCCGTTGTTGGGTAGGGGCCATCTCTATATGTTGCCAACTTGTACTTCCCAAGTGCTTAGTACAGTGCTCTGCACACAGTAAGCGCTCAATAAATACGATTGATTGAATGAATGAATGAATGCTGCGAAGAGCTCAGCAGGTGTTCAGGGCATCTGGGAGGGACTGCTAGCTCACTGACCCTCTCAGACCCAAATACTTCATTCATTCATTCATTCATTCACTCACATTTATTCATTCATTCATTCAATCGTATTTATTGAGCGCTTACTGTGTGCAGAGCACTGTACTAAGCGCTTGGGAATTACAAGTTGGCAACATATAGAGACGGTCCCTACCCAACAGCAGGCTCACAGTCTACAAGGGGGAGACAGACAACAAAACATATTAACAAAATAAAATAAATAGAATAAATGTGTACAAACAAAATAAATAGAGTAATAAATACATACAAACATATATCCATATATACAGGTGCTGTCGGGAGGGGAAGGAGGTAAGGCGGGGGGGGATGGGGAGGGGGAGGAGGGGGAGAAGAAGGAGGGGGCTCAGTCTGGCAACTGAGTCCCTGGAGGTGGAGATCAATGAGGCTCAGTCTAGACGAGGCTGTCTAGGAGTCCCAGAAACAGATCTCCCACTTATTCCTCTTCGTGTCGGCCAAACCTATCCATCCCAGGCAGGCTAGGTGACCCGGAGGGGGCTGACCCTGCTGAGGTACTCTGGACTATTCATTAATTCAGTCATATTTATTGAGCGCTTACTGTGTGCAGAGCACTGTACTAAGCGCTTGGGAAGTACAAGTTGGAAACATATAGAGATGGTCCCTACCCAACAGTGGGCTCACAGTCTAGAAGACCACTGTCTTCATGAGAAGACACAGGGAAGGGAGATGCAAACCGAGTAGGGTAGGTGTCTCAAGACCCCTCTCTCACCTGTACCCCGGCCCTCGGGCTCCAGGGCATCCCCGGGATTGAGCTCTTCGATGAGGGGGTCTGCATGTTCCCGGCGGATGACCCTGTGGGAGAGGAGATGAGGAAGCATCAGCAAAATCAGCCCCCTCCCCTGCTTACCACGAGCCCCCACCCCCGCCCAGCATCCACTGTTGGGTAGGGACCGTCTCTATATGTTGCCAACTTGCACTTCCCAAGCGCTTAGTACAGTGCTCTGCACACAGTAAGTGCTCAATAAATATGATTGAATGAATGAATGAATCAGGCACCCCTAGGCTGGTTGGGTCTCCCCTTCTCCCTACCCAATCCCTAGTCCCCAGAGGGACAGGAGTGGTCTCTAATTCCCACTTGTGCATCCTTTCACAGTGCTTGGTAGAGCTCTGCACATAGAAAGCACTTAATAAATTCTAAGACAACTCATTGTGATCAGGGAATGTGTCTGTTTATTATTATATTGTACTCTCCCAAGCACTTAATACAGTGCTTTGCTCACAGCAAGCACTCAATAAATACAACTGAATGAATAAATGAATGAATATCTAATAATAATAATAATAATAATAATAATAATAATGATGGTTTCTGTTAAGTGCATACTATGTGCCAAGCACAGTTCTAAGCACTGAGGGTATATACAAGTTAAGCAGGTTGTCCCCAGTGGGGCTCACAGTCTTAATCCCCATTTTATGGATGAGGTAACTGAGGCGCAGAGAAGTTAAGTGATATGCCCAAAGTCACACAGCTGACAAGTGGTGGAGGTGGGATTAGAACCCATGACCTCTGACTCCCAAGCCCGGGCTCATTCCAATAAGCCACGCTGCTTCTCTACAAGCACTTAGTACAGTGCTCTGCACACAGTAAGTGCTCAATAAATGACTGACTGAATGAATGAATATCTAGTGACAAAGACAGTAATGTTCCTTCCAACGGCTCCAGTGTGTCATCTTTCCCGACCCTGGGAAAGAAGGGCTTAAGGTTTGTGCTGTGGGCACACACATACTGCAGATCAGAAATAATAATAATAATAATAATAATAATAATGGTATTTGTTAAGCGCTTACTATGTGCAAAGCACTGTTCTAAGCGCTGGGGAGATACAAGGTGATCAGGTTGTCCCACAGGGGGCTCACAATCTTAATCCCCATTTTCCAGATGAGGGAACTGAGGCCCAGAGAAGTGAAGTGACTTGCCCAAAGTCACACAGCTGACAAGTGGCGGAGCTGGCATTTGAACCCATGACCTCTGACTCCAAAGCCCGGGCTCTTTCCACTGAGCCACGCACCCCGCTTAATTTTTCTGTTTTTATAGAAATAGTGAAAACCTCCTGCTGGTCCAGCAGTAGAAAGAGCCCAGCTCTGGAATTAATAAACCTGGATTCTAATTCCAGCTCGGTCTGTTGGGGCTACGCCATCAGTGATGAGGGCTTCTAACCAAAGAGGCACCTAAGTTATTCCGCCAGTTGGATAGGTCCAGGGGGAATCCTGAAAAATAGCTGGCTAATGTGGGCAGTGAGGACTCTAGAGGCTACCAAGGGTTAACAATCATTCAATCAATCATATTTATTTAGTGCTTTCTGTGTGCAGAGCACTGTACTAAGCGGTTGGGAGAGTACAAGAGAAGCAGCGTGGCTCAGTGGAAAGAGCACGGGCTTGGGAGCCAGAGGTCAAGGGTTCTAATCCCGTCTCCACCACTTGTCAGCTGTGTGACTTTGGGCAAGTCACTCAACTTCTCTGGGCCTCAGTTCCCTCATCTGTAAAATGGGGATTAAAACTGTGAGCCCCACATGGGACAACCTGATCACCTTGTATCCCCCCCAGCGCTTAGAACAGTGCTTCGCACATAGTAAGCGCTTAACAAATGCCATCAGTATTATTATTATTATTACAATAAAATAGAGTGGGTAGACACAGTCCCTGTCCATAACAACTTCCAGTCTAGAGGGGTGACAGACATTATAATATTATTATTATATTGTATTATTGTTATATCTATTTATTTACTTATTTGCATTAATGTCTGTCTCCCCATCTAGACTGGGAGCTCACTGTGGGCAGGAAGTGTCTGTTGTCACAGTGTACTGTCCAACGTACTTAGTACAGTGCTCTGCACACAATAAACACTTAAATACAATTGAATGAATAAATATGACTGAGTGAATGAATGAATGAATTACGGATAGAATAATGATTATAGTAATTATAGAACTTGTTAAACCCTTACTATGTGCCAAGCACTGTTCTAAACGCTGGGGTAGGTACAAGGTACTCAGGTTGTCCCACATGGGGCTCACACTCTTAATCCCCATTTTACAGATGAGGGAACTGAGGCCCAGAGAAGTGAAGTGGCTTGCCCAAGGTCACACAGCAGACACATGGCAGAGCCGGGATTAGAACCCATGACCTTAGCCACTTAGCCCCTTAGCCACACTGTCCAGTGCTTAGAACAGTGCCCAGTGCTTAGAACAGTGCTTTGCATATAGTAAGTGCTTAATAAATGCCATTATTATTATTATTATTATAAGTTCAGAAGTGGGGCTGAAGGTGGAATAAATCAAGGGTTCTAGTGCAAGGGTCACTCAGAAGGAAGCGGGAGAAGAAGAAATGAAGGCACGATAGGGGAAGGCCTCTTGGAAGAGAAGCAGCATGGTCTAGTTGACAGAGCATGTGCCTGGGAGTCCTAGGTCCTGGGTTCTAATCCTGACTCTGCCACTTGTCTGCTGTGCGACCTTGAGCAAACCATTTCACTTCTTTATGCGTCAGTTGCCTCATCTGTAAAATGGGGATGAAGACTGTGATTCTCATGTGGGACAGGGGTTGTGTCCAACCTGATTACCTTGTACCTACCCCAGAATTTAGAATAGAGCCTTCTACGTAGTAAGTGCTCAACAAATATCATAAAGAAGAAGAAGGAGGAAGAGATGTGCTTTTAATGAGATTTTGAAGGTGGGGGGAATGATCGTCTGCCCCCCTCTAGACTGTAAGCTCCTCCTCTAGATTGCAAGCTTAATTTAGGCGGGGAATGTGTCTGCTTATATTGTACTCTCCCAAGTGCTTAGTACAGTGATCTGCATAAGGTAAGCACTCAATAAATACGGTTGAATGAATGAATGATATGAAGGATATGAATGTAGGATATGAAGAGGGAGCATCGGCTTTATGCTGTGGCCACTTGCACTGCAAAAAAAGCTACACAGGGATTTTGCAAAGTGTGACACTGCCCAGACTGAGCCCCCTCCTTCCTCTCCCTATCCTCCCCCTCCCCATCCCTCCTGCCTTACCTCCTTCCCCTCCCCACAGCACCTGTATATATGGATATATTTTTGTACGGATTTATTACTCTATCTTATTTGTACATATTTATTCTATTTATTTTATTTTGTTAATATGTTTTATTGTCTGTCTCCCCCTTCTAGACTGTGAACCCACTGTTGGGTAGGGACCATCTCTATATGTTGCCAACTTGTACTTCCCAAGTGCTTAGTACAGTGCTCTGCATACAGTAAATGCTCAATAAATACGATTGAATGAATGAATGAATGAATGACACTCCTGCTAGCCTACGCATGTATTGCGCTCCAGGCCCCAGCAGGATCACGACCGGCAGGGATGAGAGAGTAAATGGCACTGCTCAGGCCAACAGCACTTTCATTCATTCTTCTCTCTGTGAAATCTCAGGATCCTGGCTAGTCCAACACTTTTTTTTTATGGCATTTAAGTGCCTACTATATGTCAAACACTGTTCTAAACACTGGGGTAGATACATGTTAATTAGGAGGGACACAGTCCTTGTCCCTCATTGGGCTCACAGTCTAAGTAGGAGTGAGAACAGGTATTTAATCCCCATTTTACAGTTGAGGAAACTGAAGCACAGAGAAGTTCAGTGACTTACCCAAGGTCACAAAGCAAGCAATCGGCAAAGCTGGGACTAAATCCCAGGTCCTCTGAGTCCCAGACCCAGGCTCTTTCCACGCTGCTTCTCTTGATAGGAAATTCTATAATTTGGATTGAAGGGACGGCAACTGGCTGAGAAGACTGGGGGAGGGGGACGGAGAGCCTTGACTGTTGTGCTGACCTGTGGACACCCATTCTCAGATGGGGCCACCCAAGGGCAGTCTGGACTCTTGAGCAATTACCCAATTAATTTGCTCCAAAGAGAAACCCAAAAGGATACTTTAGGCTCCCAAAGAGGGATTTG
The DNA here is from genome assembly GCF_015852505.1 of Tachyglossus aculeatus. Lineage (NCBI taxonomy): Eukaryota > Metazoa > Chordata > Mammalia > Monotremata > Tachyglossidae > Tachyglossus > Tachyglossus aculeatus. Next base: position 21,756,260 of record NC_052068.1, read on the forward strand.
GGTCTGAATTATTAAACTGGGCTCCTCCATGGAACAAATCAGCAGGACAAATGACCAATCTTCCATTGGTCCTGTACTTCGTGTGAGAGGTGCCAGCCACTGGGACAAATCAGGTAACATGAGCCCCAGATGGAGGGAAGGAACCTGATTAGCTTGTATCTACATCAGTGCTTGACACATAGTAAGTAGTCGGGGGTCATGGGTTCGAATCCCGGCTCTGCCAATTGTCAGCTGTGTGACTTTGGGCAAGTCACTTAACTTCTCTGTGCCTCAGTTCCCGCATCTGTAAAATGGGGATTAAGACTGTGAGCCCCCGGTGGAACAACCTGATCTCCTTGTAACCTCCCCAGCGCTTAGAACAGTGCTTTGCACATAGTAAGTGCTTAATAAATGCCATTATTATTATTATTATCAAATGCTATTATTATTATTATTAGACAAGGGAATGAGGCTGATGGGTCAGAGAGGAGGTTACTGGCTGGGGTGGATCCAGGAGGGGATGAGAGTTTGGGGGATTCTGCAGCTCAAGGATGCTGAGTTGCTCCCATTTTGCTTTGCCAAATAGGGTTTGTGTGTGTGTGTGTGTGTGTGTGTGTGTGTGTGTGTGTGTGTGTGTGTGTGTGTGTGTGTGTGTGTGTGATTCTGAGGTATGTCTGTGCCTACGTAGGTGGAGGTGAAAGGGAACCATTGCCAATTACAAATATGAAGCCCCCACAGGGTGCTTGATAGACGAATGATTTACTGTTTGGGGAGTGGGGATTGGAGCTAATCTCTGCCCTAGAAAAGCAGTTTGGAAAACCCTGTTGGTTGACTGAGTCTCTGGAGAGCCTTGAGGAGGAATTTGATGTGGCCCAAACCACCTGCTCAGTGAATGAACATGGAAGACAGATTGGAGGGAAGACAGCCTGGCTACAGGCAGGGCTGGGGCGGGAGTCTGGGAATCTCAAGAGGAGGAACGTGCAGCCGTTCGGGCAGGAAGTGAGGAGGGCCTGGGCAGGATGTTTGGTTGAAGGAGAAGAAGGAGCTGTTTTGGAGGAGCGGGCTTCCTGTGGCAGTGATTGAAGGAATTTGAGAATAATAATAATAATGGCATTTATTAGTGCTTACTAAGTGCAAAGCACTGTTCTAAGAGCTGGGGAGGTTACAAGGTGATCAGGTTGTCCCACGTGGAGCTCACAGTCTTAACCCCATTTTACAGATGAGGGATGAGGCACAGAGAAGTTAAGTGACTTGCCCAAAGCCACACAGCTGAAAAGTGGCGGAGCTGGGATTTGAACCCATGAATTCTGATTCCCAAGCCCAGGCTCTTACCAGTGAGCCACGCTGCTCTTTCAGAGAAGGGACCAGCGGTACGTTTGTGGGACTGTGTCATGCTTGTACATCCTCAGCACCTGGGTGTGGACCTGGGCACGGACCCCAGGCTGGGAAGTGAGCTGGAAAGGGTACGTGGGGGTGCTTGTGGACTCTCTGTAAAATCATTGCAATCCCTTCCCTGAAACATGCCTGTCACCTGTGTCTGGTGCCCTGCTCCTAGTGAGGTGAATAGGTCTAGGGAGGCGACCCCAATTTCAGTGATACCTGGGAAATAGGGGGTCAAGAGGACTCCCAGTAGGAATCTTGTCATTCTGGGAACCTTAAAATGGAATCGAGGGACCCAGCCCGGTCACACGGGCCGGACAGAAAAGGGTTAAGGCAGCCCCAAGCAGCCAAGCTGTGGGGCAGCAGCCCAGTTGTTAGCTCTCCTCACTGCCTGTCACTGTGTGCTCAAAGCCCACCATCTGCCGTGGGGACCTTGGGAAGCGCCAGAGTTGCCCGTGCCAAGACTCAGGGTGGTGCCCCGGAGACCTGAGTAAACACACCAAATTGTGCCTGAGAATCGGGGGCCTCGTTTAATCTGCTCACTGCCAGCAGCTCAATCAGCCAGGGCCCCTGAGGGAAGGGGATGGGGAAGCTGTCACTGAACTGGGGATGGGACGGTCTTCTGTGGGGAGGAGGGGGGGCAGGGCTCCGGCCGGGGAAGGGGGTAGCCAGGTTCTGGAGAAGCTGCTCCCAGCACGGCCCTGGCCAGCCTAGTAGGGCAATGCTCAAGTTCTGGGGTCCTGGGGAGATGAGGGAGAGACACATCTCAGTGATCAGAGGCCCAAGGCAAGTGATACTTTATTAGCCAGAGAAGAAAAGTAGAGCCTCTGTTAACGAGCAATTGATCTTCTGCAATTAATCTGGAAGTCGTGAATAAGCTTTTTGCAAGGCACCTAATTAGTAAATCTGGTGCCTTCAAGGGGTGATTACATACGGCAGGATTGATGCTTTTGTTAATAATTATATTTTAAAAGACGCTCAGTCACAGCTCTCGCCTTTTATTAAGAGTAGCTGGAGCGTTCCTGGGGCAGGACTGAGGGGTTCTGGGAACTAAGCAATTAGGTAGGATATTTCCAGGGACCAGAAAGCCCTTGCCCTTCCTCCCCATCCCCTCTGGCTGAGCCAGCTGTCCTGGTCATTCCAGGACCAGGGCTCTTCCGGGCCTAGAGACAGCTCTCCCCTAGGAGAATTTACCTCCAGCCTCCTTTCCCTCCTATCAGCCCCTTTTTTGAGCACTTAAGAAGGGCAGAGCACTGTGTTGGGCATCGAAGGATGAAAGTCAGTGCTACGTACTGACTGTGGGCAGAGCACATACTAAGCTCTAAGTGGTAAGTGGTATTTGTGGTATCTGTTAAGTGATATTTGTTAAATGTTTACTAGGTGCCAAGCACTGTGTTAGGTGCTGGGGTAGATACACTACCATCAGGTCAGACACAGTCCCTGTCCCGCACGAGGCTCACAGTCTCAGTAGGAGATAAAACAGCAATAAATAATAATTGTGGTATTTCTTAAGCACTTGCTAGGTGTTAGGCACTGTACTAAGCACTGAGGTAGGTATGGAATAATTATAGTGGACACAGTCCCTGTCCCACATGGAGCCCAAAGTCTTACAGGTATATCATCACCATTTTACAAATGAGGAAACTGAGGCATAGAGAAGTGGAGTGACTTGCCCATGGTCCTAGAGCAGGCAAATGGCAGAGCTGGGAGAAGGACCCAGGGTCTCTGACTCTCAGGCCCCTGTTTTTTCCACTAGGCCTGCTGCTTCCCACTCCATCTGATATTTTGGAAGCTTCTTACTTGCTCACACTCTATTTCTCCTTCTTCTTCCTACCTCCTTCGCCCTAGCATGAACCATCAATCAATGGTATTTACTGAGTCCTTACTATGTGCAGAGCACTGTACTAAGCATTTGGAGAGTACAATATAACAGACTTAGTAGACACATTCCCTGCCTGTAACTAGCTTACGGTCTAGAGGAGGGAACCATGCCATCACTGGGTCAGACCAGTGGTTCACGGAGCCCAACGCTTGCAGAAACTGTGTGATTATGATGGCTCTTCTTGATTTTAGTTTGGGAGAGCACCTCCTCCCTCTGAATCTCTCCTGAGCTCTCACCTCTCCCTCCCAGCATGCCTTCATCTCCTGGCTCGTTATCCTCAGAGAAGGGGTGTCGCCCTGTTTTCCTTGGTCAGGGATGGAGTTGCGGGAGACACCAGAGCCTACAGAGGAAGGGGAGATACCCACCGGAAGAGGCGGTTGATGGAAGAACCCCGGGAGGCAATGTTGTTGAAGAAAACCTCCAGCTCTTGGTCGTTATCGAAGTCGGCTGCAATGACGGTGCGGACTGGAGAGGGCATGGAGAATTTGGGGGTGGCGATGTCCTGGGCAGGCAGAGAGGGGTCACGGGTCAAGAGGGTCCAAGGGGGTCCCTCTCCCACCCACCATCTCTAGCAACAGGGCACCAGTGGCCCCTTTACCCTTGTTAACGAGCTGGGGCAAGATGAGATTACAAAGTTGTCCCCTGCCCGCTTGAGGAGAGGGTGAGCTCTTTTCTTCCCTGGATCCCTGACCTGCCCTCTGCCAGAGAGGTGGGGGAATCTCGTCCCCGCTCAAGGGGTGGGGACCCTGCAGAAACCAGCCCCTGCCACCTCAAACTGGGTTTTCTGCAGGCTCTGTTTGGGTCTCACTCAGTTTTCTTTTGTTTTCTTTGGCTGGGTCACTTGGGATGAGCACCAGTCCTGCCCCATGGGGCAAGGCCCAGGATGTAGAATAGCCGAGTTGGGATACCAGAGGTCTGGGAGAACCAGCCCAGGCGCTGGACGGGGGGAAAGCTGGACTCTGGTCGAGGGGAGTCAGCACTAGAAGACTGATGGGTCTTCATGGCATCTCAGTCCCGGATGCCCTCTGTCCCAAGACGGCCATTTCCCTGAGGAAATCTCCAGGTGATCGAATCCCACCATGGGGCTCAGTGGAGCTCAAGTCTACAGACTCTCTGCAAGCCACTTTGGAGTAGTGCTAAATGCAACCCCTCCCAGGCTTTTCCTCCTTGGGCTCCTCTTCTGCTCTGCTGCTCTCTCTGATGGCCACTCTAATGAGCCTGAGGCGGGGATAGCTGGCAGTCTTCCAGCCAGGGGAAGGCGGGACCCTGCTGGGAAGGCCAGGGGAAGAGGTCACCCTCCATCAGCCTGGTAATGAGGCTTATTGAGAGGTTTGGGGCTTCCAGCAGGGAGAAGACTGGTCAGGGCCACAGGAGGCAATGAGCTGGATAACAGGCAGCCCCCCCACAGCAGCCATTCTCCCCTGCTCTGGCTCTTACCTCCATGGATGCCTCCTGCCCACCCTGGCGGCCCCTTGGGCTCGTTTCCCAGAAATCTGGCCCAGTCTCATGGCCCAGCAATGCAGATGCCCTTCCAGCTTCCAGGAGTCCAGATGGGAAATGCAGGAGAGGGTGGGAACAGTGGCTTCTGCAGCCTCAGTCCTTGCTCCTGGGAACTAAGCCTCTCTGAAGATTGCACTCAAAGATGCCTTACTGAATGGGTGAGGACATAGTGTGATGGCTACTGTTGAGGTCTCATTGATTATCTGCTCTGAGAGAGTGGTTGCCTCCTCCTTTCCCTACCAGTTATCTGGCAATGTCGGCCACTGGGCACAGGAGGGCTGGGTGAGAGAGTGTGGATAACTCAGCACAAGCCATCCCCACTACTACAAAAACAATTCAAGTGTATGCCCTGCTGGCTGTGGGGCATACTTTTACTCTTTTAATCACTTGTGTTGGAGAAATGCTCACCTGAATGGCAAGGGACTAGAAAAGAGACCAGCTGTATTTTCATGGGCACTGTGCGCCCAGAATTCTCCCTGCGTGATACAGTTCTTGTGTCAGTAGTGTTATCTTGGAACTGAAGGGCAACGCTGGTATTGAACTGTGGGTTGCTTCCAGAGCAACCTCCCATCAACTCCCCACTCCCTTCCCCCGCCCCACCCGGCCCCAGGTTCTCTTTTCCCTCCAGCTGTCCCTGCTGTCCCTGTAGGATGGCCTGTAAAACTTCATGATTCAGATGGAATCCAAGTCCTGACATCCTGCCCAATGCTCCAGGCCACTGGTTTTCCAAATGCATTCCAAACAGTGATAGAACGTGCCTGAGGAAGGTTGCAGGAAAGTGGACCCCCTCCCCTGGGTCAGCAGACTGCCCCACACTCAAGTCTGCCCAGGGACCTTGGTGGGGCAAACCTTTGGAAAACTGGCATCAAAATGTCTCTGGTTCCACAGGCCTGGGGAACAGCCAGGCCCTTTCTCAGTCCCCAGAGCAGGTAGTGGGACTCTAATATTCTCACCCCACTAGAGAGGCTTGTGGGACTGACTTTACCATTCTCAGGCCCCAGAGAAGGAAGTGGGACTCTACCATTCTCAGGTGGGGTAATAGGGTGAGGGAGGAGAGAAGAGGAATCCAGAAAAAGGGAGGTCCGCCTTCTTACCCGGAAGCGGGCTTTCCCGTGGCTGCTCATCTGCAGGAAGAGGCGATGTGGCCCATTCCAGTTGCCATAGACGATGTCCACTTTCCCGTCGCGGTTAAAGTCGGCCAGTGCCACCCCTCTTCCATGCTGGTGAGGGTCATCTACCCCTGGAGGGGATAAGGGGGAGGGATGGGGAATCCAGGACAGGAGTCTTTATGTATTATACATGTTTTGGACAGAATCCTCCTGACATCTCTGCCGCCAGGCTGGAGAACAAGTCTCCCATGATGCAGTTTATCCCAGAGGCGGGGCCTCATTCCCAGTAGCTAATAATAACAAAAATAATAATAATAATAATGATGGTATTTGTATGGTGCTTACTATGTGCCAAGCACTGTTCTAAGTGCTGGGGTAGATATAAAGTAATCAGGTTGTTCCATGTGGTACTCACAGTCTTAATCCTCATTTTACAGACTAGATAATGTAGGTATAGAGAAGTTATATGGCTTGCCCAAGGTCACTCAGCAGAAAAGTGGTGGAGCCTGGATTAGAACCCACTTCCACTGACTCCCAAGCCTGTGATCTTTTTACTAAGCCACGTTGCTTCTCAGCGTGCCCATCCTAGCTCTGCTTCCTCATCCAGCAGCAGGACAGGGACAAAGAGATGGGAGTGGGCACAGGCTACCAGAGTCCCCAACTCTGGTGCCTTTGGAGAATCTTTGGAGCCTGAAGAGGCAAGTTGATGACAGAACCAGGTGAAGGAAATGGGTAATAATAATAATTGTGATATCTGTTAAGCCTTACTCTGTGCCAAACATCATGCTAAACCCTGGGGTAGAGTCGGGAGAATCAGACAGATAACCAGTTCCTGTCTCACTTGAGGCTCACAGGCTAAGGGGGAGGGTATTTAATCTCCATTTTACAGATGAGGAAACTGAGGCACAGAGAAGTTAAGTGACTTACCTAAGGCCACACGGCAGGCAAGTGGCAGAGCCAGAACTAAGGCCCAGGTCTCTGCTATTCTCAGTGGGCTACTGAATAACAATAATAATAATGATGGTAATTGTTAAGTAACTGAAGTAGTTACTACAGTCAGACCAGGTACAGTTCTTGCCGACACGAGTCAACCAGCAGTTCCCTGGAGAGCCTGGTCAGCATTTTAATCAATCAATCAATAAATAAATCAATCGGATTTATTGAGCGCTTACTGTGTGCACAGCACTGTACTAAGCGCTTGGGAAGTACAAGTCAGCAACACATAGAGACAGTCCCTACTCAACAGCAGGCTCACAGTCTAGAAGGGATTTTAAGGGATCTATAGTTCACCTATTCACGCACTGGTGTCCTATAAAATATAATAATAATGATGATGATGGCATTTATTAAGTGCTTACTATGTGCAAAGCACTGTTCTAAGCGCTAGGGAGGTTACAAGGTGATCAGGTTGTCCCATGGGGGGGCTCACAGTCTTAATCCCCAATTTACAGATGAGGGAACTGAGGCTCAGAGAAGTTAAGTGACTTGCCCAAAGTCACACAGCTGACAATTGGCAGAGCCGGGATTTGAACCCTTGACCTCTGAGTCCAAAGCCCGTGCTCTTTTCCACTGAGCCACGCTGCTTCACTAGACAATGAGAAGTGCTTCACCTGTCCCAGAACTTGTAAACTGCTCTGTAAAGCTGTTATAGTGGTGTCAGTCTCCTCCTCTAGCTTGCTGTGGGCAGGGAACACATCTACCAACTCTGTTGCATTATACTCTCCCAACCACTTAGCACAGTACCCTGCACACAGTAAGTGCTCAATAAATACCACTGATGATGATGATAAAGCCCTAGGACCGGCCTGTCGGAATTATGTCAGCTGGTGAATAGAATGCACCCTTCTAGACTGTGAGCCCGCTGTTGGGTAGGGACCGTCTCTATATGTTGCCAACTTGTACTTCCCAAGTGCTTAGTACAGTGCTCTGCACACAGTAAGCGCTCAATAAATACGATTGAATGAATGAATCATGGAACTGAACCAATGCCTGTTCAGTAAGTGGGTCAGCAGCATGGCATAGTGGTTACAGAGCACGGGTCGGAGAGTCAGAAGGTCATGGGTTCTAATCCTGGCCCCGCCACTTGTCTGCCGTGTGGCCTTGGGCAAGCTACTTCACTCTTCTGTGCTTCAGTTACCTCATCTGCTAAATGAGGATTAAGACTGTAAGCCCTATGAGGGATAGAGACTGTGTCCAACCCGATTTGCTTGTATCCACCCCAGCGCTGAGTACAGCTCCCAGCAAATGCCATAATTATTATTATTATCATTGAGTCATGAGGCTGGAGGCAGACAAGAATATAAAACACCTGGGGCAGGAAATAATGATAATTATGGTATATATTAAGTGCCTATTTTCTATGTGCCAAAGCACTATGCTAAGTACTGGGATGGATACAAAATAGATAGAATCCCTGTTCTGAATGGATAGAATCAGGTAAAGTGTGTATCTTATCCCCATTTTACAGATAAGAAAACCAAGACTTGGAGAGGTTAATGACTTGCCCCAGGTCATACAGTTGAACAGTGGGATTAAACTCAGGTCTTCTGTGTCCAGCTCCCATGCTCTTCCTCCCCCTCCCCATCCCCATCCCCCGCCGCCTTACCTCCTTCCCCTCTCCACAGCACCTGTATAGATGTATATATGTTTGTACATATTTATTACTCTATTTATTTATTTTACATGTACATATTCATTCTATTTATTTTACTTTGTTAATATGTTTTGTTTTGTTGTCTGTCTCCCCCTCCTAGACTGTGAGCCCGCTGTTGGGTAGGGACCGTCTCTATATGTTGCCAACTTGTACTTCCCAAGCGCTTAGTACAGTGCTCTGCACACAGTAAGCGCTCAATAAATACGATTGAATGAATGAATGAATGAATGCTCTTTTCACTAGGCCACAGAAATGAAGCACAAGGCTACTGTGAGGTAAACGGCCAAGGGTGACTGCTTTAGAGGAACTAAAGGTACTGTGGTCAGATAAGATTTCAGAACCTGGACTCAAGCTCAGGCTTGGTTACAGAACCAGGGCGAGATGAGGGTTTCGTATCTGGATTGGATTTTATCCTCTTTTGACCCTGATTGATTCAACCTTGTTATGTAACGTCACACTGTTCAATTCCAATTACTGTTTATGATTTTACTTCATATTTGAACAACCTTTCTTCAGCTTTTGTAAAATTGTTTTCCTCTCCCTTGCAGGGAAGCCTGCACATCTTATGTTCTTAGAACTCCCAACCAAATCGGGGTCCCACTATCCAGGGACGTCATGAACGATGAAGTTCTGGGACATAATCAGTCTCCCGGTATCAAAGCTATGTTCACCTCAACACAGCTACCCTGTGTGGGACAGGTGAGTTGAATGAGCAGAAGCAGGACACCCAAACAACGACTATATGGAGAGCTGAAACTGGGAAACAGAAAGTAAGCAGGAGGGAGGAACTGTTCTAAGGACAAGGTAAAACAAAGCCTCAATCAATCATATTTATTGAGCGCTTACTGTGTGCAGAGCACAGTACTAAGCACTTGGGAGAGTACAATAAACAGATTTGGTAGACATGTTCCCCGTCCACAAGGAGCTTACAGTCTAGAGGGGACAATGTTGCATTCCAGCTGAAAACTGGGTGCCAGTTGTTGAGAATAGATCAGCATGATAGGGCACAATGCTACCAAGGAAGGAGTGACTCTTTTTTTGAGCAAAAACTTGGTAAGGGGTGAGAGACGAGACGAAAGGAAAAACAGAACCAGTCTCTGCAAGCAACTAATATACCAACACAACAAGGGGTGATCTTTTTGTGTACACAGTGTGGCCGGGAATGTGACTGCCACATTGAACTTTTCAGCCTCACGCACATTCATAGGTGAATTTCAGTCAGTAGTGTCTTTGAATATGAAGTACAACTGAATATATATATACATATATATATAACTATATATATATGTATATATATATATATATATATATAGTTTCTCTCTCTCTCTCCATATATATACATATATATTTATGTCTAAGGAAAAGTTAGGGTTCAGTCTCAGCTTTCCAGGCACAGTTGTCAGCCCCACTGAGGAGCAGGGCCAGACAGCAGAGCCTTAACTGATTCCAGGGGCTTGAGGGGGCACCAAACTTGGAACCAGAATATGGTGGTTGCCATCTGCCTGTGTAATCTTGGGGAGCTCTAGCAGGCACAGATTCCTGCAGGAATGTGGGAGGCTGGAGATCCAAAGAGTACAACACACCCCAGTGGTTTGAACAGAGGTGTTGTTGGCTGCCGTAGGCAATAACAAGCCTTGGCAAACTGTAGGAGAGCCCTTTGGGAAGGGTGGGAGGAATGTTAGCCGAAGGATCCCTGGATTATGGCCCAAACCGCCTAAGCAGATGGCTTAGAGAAGCAGTATGGCCTAGTGGAAAGAGCTTGGAGTCAGAGGACGGGGATGGCTAATTCTAGTTCTGCCACTAGCCTGCTGTGTGATCTCAGGCAAGTCACTTAACTTGTTGGTGCCTCAGTATCCTCATCTGCACAGTGCCTCTTCTTCCTCTTTCTTAGACTGTGAGCCCCATCTGGGACAGGGACTCTGTCCGACCTAATTTTCTTGTACCTATCCTGTGCTCAGTACATAGTAAATGCCTAACACATGCCGCAATTACTATTATTATTATAACTTGAGGATAGAGCCAATTGAGTGAGATGGATTTCAAAGGGCTCTCTCTCTCCGGGTTTCGGGGCCCTTTGAAAGAAAGCACGAGCAGGAAAGGGGGAGGCTTGTAGGTATGGGAGCCTTAAGGTCAGATGGGCTGCTAGGATCGATGGGGACCCACAGACTTCGGGGGCAGAGCTACAAATTGGAACCAGGATCTGGAAAAGCCAAAGGCCTCGTGAGCCACAGAGGTGAAGTGATACCAGGGGTGATACCAGGGGACAGAACAGTTCACTCAGGGGTGGTAGGAACAGCACTGGGGAAAACTAAACAGCAGGGAAGCAGAGTGGCCTAATGGATACAGCATAGACCTGGGATTCAGAAGGACCTGGGTTCTAATCCTGGCTCCACTACTTGTCTGCTGTGTGACCTTGGGCAAGTCACTCAAGTTCTCTGTGTCTCAGTTCCCTCATCTGTAAAATGGGGATTAAAACTGTGAGCCTTATTCATTCATTCATTCATTCATTCATTCATTCATTCAATCGTATTTATTGAGCGCTTACTGTGTGCAGAGCACCGTACTAAGTGCTTGGGAAGTACAAGTTGGCAACATATAGAGACGGTCCCTACCCAACAGCGGGCTCACAGTCTAGAAGGGGGAGACAGACAACAAAACATATTAACAAAATAAAATAAATAGAATAAATATGTACAAATAAAATAGAGTAATAAATATGTACAAACATAAATACATATATACAGGTGCTGTGGGAAGGGGAAGGAGGTAAGGCGGGGGGATCGGGAGGGGGAGGAGGGGGAGAGGAAGGAGGGAGCTCAGTCTGGGAAGGTCTCCTGGAGGAGGTGAGCTCTCAGTAGGGCTTTGAAGGGAGGAAGAGATCTAGCTTGGCGGATGTGGAACAGGGACTGTGTTTAACCGGATTATCTGGTATTCATTCATTCATTCAATTGTATTTATTGAGCACTTACTGTGTGCTACTAGGCACTTGGAAAGTACAATTCAGCAACTAACAGACACAATCCCTGCCCACAACGGGCTCACAGTCTTGTATCTATTCCGGTAATTAGTACAGTGCCTGGCACATTTTAAGCACTTAACAAATACCATAAAAAACACCAAATTTGCCAGGAGGGCTTGCAATGAGGAGAGAAGGAGTGCATATAGTCTCCAGGATTAATATCCCGTTCTTTCTCCAGTGAAATTTCCCAGCCCCAGTGTCTGTGGCCTTCTGCGCTGGCCCATTTCTCTCCCATCTATGAGGCACTCTGACAAGGAGATAGGTCCCTTTCACGGGAATAATAGGTGCCAGGGCTGCACTTTGCGGCAGCATCTGTTTGGGTGATAAATGCCCTCTTGACATGTCTTGTTAAAGCCCTGCAATCATTCTGACTTTCAATTACGGGGAGAGCACCTCTCTCTTCCTCTCCCCTCACTCTCCGCTGCCTGGCCTGGTTCACCGCTCGCCTCTGTTCTCAACTCTTTAGCACCCTTAACCAAATCTCCTGGGGTCTGGGAGCGGGTTTTATGATTTTTGGGAAGCAGAAGAATGAGCTGTCAAAGGAAAGAGCTGGATGAGTTTCTTCAGCAGGAGAATGAGGCTCTAGCAGGAGGGTTTGGTGATGAGCTGTGGGAGAACTCTTAGATTGTGAGTAGGGTGGCCATTTGTCCAGTTTTATACCAGATGGACTGGTTTTCAGACAGTCTGTCCCCTCAGCAGCCACCCTAATTGTGAACTGCATGTGGTTCAGGGACTGTGAGCCCACTGTTGGGTAGGGACCGTCTCTATATGCTGCCAGCTTGGACTTCCCAAGCGCTTAGTACAGTGCTCTGCACACAGTAAGTGCTCAATAAATACGATTGATTATCTTACATCCACCCCAAAGCTTAGCCCAGTGCTTTGCCCTTAGATAGTGCTTAATACTTTCTTGAAGAAATCAGGGGCTGGGTCAGGTCTGCCTTCTCTGGCTTTGCACAGAAGTGGAGATAGAATGGCAGGTAGGAGGGAGAAAGCTGGGCCTGGGAACTTTTTGAGGGAGGAGAGTCCCACCATAATAATAATAATGATGGTATTTGTTAAGCGCTTACTATGTGCAAAGCACTGTTCTAAGCACTGGGGAGGTTACAAGGTGATCAGGTTGTCCCACGGGGGCTAGGGATTGTGGATTCTGGGGGCATGAGTTGGCCTCTCTCCCTACAAGCCCAACATGCTCTTCCTGTTGCTTCAGGTCAGCAGCTGGGTCCCTGCTGCCAAGAAGGATGAGAAATGGGGAGAGCAGGAGGGGCAGGACCAGTGGTTAGGGGAGGGAGAGGGGGTAGAGGGAGGTGGGCACTAGGGGACACTCACCGACACTAGCAGCCACATCGACGAAGGTGCCATCCCCCCGGTTGCGGAAGAGGAAATTGGGGCCGTTTTCATTGTCACAGAAGATATCCGAAGCGCTGTCGCTGAGGATGGGGCCCACGCTGACTCCACGACCTCCTGGGAGACAGCAGAGGGTCCCAAACTGAGAGGTAAAAACTTCGCTTTGGCCCCCACGTGGAAAAGAGTTTCAACTCCCTTCTTCTCCCGGAGTCAGCACACGAGTACCCACAGAGTCAGCAAACAAGTACCCACAAGGCCATCAAGGAGGTTTTCTCCAGTTGGGCATCACTGTGGGGTGCTCTCAGCTGAGCAAACACTGTGGGAATCAGCTGAGCCCGGGAAAATCATCCCAGCCTGGGCCCTGCTCCACCCCACCTCAGAATTTGGGAAATGGAGCTGTCTGGCTCATTAGTACAGGTAGCCCACTTCACCACTGTTCTGGTGAGGAATCTAGACAAGTCTTAGAACCATAGGAGCATTAGCCCACACAGGGCCTCCCCTCCCCCTCCAAAATTCCCCAGCTTTCCTCCATCATCCCTCTCAGAGCTGGAGTGGAATGTTTCCTTGGCCAACAGTGGGTGACTGGTTGTACTGGCCAATACCAGCACCACAGATGCCAGATATAATAATAATAATAATAATAATAATAATGGCATTTATTAAGCGCTTACTATGTGCAAAGCACTGTTCTAAGCGCTGGGGGGATACAAGGTGATCAGGTTGTCCCACGTGGGGCTCACAGTCTTAATCCCATTTTACAGGTGAGGTAACTGAAGCACAGAGAAGTTAAGTGGCTTGCCCAAGGTCCCACAGCTGACAAGTGGCAGAGTCGGGATTCGAACCCATGACCTCTGACTCCAAAGCCCGTGCTCTTTCCACTGAGCCACGCTGCAACCCAGGTCACAGGAAGTCCTGGTGCTCCCAGGTACATGGGCCCAGATCAAAGTGGGCCTGAGAAGAGTGTGGGACAGCCCAGAGCCATCCTGGGAGATGTATCTGAAGGTCTGTTTGTGGAGGGGGAAGGAAAAAGAGAAGGATTTCCAAATCTTTCATAAACAAGAGCTCAGAGCCCTGGCTCTGGGTCACCCCATCCTCTACATTTGGAAAAACTGAAGTGCCCAGTGGGGGAGACGTCTTGCTTAAGGGGACTACAAGCAATTGCAAAAAGAACAGAAAGAGGAGCCAGTGTGGTCGATCTAGCCAAACACTACGCTTCATTGTCCACCATCTCCCCAGGTGGGGAATTAGGGAGGAAATTGGGGAATTGATGCAGGAAAGAGCTGAACCCACTCTTGGGTTCCTGGCAAAAAGCACCCATCAAGGCTGCCCACCTTGGGGGCTCAGATGCATCTGGGATGGAAGGGCAGATCAGCCTTCAATGCTCTCCAGGGAGGCTCTCAATCACTATCTCCTCCCTCACCTCCGCCCTTCCCTATCCCTCCCAACCTTGCCTTTCCTTGCTCAGAGACATGGTGGGCCATCAAGGGGGCCACTGACTGATCCCTTTTCCCTCTCTGCCCTTCCCTCTTCCCTCTTGTCTCTCTGTCTTCTTTTTTCCCCATCACTTTTCTGTCTTCCTCTCTTCCCCCTTGCCTCTTTTCCTTCCTCTCTTCATCCTTTCTTCCCTTTCCCCTCTCTTCCCCCCTTGCCTCTTTTCCTTCCTTTCTTCATCCTTTCTTCCCTTTCCCCTCTCTTCCCCCTTGCCTCTTTGCCTTCCTCTCTTCATCCTTTCTTCCCTTTCCCCTCTCTTCCTTCTTACCTCTTTTCCTCTTCCCCCTTGCCTCTGTCTTCCACTTTCCCCCATTGCTTTTCTGTCTTCCTATACCTTCCTCTCTTCCCCTTGCCTTTTTGCCTTCCTCTCTTCTCCTCACCTCTCTGTTTTCCTTTCTTCCCTTTCCCCTCTCTTCCCCCTTGCCTCTTTGCCTTCTTTTCTTCCCCCTCTCCTTTCTGCTTTCCTTTCTTCCCTCTCTCCTCTCTGCCTTCCGCTTTCCTCTTTTACCTCTCTGCCTTCCTCCCCTGAATTTATATGAATGCTCGTGGAGGCTTGAACTCTCTGGTGCCTGGACTCAGAAAGTAGAGTGGAAGTCTTAGCCTTACTTAGACCCTCTGAAATCCTGGTGGCACCCAGGGACTATGGGCACATAAAGACATTATTTCTGCATCCTCCTGCATCTTCCAATTTCCTCTATGCTACTGGTCCCAAGCTGGGATGCAGTCTCTTCATTCTCTGCAAAGCAGGTTATTTCCCTTTTGAACAAATTTCTAAATCTCTCTAATTAACTAATTGGGTTGGGTTGAAGACTCCTGCCATTCATAAGCTGTAATTACTGGAAATTGCCATGGTAACAACACTACTAATTAGTGGCAATTTATTGCCATAGAAACAAGACCACAACAGAGATGTTACTCACAATTTATTCATTCATTCATCCAATCATATTTACTGAGTGCTTACTGTGTGCAGAGCACTGGACTAAGCACTTGGTAAGTACAAGTCGGCAACATATAGAGACGGTCCCTACCCAACAACGGACTCACAGTCTAGAAGGGGGAGACAGACAACAAAACGAAACATGTAGATAGGTGTCAAAACCGTCAGAATAAATAGAATTACAGCTATATGCACATCAGTAACAAAATAAATAGAATAGTAAATATTCAATGGTATTTATTGAGCACTTACTGTGTGCAGAGCACTTTACTAAGCGCTTAGGAATTCTGTTTTGGAGAGTTCCAAATGGGATCAGGGAGCAAGTGAGTTTGAAATTCTCAGATCCGGAGGTCCTCCCAGGCTGGAGGAAATGGGCCTGAGTTTTTCTAGGAGTCGTGGCTGATCTGACCCATTTCCTCAAGGGCAAACTAATCAAGGGAAACTCAAATTTCAGCCAAAGCCCTGCCCATACTCTGAAGCCTCTGTTTCTCACAGAATCCTCAGGGAGCAAGCCTACTGTCCCATGGAAATAAACCTCATGGAAGCCTAGCGGGATCACGTTAGGAAGGCTTCTACTTCTGGTTCACAATGTAGCACTCTAGGACTCAAGGGCAGTAGTCTTGAGTTAGTTCAAACAGGATAGTTTTTCTAAGAGATTAAGGGAACTGTGGCCTCAGGGCAAGGGTAAATCAGGCTCCTCTTCCTCCCCCAGTCACCACAGTGGAAAGAGGAGCTGCTCTGCTCTGTGAGGGTAATGGCAGTCATCTCCAGGTTGCAAGGAGGAGGAGGAGGATGAGGAGGGGCCACAGGGGAGAAGGAAGTGCCTGCATCTTTTTTGGGGGTTGGGACCGGGAAGCTGCGTGGCCTGATGGAAAAAGCATAGGCTTGGGAATCAGAAGACCTGGGTTCTAAACCCAGCGCCACCACTTGTCTGCTGTGTGACCTTGGGCAAGTCACTTAATTTTTCTGAACCTCAATTCCCTCATCTGAAAAATGGGGATTAAGACTGTGAACCCCATGTGGGACAGGGACTGTCTCCCACCTGCTTATCTTCTAGACTGTGAGCCCACTGTTGGGTAGGGACTGTCTCTATATGTTGCCAACTTGTACTTCCCAAGCGCTTAGTACAGTGCTCTGCACACAGTAAGTGCTCAATAAATGACTGACTGAATGAATGAATGAATCCACCCCACTCTTAGTACAATGCCTGGCATATAGTAAGACCTTAACGAATACTATTGAAAACAAAAAGGAGTCCCTAGAAACCATGCTTGGGCCAGCCATGGTTCTGCCAGACAGGTTGCCCAGTTCACCACTGAGAGGCCATACTCCAGAGGGCTTTTTGACCTCCCTGTGAGTCAGTCCAATCTCTGGGAGCCATCTGCGGGTGCTGAAGCACTGCACTGTCCTCCTAACCTGGCAGAGTCCCACTGGGTCCGAGAGGCAACCCAGGGCATGGCATCGGGGGCCGGGGGATCAGGACCAGTGTTGGAAAAGTCGGAAACACCATCCAACAGGCAGAAAGACAGACTGACATCAGGGACCCCAGGGAAGGCTGAGGAGGGCATCTCGAGGTATGTGTGGCTCCACTCCGAGCCACCTGCTCCCCGCTTTCATAAATTGAGATTGGGTGTGAAGTTTGATTCTGGTAAACCTGGCCAAAAAATGGAATTATAACAGGAAAATTAACTTTAAAATCGTTAAGTGGTTCAGTCAGACGTAGCCAACTGCAGACTCCTTCATTTGACTGGAATCTTTGGCTAGAGACTTTCCTCCTACACGTTCACATTAAGAAAAGGCCAGACTCAGCTACTGGTCAGTCAATCAATCAGTCAATGGTATTTTTTGAGCACTTGTCTGCCCAGGACTAAACTTAGCTTGAGACAGTACAACAGTGTTGGGGGACACGATCACTGCTCTCAAGGAGTTTATAATCTAGTGGGGGCGCGCACACACACACACACACACACACACACACAGAATTTGCAATGATTTCTACAAGGTTAACAGCACAAAACACAACTTGGAATTCGTCATCCAATTAACAGCATTTATTGAGCATTGCTCCTGTGCATGTGTGTTTACCCCAGAACAGTGTTCACAACACAGTCATATATAGTCCTCTAGACTCTACACTCATTTTGGGCAGAGAATGCGTTTACGGACTCTGTTCTTGTGTACTTTCCCAAGTGCTTAGCACAGTGCTCTGCACTCAGTAAGCGCTCAAGAAATACCACTGATTGATATAAATACAGGACCGGTTATAAGCATGTGCATACACAGAGTCTGCTTCACATATACGTAGCCATGCACACAGAGGGAATGACACTGCAGTAGAACATAGAATTGACAGCCCCAGGAGGCTTTGGCTCACAGGTGGAATGGTAAGGGCAAGCAAGGGTCTGGGGGCTTCAGGCAGGGTCAGAGGGCTTTGGGGCTTTTAGGAATGGCTTGTTGGGGGACCCCAACTTGCTAGAGTCCTGGGCTCCCCAGGGGAACAAGGACCTGGAGGTGGCCTAGTGGAAGGAGATGGGTAGCTGAAGGGGGAGGGTTTGGAGGGGAGTTAGAAGGCTGGGAAGAAGTGGGTAGGAGACTGTGATCCTGTTGTTGGGTAGGGACTGTCTCTATCTGTTGCTGAATTGTACTTTCCAGGTGCTTAGTACAGTGCTCTGCACCCAGTAAACACTCAGTAAATACGATTGCATGAATGAATGAATAAATGAAATGCAGCAGCAGCAGCAGGAAATTCCCTGGGCAGGGAATTGCAGCGATGCAATGTCTCTGCTGCCAGGGCCTCTGTGAATTCATCCTAGCGGGCCCAGTCTGGTTTCAAGACAGCAGAGCAATTTAAAGACCAAAGACATTCCTTCTATGTCCAGGCTCCAGAACCCAAGCCATCCAAGCATGGGCGTATCTCAACAATCACCACTCATCTCACCTTCCCCATTTCTGGCTTCTGCGGGCGGCCCAGGAAAAGCTGGGGGAAAGGGGAAGGTCTCTGCCATTACCTCCTCTTTCCTCCTTCCTTCCGGACTCTGCAGCATCTTTCTGCCGTACCTGACTGCAGTGGCTGGGAGGAGCAGGGGAAGGGACCTCTCTTTGATGCCTTTCCTGGACTCAGCTGCTGTTTGGCAGGTACGAGGGGAAGAATCTTTTCCAACGTTTCTCTGCCGTGGTGGACGAAGGGGTTGGGAGACAAGAGTCTTACCCCATCCCTACTCCCACCTTCAGCACCCTCCTCCCCAGATCTTCACATCTGCCTGAAGAATAAAGGAGAGGGTCCCTGATCTCTTGGGGCCCACCCCTACCTCTCTCTGCTGAGTCTTCCTTGCGCATCCTCTTTGCCTCTGCCCTTGGTACCTCCCCGGAGTGACATTGACAGGGAGCGGCAGGGAGGCCCCAGCTGGGGCTGTGCACATCTCTGACTCCTGGCATAATGACTTCCTATAAATCAGGCCCGGTCGCCCCTTTGTTCTGCTTCGCTCCCAGCCAGCAGCTCAACGCCCCGCCCGACACCATAAATCCACCTTCATTTTCTTTCTAAATTTCTTTTAAGGCTTCTTTAATCACCGCCTCGCAGCTGGGACAGATGCTTCTGGAATGGAGGGTGCCCAACCCCTGCTGCTCAGCCCCATCCTCGGGTGTGGGCAGGAAGAGTGTGGGGATACAGGTCTTGGTCAGTGGATACTGGGGTGCGGGGACCTTGGAAGACTGATAGGGCGTGAGAGGGAGGGATAAGTCAGTCGGTCATCTTATTTATGAAGCGCTTACTGTGTGAAGGCCCTGCTGAGAGCTCACCTCCTCCAGGAGGCCTTCCCAGACTGAGCCTCTTCCTTCCTCTCCCCCTCGTCCCCCTCTCCGTCCCCCCCATCTTACCTCCTTCCCTTCCCCACAGCACCTGTATATATGTATATATGTTTGTACATATTTATTACTCTACTTATTTATTTATTTATTTTACTTGTACATATCTATCCTATTTATTTTATTTTGTTAGTATGTTTGGTTTTTTTTTTCTCTGTCTCCCCCTTTTAGACTGTGAGCCCACTGTTGGGTAGGGACTGTCTCTATATGTTGCCAATTTGTACTTCCCAAGCGCTTAGTACAGTGCTCTGACATAGTAAGCGCTCAATAAATATGATTGATTGATTGATTGATTGAAGAGCATTGTACTAAGCGCTTGGGAGAGTACACTATAACACTAGACACAGTCTCTGCCCACAGTGAGCTTACATTCATTCACAGAACAGTGCAGCGCAGTGCATTGCACATAGTAAGCGCTTAATAAATGCCATTACAAAAAAATTCGTAAAGCGTTCCATATTTTTACGATCGAAGGAAGTGAATTCTTCCCTGGGGCTGGGGGCTTTTCCATTTCTGTGGGGCCCCTGCAACCCTTCTAGACTGTGAGCCCGCAGTTGGGTAGGGACCGTCTCTATATGTTGCCAACTTGTACTTCCCAAGGGCTTAGTACAGTGCTCTGCACACAGTAAGCGCTCAATAAATACGATTGAATGAATAAATGAATTCATTCAATCGTATTTATTGAGCGCTTACTGTGTGCAGAGCACTGTACTAAGCTTACAGTCTAGAGGTATAATAATTGTGGTTTCTAAGTGCTTACTACGTGCCAGGCACTGTACTTAGCGCTGGGGTGGATTCGGGCAAATCAGGCTGGACCCAGTCCCTGTTCCACGTGGGGCTCACCGTGGTAATCCCCATGTTACATAAGAGGTAACTGAGGCACAGAGAAGTGAAGTAACTACCCAGGGTCACACAGCAGAGCTGGAATTGGAACCAGGTCCATGCTTTATCCACTACGCCACGCTCAGTGGAGGGTTTCTGGCTGTGAAGCCAGAGGAGGAGGGAGGAGGGAGTGTTCCTAAACACGCCCCTACCCCCCAGCAGAATCCCCACCTTGGACACCCCACATTGTCACTGCGGCTTAGTGGAAAGAGCACGGGCTCGGGACTCAGAGGACGTGGGTTCTAATTCCGCCAACACCACTTCTCTGCTGGCCACTTAACTTCTCTGTACCTCAGTTACCTCATCTGGAAAATGGGGATTAAGACTGTGAGCCCCATGTGGGACAACCTGATTGCCTTGTATCTACCCCAGCCCTTAGAACTGTGCTTGGCACATAGTAAACGCTTAACAAATACGATATTATTATTATCATCATCACCATCACTATTATTATTATTATTATTATTATTATCCCGGAGGACTTGGGGTGCTGTCTGCGCTCAACGTCCCTGGAGGATGCTCGGCGGTTGTAGGAGGGTCGACTGGGTTTTCATTCTAGAGAAGCAGCGTGGCTTAGTGGAAAGAGCCCAGGCTTGGGAGTCAGAGGTCATGGGTTCTAATCCCGGCCCCGACACTTGTCTGCTGTGTGACCTTGGGCAAGTCACTTCACCTCTCTGTGCCTCAGTTACCTCATCTGTAAAATGGGGATGAAGCCTGTGAGCCCACGTGGGACAACCTGTTCACCTTGTATACCCCCCAGTGCTTAGAACAGTGCTCTGCACATAGTAAGTGCTTAGAACAGTGCTTTGCACATAGTAAGCCCTTAACAAATACCAACATTCTTCTTCTTCTTCTTCTTCTTCTTCTTATTATTATTATTATTCTAGACTGTGAGCCCGGTTCCTTCTCCAGCCCAGTCCGCACCCTCCACTCCTCTGCAGCTAACCTCCTCACTGTGCCTCATTCTCGCCTGTCCCGCCGTCGACCCCTGGCCCACATCCTCCCCCTGGCTCAGAATGCCCTCCCTCCGCACATCTGCCAAGCTAGCTCTCTTCCTCCCTTCAAAGCCCTACTGAGAGCTCACCTACTCCAGGAGGCCTTCCCAGACTGAGCCCTCTTTTCCCTCTCCTCCTCCCTACCCCCCATTCATTCATTCATTCAATAGTATTTATTGAGCGCAATATTGTGCAGAGCACTGTACTAAGCACTTGTGAAGTACAAGTTGGCAACATAACCACCTCCTTCCCCTCCCCACAGCACTTGTATATATATTTGTACAGATATATTACTCTATTTTACTTGTACATATTTACTATTCTATTTATTTTGTCAATGATGTGCTTCTAGCTTTACTTCTATTTATTCTGATGACTTGACACCTCACCACACGTTTTGTCTTGTTGTCTGTCTCCCCCTTCTAGACTGTGAGCCCATTGTTGGGTAGAGACCGTCACTGTATGTTGCCGACTTGTACTTCCCAAGCGCTTAGTCCAGTGCTCTGCACACAGTAAGCGCTCAATAAATACGAATGAATGAATGAATGTTGGGTAAGGACCATCTCTCTTTGCTGCCGACTTGTACTTTCCAAGCGCTTAGTCCAGTGCTCTGCACACAGTAAGTACTCAATAAATATGATTGAATGAATGCAAGAATTATGGCTGGAATGTTTCTCTGGGTGCCTTACTCTTAAAATCCTGAGGTCCGGATGCAGATTTGTGTCTCATAAATGGGAAGCTTTGGTTCCTCAGTACTTGAGGAAAAGAGGAGGAAAGGAAGACTCCTCTCCTGCTCCAAGTCACTAACAGTCAATCAATTGATGATTTTTATTGTACTCTTACATTCTGGGCAGAGCATGGTACTAACCGCTTGGAAGAATAGAATAGAATTGATAGACACAATGCCTGACCTGAAGGAGTTGACTATCTAGTGTGCGGGGGAAGGAGCTGGGGTGGGTGGGGAGGGGGAGAACAGATAGATAGATAGATAGATAGATAGGTAGATAGATAGATAGATAGATAGATAGATAGATATTCATTCATTCAATCTTATTTATTGAGCGCTTACTGTGTGCAGAGCACTGTACTAAGCGCTTGGGAAGTACAAGTTGGCAACATATAGAGACGGTCCCTATCCAACAGCGGGCTCACAGGAGAGAGAGAGAGAGAGAGAGAGAGAGAGAGAGAGAGAGAGAGAGAGAGAGAGAGAGAGAGAGAGAGAGAGAGAGAGAGAGAGAGAGAGAGATTGAATCTAAATTTCAATCAGAGAAGCAGTGTGGCTCAATGGAAAGAGCATGGGCTGTGGAATCTGAGGTCATGGGTTCAAATCCCGGCTCCACCAATTGTCAGCTGGGTGACTTTGGGCAAGCCACTTCACTTCTCTGTGCCTCAGTTCCCTCATCTGTAAAACGGGGATGGAGACTGTGAGCCCCCCGAGGGGCAACGTGATCACCTTGTAACCTCCCCAGCGCTTAGAACAGTGCTTTAGCACATAGTAAGCGCTTAAGAAGCAGCGTGGCTCAGTGGAAAAGAGCCCGGGCTTTGGAGTCCGAGGTCAGGGGTTCAAACCCCGGCTCCGCCAATTGTCAGCTGGGTGGCTTTGGGCAAGTCACTTCACTTCTCTGGGCCTCAGTTCCCTCATCTGGAAAATGGGGATGAAGACTGTGAGCCCCCGGTGGGACAACCTGATCACCTTGTAACCTCCCCAGCGCTTAGAACAATGCTTTGCACATAGTAAGCGCTTAATAAATGCCATTATTATTATTATTATTATTTATTATAAAATGTTCTTTCCCAGGCGTTTGGGATGGCCACCCGAGGGAGCGCATTCCCCCGAGAGTTAGCCGGATGGCCACTAGATGGCACTGTGACCCAACTGTGTGGCTCCCGGCGGCCTGGCCTGGCCTGGCCTGACGGGCAGCTGCCTCTCTCATTCATTCATCATGGCATTTATTAAGCGCTTACTATGTGCCAAGCACTGTTCTAAGCGCTGAGGAGGTTATAAGGTGATCAGGTTGTCCCACGGGGGGCTCACTGTCTTCATCCCCATTTCACAGATGAGATCACTGAGGCGCAGAGAAGTGAAGTGACTCGCCCGAAGTCACACAGCTGACATTGGTGGAGCCGGGATTTGAACCCCTGACCTCTGACTCCAAAGCCCGGGCTCTTTCCACCGAGCCATTCATTCAATCGTATTTATTGATCGCTTACTGTATACATATCTATTCTATTTATTTTATTTTGTTAGTATGTTTGGTTTTGTTCTCTGTCTCCCCCTTTCAGACTGTGAGCCCACTGTTGGGTAGGGACCGTCTCTAGATGTTGCCAATTTGTACTTCCCAAGCGCTTAGTACAGTGCTCTGCACATAGTAAGCGCTCAATAAATACGATTGATGATGATGATGATGCAGAGCACTGGACTGTGAGCCCACTGTTGGGTGGGGACCATCTCAGCACCGGCTTTGGAGTCAGAGGTCAGGGGTTCAAATCCCGGCTCCGCCACTTGTCAACTGTGTGACTTTGGGCAAGTCACTTCACTTCTCTGTGCCTCAATTAACCTCATCTGTAAAATGGGGATGAAGACTGTGAGCTCCCCGTGGGACAACCTGATCACCTTGTAACCTCCTCAGTGCTAAGAACAGTGCTTGGCACATAGTAAGTGCTTAATACATCTGTACTAATATATATACAAGTGCTGTGGGGAGGGGAAGGAGGTGGTTATGTTGCCAACTTGTACTTCCCAAGCGCTTAGTGCAGTGCTCTGCACACAGTAAGCACTCAATAAATACGATTGAATGAATGAATGACGAAGCACTTGGGAAGTACAAGTTGGCAACATATAGAAACGGTCCCTACTCAACAACAGGCTCACAGTCTAGAATGGGGAGACGGACAACAAAACAGAACAAGTAGACAGGTATCAAAATCGTCAGAACAAATGGAATTACAGCTATATGCACATCATTAACAAAATAAATAGAATAGTAAATATGTACAAGTAAAATAAATAGAGTAATAAATCTGTACAAATATATGCAAGTGCTTTGGGGAGGGGAAGGAGGCAGGGTGGGGGGTGATGGGGAGGAGGAGAGGAAAAAGGGGGCTCAGTGTGGGAAGGCCTCCTGGAGGAGGTGAGCTCTCAGTAGGGCTTTGAAGGGAGGAAGTAGAGCTACCTTGGCGGATGTGTGGAGGGAGGGCATTCCAGGCCAGGGGAAGGATGGGACGGGCTCCATCACGGGGGAACTGGATGGGATGTCCACTACAGCGACCTGCGCAGCTTGGACGGGCTCTCCAGCTGGATGCAGGGGTCAGGAAGAGCCCAGCAAAAGGTTCCTTCGGAGGGAAGACATCCCACTGAGAGGGAGTCATGGTGTAGTGGACAGCGCATGGGCCTGGGGTCAGAGGTCATGATGATGATGATGGCATTTGTTAAGGGCCTACTATGTGCCAAGCACTGTTCTAAGCACTGGGGGGATACAGGTAATGAGGTTGTCCCACATGGGGCTCACAGTCTTCATCCCCATTTTCCAGATGAGGTAACGGAGGCACAGAGAAGTGAAGTGATTTGCCCAAAGTAACCCAGCTGACGGTGGCAGAGGTGGGATTAGAACCCATGACCTCTGACTCCCAAGACTGTGCTCTTTCCACTGAGCCATGCTGCTTCTCTTAGGTCATGGGTTTTAATCCCTGCTCTGCCACATGCCGGCTGTGCCAGACCTTGGGCAAGTCACTTAATAATAATAATAATAATAATAATAATAATAATAATGGTATTTAGACTGTGAGCCCACTGTTGGGTAGGGACTGTCTCTATATGTTGCCAACTTGTACTTCCCAAGCGCTTAGTACAGTGCTCTGCACACAGCAAGCGCTCAATAAATACGATCGATTGATTGATTTGTTAAGCACTTACTATGTGCAAAGTACTGTTCTAAGTGCTGGGGGTGATACAAGGAGATCAGGTTGTCCCACGTGGGGCTCACAGTCTTAATCCCCACTTTACAGATGAGGGAACTGAGGCACAGAGAAGTGAAGTGACTTGCCCAAAGTCATACAGCTGACAATTGGCGGAGCCGGGATTTGAATTCACAAACTCTGGCTTCCAAGCCCGGGCTCTTTGCACTGAGCCACGCTCCTTCTCTTACTACTCTGTGCATCAGTCACCTCATCTGTAAAATGGGGATAAGAGTGTGAGCCCCATGTGGGACAGGGCCTGTGTCCTGTGAGCCCGTGTTGGGTAGGGATTGGCTCTATCTGATGCTGAATTGTACTTTCCAAGTGCTTAGTACAGTGCTCTGCACACAGTAAGCGCTCAATAAATACGACTGAATAAATGAACCTAATATGTACTACCCCAGTGCTTAGAACAGGGCATGACACATAGTAAGTGCTTAACAAATACCATCATTATTCGACTGTGAGCTCTTTGTGGGCAAGGATTGTCTCTCTTTATTGCTGTATTGTACTTTCCCAAGTATTTAGTACAGTACTCTGCACACAGGAAGTGCTCAATAAATATGATTGACTGACTGAATGAATGAATGAGTCATCCCAGAAGAGATTCTAAATCCCCAGGGACCTACTCCTCAATTCTCCTAGGCAGATATCATTATTCTCATTCTTTTTATCATAGTATAGTATAATAATAATGTTGATAATAACAGTCAGTAATAATAGTCAATAGCCAATAATAATAATAATAACAATGGCATTTATTAAGCGCTTACTATGTGTAAAGCACTGTTCTAAGTGCTGGGGAGGTTACAAGGTGATCAGGTTGTCCCACAGGGGACTCACAGTCAATCCCCATTTTACAGATTAGGTAACTGAGGCCCAGAGAAGTTAACTGACTTGCCCAAAGTCACACAGCTGGCAACTGGTGGAGCCGGGATTTGAACCCATGACCTCTGACTCCAGAGCCCATGCTTTTTCCACTGAGCCATGCTGCTCTTATTATAATAATAATTATGGTATTTATAAGGTGCTTACTATATGCCAGGCACCATACTAAGACTAGGGTAGGTATAAGCAAGACGGGTTGGACACAGTCCCTGTCCCACATGGGGCTCACAGTCTCACTCCCCATTTTACAGATGAGGTAACTGAGGCCCAGAGAAGTAAAGTGATATGCCCAAGGTCACACAGCAGACAAGTGATGGAGCCGGGATGAGAACCCAGGACCTTCTGACTTCCCATGCTCTATTTATTCTGATGACTTGACACCTGTCCACATGTTTTATTTTGTTGTCCGTCTCCCCCTTCTAGACTGTGAGTTCATTGTTGGGTAGGGACCATCTCTATATGTTGCCAACTTGTACTTCCCAAGCGCTTAGTACAGTGTTCTGCACACAGTAAGCGCTCAATAAATATGATTGAATGAATGAATAGCCAATAATAGTCAATAGCGTAGAAAAAGGATCTGGGCAGCAGAGTGAAGTATGGACTGGAGTGGGGAGAGAGAGGAGGCAGGGAGGTCAGCAGGGAAACTGATGCAGTAATCAGGATGGGACAGGATAAATGTTTGGATTAAAATGGAGAGCAAAGGGTGGATTTTAGCAAGGCTGTGAAGGTTGAACTGACAGGATTTGGTGACAGACTACGTAGGCTGAATTGAGGGAGATGAATTGAGGGTAATGCCAAGTTTACGAGCTTGTGAGGAAGGGAGGATAGTGGTGCTGTCTACAGTGTTGGGAAAGTCATGGGGAAAACATTGTTTGGGTGGGAGGATGAGAAGGTCTGTTTAGGACATGTTAGGTCCAAAGGGGTATTTGTTAACTACTTTCTATGTGTCAAACATTGTGCTAAGCACAGGTGTAGATGTAAGATAATCAGGTCAGACACAGTTCCTGTCCCACAATGGGGCACAGTCCATGGGGGAGGGAGTATAGGTATTTAAGCCCTATTTCGTAGATGAAAAAAATGAAGTACAGAGAAGTAAAGTGACTTGCCCAAGGTCACACAGCAGGCAAGTGGGGGAGCCAGAAGAAGGACCCAGGTCCTCTAACGCCCAGGCCCGTTCACTTTCCACTAGACTACACTGCTTCTCAACTCTCCTCAACTCCCACCTGACTAGAAGTGGGTTGTTTTGCTCCTGTAAATTTGGGATTGCTTCATTTTATTGCCAAGGCCTGTCTCCCCAGAGATGTCGGTCAGAGGGAGTCGTGGGATTACTCCGGGAGTGGAGCCTGAGCCTACCTCCCTGCAGCAGCCGAGGGTGGGAGAAATCGTATTCCCAAAGGCCCAAACTGGAATCTGGGACCCCTCCCCAGCTACAGGAACAGTGGCACTGGGAACAAAGGTGGGCCACTGCAAGCCTGTGGGTGAATGACTTTTTTGAGCCCTATTTGCCAGGGGCTGAAACTTGTACTCTGAACATGATGATGATGATGATAATGAGGATGGTATTTGTGAATAATAATAATTATGGTATTTAAGTGCTTACTATGTGCCAAGCACTGTTCTAAGTGCTGGAGTAATTACAAGGTAATCAGGTTTTCCCACGTGGGGCTCACAGTTTTAATCTCCATTTTACAGATGAGGTAATTGAGGCACAGAGAATAATAATAATAATAATGGCATTTGTTAAGGGCTTACTATGTGCAAAGCGCTGTTCTAAGCGCTGGGGGGGATAAAAAGTGATCACGTTGTCCCACGTGGGGCTCACAGTCTTAATCCCCATTTTACAGATGAGGTAACTGAGGCTCAGAGAAGTTCAGTGACTTGCCCAAGGTCACACAGCAGACGTGGGGGAGTGGGAGTTTAAGTGACTCACCTAAAGTCACACAGCTGGTAAGTGGCGGAGGTGAGATTGGAACCCCTGACTTCTGACTCCCAAGCCCGGGCTCTTTCCACTAAGCCATGCTGATAAGGACTTACATCTCCAGCTGCCCCTCCTGCACCAATCAATCAATCCATCAGTGGTGTTTACTGAGCGCTTACTATCATCATCATCATCATCATCAATCGTATTTATTGAGCGCTTACTGTGTGCAGAGCACTGTACTAAGTGCTTGGGAGAGTACAGTACAACAGAATTAGTGGACACGTTCACTGCTTACAGCCTAGAAGGGGAGATAGACATGAATATAAATATATAATTTGTAACATGTAATATTATATATCATATAATTTGTACGAATTTATTACTCTATTTATTTTACTTGTGCATATTTATTCTATTTATTTTATTTTGTTAATAGGTTTTGTTCTCTGTCTCCCCCTTCTAGACTGTGAGCCCACTGTTGGGTAGGGACTGTCTCTATATGTTGCCAACTTGGACTTCCCAAGCGCTTAGTACAGTGCTCTGCACACAGTAAGCACTCAATAAATACGATTGAATGAATGAATGAATATAATAGGTATACTATGTAATATATAATGTTATGCATTATAAATTACTTATTTATTTATATTCATATCTGTCTCCCCCTCTAGACTGTAAGCTCATTATGGGCTTATATATAATAAATTGGTATATATTATATAACATACCATAAATAATACAATATGTATTATACATCTATCTCCACCAGTGCTGCTCTCGGAACGGGGTCACCCCAAACTGCTGGCTGATGATCCTACACAAGACCACGTTTCACCCCAGTTTTCCTCAGCTCCTGCTGCCTCTCTGCAGTACAAAGCCTAATTCATTCATTCATTCATTCAATCAATCGTATTTATTGAGCGCTTACTGTGTGCAGAGCACTGTACTAAGTGCTTGGGTAGTAGAAGTCGGTAACATATAGAGACGGTCCCTACCCAACAATGGGCTCACAGTCATTCCTCGCTGATTCCACACTGGCTCCAACCCTTTCACGGGGAGGAGCTAACTCCTTGCAGGGATGCCTCCCTGTCCTAATCCAAACAGGTCACAGGACAAGGTCTTTCGCATATGTACACCCGCCCTCACCTCAAAGCCTCCCCCAAAGGCCCATCACTTTCCACAGTCCCAATCCCCTCACCTCTGCAGACCAAGTCATAAATAACTGGCCAGCCAGACTCTTGCATAGTCCTCTAGACTTCTCTGTGGGCAAGGAACAGGTCTCCCAACTCTGTTGTAGCATACGCTTCCAAGTGCTTAGTACAGTGCTCTGCACTCAGAAAGCACTCAATAAATATCACTGCTTGACTGATTGAATTCAGATACATTGACTGTTCTGACCTAAATTGAAGCTTCTTTCTGGGTTTCTGTTTCGGCTGGGGCAATTTCTTTCTTTCCGCGGCAAACCCCTTGAGCATTTTCATGGCCCTTGAGATTGGCAAAATCCTTTCTAGTCTTCCCCTGCAGGCCCTGGCCCGAGGGGGCTCATGGACCAGATTGTTTACCAGTTTAGCAGGGAACGTGTCTGCCAACTCTGTTGTATTGTAATAATAATAATGAGGATGGTATTTGTTAAGCGCTTACTATGTGCAAAGCACTGTTCTAATCAATCAATCAATCAATCGTATTTATTGAGCGCTTACTATGTGCAGAGCACTGTACTAAGCGCTTGGGAAGTACAAATTGGCATCACATAGAGACAGTCCCTACCCAACAGTGGGCTCACAGTCTAAAAGGGGGAGACAGAGAACAGAACCAAAC
Source organism: Tachyglossus aculeatus (assembly GCF_015852505.1). Lineage (NCBI taxonomy): Eukaryota > Metazoa > Chordata > Mammalia > Monotremata > Tachyglossidae > Tachyglossus > Tachyglossus aculeatus. The sequence goes on from NC_052068.1 coordinate 21,785,879, forward strand.
ATACCACTGGGGAGGTTACAAGGTGATCAGTTTGTCCCACGTGGGGCTCACAGTCCATCCCCATTTTACAGATGAGGTAAGTGGGGCACAGAGACGTTAACTGACTTGCCCAAAGTCACACAGCTGACAATTGGCGGAGTCTGGATTTGAACCCTTGACCTCTGACTCCAAAGCCCGTGCTCTTTCCACTGAGCCATGCTGCTTCTCGCAAAGCAGAAGTACCCTCCCAAGCTCTTAGTACAGTGCCCTGCCCGTAGTAAGCCCTCAGTAAATATCACTGATTGATTGATTAAAAACTTGGATACAGAAGAAGGCTAAACGGTCTATAAGGTAGACCGTCCTTGGAGGCAGGGGGTGGATTAAAAGATTTCAAACATGGGATTCCTCCTTGCCCTCCTCCCCCTGCTCCACATGAACCAGAACAGTGCCTAGCATTTCGAACAGTGTCTGGCACATAGTAAGTGCTCAACAAACACCATTATTATTATTATTATTATTACTATAAAAGAGGTGAGGAGGGTAACCATGGAGCTCTAGGATTCGTAGTCGCTGAGTCTGCGAGGTTAGGGGTTTGAGAAGGACTGCGGTTTATGTCGAGAATGGGGAGGCTCACAGATTTATGTTTCCAAGGCCAAGGTGACCGGAGAGGCTGAAGTTAACTGAAGAAGCTGTATGGAACTTTGGCCTTCCAAGAATTGGCACCAAAATTGTGAACAGAAAGAAAGACCTGCCATCAGCAATGTCCCAGCAGCTGATTCTCAGATGTTTTGTCAGCATCTGTGGTTAATTTAGAAAAACACCATCACCAACACCCCCTCCCCTCCCCTGCCTAAGCCTTGAAAGCTGACCCTTCTTGGCAACCATGACAACAGGACCCATGACCAGAAAGGTGTTTAGTGGGCGCTGATTAACCTAAAAATAGTGGTATTATTATGATATCTGTTCAGTGCTTACTATGTGTCAAGCACTGATTTAAGTGCTGGGATAGATACAAGTTAATTAGGTGGGACACAGTCCCTGTCCTTCATGGGACTCCCAGCCTAAGTAGGAGGGAGAACAGGGATTGAATCCCCACCAAGGCACAGAGTAGTTAAGTGACTTGCCCAAGGTCACACAACAGGCAACTTGAAGAGCTGGAATTTGAACCCTGGTCTTCTGATTCCCAAGGCCTGTGCTCTTTCCACTAGGCTATGCTGCTTCTCAGTAACCACACAGTAATCCATCAATCAATGGTTTTTTTGAGTGATAAGTGTGTGCAGAGCACTATACTAAGCGTTTGAGAGAGTTCAAGCCCAAGTGAGCCTAGAGACATGGCAGAAATGTCTGTTTGGCAATAAAGAATACTTCAGATTTCAGCTTTGGTGATTTGCTGACTTTCTCTTCCAGGACCGGTCTAGGTCACGGAAAGGATTTGAGTAAAAGACTTCAGAGAATAGGAACTTGAACTTGTATCCTTTATCCACCCCACCCTCAGCCCCACAACATTTACATACATTTATTTTAATGTTGGTCTCCCAGTTTAGACTATAAGCTCATTGTGGGCAGGGAACATGTCTATCAACTCCGTTATATTGTACTCTTCTGAGAGCTTAGTATAGCGCTCTGGGCACAGTAAGCACTCAATAAATACCACTGATTAGAAAGAACCTGTTGAAGTCCCTACTCTGCCCTCCACCCAGGCTGAACACATCTTATCTACAGGGAACCCCCAAAATAATAGTAATAATGATGGTATTTGTTAAGCACTTACTATGTGCTAAGCACTGTTCTATAAGTGGGGCTCCCCCGGGAGTTGTGGCACTGGCAGGCTAGGGTTAAACACTTGATAGTCATCCCACCCTCAGCCCCACAATACTTCTGTATTTACAATAATAATAATGGTATTTGTTAAATGCTTACTTTGTGCCAGGCTCTGTACTGAGTTCTGGGATGGATATAAGCAAATAGAGTTGGATACAATCCCTGTTTCATGTGGGGGTCACAGTCTTAATCCCCAGTTTACAGATGAGGTAACTGAGGCACAGAGAAGTGAAGTAACTTGCAGACAAGTGGCAGAGGGAATTAGAACCCATGACCTTCTGAATCCCAGGTCCATGCTCTATCCTCTATGCCATGCTGCTTCTCTACTTATCCTTATATGTCACTATTTTTTCCTCTATCTAATTAATTTTTAATGTCCGCCTTCCCCTGCAGGCTGAGGTTCTTGTTGGGAGGGATTGTGCCTACCAATTCTATTAAGATTGTACTCTTCCAAATGCTTAGTAGGTCTCTCATTAATGTGGCTTAGTGGAAAGAGCAAAGGCTGGGGAATCAGATGTTGTGGGTTCTAATCCCAGCTCTGCCACTTATCAGCTGTGTGACTTTGGGCAAGACACTTAACTTCTCTGTGCCTCAGTTACCTCATCTGGAAAATGGGGATTAAGGCTGTGAGCACCATGTGGGACAACCTAATTACCTTGTATCTCCCCCAGCATTTAGAACAGTGCTTGGTACATAGTAAGCACTTTACAAATACCATCATCATTATTATTATAGTGTACATATTATGTATGAAATTGTTATATTGTCATCATCATCAATTGTATTTATTGAGCGCTTGTCAATAAATTATTTATTAATAAATAAATTTATTAATTTATTGTCCTCTCCCAAGTTCTTAGTCCAGTACTTTGCACACAGCAAGTGCTCAGTAAATATAATTGATGTATCTTTATGCTCCATTTCTCCCCCCCCGTTTAATTTAGTTTAATATCTGTCTCCCCAGCTAGATTACAAACTGCTTGAAGGTAGGGAATCATGAGAAGCAGCGTGGCTCAGTGGAAAGAGAATGGGCTTGGGAGTCAGAGGTCTTGGGTTCAAATCCCGCTCCACCACATGTCTTCTGTGTGACCTTGGGCAAGTCACTTCACTTCTCTGAGCCTCAGTTACCTCATCTTTAAGCTGGGGATTAAGACTGTGAATCCCACATGGGACAACCTGATCACCTTCTATCCCCCCCAGCGCTTAGTACAGTCCTTTGCACATAGTAAGAGCTTAACAAATGCCATTATTATTATTATTATGCTATTTATCTCTTTATACTCTCCCTAGCACTTAGGTCAGTGCTCTGCACAGAATAAGCACTCAGTAAATACTATTGATTGACCGATCTAGTGGATCAGTCCCTGTGATGAATCCAAACCTTTCACTGGATTTTCTGAAACCCTCACTTAACAGGGGATGATTTCATTCTTAATCAACCATCGTCATTAAGTGCTGGATAAATGGCACGGATTGATTGATCAATTGGGGCTGGAGGGTGATTCAGGAGGATAATGGGCTGTGGAGTTCTCGAGTCGATTTCCAGAGCAGAGGTCCGCCCTGTCCACATGGCCCTGGTTTCCCCAAGACTTCACTAGCTTAGACTTGTAAGGTTCTATGGTTTGAACCCCTGCTCTCCCAGCCCCACCCCTTCCTTACACTTACCCGTGTATTTATTGACCCCGGCTTCAGCTGCTACATCGTTGAGTGCCAGGATGCCCCGGGTGAGGTCACTGGCCTCTGGATCCATCTCGATGAGGGCATCAGGGCCCACGTTGCCATTGGCGTAGTTGGCGATGTAGATGGAGTAACGACCGGAGCCCTGAAGTAAGAGGCAAAGTCAGGAGGGGAAGGAAGGGAAGGGAGGAGTGAGCAGAAATGAACGTATGCTTTCATTGGCCCTTCGAGTGTTAGAAAGTATGATAGGAGCAAGACACATGTTCCCTTCCCTCATGTTTACAACTGTAAGCTTCTTGAGGGCAGCTGTTGACTTCTTTTGTTTCTCAAGCATCAAGCACAGCTCTCCGGCCTGATGTTTCTGATAGAAGGTTCTGGCGGGGGGGGGTCCTGTGTCTCCAAGCCTTCCTCTCTTTTCCTCATCAATTTCTCCCACCAAGAGCGGGTTTTCTCCAGAGATCTCCGCTTCCTCCTTTACCACTTATGCTGCCATCTCTAGTCAATGGTTCGCAAACCCCCAATACCTCTCGTTCAACCAATCAATCAATCAGTCGTATTTATTGAGCACTTACTGTGTAAACTGTGGTCCCTCAACCAAGCCCTCCATCTCTCCCCACCTCAGTGAGATTGTCACCCATCACGCAATTTCAGTTCGCTGTGCCCCGTGTCCCAGGGGGCTCAGGACTGTCGGAGATGAGGGAGTTGAGCAGCCCTGCAAAAGCTACCAGCCATAGCATCAATCCTTTCATGCGGCTTCTTGGACTTGAAGTCTCAGGACAGAGGTTTATCCATCATTCTCGACAACATCATCATCACCATCATCATTAGTGGAGGAGCAGCATGCCTAGTGGAAAGAGCAGGGGCCTCTAGACTGTGAGCTCGTTGTGGGCAGGGCTGTGTCTTTTTGCTCTTATACTGTACTCTCTCAAGTGCTTAGTACAGTGCTTTGCCCACAGTAAGCGCTCAATAAATACGATTGAATGAATGAATGAGTCAGCGGACTGATATTCTACACTGGGCTCTAGCATGTGATTACTGTTTGGCCTTGGACAAGTCACTTCCCTTCCCTGTACCTCAGTTACCTCATCTGTAAAAGGGAGATTCAATCCCTGTTCTTCTTCCTTGTAAGCCTTGTGTGGGGCTGTGATGGATCTGATTATTTTGTATCTTCCCCTATGCTTAGAATAGTGCTTGTCACATAGTAAGTGCTTAACGATTTATGATTATTATTCTTACTAATATCACCATCATCATCATCACAGACAAAATTCCTGATCATCCTCCTTCCCTTCCATGCAATTCCCCCATAGTCTTCTCTCTTCCTTAATGTCTGTCACTCCTGGAAGACATCCACCCACTCAACAGAAGCAGCGTGGGCTAGTGGAAAGAGCACAGGCAGAGGTCATGGGTTCTGATCCTGGCTCTGCCACTTGCCAGCTGTGTGAGTTTGGGCAAGTCACTTCACTTCTCTGTGCTTCAGTTACCTCATTTGGAAAATGGGGATTAAGACTGTGAGCCCCGTGTGGGACAACCTGATCACCTTGTATCTACCCAAGTGCTTAGAACACAGCTTGGCACATAGTAAGTGCTTAACAAATGCCATCATCATCATCATCATCATCATAAATGGCCACCCCTCACGCAACTCGACTCTTCCCTCACCCCTCTCCCTTCCACAGCATCTTCAGAGCCCACCCCCTTCCCCCGTCCCTACTGCACCACTCTCTTGGAGACTGTAAGTTCGTTGTGGGCTGGGAACATTTCTGCTAACTCTTGTAATAATAATAATGGCATTTATTAAGCACTTACTATGTGCAAAGCACTGTTCTAAGCACTGGAGAGGTTACAAGGTGATCAGGTTGTCCCATGGGGGACTCGCAGTCTTAACCCCCATTTTACAGATGAAGCAACTGAGTTGCAGAGAAGTTAAGTGAGTTGCCCAAAGTCACACTGCTGACAATTGGCGGAGCTGGGATTTGAACCCGTGACCTCTGACTCCAAAGCCCATGCTCTTTACATTGAGCCATGCTGCTTGTGCTGACTCTCCCAAGCTGTACCCAAGTACAGTGCTCTAAACATAGTAAGCGCTCAATAAATACCCTTGATTGATTGTTTGATAGAGAAGCAGCATGGCTCAATGGAAAGAGCACAGGCTTTGGAGTTAGAGGTCCTGGGTTCCAATCCCAGCTCTGCCAATTGTCAGCTGTGTGACTTTGGGCAAGTTACTTAACTCCTCTGTGCCTCAGTTACCTCATCTGTAAAATGGGGATTAAGACTGTGAGCCCCCTGTGGGACAACCTGATCACCTTGTAACCTCCCCAGCACTTAGAACAGTGCTTTGCACATAGTAAGCGCTTAATAAATGCCATTGTTATTATTATTATTATTATTATTATTGTTATTATTGTTATTGTGAATGCTCTGGTCACCTCCCATCTTGGCTACTTCACTTTTCTGTTTCAATTAATGATATTTATAGAGTGCTTACTGTGTGCCAAGCACTGTATTAAGTACTTGGGAGAGTATGACACTCTTTATTAGCCTTCCCTCCTCCAGCCCCTATCCTTTTTCCTCAGCCTATAAAGGTGCAGGCAAAATAAAAGTGCCCTCTGTCTGCTACCATGGCATTATCCAATCCAGTTTTTTAACAGAATTTGCAAAGCGTTTACTGTGTTCCAGGCACTGTAAAAAGTGCTGGGGAAAATACAAGCTAATAATAATAATAATAGCATTTATTAAGCATAAACTATGCACAAAGCACTGTTCTAAGTCCTTGAGAGGTTACAAGGTGATCAGGTTGTCCCACAGGGGGCTCACATTCTTAATCCCCATTTTCCAGATGAGGTAACTGAGGCACAGAGAAGTGAAATGACTTGACCAAAGTCACACAGCTGACAATTGTCAGAGTCGGGATTTGAACCCACGACCTCTGACTCCAAAGCCCGGGCTCTTTCCACTGAGCCATGCTGCTAATCAAGTTGTACACAGTCTTTGTCCAATATGGAGTTCACGGTCTTAATCTCCATTTTACAGATGAGATGACTGAGGCACAAAGAAAAATGACTTGCCCAAGGTCAAAAAGCAGAGAAGTGGTGGAGCCAGGATTAGAATCGAGGCACTTCTGGCTCCCAGGCCCACTAGGCCATGCTGCTTCAGTTCCCCATTGTTTCTCAACCGGATTTAAGCAAATTGTCCTTGAGTCTTGCTCTTCCCCCTCCTCTATCCTCTCATCTTTCCTTAGCTCCTGGCTCATTTTCTTCCGACCAACGAGCACATATCTCCTTGGGCAGCATCTCCTAGTCCTGCCTTTGTCTTCTTTCTCAGTGGCGTTCTTAGCCTGAAATAGCCTTCCATTTGACATCCAACAAGTCATCTTTCTTCTACCCTTGTTTCAAGCCTCATTTCCTCTGGGAAGAACCTAGATGCTTATTTCTCCTGATTTGCCAGAGGAATCCAGCAGGCCAGAGAGATGATTTGGGTAGGTTTTAGCTGAGGGTTTTTATGGTATTTGTTAAGCACTTACTATGTGCCAGTCACTGTTCTAAGCACTGGGGTAGATAAAAGATAATCATGTTGAACAGAGTCCTTGTCCCACAAAAGAATCCCGGTTTTAATCCTCATTTTACAGATGAGGAAACCAAGGCTCAGAGAAGGGAAGTTACTTGCCTAAGGTCAACCCCTCCTCCTACCTCACCTCCCTTCTCTCCTTCTCCAGCCCAGCTCGCACCCTCCACTCCTTTGCCGCTAACCTCCTCACCGGGCCTCGTTCTTGCCTGTCCCACCATCGATCCCCGGTCCACGTCCTCCCCCGGGCCTGGAATGCCCTCCCTCCGCACATCTGCCAAGCTAGCTCTCTTCCTCCCTTCAAAGCCCTACTGAGAGCTCACCTCCTCCAGGAGGCCTTCCCACACTGAGCCCCCTCCTTCCTCTCCCCCTCCTCCCCCTCCCCACCCCGCCGCCTTACCTCCTTCCCCTCCCCACAGCACCTGTATATATGTATATATGTTTGTACATATTTATTACTCGATTTTACTTGTACATATTTTATTTTGTTAATATGTTTTGTTCTGTTGTCTGTCTCCCCCTTCTAGACTGTGAGCCCGCTGTTGGGTAGGGACCGTCTCTATATGTTGCCAACTTGTACTTCCCAAGCGCTTAGTACAGTGCTCTGCACACAGTAAGTGCTCAATAAATATGATTGAATGAATGAATGAAAGGACTAGAACCCAGGTCCTTCTGACTCCTGGGCCCGTGCTCAATCCACTAGGCTAGCAAGAGTTGAAACACAAGAGTTTGGGCTTGGATCGTAGGAAAGGTGGGGAATTAGGGGACACTAATGCAGAGATTTCCTTTTCCAGGTCAACTCCCACTCTCCCAGCCCCTGGCATTCGGGGCCCCATTCCCATCTCCTCCCGACTGGGCCTAGCTGGGGTCTTGCCCTGTCCCTCCGTCAGTCCCTCATCCCGCTACATTCCAAAAACTGCCCCCAGGGAGATCTTCTCAAGTCTGTGTGGATACTAATAACAATAATTGTGATATCTGCTAAGCCTTTACTATGTTCCATGCACTACACCAAGGGCTGGGGTGGATACAAGCAAATTGGGTTGGACACAGCCCCTGTCCCACGTGAGGCTCACAGTCTCAACTGCCATTTTATAGATGAGGTAACTGAGGCACATTCATTCAATCATATTTATTGAGCGCTTACTGTGTGCAGAACACTGTACTAAGCACTTGGGAAGTACAAGTTGGCAACATATAGAGATGGTCCCTATCCAACAGTGGGCTCACAGTCTAGAGAAGTGACTTGCCCAAGGCCACACAGCAGACAAGTGGCAGAGCCAGGATTAGAACTCATGGCGTAGTGGATAGAGCTTGGGCCTTGGAGTCCGAAGCTCATGGGTTCTAATCCCGGCTCTGCCACTTGTCTGCTGTGTGACGTTGGGCAAGTCACTTCACTTCTTTGGGCCTCAGTTCCCTCATCTTTAAAGTGGGGGTTGAAACTGTGAGCCCCACATGGGATATGGACTATATCCAATCCGATTTGCTTGTATCCACCCCAGAGCTTATTACAGTGCCTGGCACACAGTTTGCCTGGAATGCCCTCCCTCTGCACACTCGCCAAGCTAGCTCTCTTCCTCCCTTCAAAGCCCTACTGAGAGCTCCCCTCCTCCAGGAGGATTTCCCAGACTGAACCCCCTCTTTCTTCTCTCCCTCCTCCCCCTCCCCATCCCCCCAGTCTTACCTCCTTCCCCTCTCCACAGCACCTGTATATGTGTATATATGTTTTTATGTATTTATTACTCTATTTTATTTGTACATATTTATTCTATTTATTTTTTTAGGTTTATATGTTTCGTTTTGTTGTCTGTCTCCCCCTTCTAGACTGTGAGCCCGCTGTTGGGTAGGGACCATCTCTATATGTTGCCAACTTGTACTTCCCAAGCGCTTAGTACAGTGCTCTGCACACACTAAGCACTTAATAAATACGATTGAATGAATGAATGAATTGAGGGAATGTTCCTACCAACTCGATTATATTGCACTCTCCCCAAAACTTAGCATAGTGCTCTGCACACAGTAAGTGTTCAATAAATAGGCTTGATTGACCAAGCACTTACTATGCGTACAGAGCTGTTACTAAGTGCTTGAAAGAGTACAATTCAAAAGAGTTGGTAGACATGATCCTTGTCTTCGGCGAGATTCCAATCTAGGGGGAGAACTAAGGATGTAGTGAAAAGCTTCTGATTCTAGGAAGAGAGAAAGCAAGGTGAACAGACTTCAGCCAAGTGGGGAAAACATGTAATAAGCTTGTTGGAATATGTCTCACTGGATGAATGCTAGATCTCCCAGAGTGAGGAATACACCCTCTAACATGTAATAATAATAATAAAAATACAACAAGAATAATAGTAACAATAGTGGTATTTGTTAAGTTCATTCATTCATTCAATCAAATTTGTTGAGCGCTTACTGTGTGCAGAGCACTGTACTAAGTGCTTGGGAAGTACAAATTGGCAACATATAGAGATGGTCCCTACCCAACAACGGGCTCACAGTCTAGAAGCTGGAGACAGACAACAAAACAAAACATGTAGACAGGTGTCAAAATGGTCAGAACAAATACTACATGCCAGGCACTATACCAAACACTGATGTAGATACAAGATAATCAGGTTAGACAGATTTCCTGTCCCACATCAACCCAGTGCCTCAAAAAGTGCTTGGCACATCGCAAGCGTTTAACAAATGCCATCATCATTATTATTAATCAGGTCTCCCCCTCCTACCATACCTAGCTGGTTTACTTCAACCCAGCCTGGACATTTCCCTCCTTCAGTGCCAACTTATTCAATGTACCTCAATCTCGTCCATCTCATCAGCGACCCCTTTCCCATCTCCCCCACCTCACCCCCCACCCACTTCATAATGATGGCATTTGTTAAGCGCTTATGACGTGCCAAGCACTGTTCTAAGCGCTGGGAGGGGACACAAGGTAATCAGGTTGTCCCACATGGGGCTCACATCTTAATCCCCATTTTGCAGATGAGGTAACTGAGGCACAGAGAAGTTAAGTGACTTGCCCAAAGTCACACAGCTGACAAGTGGCGGATTTGGGATTAGAACCCATGACCTCTGACTCCCAAGCCCGGGTTCTTTCCACTGAGCCACGCTGTTTCTCTTCGCTGCTGTCATATCTGACAGACCACTACTCTCCCCACCATCAAAACCTTACTAAAATCACATCTCCTCCAAGAGGCCTTCCTAGTCTAAGCCCTCATTTCCCCTAAAAGGCCTCCCTTCTGTGTCACCTAGGCACTTGGATCTGTCTGTCCCCTTTAACCACTTGATATTCACCCCCACCTTCAGCCCCACAGGATTTATGTCCATATCCATCTGTAACTTATTATAATGTGTGTCTCCCCTTCCAGACATCAAGTGCTTAGTACAGTGCTCAATTGCTTAGTACAGTGCTCTTCACACAGTAAGTGCTCAATAAATACGATGGAATGAATAAATTAAGCTCCTTGTGAGCAAGGAACACATCAACCAACTCTGTTGTATTGTACTCTCGCAAGCCCTTAGTGCTCTGCACAGGAAGTGCTCAATAAATACCACAGATTGATTGATTGAATAATGATGTTTCCCAATCCATTAAATCTCCAGGTCTGAAGGAGCCTAGAAAACTGGAAGGGACAAGTAGAGAGCAGGCCTGGTGGTCCTGGGAGACATGTACCCATTGCTGGAGGGTTGCCAGGCTCAAGTCCCTTTGGGACTCTCCTGTCTCTTTGGGCCTGTCGATGGCCATCCCTTCCTCAACGCCTGGTAAGGTAGGAGTCCAGATGCAAAGGATTCAGGTCAAATCTAAATGTAGCTTTGCAGTCTAGCTTGGCTCCCCATCCAAGTCTCACTTCGTTAAAAAATAAATATTTATATCTAGCACCTGCCTTCTGCCAGGGACTCTAGGCCCCTGCTGTGAAGTTTCACACTGCATCCCAAATCCCCCTCTGTATCATCTCAAGTCTGAGGTGAGCTGCCCCATCTTTCCTCCCCTGCTCCCCGCACTCTGTCTCCCAGGGAGTAGGTCCCCAGGCAGCTGGAGGTGGCCCTGTAATATAATGGCATTTATGAAGCGCCTACTATGTGCAAAGCACTGTTCTAAGCGCTGGGGAGGTTAAAAGGTTATCAGGTTGTCCCATGGGGGGCTCACAGTCTTCATCCCCATTTTACAGATGAGGTAACTGAGGCACAGAGAAGTGAAGTGAGTTGCCCAAAGTCACACAGCTGACAATTGGCGGAGCTGGGGATTTGAACCCATGATCTCCCCTGCTGCTTCTCTAACCAAGCATGACCCCTGCTCCCACGATGATTACTTGCCAAGATAAAGAGCAGGAGTCTGAGAGGGAAAAAGTATCCCCTTAATTCTACAGGTCTCTCAGCAGAAAAAAGCCCTTCCTAAAAATAATGAATAATTAGGTACTTTTTAAATGCGCTTAGAACAGTGCTTTGCACATAGTAAGCGCTTAGCAAATACCATCATTATTATTGTTATTATAAATGCTTACTACGTGCTGTTCACTGTTCTAAGCACTGGGATAGATACAAGATAATTAGGACGGACATGGTCCTTGTCCCACATGGGATTCATAGTCTAATTAGGAGGGGGTAGGTTCTAAACCCCATTTTACAGTTGAGTAAATTGAGGCACAGAGTAGTTACATGACGGCCCAAGGTCGATCAGCGGACAAGTTGACAAAAACTACAATTATTATTATTGTTAGTTGGGGGAGCCAGGATTAGAACCCACGACCTCTGACTCCCAAGACCATGCTCTATTCCACTGGGTGATGCTGCTTCTTTAAACAAGCCTCTGGAGGAGAAAAAGCACTGGGCATGGTCATGCCCAACCCCTCAGCCACCCACCTTTTCCAAAGACAGTGGGGCACCACCCTCTGCCATATTTATGCCTCATTCATTCATTCAATCGTATTTATTGAGCGCTTACTGTGTGCAGAGCACTGTACTAAGCGCTTGGGAAGTACAAGTTGGCAACATATAGAGGACGGTCCCTCATAAGGTACGCTCCACTTCCACATCCAAGGGGGAGCTGGATCCCTGTGGGAGGGGGATGGACAGGTGTGCAGGAAATGATGAACGTAATTTATGTAATTTTGATATATACCTATAATTTATTGATATGATTATCTGTCCCCCACTCTAGACTGTAAGCTCATTGTGGACAGGGAATGCGTCTGCTATATTGATAATAATAATAATAACGGTATTTGTTAAGCGCTTACGATGTGTGAAGCACTGTTCTAAGAGCTGGCGGGGATACAAGGTGATCAGGTTGTCCCACGTGGGGCTCACAGTCTTAATCCCCATTTTACAGATGAGGGAACTGAGGCACAGAGAAGTTAAGTGCCCAAGGTCACACAGCTGACCAGTGGTGGAGCCGGGATTCGAACCCGTGACCTCTGACTCCCAAGCCCACGCTCTTTCCGCTGGGCCATGCTGCATATCGTCCTCTTCCAATATCTTAGTAGAGGGCTTCACACACAGTAACCACTCAATAAATACGACCGACTGACTGACCGACTACCACGTGCCCTCTTTGTGCACCTGGCCGGTAGTTGTCCCTTCCACCCCGACTCCGGGTCCTGAAGTAACGGTTCTGGGGATCCTCTCCTTTGGGAACTCTCTTCTCCTCACTCACCGTCCTGTCCACGCAGGCCACGGAGCGTCCAGCGAAGCGACTGGCCACACCCCGGCGGACGTTGACCTCATCGCTCAGGATGTCTTCCCAGCGGTGATTGCGGAACTTGAACAGTTTGTCGGTGTACGTGGCGACTCCTGGAAAGAAAATGGGTGAGGGGAGGCACGGAGTGGGTAATAATAATAATAATAATGTTGGTATTTGTTAAGTGCTTACTATATGCCAAGCACTGTTCTAAGCACTGGGGTAGATACAAGGTAATGAGGTTGTCCCACGTGGGGCTCACAGTCTTAATCCCCATTTTACAGACGAGGTCACTGAGGCCCAGAGAAGTGAAGTGACTTGCCCAAAGTCACACAGCTGACAAGTGGCGGAGCCGGGATTAGAACCCACGACCTCTGACTCCCAAGCCCGGGCTCTTTCCACTACAGGGATCCCCCTTCCCCTTGCTGCCCACATGATGTCCATTGTGACTTCCAGCTACAATGGCCATTGGGCAAGGAATTGATTAATAAATTGTGGCATTTATTCCGCACTTATCTATGTTCATCATTCATTCATTCATTCATTCAATCATATTTATTGAGCACTTACTGTGTGCAGAGCACTGTACTAAGCGCTTGGGAAGTATGTTCCAAGCAGTGTATTAAGTGCTGGGGTGTATATATGATAATCAGGTCAAATACAGTCCTTGTTCAAAATGGGACTCATAATCTAGCGGGAGAACAGGTATTGAATCTCCATTTTTACAGACGAGGAAACTGAGGCCCAGAGCAGTGAAGTGACTTGCCCAAGGTCACATCACAGATAAATGGCAGAGCCGTGATCAGAGTCCAGGTCCTCGTCTCCGGGGCCTATGCTCTTTCCACTTGGCCATGCTGAATCCTCCCGTGGATCCACCCTCCTCCCCTTGCCTTAAAGCCTTAGCTTGGTTTTCTTTACTTCAGGAAGCAGAGCTGAGCATTTATATTTTCTAAAGCGTCGTCGGTCCTTCCCCATTTCCTCTTGTGGTATTCAACACCCTGATCTTCTAGACTGTGAGCCCGCTGTTGGGTAGGGACCGTCTCTATATGTTGCCAACTTGTACTTCCCAATCGCTTAGTCCAGTGCTCTGCACACAGTAAGCGCTCAATAAATACGATTGAATGAATGAATAAGGGGACCCTAGGAGGCCTCTGAACAACATCAGGGGAGGCTACCAGACTGCTCTGGGCTTCCTGGCTTTACCCCTGAACTGACTGTGAGCCCACTGTTGGGTAGGGACAGTCTCTATATGTTGCCAACTTGTACTTCCCAAGCGCTGAGTACAGTGCTCTGCATACAGTAAGTGCTCAATAAATACGATTGATTGAACAGAAGCCCCACTGCAGCCTGAGAGCGGGCAGACTTCTCCCTGGGTCCTGGGGGTCCCAGGCCAGGCTGACAAGGTGTTCTGTGGTGGCCCCTGTGATAGCCAAGAGGGCCTCCTTTTTATTTTTTTTCTATTTTTTATCATATTCATTAAGCCAGGTATTTGTTATGGAATTTCATTCATTTGATCGTATTTACTGAGCTCTTACTGTGTGCAGTGCACTGTACTAAGAACTTGGGAAGTACAAGTTGGCAACATAGAGAGACGGTCCCTACCCAACAGTGGGCTCACAGTCTAGAAGGGGGAGACAGAGAACAAAACAAAACATATTAACAAAATAAAATAATTAGAATAAATATGTACAAATAAAATAAATAAATCAATGAGTAATAAATCCGTACAAGCATATATACATATATACAGGTGCTGTGGGGAGGGGAAGGAGGTAATGCAGGGGGGGATGGAGAGGGGGAGGAAGGGGAGAGGAAGGAGGGGGCTCAGTGTGGGAAGGCCTCCTGGAGGAGGTGAGCTCTCAGTAGAGCCTTGAAGGGAGGAAGAGAGCTAGGTTGGTGGATGTGCGGAGGGGGGCATTCCAGGCCCGGGGGATGACGTGAGCCGGGGGTCGACGGTGGGACAGGCAAGAACGAGGCACGGTGAGGAGATTAGCGGCAGAGGAGCGGAGGATGCGGGCTGGGCTGGAGAAGGAGAGAAGGGAGGTGAGGTAGGAGGGGGCGAGGGGATGGACAGCCTGGAAGCCCAGGGTGAGCAGTATTTGTTATATGCCAGGCACTGAACTAAGTACCATGGTGGATACAAGATAATCAGGATGGAGACAGTCCATGTTCCACATGGGTTTCACAGTGTTAATCCCCATTTTACAGATGAGGTAACTGAGGCACAGAGAAGTGAAGTGACTTGACCAAGGCCACACAGCAGACAAGTAGCAGAGCTGGGATTAGAACCCAGGTCCTTCTGACTCCCAGACCGGTGCTCTATCCACTAATTAATTATGGCATTTATTGAGCGCTTACTATGTGCAAAGCACTGTTCTAAGCGTTGGGGAGGTTACAAAGTGATCAGGTAGTCCCACATGGGGCTCACAGTCCTAATTCCCATTTTACAGGTGAGGTAACTGAGGCATAGAGAAGTTAAGTGACTTGCCCAAAGTCACAAAGCTGAAAAGTGGCAGAGCCAGGATTTGAACCCATGACCTCTAACTCCAAAGCCTGGGCTCTTTCCACTGAGCCATGCTGCTTCTCTTAGGGCTTAGGACCATGCACTCTCTTTCTCTCCTTTCCCTAATTACTGCAAGGTTTCAGAACTGGGGCAGATAGTAATTCCCATTCTGCCTTCTAATCCTGTGGCCAAAAATAATTCCTGGATACCAGTCACCACTTTGCTCCCCTAAGAAAAGGCACCCCCAAAGAGAACCCGCTTTGGAGGGATTCAATCAATCAATCAATCGTATTTATTGAGCACTTACTGTGTGCAGAGCACTGTACTAAGTGCTTGGGAAGTACAAGTTGGCAACATATAGAGACAGTCCCTACCCAACAGTGGGCTCACAGTCTAAAAGGGGGAGACAGAGAACAAAACCAAACATACTAACAAAATAAAATAAATAGAATAGATATATACAAGTAAAATAAATAGAGTAATAAATATGTACAAACATATATACAGGGATTCATATATGTGTATATATATACACACATATATAGGATATATATATATATCCTATATGTGTGTGTATATATATATATATATACATATATGAATCCCTGTATATATGTTTGTATATAGTATATATATATATATATATATACACACACATATATACAGGGATTCAATATATGTACAGGGATTCAATATGCCCTAGGGAGGGAACTCTTGGGGTTCAGACTCCCCTGAAGCCACGGGGAGCAGAGGTTCTGAGAGGAGCGGGGTTAACTATGGTTCAGTCTCAGGATGATGGGAAGAAGAAACAGCGTGGCTCAGTGGGAAAGAGCATGGGCTTTGGAGTCAGAGGTCATGGGTTCAAATCCCGGCTCCGCCAACTGTCAGCTGTGTGACTTCGGGCAAGTCACTTAACTTCTCTGTGCCTCAGTTACCTCATCTGTAAAATGGGGATGAAGACTGTGAGCCCCCCCGTGGGACAACCTGATCACCTTGTAACCTCTCCAGCGCTTAGAACAGTGCTTTTCACATAGTAAGCGCTTAATAAATGCCATTATTATTATTAAGAGGCAGCAGCAGTTACCAACCACTACCAGGTCTGGGGTTGCAGCGGGAAAGAGAGGGGCTTGTAGGCTGTTCTTTCACTCCTCCTTTCTCTGCTTCCCCAACCGGACAGCTAGACCTCACGGTGCCCACCCTAGCCGGACTCAATTCCCCCAGCATGAGTCCGAGAGCAGGGAGATGCCACTGGCCTTGGGTCTGAGAGTGTGGCGTCTTGGGAAACACCCAGAGCAGCTGGGGAGGGGAATCCATGAGGCTTCCAAGCTCCCTGCTAATACGGAGGGCCTGTAGAGGGAAAGCGGGAGGTGCCACAAGCCTGGAAAAGCCCTGAGCGGAACGCTGGCTTGCTGCATTCCTGAGGCCCATCCGGTTCCTTGGGTTTTAATCAGGCCTGGTTTGGCCCAGGGCTTCGTGGGGCTCCAGCTTCAATTAGCATTGGCCCTGGGAAATCCAAATTGGTCCTAAAGACCGAATCAGCTCTGCATCCCCATATTCCAAGGGGTTGGACAGGTCCAGGGCAGGTCCGGGGGATATGCATGTAGATTGAACTGCGCTCCTGAGTCTGTAGGATGGCAGACCTGAACCCACAAGGTCGTCGAAACCCATCTAGTCTCCTAAGCCCTTGGTCTTGAGGATTCCTGGGATCAGGACAGACTGCTGGAGCTGCTCTTCAGGGCAGCAGACGTCCCCTTAGGCCAGGGCTGCCCTGACCCCAACCCCAAGCAATCACAGCAGCCTGCACAAACATCCTGTCAGTTGGTTCCATCTTCGGAGAAGCCAGCTCTAGGACTTTCCCTTCCACAGACCCAAGGCCATTCTGCCGGTGGCAGCCCCTCCTTATTATAATAATAATAGTGATGGCATTTGTTAAGCACTTACTATGTGCAAAGCACTGTCCTAAGTGCTGGGGAAGTTACAAGGGGATCAGGTTGTCCCATGTGGGGCTCACAGTCTTAATCTCCATTTTACAGATGAGGTCACTGAGGTACAGAGAAGTTAAGTGACTTGCCCGAAGTCACACAGCTGACAATTGGCGGAGTCAGGAATCAAACCCATGACCTCTGATTCCCAAGCCTGTGCTCTTTCCACTGAGCCACACTGCTTCTATTATTATTATAATAATAGTTGTGGTATTTGTTAAGTGCTTATAATATTACTTACTATGTGCCAAGCACTGTACTAAGCGCTGGGGTAGAAAGAAGGTAATTGGGTTGGACACAGTCCCTGTCCCATAGTGGGCTCACAGTTTTAATCCCCATTTTTTACAGACGAGGGAACTGAGGCACAGAGAAGTTAAGTGATTTGCCTAAGGTCACCCAGCAGAGCTGGGATTAAAATCCAGGTCCTTCTAACTTCCCAGGCCTGTGCTCTATCCAATCAATCAATCAATCGTATTTATTGAGCACTTACTGTGTGCAGAGCACTGTACTAAGCGCTATCCACTAGACCATGCTGCTTCCCTCTGTCTCTCCTCTTCCAGTGATTCCTCAGCCTTTGCCCCCACTCAGGCCCTCTCCCCGTTGTCGTCCAGCAGCGAAGCCTCTCTCCCCGTGTCCTGATAGGGGCTGATCTGCTTTTCCACAGTCCCTCCCTCACCCCAGCCACCCACCCCCGGCTTAACAGCTGACCAGGGATGCCCAAAAGAATAAACTAATTAAGGTAAAATGTGCAACAGCAGTGCAGAGCCTTGTAGATCATAAATGGGAACAGCAAAATCAATGGCAGGCCTTCTGCAGGCAGCAGCAGAGCAGCCTAGGCGACAGGAATAATGGGAGCCCGTGATTTAGGAAGAGCAAATGCTCTGGCAGCTGCAACCTGGGTAATTAGGTGTGTCAGGAAGACAGATAAACAGCGAGCTGCGTGGGTCGATGGGACAGGTAATAAACCCCTGGACGCTGGCCCCTAGTCTGTGTCAGGACGTCACATCTCTTCCCGGTCCTCACAGGGCTGCAGTCAGCTCCGGCTGTTCCCGCTGAAGGCAGGGCACGGGCACACAGACCAGAGACTGCGGTCCTGGGGTGGGTGGGGGTAGAGGACCTACCGACTTTCATGTGGAGCCTGTCTGCTGGTGGTTCCTTGAGTTGGCAAGGGAGAACTAGGAGGGAGGCATACTGAGGGGGAGAGAAGGAGGAGGTAACAGTGCTGAGGGCAGGCACAGGAGGTGAATGGTCCCTCCTCCCCTTCCAGCACTGGCTGGCAGCTAAGTGCCAACGTCCCATGCTCAGGGGCAAAGAGGCAAGGAAAGAGCATGAGGGAGGTGGGCACAGGCATTCCTGGGACTCAGAAAAGGTCAATCACTGGCTTTGAACAGAGAGAGGGTGGCCAAGTGGAAGGAACACAGCCCTGGTAGTTAGAGGACCTGGGTTCTACTTCCAGAAGAACTGCCAACTTGTCAACTGTGTGACCTTGGACAAGTCACTTAAGTTCTCTGTGCCTCAGTCTTCTCATTTGTAAAATGGGGATTCAACACTTGCTGTCCATCCTACTTCGACTGTGAACCCCCCGTGGGACATGGAATGTGCTCAACCTGATAATCTTGTATCTACCCCAGTGTTCTTAATAGTAATAACAACAATAATAATTATGGTATTTAAGTGTTTACTATATGCCAGGCACTGTACTGAGTGCTACAGTGTATGGTGCAGTGCATGACATTTAAAATATTACAGTTATTATCTAGAGGGATGCAAAGGGAGGGGAAAAGTCTTTCTCCTCCTCCTCCTGTTCTGCTACTCCTCCCAATTTCAGGGAGGAAGCCAAGCCCCCAGGACCCTGCTAATTTAGTCAGACCATACGTCTACCAGTCCCCAATTTTTTTTATAAATTTCATAAAGGATCATAAGCGACACCAACAGTTTTTATTGAGCATATAAATACTTACTATACTGCTCTGCCCACAGTAAGCACTCAATAAATACCAGAAATAAATCAAAGGCATAAGGGCCGCCCCGTTAGCCCACCAAAAGGGCATGGAGCCCATGATTTCTGCCAGACACGGGCCCTGGGCTGAGCCTTTCTGATTGCAGAATCAGCTCCTTCAGCCCCACCCCAGCTGCCTCCCTTTGGAGAAAGGAGAGAGACTCATAGGAGCAGCAGGAAGGATGACAGTCGATAGGAGGACCTGGAATCGGACCCTGACCCATCTTGGACAATTCCCTTGGGAGGCTACTCAGAGCTGAGGTAGTTGTAATAATAATAATAAAATGGCATTTACTAAGCACTAACTATATGCAAAGCACTGTTCTAAGTGCTAGGGAGGTTACAAGGTGATCAGATTGTCCCACAGGGGGCTCACAGTCTTAGTCCCCATTTTACAGATGAGGTAACTGAGGCACAGAGAAGTGAAGTGACTTACCCAGAGTCACACAGCTGACAATTGGCAGAGCGGGATTTAAACCCATGACCTCTGACTCCAAAGCCTGTGCTCTCTCCACTGAGCCATGCTGCTTCTCAGTGGTAATGGTATTTATTAAATGCTTATTATACACAGAGCGCTGTACTAAACAATGGGAAGGAATGTACATGTGGGAATTAGACATGATGCCTGGAAAAGGGGATAAGGTACTGGATACAGATACATAAGGAGAGGTGAAAACAAGCACTAAGATAGTTTAAAGATAAAAAAAAGATAAAAAATAAATACGTATGGTATTTGTTAAGTGCTTACTATATGCCAAACAAGGATAGTGGGGCCAAAAGAGCAGACTTTCTTGGTCCTGATGGCTCAGAGCAACCACAGCCGCAGTTATTACTACAGCAGCTGCAGCACCCCAGAAGGTTAGGGTAAGGAGCAGGAAGGGAGGAAGCAGGAGTTGCATCTGAGAAGCAGTGTGGCTCAGTGGAAAGAGCATGGGCTTTGGAGTCAGAGGTCATGGGTTCAAATCCCAGCTCTGCCACTTGTCAGCTGTGTGACTTTGGGCAAGTTACTTAACTTCTCTGAACCTCAGTTACCTCATCTGGAAAATGGGGATGAAGAGTGTGAGCCCCCGTGGGACAACCTGGTCACTATGTAATCTCCCCAGCGCTTAGAACAGTGCTTTGCATGTAGTAAGTGCTTAATTATTATTATTATCTAAGGCTGGTTCATTCCACTTGAGAAGCAGCGTGGCTCAGTGGAAAGAGCCCGGACTTTGGAGTCACAGGTCATGGGTTCGAATCCCGACTTCACCACATGTCTGCTGTGTGACCTTGGGCAAGTCACTTAACTTCTCTGAGCCTCAGTTACCTCATCTGTAAAATGGGGATTAAGACTGTGAGCCCCACATAGGACAACCTGATCACCTTGTATCCCCCCACAGCGCTTAGAACAGTGCTCTGCACATAGTAAGCGCTTAACAAATGTCATTATATATATATTTTTTATTTCTTTTAGACTGTGAGCCCACTGTTGGGTAGGGACTGTCTCTATATGTTGCCAACTTGCACTTCCCAAGCGCTTAGTACAGTGCTCTGCACACAGTAAGCGCTCAATAAATATGATTGATTGATTGATTGAGAGATGAGGAGGAAGAGTTGGGAGGTGGGGGCTTGCAGGAGGCAGGACAAGTCATCTGAAAGCCCTGCTTTGAGGCAATTTTGACCTTGACTGGAATGCTCCCGGTTGCTGCCTCAGCCATCAGAATTAACCAGAGATGCCAGTGCTGGTGAGTGAAAACCAAAAAGGAGATGATCTAGACTGGGGGGTGGGAGGGGTTCTGTAAAGGACTCCTGGCACCCCCCCCATCCACCAGCTGTTAATTTCAATTTCAGAGAAGCAGCGTGGCTCAGTGGAAAGAGTGTGGGCTTGCGAGTCTGAGGTCATGGGCTCAAATCCTGCCTCCACCACTTGTCTGCTGTGTGACTTTGGGTAAGCCACTTAACTTCTCTGTGCCTCAGGTACCTCATCTGGAAAATGGGGATTAAGACTGTGAGCCCCACGTGAGACAACCTAATCACCTTGTATCCCTCCCAGTGCTTAGAACAGTGCTTTGCACATAGTAAGCGCTTAACAAATATCATCATTATTATTATTTATTATTGTGTTTTCCTCACCCTCCCAACCCCTGCCCCTGCTGATATCCAAGACCCTCAAACTCTATTTTACTGTAGCCTTGACTCCAGGGACACCTTTCCAGGACCACGAAGCAACATTTCTCTGATTCCCATAATTGGATTTTCTGTAGCTCCAACTCTGAACTGTATTCATCGCTCCCCTGACTACCAAGCCATATTTGTGAATATAGTTCGGTGGGTTGGGGTTTACCATGAATCTAATCTAGGCAACCCAAAACCCTTATATTCTGGGGCTCTGACCCCCAGCAGCATTTGTGAACATGCCTGGTCAGTAAATATAGTTTCAGGATTGAGGAACCAACATATGGGACAGCCTGAACCCCAACCCAACCTTGGAAATACATTTCAGCAGAGAGAAAACCAACAGATGAAGGTTTACCTTTGAACTTAATTTAGGGATAGGGGATTGGATTACTCAGTGAAATGTAATTGGAGGTTCAGGTGCCTGGATTGTGGCTTGGATATTTGGTGCTCCCGAGGAAGACGGGAGGATTCAGTTTGAAGTTTGGGGAGAATGCCAGTCTCTTGTGGCCTAAGAGAAGCAGTGTGGCCTAGTGGAAAGAGTACAGGCCTGGGAGTGAGAGGAACTGGGATCTAATCCTGGCCCCACCACATGTCTGCTGTGTGACTTTGGGCAAGTTACTTAACTTCTCTGTGCCTCAGTTTCCCCATCTGTAAAATGGGGATTAAGGCTGTGAGCCCACTGTGGGACAGGGACTGTGTCCAACCCAATTATTTTGTATAATATACAAGCTTATTACAGTGCCTGGCACATAGTAAGCATTTAATAAATAAGCGCTTAGTACAGTGCTCTGCACAGAGTAAGTGCTCAATAAATACGATTGAATGAATGAACAAATATCACAATTATTTTAATTATTATTCTTATTAATAAGCCTGGAGGATTTTGCATCACCAAATCTACCTCATGGCACCAAATCTATGTACCCTGGAGACGAGATAACAGAGTGTACCATACCCTGCTGAATCCCACTTTCTACTCTGAGTCTTCCTTCCCACTCGAGGCTGGTACACAGGTCTACCACCTAGGCTCAGTGGGACCTGCAGCCTTAGGCTCCCCTCACCATCCCAACGGCTAAGTGCTCTAACTCCCTCCCACTGATGTTGGCCCCCAATTTTTGGAACAATGCTGGGCCTGGGTGGGGTCTGGGAGAAGATGTGGAAAGTGAGGATGGCCAACCCAAAGTGCCCCCAACCTTGAGAGCCAACTTTTCCTTTTCAGCACGGGGGTGAAAGGGAGGCGGGGATTTTTAGATGGGGGACATGAGAACTGGGAGGGATCAGGGTTCCAAAGAGAAATAAGCCAGAAAGTCACAATTTGGAGTCTTTTCACTCTGTCTAAAACCTGAAATGAGCATGTGTTAGAGTTTTACTCAAAGGACCGCCCCCAAGGCTAGAACATTCCTTGGCCCAAACAGTCTTGGGGAAGATTGGGGAGGGGCTTGGGCTCTCCGCCCGATCTGGGGATGGAGCAGCAGAGCACCTGATCCAGCGGGACAGAGAGAAAGCACTGACACTGCCCAAGTGTCTCTGCCACTTGTCAGCTATGTGACTTTGGGCAAGTCACTTAACTTCTCTGTGCCTCAGTTACCTCATCTGTAAAATGGGGATTAAGCCCCACATGGGACAACCTGATCACCTTGTATTCTCCCAGCGCTTAGAACAGTGCTTTGCACACAGTAAGCGCTTAGCAAATGCCATTATTATCTCCATTCCCTATCAATGAATCAATTAAATCATTCAACTGAAAAATTAACTCAAAACCACAGACATCCCTCAAACTCACAGAAGGTCATGAGGAGGCTCAGAGCTAGAGCCTAGTTTTCCAGGCCCCTGGGAGCCCCGGTCCCCAGGACCCTGCTACTTCAGCCAGATCATAGGCTGAGGTTTTACCCTGTCCCTGGAAGGCCCTGACAAGGGAACTACAGACTGGATGCTCAGTCAGAATTTGGATAACTGCAGAGGCACCAACTGTGAACCCCTCCAACCAGCCCAAGGAACCTGCCTCTCCTGGGAGGGAGCGGGGTGGTCTTCTATTGCTAAGGCTCACCCAACCCTCTTTTAGTCCTCCTCTACCCAGATCCTGACCAGCAAAGTGCTTTCCTCAGTTCCACCTCTTTATTTCCCTTTCCATACATCTCATCTCACCAACCACTTCATTTTCCTTTCCCAAATACGTAACACTCTACTCTGTGTCCTCTCTCCCCTAAGGATCCTCCGTTTGAGGCCTGTTGCTTCCTTCCAATTGAGGGGATACCCTGGACATCTCTGTGATCCTCTGACCTAGGCCACATTAAAGGGCTCCTCAGCTCATCAATTAAGTCTTGTAACCCAATTTGTGTCTCAGCTAAATGGAGTAAATCCACAAATATCAGTGTGGGGATGATCAGTAACTTATGGGGCTGGGTTAGAGCTGCAGATTGTTGTTTCTGGCTCCCTTGGGCCTGGAGATCACCCAGCCAACCTGCATTCCCTGCCCCTGGAAATGTACCTCCAACTTTGACAAACTTCTACCCTGACTGGCCCTTCAGAACGTGTGATGAGGCAGACTAAACAGCTTATTCGATGGTATGTCTGAGCCTTGGAGTAGTGGGGCCTGGATTACAATAATTATGGTATTTGTTAAGTGCTTACTATGTGCCAAGCACTGGGCTAAGCACTGAGCCCCTCTTCTCCTCTCAACCCCTATTTCTCCCCCTATAGTGATAACGAGTTGGGACAAACAGGAGTGGTCTGTAGTTACGGGGCACGAGGCCCAGTAATAATCATTCTAGTGAGATTTGGGTGCTTGGCAGGAAAGTGATGGTAACTTCTGGCTCGGTGGAAGGAGGACAGTTGGAAGATAGCAGTGTCACTTGGATAGTGGGAAGGTGGTGGTGGACCTTGGCATGTTATCGGACTGGCTGGGTACCCTGGACCCACAGCCCTGGAGGTAGGATTGGTTTGGAGCTACAAGATATTTCTGAGGCACTATGGAGGGAGTGAGATGAGGTCAGTTGGCCCCAGATCAGATTGCCCCTGGGAAGCCAAGTCAATAACAGGGTTATTGGAATAGTTGGAACACGTTCGAATAATAGAGAATAATAATTGGAATAATAGAGAAGCAGTGTTGCATAGTGGATAGAGCATGGCCTGCGAGTCAAAAGGATCTGGGTTCTAATTCTAATTCTGCCACATGTCTGTTGTTTGACCTTGGGCAAGTCACTTAACTCCTCTGGGTCTCAGTTATCGCATCTGTGAAATGGGTATTAAAATTGTGAGACCTATGTGGGAGAGGGACTGTGTCCAATCTGAATATCTACCCCAGGGCTTAGTAAAGTGCCTGGCACACAATAAGCACTTGACAAATACCCCTTTTTAAAAAAGTCTAAGAGATACCAAGCTGCTCCCAATCCCACACTGGCCCAGTGCTACCTCTCAGGACATCTCTGGCTGCTTAGGTCTGACCAGACTCTGAGAGTGCAGGGGGCAACCTGAGACCAGGCCTGAGAGAGGCCCAACTTGAAACCAGATCTGAGACCAGGCCTGAAAGAAGATTTGAAAGAGGCCCAACCTGAGGCCAGACCTAAGGCAGACCAGACTTGAGACTAGACCCGAGCTCAGACCTGAGACTAGACTTGAGTTCGGACCTGAGAAGGGCCATACCTGAAACCAGGGCCAAGGCCAGATCTGAGAGAGACCACTCCTGAGGCCAGGCCTGATACTAGATCTGAGAGAGACCAGACCTGAGACTGGGCCTATGACCAGAGCTGAGGCAAGGTTTGAGACCAAACCTGAGAGAGGTGCAACCTGAGACCAGGACTGAGAGACCAGATGAGTCAAGGCCTGAGACCAGACCTGAAAGCACACCACAGACCAGATCTGAGGCTAGGCCTGAAAGTCCAGACCTCAGATGGAGCCTGACACACTGGATACTCCTGGCTGAAGTGCAAGGCCTGGGAATTTTTCTCCAATTGTGGATGTTGAGGGGGCCAAGAGCATTTTCTAGCTCACCAATAAGACCTCCCTCCCCATCCTACCCCATCTCTTACCTCATCCTAGAGATGGTCCAGCCCTTCCCACCTCATCCCACTCCCTCCCTCATCCTAGAGATGGTCAATCAATCAATCGTATTTATTAAGCACCGTACTAAGTGCTTGGGAAGTACAAGTTGGCAACATATAGAGACAGTCCCTACCCAAAAGTGGGCTCACAGTCTAGAATGGGGAGACAGAGAACAAAACCAAACATATTAACAAAATAAAATAAATAGAATAGATATGTACAAGTAAAATAAATAAATGAATAAAGTAATAAAGTCCTAGAAGAAGAAAGAACCCTTAGCAATCCAGCTTCATTACTTTTCCTCTGACCCTCCCCACCAGGAACAGATTTTGTGTGTGAGATGCTCTGATGCTCTGCCCTGCCCTGGGATGAGCCCAGCTTGTCTCCCCGTTTGTGAGATGGGCCTTTGGCCAGGGGATACCATAAGCTTCCTTATGGATCTGGAATCTGCTAGAGAGCAGGAGACTGGTAGGAAAGGAGGGATCCAGAGGGAGTGTGCGGGAAGAAGGAAGGGGAGGAGGATATAAGAGAAGGATATAAGAAAAGCAGCGTGGCTCAGTGGAAAGAGCCCAGGTTTGGGAGTCAGAGGTCATGGGTTCTAATCCTGGCGATGCCACATGTCTGCTGTGTGACCTTGGGCAAGTCCCTTAACTTCTATGAGCCTCAGTTACCTCATCTGTAAAATCGGGATTAAGATTGTGAGCCCCATGTGGGGCAACCTGATGACCTTGTATCCACCCCAGAGCTTAGAACAGTGTTTTGCACGTAGTAAGCGCTTAACAAATGCCATCATTATTATAGAGAAGCAGCGTGGCTCAGTGGAAAGAGCCTGGGCTTTGGAGTCAGAGGTCATGGGTTCAAGTCCCGGCTCCGCCAATTGTCAGCTGTGTGACTTTGGGCAAGTCACTTAACTTCTCTGTGCCTCAGTTACTTCACCTTTAAAATGGGGAAGAAGACTGTGAGCCCCACATGGGACAACCTGATCGCCTTGTATCCCCCCAGCGCTTAGAACAGTGCTTTGCACATAGTAAGCACTTAACAAATACCATCATTATTATTATTATAAGGAGAAGGAGGAGGATGAAGGGGAGAAGAAAGAACAGGAAGAGGAGGAAAGGGAGAAGCCAGAGCCAGGTTTCCTACCTGAGAAGGCATTGTTGGTGTTGAGGAAGTAGATCTCCTCCCGCCCGTCCCCATCAATGTCGCAGGCAGTGACCCCGATGGCGTTGCCCTGACGGTCGCGCAGCGCGTAGTAAGGGGAGCCACGCTCATCCACCGCAATGTTCACCAGGCGACGCTGCGCCCGGTCGTACTTCAGGACCAGGTTGGGGCCATTGTACCTGGAGGAGACAGCGGAAGGCAGAGAGTTAGGCATGAGGGGAGGAGGCCGTTCTGCCTCAGGATCCAACCCTCTGATGATCCATATTATTATTATATTTTTCGGGGCCTACTCTGTGTCAAGCATTGTTATTGACATTGGAGCACTGGAGAAGCAGCGTGGCTCAGTGGAAAGAGCCCGGGCTTGGGAGTCAGAGGTCATGGGTTCAAATCCCGGCTCCGCCAATTGTCAGCTGTGTGACTTTGGGCAAGTCACTTAACTTCTCTGGGCCTCAGTTACCTCATCTGGAAAATGGGGATAAAGACTGTGAGCCCCACGTGGGACAACCTGATCACTTTGTAACCTGAACAGTGCTTTGCACGTAATAAGCGCTTAATAAATGCCATTATTATTATTATTATTATTATTCTAAGTGCTGAGGTCTTGTCTTACGCTGTCGAGTCATCTCCAAACCATAGCGACTCCATGGACATGTCTCTCCCAGAACGCTCCACCTCCAACTGCAATCATTCTGGTAGGGTATCCATAGAGTTTTGTTGGTAAAAATATGGAAGCAGTTTACCATTGCCTGCTTCCGCGCAGTAAACTTGAGTCTCTGTCCTCGACTCTCTCCCACACCGCTGCTGCCCAGCCCGGGTAAGTTTTGACTTGTAGCAGATTGCCTCCACTTACTAGCCACTGCCCAAGCTAGGAATGGAAAGGACAGGCCTCTGCTTGACTCTCCCTCCCATAGTGGAGCCCGGTAGAGTGCTGCAAACTCTCCAGGTGTGATCCTGAGAGGGGAAGTGCTGAGACAGACACAAGTTAATCAGAATGGACACAGTTCCTGTCCCACATGGGGCTACAGTGGAAGCTGGGCAGACTCACCTGCCCCATGATTAATTTTCAGCTCTTTGTTCATCATTATTATTATATTTAAGTGCTTATTACGTGTGAAGCACTGTTCTAAGTGCTTGAGTAGATACAAATTAACCAAGTTGGACACAGTTCCTGTCCCACATGGGACTCACAGTTTAAGTAGGGGGGGAGAACAGGTTTTGAACCCTTATTTCACAGATGAAGAACATGAGACACAGAGAAGTCAAGTGATTTGCCCAAGGTCACAGAGCAGGCGAGTGGCAGAGCTGGGAATAGAACCCAGGTCCCCTGATTATGAAGCTTGTGCTCTTTCCACTAGGTCACGCCATTTTTCTGTTCTCAGCAAAATCAACAGATTTTTTTTAATGGCATTTACTAAGCGCTTACTATGTGTCAAGGACTGTTCTAAGTGCTGGGGAGATTACAAGGTGAACAGGTTGCCCCACGTGGGGCTCACAGTCTTAATCCCCAGTTTACAGATGAGGTAACTGAGGCACAGAGAAGTGAAGTGACTTGCCCAAAGTCACACAGCTGACAAGTGGTGGAGCCAGGATTCGAACCCATGACCTCTGACTCCAAAGCCCGTGCTCTTTCCACTGAGCCACGCTGACCCAGTGGGTTTGCTTGCTTCTTTTGACTCAAATTCTCGCAACAAGCTCTCCTGACAGAGCCTGGAACCTCCAGACTT
This sequence comes from Tachyglossus aculeatus, assembly GCF_015852505.1. Lineage (NCBI taxonomy): Eukaryota > Metazoa > Chordata > Mammalia > Monotremata > Tachyglossidae > Tachyglossus > Tachyglossus aculeatus. Next base: position 21,814,164 of record NC_052068.1, read on the forward strand.
TTTTGCTCCTCTAAATGAGGCAGCCTCAGATCCCCCTATCAATCAGATTGAGCACTTGCTTTATGCAAAGCATTATTCTAAGTGCTCAGGAGAGTACAATATAATTAGTAGACATGATCCCTGCCCTCAAGAAGCTTCCTGACAAATTGCAGGTAGGAGAAGCAGTCAAATTTTAAAGATGCGTACATAAGTGCTGTGGATGTGAGTATCTAAATGCTAAAGGGGTACACCTAGGTGTATAGGAGGGAAAATAAGATGGAGATGAGAGATTAATCAAGGAAGGCTTTCTGGAGGAGGTGTGATTTTAGTAGAGCTTTGAAGATGGGGACAAAGGAGGTCTGCCAGATGAGAAGAGGGAGGGCTTATGCAAGGGGTAAATGGCAAGAGATGAGAGTGAGACACAGTAAGTAGGTTGGTATTAGAGGAGAGAAATGTGCCAGGTGGATTGTAGAAGAAGAGGAGTGAGCATAACTAGTGGGAAAAGAGCTGAATGAGTGTCTTAGTCTCCCTTAGTGACCCAGGAGTTCAAACAATACTCCCCATTTTGCAGATGGAGGTAACAAAGATTGTCCAGGGGAAATGTCTTCTTCAAAATACTCCAGTGGGCAATGAACTTGGGGCTAGAGCCCAGGGACCCTGAATTTCAGCCCAGAGCTCTCTCCACTATCTACTGCTGTTTCAGGGTTTGTCACCCTTCTCTGTTCAAACTCCAACTCAGAAAATGCCCCAACTGGCTTGAATCCTTATCTTTTCCCTTTTTAACCTGAAAACTTTTCTTGAGAGAAATTGAGTCTGTCCACGTTTATCCCCTCATGAGATCACCTGGAGAGAGTCAAAAGGAACTGCGTTTCTAATCCCAATTCCGCCACTTGTGTGCTGTGTGACCTTGGACCAGTCATAACACTTCTCTGTGCCTTAGTTACATCATTTGCAAAATGGGGATTAAAACCGTGAGCCCCATGTGGGACAGGGACAGTGTCCAACATGAAGAGCTTGTATACACCGTAATGTTTAGTACAGTGCCTGGCACAGGGTAAGCACTTAACAAATACCATAAAACAAAACAAAGAATCTGCAGTCTCAGAGATCTGGGAAAGGAGTTGGGCTATCTAGCACCATTATCGACCAGACGCAACGGCCAGGGTCAAAGCCAGTGAGGTCAGTGGTGTATGAAATATAGAGAAGCAGCATGGCTCAGTGGAAAAAGCATGGGCTTTGGAGTCAGTGGTCATGGGTTCAAATTCCGGCTCTGCCAACTGTCAGCTGTGTGACTTTGGGCAAGTCACTTAACTTCTCTGTGCCTCAGTTACCTTATCTGTAAAGTGGGGATTGACTGTGAGCCCTCTGTGGGACAACCTGATCACTCTGTAGCCTCCCCAGCACTTAGAACAGTGCTTTGCACATAGTAAGTGCTTAATAAATGCTATTATTATTATTATTATTAAATGTTGACCGGACCAAAGGCCTCCTTGGCAGCTCCAAGACATGGAAATGGGGGCCTGGTCCCTGAATAGGAAGACAATCAATCAATGGAATTTATTGAGCCCTTACTACCTGCAGAGCACTATACTAAGCGCTTGGGAGAGTCCCATACAACAGTAGACAAGCTTACTGTCTAGAGGGGGAGACAGATATTAATATGAATAATTTATAATATATAATAATAATAGCATTTATTAAGCGCTTACTATGTGCAAAGCACTGTTCTAAGCGCTAGGGAGGTTAGTGCAAAGCACTGTTCTAAGCGCTAGGGAGGTTACAAGGTGATCAGGGTGTCCCACGGGGGGCTCACAGTCTTCATACCCATTTTACAGATGAGGTAACTGAGGCCCAGAGAAGTGAAGTGACTTGCCCAAAGTCACACAGCTGACAAGTGGTGGAGCCGGGATTTGAACCCATGACCTCTGACTCCAAAGCCCGGGCTCTTTCCACTGAGCAACACTGCTGAAAAGAGAGCTGTGGGGTTGGGGTGAATAGCAAATGTCCAAAGGGCACAGATCGAAGTGCATAGATGATGCAGAAGGGAGAGTGAGCCGGGGTAAAGAGGAATTCATCGGGGAACACCTCTTGGAGAAGATGTTAAGTTAATAACAATAATAATAATAATAATGGCATTTATTAAGCACTTACTATATGCAAAGCACTGTTCTAAGTGCTGAGGAGGTTACAAGGTGATCAGGTTGTTCCATGGGAGGTGACAGAGAGAGTGGTGGTCTGGTGTCTTTGGAAGACAAGGAGACTATTAAACACTAAGTCAGCAGTACAGAGGATGGGCAACGGTGTAGGCACACTAACAAAGGGTATTGGAAGCGCTTAGTACAGTGCTCTGCACACAGTAAGTGCTCAATAAATATGAATGAATGAATGCCCAACCAGGGTGGCAGCAGGATGTAATGGGGAGTGCACAGTATTGGGAGACAGCAGGCCTGGGTTTGCTTCCCAGCTCTACCCAAGCTTGGCTCTTGAGTCCTGGCCCGTGGCTGGTGGTTAGATGAGCCATTCATTCATTCAATCGTATTTATTGAATGAATAAATGAATGAATAGTTATTGAATGAATGAATGAATATTTATTCTATTTTGTTAATATGTTTTGTTTTGTCATCTGTCTCCCCCTTCTAGACTTCAAGCCCGCTGTTGGGTAGGGACCGGCTCTATAGGTTGCTGACTTGTACTTCCCAAGCGCTTAGTCCAGTGCTCTGCACACAGTAAGCGCTCAATAAATATGATTGAATGAATGAATATATAGATATATGTATATATGTTTGTACATATTTATTACTCTATCTTCCTTGCACATATTTATTCTATTTATTTTATCTTGTTACTATGTTGTGTTTTGTTGTCTGTCTCCCCCTTCTAGACTGTGAGCCCGCTGTTGGGTAGGCACCGTCTCTATATGTTGCCGACTTGCACTTCCCAAGCACTTAGTCCAGTGCTCAGCACACAGTAAGCGCTCAATAAATACGATTGATTGATTGTACTTCCCAAGCGCTTAGTCCAGTGCTCTGCACACAGTAAGCGCTCAATAAATACGAATGAATGAATGAATGAATGAGTGAGCCAGAAGCACTCTGAACAGTACGTGTTTCCACCATCAGCATCTCCAACTAGGCGGCGGATTGTATTACCATTTTCCTGCTGCAGAGGAGCAAAAGTGGGCAAGGCCACCTTGCCAATGTTAAGGGGCACATTTACTGAGGCCCCATGCCACACTGACCTGGCATCTGCTGCATTCTGGAGACCCAACAGGCTGAAGATAATCTTTCAGAATCTGGGCTGTAGGGTTCCTGCTCCACCTTGACACTCCTGGAGGACCAGTCTGGATGTCCAATTGACCCAGCTCCGTCTGCAGCATCGCCCAGTAACTCCTCACTCACACAGTAATAGTAATAATAATAATAATGACATTTATTAAGCACTTACTATGTGCAAAGCACTGTTCTGGTTACAAGGTGATTGGTTGTCCCACGGGGGGCTCACAGTCTTAATCCCCATTCTACAGATGAGGTAACTGAGGCACAGAGAAGTGACTTGCCCAAAGTCACACAGCTGACAATTGGCAGAGCCGGGATTTGAACCCATGACCTCTGACTTCAAAGTCCGTGCTCTTTTCCACTGAGCCACGCTGCTTCTCTGTGGCTCAGAGTAGGACCTGGTGCCAGTTGGGTGGTGGGCCGGGGACAGTCATGATGGCATTTATTAAGCACTTACTATGTGCAAAGCACTGTTCTAAGCACTGGGGAGGTTACAAGGTGATCAGGTTGTCCCACGGGGGGCTCACAATCTTAATCCCCATTTTACAGATGAGGTAACTGAGGCCCAGAGAAGTGAAATGACTTGCTCAAAGTCACACAGCTGACAATTGGCAGAGCTGGGATTTGAACCCATGACCTCTGACTCCAAAGCCCATGCTCTTTCCACTGAGCCACGCTGCTTCTCATGGCTGACAGTCATAGCTTGTCCACTGACTGGACACCACAGACTGGTGCGGGATGGTAGTGATGCCCACCTGCCCTACACCACCGGAGCCTGGGAAGCTGTCAGATTCCTACTGAATGGAATCTCATTAATCCAACTAGGAAAAATACCCAGTCATCCTGGTTGCCCATCCCATTTCCTACAGCACCACTGTCTCTCCTGGAAAGCAGCGTGGCCTAGTGGAAAGAGCACGGGCTGGGATTCGGGAGACTCTGCGACTTGCTTGCTGTGTGACATTGGGCAAGTCACTCAATGTCTCTGTAGCTCAGTTACCTCATCTGTAAAATGGGGGCAAAATCCTCCTCCCTCCTACTTAGACTCTGAGCCCCAGGTGGGACAGGGACTGTGTCAGATCTTATTACTTTGTATCTACTCCAGTACTTAGTGCAGTGCTTGGCACTTAGGAAGTGTTTAACAAATACCATTTTAAAAAAAGTCACTTGCTAAACACACCCCGGCAAAGGGCAGACAGCACAAAAATCTCTGTGCCTCTGTTTCCTCATCTGTAAAATGGGAATAAGATACCTCCTTCTTCCACTCTTCCCCCCACCTCCTTAGGCTGTGAACCTCATGTGGGGCAGAGGCTGTTTCTGATTTGGTGATCTTGCATATATCCTACAGTACTTAGCATATGATAAGCACATACCACAGGAAAAGGATAATAGAATACAAGTCCATGAGTAATGACCTGCCACTGAGATAATAATAATAATAATGTTAGCATTTATTAAGCACTTACTATGTGCAAAGCACTGTTCTAAGCACTGCGGAGGTTACAAGGTGGTGAGGTTGTCCCACGGGGGACTCACCATCTTAATACCCATTTTACAGATGAGGGAACTGAGGCCCAGAGAAGTTAAGTGACTTGCCCAGAGTCACACAGCTGACAAGTGGCAGAGACAGGATTTGAACCCATGACCTCTGACTCCAAAGCCCGTGCTCTTTCCACTGAGCCACACTTCTTCTCTAGGGTCAAAGGTAACCAGAGGATCTCACATGCCTGGGACCACCAGTCTCCTTTAAAAAAAATATGGTATTTGTTGAGCTCTTACTATGTGCCAGGCACTCTACTAAATGCTGTGGTGGATACAAGCAGCATGGCTCAATGGAAAGAGCACAGGCTTTGGAGTCAGGGTCATGTGTTCAAATCCCAGCTCTGCCAATTGTCAGCTGTGAGACTTTGGACAAGTCACTTAACTTCTCTGTGCCTCAGTGACCTCATCTGTAAAATGGGGATTAAGACTGTGAGTGCCCCGTGGGACAACCTGATCACCTTGTAACTCCCCAGTACTTAGAATAGTGCTTTGCACATATTAAGTGCTTAATAAATGCTATCATTAAGCAAATCAGGTTGGACAGGCAGTCCCTGTCCCGCAGGGGGCTCACAGTCTCAATTCCCATTTGACAGATGAGGGCACTGAGGCCCAGAGAAGTGAAGTGATTTGCCCAAGGTCACACAGCAGACTAGTGGCAGAGTTGGGATTAGAACCCATGATCTCACTCCCAGGCCCGTGCTCTATCCACTGTGTCATGCTGCTTCCACGGTGACCCCCAGCCACTACTGAGCCTTCTGGCTATTGTTCCCAAATCATTAAATCAATCAGTCAATCAACAGCATTTACTGAGCACCTATTATATATATTAAGAGAAGCAGCGTGGCTCAGTGGAAAGAGCCCGAGCTTTGGAGTCAGTGGTCGTGGGTTCAAATCCCGGCTCCACCACTTGTCAGCTGTGTGACCTTGGGCAAGTCACTTAACTTCTTTGGGCCTCAGTTACCTCATCTGTAAAATGGGGGTTGACTGTGAGCCCCCCGTGGGACAACCTGATCACCTTGTATCCCCCCAGTGCTTAGAACAGTGTTTTGCACATAGTACTTAATAAATGCCATTATTATTATTATTATTATTATTATTATTATTATTATATGCAGAGCACAGTACTAGCCCATCATGCCCCACAGCTCCATAACTCCAGGTGTCAATATCTCTAAATGGAATCCCATTAATCCAACTAGGAAAAATACCCAGTCATCCTGGTTGCCCATCCCATTTTCCTACTGCACCACTGTCTCTCCTGGTGTGTGGGTGTATGTGTGCATGTATTTTGTATTCACTATGATGGCTTTCTCCTCCATCCATCCTGCCTTCTCCATTTCTGGCTTCCCCAGCACAGTCCCTCCCCTCTTCTCTTCCCGAGGCAGAGAATAATAATAATAATAATAATAATGTTGGTATTTGTTGAGTGCTTATTATGTGCCAAGCACTGTTCTAAGCGCTGGGATAGATACAAGGTGATCAGGTTGTCCCACGTGGGGCTCCCAGTCTTAATCCCCACTTTACAGATGAGGTAACCGAGGCACAGAGAAGTTAAGCGGCTTGCCCAGGGCCACACAGCTGGCAAGTGGTGGAGCCGGGATTCATTCATTCATTCAATCGTATTTATTGAGTGCTTACTGTGTGCAGAGCACTGTACTAAGCGCTTGGGAAGTACAAGTTGGCTCCCATGACCTCTGACGCCCAAGCCCGGGATCTTTCCACTAAACCACGCTGCTTGTGATTTGGGAACAAGGGACAGGCCTGAAGGGATTCAGAGACTAAGCTCCATCCATCCCTAGAGCTGCTTAGATTCGAATCAGGGATGTCTACTTGGCACGCACCCACTTTGAGTGCTGCTCTCTGCCTTGAGGACCAATCACGGGGGGCTCTCCAGTGCTGCCAGGCTACTGCTTCACAGGATGGAAACCGCCCTCTCTCCTCCTCCCCTTCCCCCGTGCCCCCCGAGAAGTCTGCCACAGGTAGTTGGAGAGAGGGGCAGAGCTGGGGTGGATGGATGAGTCCCACGGGTGATGGCTTAACAAATGCCATTATTATTATTATTATTATGGAGGAGAGAGTCAGGAGGGTAATTGGAATCTGTGCTCTTCAGGCCTGCGACCAGCTGCTAAAGAGCTGGGAGGTGTCAGGTGGGTTTAGCTAGGATTGAAGGGGCTGGGCCCATCACATTCCAGTGATGACTCATTATGATCGGGCAGGGGCAGGGATTTGTCACTGACTTCGGTGTTTTACAGGTTGGCTCTTATTCTTTACCATTTTCCGAGAACCTGCTCTTTGAAAACTACTTTAGAATCACCTTCCTCGGCTGTTTCCCACGATGACCACACTGTAGCATTAGCTGCCCTGTTTCCCAGATTGGGAAATCAAGGCCCAGAGATGGGAAAAGGATGGCTGAAGGTCACTTAAGAGGTCCAGCGGGTGTTGGAGAGAAGAATCGGCCTCCCTGCTCTGCAGGTTATGGATCACTCTACAGCTACCTGCTTTCATTTATTATAAGGGGTAAAAGAGCACAGTAAAAAGGGAGTGGATGGGTGTGATGTCCTGAAACAGGAATTCATTCATTCATTCATTCAATCGTATTTATTGAGCGATTACTGTGTGCAGAGCCCTGTACTAAGCTCTTGGGAAGTACAAGTTGGCAACATATAGAGACAGTCCCTAACCAACAACGGGCTCACAGTCTAGAAGGAGGAGACAGACGACAAAACAAAACATGTAGGCAGGTGTCAAGTCGTCAGAACAAATATCAGTTGGGCAGGAGAAGAGGGATTGTGTGACTCAATCTGGATGGGGCACGGGTGGAGATAAATTGACTTTGTCTAAGAGTGAAAAGCACTGACCCATACAAGGCATTTTACAAGCTAAAAATGTTCCATAGGAAAGGTATGGGACAGTGGAAAGAGTCTGTGTATGTGTATATGTGTATGTGTGTGCATGTGCAGGTGTGTGAGTGCATGTACATATGTATTTTGTATTCATTGCAAGCAGCATCCAGTCTGTAACATGTGGAAGCAGGGTAGGACTGAGTGTCAGGGTATGGACGGAGAGCAGGAGCTGTGATTTTCTGGGGGAGAAAGGTTTGTTTCACCTGTTTACTTGTTTTGTTTTGTTGCCTGTCTCCCCCTTCTAGACTGTGAGCCCGTTGTTGGGTAGGGACCGTCTCTAGATGTTGCCAACTTGTAATTCCCAAGCGCTTGGTACAGTGCTCTGCACACAGTAAGCGCTCAATAAATCTGATTGAATGAATGAATATGTTTGTACAGATTTATTACTCTATTTATTTTACTTGTACATATTTACTATTCTATTTATTTTGTCAATGATGTGCATCTAGCTTTACTTCTCTTTATTCTGATGACTTGACACCTGTCCACATGTTTTGTTTTGTTGTCTGTCTCCCCCTTCTAGACTGTGAGCCCGTTGTTGGGTAGGGACCGTCTCTAGGTGTTGCCAACTTGTACTTCCCAAGCGCTTAGTACAGTGCTCTGCATGCAGTAAGCACCCAATAAATGCGATTGAATGAATGAAGGAAGGAAGGAAGGGATGGTCCAACCCAGCAAGGATGAGGAGCAAGAAGGGAATTGGTGTTGAGAGGTGCCCAGCAGGTAGGGTTCTGAAGGGGAAGGGTCAAACAATAGGGAATGGGAAACTTTTTGCCCCACTGGAGGTTCAAGAGAGGTTCATGAGAAGCAGCGTGGTTTACTGGAAAGAGCAGGGGGTTGGGAGTCGGAGGTCATGGGTTCTAATCCTGGCTCCACCACTTGTCAGCTGTGTGATTTTGGGCAAGTCACTTCACTTCTCTATGCCCTCAGTGACCTCATCTGTAAAATGGGGATGAAGACTGTGAGCTCCACGTGGATAACCCTGTATCTACCCCAGCTCTTAGAACAGTGCTTGGCACATAGTAAACACTTAAATACCATAATTATTATTATTATTATGAGTGAATAGAGAACACTTAAATACCATTATTATCATTATTATTATTAGTGAATAGAGCATGGGCCTAATCCCGGCACCACCACTTGTCTGCTCTGTGACCTTGGGCAAGCTATTTACCTTCTCTGTGCCTCAGTCACCTCATCTGTAAAATGGTAAATAAAGACTGTGATCCCCATGTGGGGCAGGTGAACTTGTTTCTACCCCAGTGCTTAATAAATACCATGAGGGAAAAAAAAAAGGAAAACCCAGAAACCCGTTGGGGTGAAGAAGAGGGCGGGTGATGGTGTTTCCCATGGAGGATGACGGACAAGCCTCGATCCAGGAACGATCACTTCAGGACAGAAAATCCGGGCTAAAGAATTGAGTCTAGTGTCAATGACTTGCACAGTGCCACTTACACTCTTTTGTCCCTGAAGGGGAAGTTCCACCGAGGCACTGAGTGCAACGAGCAGCATGGCTCAGTGGAAAGAGCACGGGCTTTGGAGTCAGAGGTCATGGGTTCGAATCCTGGCTCCACCACATCTGCTGTGTGACCTTGGGCAAGTCACTTAACTTCTCGGAGCCTCAGTTACCTCATCTGTAAAATGGGGATTAAGACTGTGAGCTCCACGTGGGACAAACTGATCCCCTTGTATCCTCCAGCGCTCAGAACAGTGCTTTGCACATAGTAAGTGCTTAACAAATGCCATCAAAAAGAAGTTGGCGGGCAGGGGTATAGCATTCTGCAAAGTGCATGTGTGCATCCACGCATGCTGCTACCCCCATTTTCATCCATGGAAATGTGTTTCCAGGGGCAGCCGAATGTGGCTGCCCACCATTTCATTTCATTCATTCATTCATTCAATTGTATTTATTGAGTGCTTACTATGTGCAGAACATTGTACTAAGCAGCGTGGCTCAGTGGAAAGAGCATGGGTTTTGGAGTCAGAGGTCATGGGTTCAAATCCCGGCTCTGCTAATTGTCAGCTGTGTGACTTTGGGCAAGTCACTTCACTTCTCTGGGCCTCAGTTCCCTCATCTGTAAAATGGGGATTAAGACTGTGAGCCCCCTGTGGGACAACCTGATCACCTCGTAACCTCCCCAGCGCTTAGAACAGTGCTTTGCACATAGTAAGTGCTTAATAAATGCCATTATTATTATTATTATTATTAAGCACTTGGAAAGTACAATTCGGCAACAGAGACAATCCCTACCCAAAAACGGGCTCACAGTCTAGAATGGGGGAGACAGACAACAAAATAAAACAAGTAGTCAGGCATCAATAGCATCAATATAAATAAATAGAATTATAGATATATACACCTCATTAATAAAATAAAGAGTGATAAATACGTACAAATATATACAAGTGTTGTGGGGTGGGGAGGGGGTTTGAGCAGAAGGAGACTTAACTGATTAATATTGGCCCTGGAGAACATCTCTCTGTCTCCCTGTCCACTCCTTTCTCTTCCTGGTGCTTCCAGCTCAGCATGGTGTGGGGAGGGAGACTCTGCTTGGGAAAAAGGCCCCGGAATTCCCTGAGTGAATGTTTCACTGGACTTGCTTGGGGCTCACAGTTTCTGTACCCACTTTGTCCTAGTCTTGACGTCGACCCTGGCTTTCACCACTTGAATCCGGGACCCAGACGACAGCGAGTTCGAAGCTCTGCACCAAGTAAGCACTCCATTAATACCACTGATTGATTAATTGTCCAGGAAAGAAGAGATTCCCAGAGCGGGAGGGGCTGTCAGAGAGGTTTTTGAAGGGGTAGGGGGAGGAGAAAATGAGCCAGAAGCAGAGAAAGCATAAAAATGGAAATTGGGCTTAAGATGGTTGTGGGGAAGGGTGATGGGGGGAAATGTGGGATAGGGTAGAGGGAGGTGTGATGTGTTGAGGTGTGATGTGGGTGTATGTGTGTATCCTAGTCAGGGGAGAAGTCTGTCTCCCCTCCCTGGCTTCCTTTGCCCCCTCTCTACTCTCCTTCCTTGTCTCTTCCCCACAAGCAGCTCCTCCCACCTCTGCATTTTCATTCTTTCACATACTCGCGGGCCTCAGGGACGGTGACAGCTTTTTATTTTGCTTTCCCACTCCAGCTCAGTTTTGCAGAAAGAAGATAAGAGCAGCCCTGAGCTCAGAAGGGATCTTTTGCCCTCTTGGGGGCCAGAGGGAGTCGAGTGGGCTGGGAATATAGATGCCGGAGCTTTTGGGGGAGGTGGGTCCTGTTGGGGGGCAGGAGGATTGGTATAATTGAGAAATATTTCTGGAAGGAGCCTCAGTTTCCTAGCGGGGCGAAGCAGCATGGCAATAGAGCACAGGCCTGGAGTCAGAAGGTCATGGGTTCTAATCCTGGCTCCTCCACTTGTCTGCTGCATGACCTTGGACAAGTCACTCCACTTCTCTGGACTTTAGATACCTCATCTGTAAAATAGGGATTTAGACTGTGAGCCCCACATGGGACAGGAACTGTGTCCAACCCAATTTGCTCATTTCCACCCCAGTGCTTAATATAGTTCCTGGCACATCGTAAGCACTTAACTATTATTATTATTACTGTTATTCCTGTATATGGGGAAAATCAAAGGCAGGGGTGGGGGGAAGGGAAGGGCTGAGATGGATGCCAGGAGTTGGTAGTTGGTCTCCTAGCTAGGCAGCCAACTGTGTGCTGTGGGAGGGCTCTCTTTTCTTATACACATTTTTAGAGTGGATTGTTCAGTCAATCAAGCATTGGAAAAAATGGTCAGGTGGGTTCGCTACAAGACACTCTCAAGGACACAAAAGTGGGAAACATTCCACTTATGGGGCTGTCTGGTGAGATGAAACCCACAGTAGCATGGACACGGGCCGGGCTTGAAATTACTAAACAGAGAGACCCCCCAACTGTGAATTTTCTCCAGCCTCGCCTCTCACAGAGCAGGCCTTGGAAGAGACATCTGTGCATTCCCTGCTCTGAATCCCACACCAGAAAGGGGACGCAATTTTCTGCCCACAAAGGACCTCTTTGATTGTGGGAGAGAAGCAGGCTTCGTTTGTGCTCGGGTGGAATGGGCAGTTCACAGCCCTGGCACGACTGGGCTTGCTATTTCAGTTTGGAGAGGCAAAATAAAATCTATATTTTTACAGGTGTAAACATCGAAGATTCATCCGTAAGAGGATCCTTATTAATCCTTATTGAGTAAGCGCTCAGTAAATATGATTGAATGAATGAATAAATGAAAGAATGGTGCCGTCACTGTTCCACAGCAAAACTAACAATGCCACACTGAGAACATCTTTACAAATATAAAATTACATAATTTCCTGAGCCTTCGCACCTCTTTCATAATGACTTGATGAAGATGCTGCTGCTGCTGCTGCTGATGATGGAGTTTCCCATCCAGAACAATGTGTAAGCCTCCGTCCCGACCCTTCAGGACAGAGAAGCTGCCTTTAGGAATGGGTTGTAATAAGCGGTTTGTGCAACACCACTTACACTCTCTAGTCCCTGCCGGTAGTGCTCTGATGGGACAAGCTTTTTAGGTGGGCAGAGGTTCAGCACGTTGTGACTTGCCTACAAAGCTTTATTACATGCAGAACCCATCCATTTATGGCCAAAATGACCACAGCACATAGCATCGATGCTGGCCAGTGGAGCCATGACTCTGCCTTACTTATTTAGTGGATTATGTTATGTACTTCCTATATGGCAAACACTTAAGGATGCCACATAATAATAGTAATAATAATGATGGCATTTATTCAGCGCTTACTATGTGCAAAGCACTGTTCTAAGCGCTGGAGTAGATACAAGGTAAGCAAGTTGTCCCACGTGGGGCTCACAGACTTAAACCTCATTTTCCAGATGAGGGAACTGAGGCCCAGAGAAGTGAAGTGACTTGCCCTAAGTTACACAGCAGACAAGTGGCGGAGTCCAGATTCGAACCCATGACCTCTGACTCCAAAGCCCGGGCTCTTTCCACTGAGCCACGCTGCTTCTCTTCACATAGGAAGCAGTGTAGCTTCATAGATAGAGCATGGGCCTGGGATATAGAAGAACCTGGCTTCTAATCGCAGCTCCACCGCTTGTTTCTTGTGTGACCTTTAGTTCTATTTGTTCTGACGACTTTGACACTTGTCCACATGTTTTGTTTTGTTGTCTGTCTCCCCCTTCTAGACTGTGAGCCCGTTGTTGGGTAGGGACCATCTCTGTATGTTGCCGACTTGTACTTCCCAAGCGCTTAGTACAGTGCTCTGCACACAGTAAGCACTCAACAAATACGATTGAATGAATGAATGAAAGTTTTATTACATGCAGAACCCATCCATTTATGGCCAAAGTGACCACAGCACACAGCGTGTGAAATGAATGACTTCTCTGGGCCTCAGTTACCTCATTTGTAAAATGGGGATTAAGACTGTGAGCCCCATGTGCAACAGGGACTGTATCCAACCTGATTATCATGTATCTATCTCAGCGCTTAGTCCAGTGCCTGACACACAGTAAGAGTTTTAAAAATACCATGAATTAAGTTAATTAAGCACTGTATTAAGTGCTTGGGTAGGTACAAGATATTCAGGTTGGACAAAATTCCTGTTTCATATGGGGCTCACAACCTAAGTAGAAGGGAGAACAGGTATGGATACCTATTTCATTCATTCATTCAATTGTATTTATTGAGCGCTTACTGTGTGCAGAGCACTGTACTAAGCACTTGGGAAGTACAAGTTGGCAACATATAGCGACGGTCCCTACCCAACAACGGGCTCACAGTCTAGAAGGGGGAGACAGACAACAAAACATATTAACAAAATAAAATAAATAGAATAGCAAATATGTACAAGTAAAATAGAGTAATAAATCTGTACATATATACAGGTTCTATAGATGAGGACTCCATTTATAGATGAGGACTCTAGACTATAAGCCTGTTGTGGGCGGGGATTGTCTCTATTGCTGTATTGTACTTTCCAAGCGATTAATACAGTATTCTGCACACAGTAAGCACTCAGTAAATACAGTTGAATGAATGAATGGGGAAACTGGAGCACAGAGAAGTTAAGGGACTTGTCCAAGGTCACACAATAGGCAAGTGGTACAGCCAGGATTAGAACCCAGGTCCTCTGACTCCCGGGCCCAAACTCTTACCACTAGACCCTGCTGCCATTAAATCCCTAACAGGATTTATTGGTACAAATTAAGCACTGAATAATATTGATGGTATTTAGAGGGAATAAAAGAGGATATCCAGTCCCCTTGCTCACAACAGGCCCCGTGACCCCCCCCAGGGAGGCCTGTGACACCTCTGCAGAGAAGGAATCTGATAGGAAGGGTGACTTGCCCAAGGTCATGCAGAGAAACAGTGGTCCAACAGGGATCAGCCCCTTGACTCTCAGAGCAGTGCTTGGCCATAGCTCACTGAGTGGCCTTCTGGAATACACTTGGATAACAAGACAGAGAAGCTACAAATCCCCATGGGAATCAAAAGAATTGAAGGAAATTCCATGGTTGCGATCCTGTCCTGGGAAAGCCCAGCCACAATAATAATTGTGGTATTTGTTAATCACTTACTATGTGCCAGGCACCGTACTAAGCACTGCTCCTCTGCCGCTAATCTCCTCACCGTGCCTCTTTCTTGCCTGTCCCGCCATCGACCCCCGACCACGTCCTCCCCCGGGCCTGGAATGCCCTCCCTCTGCCCATCCGCCAAGCCAGCTCTCTTCCTCCCTTCAAGGCCCTACTGAGAGCTCACCTCCTCCAGGAGGCCTTCCCAGACTGAGCTCCTTCCTTCCTCTCCCTCTCGTCCCCCTCTCCATCTCCCCATCTTACCTCCTTCCCTTCCCCACAGCACCTGTATATATGTATATATGTTTGTACATATTTATTTATTTATTTTACTTGTACCTATCTATTCTATTTATTTTATTTTGTTAGTATGTTTGGTTTTGTTCTCTGTCTCCCCCTTCTAGCCTGTGAGCCCACTATTGGGTAGGGACTGTCTCTATATGTTGCCAGCTTGTACTTCCCAAGCGCTTAGTACAGTGCTCTGCACACAGTAAGCGCTCAATAAATAAGATTGATTGATTGATAAGCACCTGGTGTTGGACACAGTCCCTGTCCCAAGTGGGGCTCACAGTTTCAACCCCATTTTCCAGATGAGGTAACTGAGGCACCCAGAAGGGAAGTAACTTGCCCAAGGTCACACAGCAGACATGTGGCAGAGCCGGGATTAGAACTCGTGACCTTCTGACTTCCACGCCGTGCTGCTTCTCGCTAGTCTCACCTCCTCTTCGGGCTGCACTGAGGAGGGGGCGGAGGGGCTTGTCACACTGGGCAGCCTCGGCTCTTGACCATTTGCTTCAGCAGAAGAATAAAACACGACCTAGGCAGCAACAATAATCAAATTGGATTCTTTCCTGGAAACAGGCCACAACTCTGCTGGTGCAACTGTGCCGCCGCTTATTAACAAATATGTTAAAAAGTCCAACTGGCAGAGAGGTATCTGTTGGCTTTATAGACTTCAAAGGAAGCATTTGATTCAATCGGGCACCCAGGACTGGGGCTTCAGGCATCATTAAGTGGAATGGGTGGGAAGTCCATAAAGTGAAAAACAGGATTCATTCTCTTTTATTAAAATTCCTGGAAGCTGGGAAGCTAACTACAGGATAGAACAGGAGAGTGTGGAACCAGCGCTTTATTGGGTACAGAGAGGTAGATTCAGTCTTCTCCTTCATCCCAGCTCCTACCAACAATAGTGATGATGAGGAGGTATTAGTTAAGTACTTTTTACGTGCCAAGAACTGTTCTAAGCCCCGGGTAAGTAATAATAATGATGATGATATGTGTTAAGCGATTACTATGTGCCAAGCACTGTTCTAAGCACTGGGGTAGATACAAGGTAATCAGGTTGTCCCACATGGGGCTTACAGTTTTAATCCCCATTTTACAGCTGAGGTCACTAAAGCACAGAGAAGTTAAGTGACTTGCCCAAAGTCACACAGCTGATAAGTGCTGGACCCAGGATTAGAACCCACGACCTCTGACTCCCAAGCCCGGGCTCTTTCCACTAAGCCACGCTGCTTCTCAAAATAATGATGGCATTTTAGACTGTGAGCCCGTTGTTGGGTGGGGACCGTTTCTATATGTTGCCGACTTGTACTTCTCAAGTGCTTAGTACAGTGCTCTGCGCACAGTAAGCGCTCAATAAATACAATTGAATGTTCTAAGCACTGGGGAAGAGATAAGATGATCAGGTTGCCCCACGTGGGGCTCACAGTCTTAATCCCCATTTTACAGATTGGGTAACTGAGGCACAGAGAAGTTAAGCGATTTGCCCAATGTCACACAGTTGACAAGTGGCGGAGTCCGGATTTGAATCCATGACCTCTGACTCCCAAGCCCGGGCTCTTTCCTCTGAGCCACGCTGTTTCTAAATACCATGAAATCAGGTCAGACATAGTACAAGTCTCACATGGGGGTCAAAGTCTAAGGGGGAGGGAGCACAGATATTAAATGGCTAATTTACAGATGAGGAAATGGGGGCACAGAGTAGCTAAGTGACTTGCCCAAGGTCACACAATAGGCAAGTGGTGGAATGGGGTTTAGAATCTAGGTCTCTTGACTCCCAGGCTCTTTCCATTAATAATAATAATAGTAATAATGATGGCATTTATTAAGCGCTTACTATGTGCAAAGCACTGTTCTAAGTGCTGGGGAGGCTATGATGTTTTTTCTGATAGCTGTTTGATGTGGAATTTCCCCAGAGCAGCCCAAACCCCTAAAGGCCTCCAGAACCCCAGAAATCCAGGGCTGATCTGGACCCCCCCCACCCCAGAGTCACTGTAGACAGGAATGGATCCTGGTAAGTCGCATGATCAAATAACTAATGTCAGATCCCCACTCATACTTCACTCTGCTGCCCAGATCATTTTTCTACAAATGGTAGAAAAATTTTTCTACAAATGACAGTCCATGTTCCTCCCCACCTCAGGAAACTCCAGTGGTTGCCCATCCACCTCTGCATCAAACAAAAACTTCTTACCATTGGCTTTAAAGCAGTCAACCACCTTGCCCCCTCCTACCTCACTTTGCTACTCCCCTACTACAACCCAGCCCACACATTTCACTCCTCTAATTCATTCATTCAATCGTATTTATTGAGCGCTTACTGTGTACAGAGCACTGGACTAAGCGCTTGGGAAGTACAAGTTGGCAACATATTCATTCATTCAATCGTATTTACGGAGTGATTACTGTGTGCAGAGTACTGTACTAAGCGTTTGGGAAGTACAAGTTGGCAACATATAGAGACGGTCCCTACCCAACAGCGGGCTCACAGTCTAGAAGGGGGAGACAGACGACAAAACAAAACATGTGGACGGGTGTCAAGTCGTCGGAACAAATAGAATTAAAGCTAAATGCACATCATTAACAAAATAAATAGAATAGTAAATATGTACAAGTAAAATAAATAAAGTAATAAATCGGTACAAACATATATACAGGTGCTGTGGGGAGGGGAAGGAGGTAGGGCGGGGGGGACGGGGAGGAGGAGAGGGAAAAGGGGGCTCAGTCTGGGAAAGCCTAAAAAAAAATGAAACAACACAGAATAATAAACACTAATGCCAACCACTAATGCCAACCACTGAACCTCGATCTCATCTGTCTCGCCTCTAAACTTTCCCACGTCCTGCCTCTGCCCTGGAATGCCCTCCCTCTGCATATCTGACAACTTTTCTCCCCACCTCCAAAAGGCCTTCCCTGACTAAGCCCTCATTTTCTCTTTCCTGTTACCTTTTGCGTCGTCATTAATTCATTCATTCAATTGTATTTATTGAGCGCTTACTGTGTGCAGAGCACTGTACTAAGCGCTTGGGAAGTACAAGTTGGCAACATATAGAGACGGTCCCTACCCAACAACAGGCTCACAGTATAGAAGGGGGAGACAGACAACAAAACAAAACAAAACGTGGTCAGGTGTCAAGTCATCAGAATAAATAGAAATCAAGCTAGATGCACATCATTGACAAAATAAATTGAATAATAAATATGCACAAGTAAAATATATAGAGTAATAAATCTGTACAAACATATTCATTCATTCATTCAATCGTATTTATTGAGCGCTTACTGGGCGCAGAGCACTGTACTAAGCGCTTGGGAAGTACAAGTTGGCAACATATAGAGACGGTCCCTACCCAATAATGGGCTCACAGTCTAGAAGGGGAGACAGACAACAAAACAAAACATTTGGACAGGTGTAAAGTCATTCATTCATTCATTCAATCATATTTATTGAGTGCTTACTGTGTGCAGAGCACTGTACTAAGCGCTTGGGAAGTACAACTTGGCAACATATAGAGACGGTCCCTACCCAACAGTGGGCTCATAGTCTAGAAGGGGGAGACAGAGAACAAAACAAAACATATTAACAAAATAAAATAAACAGAATAAATATGTACAAATAAAATAAATAGAGTAATAAATCCGTACAAACATATATACATATATACAGGTGCTGTGGGGAGGGGAAGGAGGTAAGGTGGGGGACATGGGGAGGGGGATGAGGGGGAGAAGAAGGAGGGGGCACAGTCTGGGAAGTTGTCAGAATAAACAGAAGTAAAGCTAGATGCACATCACTGACAAAATAAATAGAATAGTAAATATGTACAAGTAAAATAAATAGAGTAATAAATCCCTGCTCCCCTCCCCCAACCCCACAGAGTGGCCTAGTGATAAGAGTATGGGTTTGGGAGTCAGAGAACCTAGGTTCTAATCCTGGCTCCACCCATTGTATGCTGTGTGACCTTGAGCGAGTCACTTAATTTCTCAGTTCTCTGTTACCTCATCTGTAAAATGGGGATTAAGACTGTTAGCCCCATGTGGGACAACCTGATTAACTTGTATCTACCCAAGTTCTTAGAACAGTGCTTGGCACATAGTAAGTGCCTAACAAATACCATCATCATTATTATTATGTACATATCCTTATTATTATGTACATATTCTTGTAGACTGGAAGCCCGCTGTTGGGTAGGGACCGTCTCTATATGCTGCCAACTTGTACTTCCCAAGCGCTTAGTACAGTGCTCTGCACACAGTAAGCTCTCAGTAAATACGATTGAATGAATTGAATGACTATCCATAATTTATTTACATCAGGGTCTGTCTCCTCCACACTGTAAGCTCGTTGTGGGCAGAGAACTTGTCTGTTCATTCATTCATTCATTCAATCGTATTTACTGAGTGCTTACTATGTGCAGAGCACTGTACTAAGCGCTTGGGAAGTACAAGTTGGCAACATATAGAGGTGGTCCCTACCCAATAACGGGCTCACAGTCTAGAGGCGGGAGACAGACAACAAATGTTGTACTCTCCCAAGTGCTTAGTATATTGATGGCATTTATTAAGCGCTTACTATGTGCAAAGCACTGTTTGCTCTGCACACAGTAAGTGCTTGGTAAATACAATTGATTTATTCATTCATTCAATTGTATTTATTGAGCTCTTACTGTGTGCAGAGCACTGTACTAAGCGCTTGGGAAGTCCAAATCGGCAACATAGAGAAACAGTCCCTACCCAATGATGGGCTCACAGTCTAGAAGGGGGAGACAGACAACCAAACAAAGCATATTAAAATAAAATAAATAGAATAGTGCATATGTTCATTCATTCATTCATTCATTCAATCGTATTTATTGAGCACTTATTGGGTGCAGAGCACTGTACTAAGCGCTTGGGAATTTATTTTTTGATTGATTGATGGTCATCATCATCATCAATCGTATTTATTGAGCGCTTACTATGTGCAGAGCACTGTACTAAGCGCTTGGGAAGTACAAATTGGCAACATATAGAGACAGTCCCTACCCAACAGTGGGCTCACAGTCTAGAAGGGGGAGACAGAGAACAAAACCAAACATACTAACAAAATAAAATAAATAGAATAGATATGTACAAATAAATTAGATAAATAAATAGAGTAAAAAAAATATGTACAAACATATATACATATATACAGGTGCTGTGGGGAAGGGAGGGAGGTAAGATGGGGGGGATGGAGAGGGGGACGAGGGGGAGAGGAAGGAAGGGGCTCAGTCTGGGAAGGCCTCCTGGAGGAGGTGAGCTCTCAGTAGGGCCTTGAAGGGAGGAAGAGAGCTAGCTTGGCGGACGTGGAGAGGGAGGGCATTCCAGGCCAGGGGGATGACGTGGGCCGGGGGTCGACGGCGGGATAGGCTAGAACGAGGCCTAACGGTGAGGAGATTAGCGGCAGAGGAGCGGAGGGTGCGGGCTGGGCTGGAGAAGGAGAGAAGGGAGGCGAGGTAGGAGGGGGCGAGGGGATGGACAGCCTTGAAGCCCAGGGTGAGGAGTTTCTGCCTGATGGCCACCCCCAGAAGGGAGGTAGACAGGCCAACGTCCCACTTTGGGCCACTGCCCCTCAAGTGAGAACTCAAGGGCCCTAATGGCAGCAGGAGAAAAGCCCCAGCAGTTGGGGCCTGCCAAACACTCCCATCACTGCTCCCTCCTCCAGGTCGCCTATTGGCTTCTAGACTGTGAGCCCGCTGTTGTGTGGGGACCGTCTCTATATGTTGCCAACTTGTACTTCCCAAGCGCTTAGTACAGTGCTCTGCACACAGTAAGCGCTCAATAAATACGATTGAATGAATGAATGAATGAATTGGCTTGAAGCTGCAGAGAGGCAGCTGAGAATGGAGCCAGTGCAGGGAGATATTCTCCCCTTCCTGTTCCACATGACTTCACCACACTCCGCTCCTTGCACAATGCAGCATAATGTCATGATGTCATACGAATGTTGTCCCGAACTCCGTAACCTAAAGCGTTTCCCCAAAGCCGTGGCGGGTTCCTCATCGATGCCGCGTCTGACAGGCTGGTCACTTTCAAATTTCTAATGGGGGCTGCTTCCTCTCTGACGGTTCACCCCTAGGTGACTGGCTTTCTCAGCCTGAAGCCGGTCCTGTGTGTGTGTGTGTGTCTGTGTGTGCATGTGTGTCTGGTGCCAGCGCCAGTGTATAGGGTGCATGCATCTATACATCTGCCACTGATACTGCAGCATGTGTGTGTTTGCCCGTGTGTGTGTGTCCGCCACCCCTGCTTCAGTGTGTGTGGGTGGGACCTGTCTTGGCCGAATTGTTGCCAAATTGTACTTTCCAAGCACTTAGTACAGTGCTCTGCACACAGTAAGCACTCAATAAATGACTGAATGAATGAATGAATGAGCACATCTGTTTCTCTGTCTTTCTCACTCTCTCTCCCCTCCTCCTTCCTCCTTCCTTTCTCTCTTCTTCCCCATCTCTCTCTTGTTTCTGCTTTCTCTATACCCCAATCCTGCATATTCCTTGGCCATCAGTCCTGCCCCCCAAAATTCATCCCCCCACCCCCTAGCTACTCCCCCATTGAGTTCCACTTTAAACTGGAGGGGAAATCTGGTCAGTTCACTGGGAGAGCTGACCTGGTCTTCTAGACTGTGAGCCCACTGTTGGGTAGGGACCATCTCTATATGTTGCCAACTTGTACTTCCCAAGCGCTTAGTACAGTGCTCTGCACACAGTAAGCACTCAATAAATACAACTGATTGATTGGTCTGCCCCGCCTTAGGCTAGCTCTGCTGTAGGAATAACAGAAGGGCTCTATCCATCTTCAGAGTCATCCTGCTGGGGGGGGAAGAAAGTGTGTTTTCTCTGTGGAGGGTTTTAGAGTTTGAAAAATCATTGTATGTGATCCTTGCCCTTGAGGAGGGTGCAATCTAACGGGGAGAAAAGAAGCTAAATTGACAAATCTACAACGGATAAAAGAGTGGAAAAGAGTGAAAAGGAGAGGCAACAGCCCTGGCCAATCAAGCTGGAGGTAAATTTCCACCTTCTCAATCATGAGAAACTTCATTAGGCTAAGGGAGTTGGGTTGGAGAGTCTCCTGAGATCTGGAAGCAGCTATAGGCTCCCCTTGGAAACACCCCAAAGTTTGGGAAGTCTGGAGCAGGGTACCCTCCAGGGACCAGCTCAGGCTGGGCTTGAAAAATCTGGTGTTTCCCTCCCCACCACATCCTGTGGTGTTCAATCAATAAATCAATACTGCTTATTGAACACTTTTTGAGTACAGAGCTTGGAAGAGTAAAATATAACAGAGCTGGTACACATGACCCCTGTCCTCGAGGAGCTTACAGCTAGGCGAAGGCTATGAGCAAGCGGTCAACACTGAGAGGGACGAGATTAAGATACAGTGAATAGGATGGTGTTACAGGAGTGAAGTGGGAGGACTGGGTTGCAGTGGAAGAGATGTGGTCATCGATAACAGTGTTTAGCTTTAAGCTGCTCATCATCAATTGATACCACTGGAGTTCATTCATTCATTCATTGTCAGATTTATTGAGCACTTACTGTGTGCAAAGCACTGTACTAAGCACCTGGGAAGTACAATTCTGCAACAGAGACGATCCCTGCCCACAATGGGCTCACAGTCTAGAAGAGGTGTGTGTCTAGAACCAATCGATCAATCAATCAGTCGTATTTATTGAGCACTCACTGTGTGCAGAGCACTGTACTAAGTGCTTGGGAAGTACAAGTTGGCAAGTCTACAAGTGGGGAGGCACTGTGCTACTGGGCCTTTGTGAGAGTCAGCTAGAAGATAAGTTAAATTTGCATAAGATAAGGTAAGTTTGGAAGAACCAAGATGGCCAGCTGGAGGGGAACAGGAGAAGAGAGTTGATAGGCAGGGAGGAAACTGCTGTAGGAGAGTCTTGAATAGATCATTCAATCTATCAGTGGCATTCATTGAGTGCTTACCGTGTGCAGAGAATTGTACTAAGCGCTTGGGAGAGTACAGTACAAAAGAGCTGAAAGATAGGTTCCCTGCCAACAAGCTTACGGTCTAGAATCTACAGTCTTGAAGCTAATGGCTTAATGGCTAGGAGTCTGTGTTTTATGTGAGATGAAATGAATAGACATTGGAGGTTTAGAGGTGAGGGGAAGGGTATGAGTGATGTGTCCTGAACCACATTTTAAAGAGATGATTTGTGCATCTACATGCCAAATGGACTCAAGAGAGTCGAGAAGCAGCACAGCTTAATAATAATAATAATAATGATAGCATTTATTAAGCGCTTGCTATGTGTCAAGCACTGTTCTAAGCGCTGGGGAGGTTACAAGGTGATCAGGTTGTCCTACACGGGACTCACAGTCTTCATTCCCATTTTACAGATGAGGGAACTGAGGCCCAGAGAAGTTAAGTGACTTGCCCAAAGTCACACAGCTGGCAATTGGCAGAGTCAGGATTTGAACCCATGACCTCTGACTCCAAAGCCCGTGCTCTTTCCACTGAGCCACGCTGTTTCTCTGCCTAGTGAAAGATGAACAGGCCTGGGAGTTAGAGGACTTGAATTCTAATCTGGCTCTACTACTTATATGCTGTGTGACCTTGGGCAAGTCACTTAACTTCTCTGTGCCTCAGTTACCTCAGCTGTAAAATGGGGACTCAATCCTACTCATCATCATCATCAATCGCATTTATTGAGCGCTTACTATGTGCAGAGCACTGTGCTAAGCGCTTGGGAAGTACAAATTGGCAACATATAGAGACAGTCCCTACCCAACAGTGGGCTCACAGTCTAAAAGGGGGAGACAGAGAACAAAACCAAACATACTAACAAAATAAAATAAATAGGATAGATATGTACAAGTAAAATAAATAAATAAATAAATAGAGTAATAAATATGTACAACCATATATACATATATACAGGTGCTGTGGGGAAGGGCAGGAGGTAAGATGGGGGGGATGGAGAGGGGGACGAGGGGGAGAGGAAGGAAGGGGCTCAGTCTGATACTCCCTCTTATCTAGACTGTGAGCCCCATGTGGGGCAGAGACAGTGTCCAATCTGATTATTTTGTATCTACCCCACTGTTTGCACATAGAAAACCCTTTAACAAGTGCCATAATTGTTATTATTAAGGAGGAGAGAGCAGTAAGGAGGTTGTTAAATGTATTTGGCTGGAAGGTGATAAAAACTTGAACCAGGGTGGAGATAGTAAAAATTGAGAGGGAATGAATCCTACTAACCCACTCTCTTCTCCCATTAGATCTGGCTCTCACCTCTTTGTTCCTCTCAAGCTAACTGGAATCCAGGTGCTCACTTTTTCAAAGTCACAGAGCAAGGTCAGGGACAGCTAACATGAGATTTGAGCTGTATTCTGCTTTTTCTCTAGATTTCACTTCCTACCTTTCCCTTTCTTCAGAAGAAAACTGTAGGAACAGGGCCCCAATTAGTGCGCCCTTGGTTCCGTGACCTTTTGGGCATTTGATATTTGCCCCAACCTCAACCCCACAGCACTTATATACATATCTTAAAATTATAAATTGTTTATTTACATTAATGGCTATCTCCCCCTCTAGACTGCAAACTCACTGTGGGCAAGGAATTTGCCAACTCTGTTGTACTGTACTCTCCCAATTGCTTAGTACAATGCTCTGCATATATAAGGGCTCAATAAATTGACTGATTGATGTTGCCTTCAAGTCTAGGGTTTGCAAGAAGTTGAGCCTTGGCCAGTAAAAAAAATTGGGCAATAAAAGTTTTAATAATATCAGGTCTATAGTCTTAGTTTCATTCCTCTCTCTTCGCCCATCCTCTCCTCTCCTCCTCAACAGATTTGTCTTTGGAGTTTTTAACTTGAATCTCTCCTTTCTCTTTCCGTTTCCTTTTGGTTTGGATTTCTTGGAAACTTGTGTTTGTGGGAGAGGGGCAGGCATATGTTTGGGTTTCTCCTAGTCGCAGCTCTGGGAGGCAGCAGGAGGGTTGGGGGTGGTTGGAAAAGGGTGAGCAAACAGGTGAAGGTTTCTACTGGCTGGAGTATCTTTGGAGTTTATCTATGAGGCCAAACTAAGAACAAACAGTGGGCAGGCTATGTGGGCACAAAATCCCATTCCCCTTTCCCTTCCTCCTCCCACAGAACATATGTGGGTTCTGCTGGAAGGTGGGAAAGGGAAGGAGAAGCACAAGAAGCAATGAGATCTAGTGGAAAGAGCACGGGCCTGGGATTTGAGGGCCTGAGTTCTAATCCCAGCTCTTCTATTTGCCTGCTGTGTGACCGGGGGCCGGTCACTTCACAAGCAGCGTGGCTTAGTGGAAAGAGCATGGACTTGGGAATCAGAGGTCGTGGGTTCTAATCCCACCTCTGCCACTTGTCAGCTGTGTGACTTTGAGCAAGTCACTTCACTTCTCTGGGCCTCAGTTACCTCATCTGTAAAGTGGGGATTAAGACGTGAGCCCCACGTGGGACAATCTGATTACCTTGTATCTACCCCAGTGCTTAGAACAATACTTGGCACATAGTAAGTGCTTAACAAATACCATCATTATTACCAATGCTTAGAACAGTGCTTGGCACAAAGTAAATGCTCAATACCTTCATTATTATTCAGCTCTCTTATCAGTATAATGGGGATTAAATACCTATTACCCCTCATATTTAGTTTTGCAAACCCCAGGTGGAACAGGGACTGTATTCCACCTGGTTAATTTGCATCTACTCCAGCGCTTAGTACAGTGCTTGGCAGATAGTAAGTGCTTAAAAATACCACAATTATCATTATTATTGTTACTATTATTGTTATTATTATTAACAAGGAAAGGGGAAGAAGCATTTTCCTTCTCATCCACTCAGCCTGCGGTCACTATCAAGCCTGGGGAATGCCTAGTACCATCATAGTGAAGTGAGGGACGGCAAGAACATCCAACTCTGAGCCCAAGAGAGGGCAGTCAACTCTCATGCCAATGGAGGGGAGAAGGGCTATACAAAGAAGAGATAATATTTCCCCTATCTCTAATCCACATCTATAATAATAACTGTGCTATTTGTTAAGCACTTACTATGTGCCAGGCGCTGTTCTAAGCAATGGGGTAGATACAAGATAATCAGGTTGGACACAGTCCCTGTCCCACATAAGACTCACAGTCTTAATCCTCATTTTACAGATGAGCGTACTGAGGCACAGAGAAGTGAAATAACTTGTCCAAGGTCACACAACAGACAAGTGGCAGAGCTGGGATTAAAACTAGGTCCTTCTGACCCCTGAGTTCTATCCACTAGGCCACGCAGCTTCTCTAATTACTATAATGTCTATCTCCCCTGCCACCAATAGAATGTAAGCCCCTTGTTTGCAGAGCTCACTTCTACCAAATCAATTGTATTGTACCTTCCCAAGCCCAGTACAAAGCACTGCACACAGTAAGAACTCAGTAATTACCACTGATTGATTTAAAGCAGGGGAGATAGTGAGGGCACTGTTCTAGGATCTGTCTGGGTGATGGGGAGAGGAGGATTTGAATCAATGGAGGGGAGAGAGAGAGAGAGAGAGAGAGAGAGAGAGGGAGGAAGAGAGAGAGAGAGAAAGGAAGGAAGGAAGAAAGAAAGAAAGAAAGAAAGGAAGGAAGGAAGGAAGGAAGAAAGAAAGAAAGAAAGAAAGAAAGAAAGAAAGAAAGAAAGAGAGAAAGAAAGAAAGAGAGAAGGAAAGAAAGAAAGAAGAAAGAAAGGAAGGAAGAAAGGAAGGAAGGAAGGAGGGAAGGAAGGAAGGAAGGAAGAGAAAGAAAGAAAGAAAGAAAGAAAGAAAGAAAGAAAGAAAAAGAGAAGGAAAGAAAGAAAGAAAGAAAAAGAGAAGGAAAGAAAGAAAGAAAAAGAGAAGGAAAGAAAGAGAGGGAGAAGGAAAGAAAGAAAGAAGAAAGAAAGAAAGGAAGGAAGGAAGGAAGCAAGCAAGAAAGAAAGAAAGAAAGAAAGAGAGAATGAGCATGCTGCATCCTGGGAGATGAGAGAGGGCAGGAGCTTCACTGAGGAGCGTGTAAAAATTCATTCATGGGTAATTGAGAATTGATCACAGTGGTTTGTCCTGTTGGGAAGACAAGTACTTTAATCTTGTCTGAAGAAAGCTGGACCTGAAACCTCTGAATAATAATAATAATTATAATGATAATAATAATGACAATGATTGTTTTATTTGTCAAGCACTTTCAATGTGCCATGCACTGTACTAAGCTCTGGGGAACAAGGTCATCAGGTCAGACATGGTTTCTGTTCAACATAGGGCTCACAGTCTAAGTGCCAGATTATGAGATGTTGCTCAGCGAAAATTTACGGTTTTCTAATGAGCAAGCAAGCATTCTCATTCCATTCTCCTACTTGCTATTAAATATGGCACAATTTAGTATATATTAAATACGATTACCGTATCGATTGTTATTTGTTTCAATGTTTAATTCAGTAACAACCTGTGTCCTGTAAGGGTTTTTAACCACTTTAATACTGCAGAAAATCTGCCATCCAGTGTTTGATTTTCCAGAGGCTTTCCCAAGTAGCACTGATTCATCCAGCAAACAGTCTCCAGAAAGGGGCTCTTCTGGCCAGGGGTGGGGGTAGGTGGGGAGGAGGGAGGAGGGGCAGTGGCTGAGCACAGCTACACAGCCTATTCAGACTGCAAACACAAAGAGAATAGCCCATTTTGGTTCCACCTGAATCACAGCAACATCCGCTCCCTCTGTCACCACGCGCTAAATGATCTGAAACAGAAATTCAATACACACCTCTGGCAGTCATGCAGAACGCCACGCATTCACATCGCGGCCACATGAACATCCAGGGCAGGAATGCAAAAAGGAGAAATCTCAATTCAAAAAAACAAAATAGCATTCAAGTCAGCAGACCGAAAAACACCGATGTGGCTGAATGGAAGGACACACATCCGCTCAATAAATACTGAGGACTGACTGACACCGAACGGCCTTTCACGCTGCTCAAAGGCCTCCGTTACCACAGCTGACAGCAGCCTGACAATACATCTCTCCTTCTGCTCCTAAAAAGGAACTGGTGCTGCCTGATTCTCTTTGGGTTTGGGGTGGTACCCTGAACCCCAGGGAGGTGATCAGTTCCAGCTCTTCCTGAGGCTCAAGATGCAAGAGAAGGAGGAAAGATGCAAAGGCAGCCCTTCTCCTGAATGACCCAGAATCTTCCAGGGCTGATCTCCCCCAAAGGCAGTGCCTAACCATCTTGGCCCCAACTTGATCTTAAGACCATCCTCCTTATGTCTTATGTCTTAAGACCAGGCCCACATATGGCTGGAGAAGCCAGAACACCACGAGCTCTCTGGAAGACTTAGAGAGAAGCAACTCAACAGCTGAGGAGAGGTTCTTCCTTACTCTGGAGTTTACTCTGCAGTCAAGTGGTCCAAGGGGTGAGGCCTTCTAGGATCGCAGTTCTTGGAGCTTTTTGCAGAAGGGTCGTGGAAAAGGGATTCATAAGGAAGCCCTCCACTGGCTTGGCCTAGGCAAGTGAGGCCATGGCAAAAGCACCCCCGCTCATTTCTGTCACATCACTGGAACGGTGCAGTCAGCTGCTAAAATGAGACGGCTGGATGTCACCCAACAGGCCCGCTTCAATCCCAAGACAGCTTCAAGATACTCCAGGACTGCAAAGGTGACCCAGGACCTCATTGGGAGACCATCTCTGGACCCTTTGGGTGATTCATGGCAGATTGGTGGGCTGGGGGAAATTCCTGGAGACATTTGGGCTGACTCAGGTCCTCTGGACACACCTGGAAGCAACATGAACCTCTGAAAACAATCAATATTTACTACCACTACTAATAATAATGATAGCATTTGTTAAACACTTACTACGTGCAAAGCACTGTCCTAAGCACTGGGGAGGATACAGGGTGATCAGGTTGCCCCACGTGGGGCTCACAGTCTTAATCCCCATTTTACAGATGAAGTAACTGAGGCACAGAGAAGTGAAATGACCTGCCCAAAGTCACACAGCTGACAATTGGTGGAGCTGGGATTTGAACTCATGACCTCTGACTCACAAGCCCGGGCTCTTCCCACTGAGCCACGCTTGCATCAAATGCTACGTTAAGCTCACATTTTCTCCTGCCTTTAGGGACATGTCTACTTGGATGTCTCACTGACATCTCAAACTTAACATGTCCAAAACAGAACTTCGCATCTTTCCACCCAAACCCTTTCCTCCCCATTTCTTTTCAGCATGGCATTGTGGATAGAGCATAGGCCTGAGAGTCAAAAAGTCATGAGTTCTAATCCCAGCTTTGCCACTTGTCTTGGGCAAGTCCCTTCGCTTCTCTGTGCCTCAGTTACCTCTTCTGTAAAATGGGGACTAAGACTGCAAGCCCTATGTCAGACAGGGACTTTGTCCAACCTGATTTGCTTGTATCCACCCCAGTGCTTAGTACAGTGCCTGGTACATAGTAAGCTCTTAATAAATACCATAATAATAATGATTATTATTATTTTCCATCACTATAGACAGCACCACAATCCTCCCTGTCTTCCCAACCCTTAATCTTGGCATTATCCATGACTTATCTCTCCCACTCAAACTCCATATTCAATCTGTCACCAAATCCTGTAGGTTCTACCTTCATAACATCACTAAAATCTGCCCTCTCCTCTCTATCCAAACTACTACAATGTTGATCCAAGCACCTATTATATCCCACCTTGATTACTGCATCAGTCTCTTTGCTGAACTATCTTGCCTCCTGTCTCTTCTTCACTCCAGTCTTTACTTCACTCTGCGGTCTGAATCATTTTTTTAACCCATCAGTCCACATCTCCCCACTTCTTGAGATATCTCCTCACTCCTTGAGGACCTCCAGTGGTTTCCCATTCATCTCTACATCAAAAGGGAACTCCTTCCCATCAGTTTCAACACACTAATTCAGCTTGCTCTCTCCTACCTTGTCTTGTTTTATGCCGTTGAGTCGTTTCCGACCCATAGCGGCACCATGGACACATCTCTCCCAGAATGTCGCACTCTCCATCTGCAATCGTTCTGGTAGTGCATCCATAAAGTTTTCTTGGTAAAAATATGGAAGTGGTTTACCACTGCCGCCTTCCTCTCAGTCAACTCGAGTTGACTGACTCGAGTCTCTCCCATGTCACTGCTGACCAGCATGGATGAGTTTTGACTTGTAGCAGATTGCCTTCCACTCACTAGCTAGGAATGGAATGGGTAAGCCTTTGCTTGACTCTCTTTCCCATAGCTGAGACTGGTAGAGTACTGGAAACTCTCCAGCTGCGACCCTGAGAGGGGCCTCCTATCTTAGCTTGCTGATTTCCTATTCCAACTCAGCCTGCACCTTTGCTTTTCTAACACCAATCTGCTCACTGTACCTTGATCTCATCTATCAAACCATCGACTTCTTGCCCACATCCTCCCTCTGGACTGGAATTCCCTCCTCCTTCAAATATGACAGACTACCACTCTCCCCGCCTTCAAAGCCTTATAAAAATTATATCACCTCCAAGAGGTTGTCCCCAACTAAGCCCTCATTTCTCCTACTTCCTCTCCTTCCTGCATCATCTTTTCCACACCATGGCCCTTCCAGAACCCATCCCCAGTGGGGGACTGGACTCTAGACTGTAAACTCACTGTCAGCAGGGAACACGCCAACCAACTCTGTTGGGCTGTACTCTTCCAAGCACTTAGTAAAGTGCTCTGCACATGTAAGCGCTCAATAAATACCATTATTTGGTTGACTAAATGCATAGCTCTATGAATAACGGATTTGTCTCAGAGACTCACCTGGAACGGGCAGAAAAAAATGCCCCTTCAACCCTGGTCCTGCCCCTCTCCGCCCAAACCACTTCCATGGCACACCTCCACCCCACCTCCATCCCCCAGAGGGATGCTCCAAGACCCTTTAGGGACCACTGCTGGGAAACGGGAAAGAAGCCATAGTGAAAATACAGAGCCTTGATATATTGACTTTGGCAAGTCTCATCTGCCTTGTAGTGCCAATAACATTATGAAAATTGAACGTAATGGCCTGACCTTAATTGGCCTTATAAAGAACACACAAATATAATGAAGTCTGAGCCCTGAACAATCACCTTCTGCCTCCTCTACCAGCCTGGTCAGGTCCCAGCGGGACTCCGGGCACCTCCTTCTCGCTGTTCTCTCAGGGTATGGCCCTGTGCCACTCTCAAACAGTGTGCACATTGCAACCAGAATCGTCTTCCACATCCAAGGCTTCGACCTCTCCGCTCTGTTACTATGATGATCCCAGCACTTGTTTTATCTTGCCTTGGCTACTGCATTTACCACCTCACTGAGCTCGTTACCTCCTGTCACTCCCCACTCAGTCCGTACTTCACTCTGCTGCCTGGACTGGAAATCAGGAGATGCAGGTTCTAGTCCCAGCTGTGTCTCTTATCTACTGGGTGACTTTGGGCAAGTCACTGAACTTCTCAGGGCCGCAGCATGATGTAGTGGAAAGATCATGGCCTTGGGAGTCAGAAGTCATGGGTTCAAATCCCGGCTCAACCAACTGTCAGCTGAGTGACTTTGGGCAAGTCACTTAACTTCTCTGTGCCTAGTTACCTCATCTGTAAAATGGGGATTGAGACTGTGAGCCCCACATGGGGAACAAGGGGCTGGGTCCAACACAATTCACTTGCATACACCCCAGTGCTTATTACAGTGCCTGGAACATAGTAAGTGCTTAACAAATCCCATAACTATGAATTATTATTAAAATGGGGATTAAGACTGTGAGCCCATGTGAGACATGAACTGTGTCTAACCTGATTAGTTTGTATCTACTCCAGCACTTAGAAAAATGCCTGGTACATAGTAAGCGCTTAGTCATGGGTTCAAATCCCGGCTCCACCAACAGTCAGCTGTGTGACTTTGGGCAAGTCACTTAACTTCTCTGTGCCTAGTTACCTCATCTGTAAAATGGGGATTGAGACTGTGAGCCCCATGTGGGGGACAAGGGGCTGGATCCAACACAATTCGCTTGTATACACCCCAGCGCTTAGTACAGTGCCTGGCACATAGTAAGTGCTTAACAAATCCCATAATTATGAATTATTATTAAAATGGGGATTAAGACTGTTAGCCCATGTGAGACATGAACTGCTTCTAACCTGATTAGTTTGTATCTACTCCAGCACCTAGAACAGTGCCTGGTACATAGTAAGCGCTTTCCGATTCCATTAAAAAGCAAACAAAAAACAACTACCCAATCAATCAATCATATTTATTGAGTAGGAAAATCAGGAAGAAGACTCTCATAGTAATCCAGTCAAGAAGGATTAGGCTTAAACCAGGACTGCACTAAGCACTTGGGAGAGTACAATATAACAGAGTTTGTAGACACGATCCCTGCCCACAACGAGGTTACAGTCTAGAGGAGGAGACAAACCCAATATAAATAAATAACTTATGGATCTGAATGTAAGTGCTGTGGGGCTGAGGGAAGGGTGAATAAAGGGTGGAAATCCAAGTACAAGGGTGAATCGGAAGGGAGTGGGAGGAGGGAAAATGAGGGCTTAACTGGGGAAGGCCTCTGTGAGGAGATGTGCTTTTAATTCATTCATTCATTCAATCGTATTTATTCAGCACTTACTGTGTGCAGAGCACTGTACTAAGCGCTTGGGAAGTACAAGTTGGCAACGTATAGAGACGGTCCCTACCCAACAGTGGGCTCACAGTCTTTTAATAGGACTTGGAAGGTGGAAAGAGTGACTGTCAGTTGGATATGAAGAAGGAGGGAGCTCTGGGCCAGAAGCAGGACTTGGATGAGAGGTCGGAGGTGAGATAGATGAGACTGCGGTACAGTGAGTAGGTTAGTATTAGAGTACATAGTGCACGGGCTGGGTTGTAGTAAGAAAATCAGGGAGGTAAGGTAGGAGGGGTATGGGTGATTGAGTGTGTAAAACCTAGGGTAAGGAGTTTAGGTTTTATGTACACGTGGGTGGGCAATGACTGGAGGTTCTTGAGGTGAGGGGAAACATGGACTGAACATTTCTTCAGAAAAATGATCCAGGCAGCAAAGTGAAATATGGACTGGAGTGGGGAGAGACAGAAGGCAGGGTGGTCAGCAAGGAGACTGATGCAATAATCAAGTAGGGCTAGGATAAGTGAGAAGCAGTGTGGCCTAGTGGATAGATCACGGGCCTGGGAGACAGAAGGACCTGGATTCTAATACCGGCTCTGCCACTTGTCTGTTGTGTGACCTTGGGCAAGTCACTCAACTTCTCTGAGCTTCAGTTATCTCATCTGTAAAATGGTGGTTAAGACTGTGAGCTCTTTGCGGGACAGGACCTGTGTTCAACCTGATTAGCTTGTATCCACCCTAGTGCTTAGTACAGAGCCTGGCACACAGTAAGTGTTTAACAAATGCCATAATTATTATCAATACCTTTGATAGCACCACCAAAGTCCCTGTCTTGTAACCTTGGTAGTATCCTTGGCTCATCTCTCCTATTCAATCCCTATACTCAATTCTACCTTCACAGCATCGATAAAATCTACACTTTCCTTTCCATGCCAAGTGTTACCACGTTGATCCAATCACTTATTTTATCCTGCTTTGACTACTGCTTCAGCCTCCTGACTTGGTTCCTTGCCTCCTGGCACTTCCCACTCCAGTTCATACTTCATTCCGCTGCCCAGGCCATTTTTCTGAAAAAACGGTTCAGTCCACATCTCCCCACTCTTCAAGAATCTCCAGTGGTTGCCCATCCACCTTCAGATCAAACAGAAACTCCTCATCATTGGCTTTAAGGCACTCAATCACCTTGTCCCTCCAATCTTACCTCATCGATTTCTTATTTCAATCCAGCATGCTCGCTTCACTTCTCCAGTGTCAACCTGCTCACTCTACCTTAATCTTTTCTATCTCGCCACCGACCCCTCACTCATGTTCTGCCTCTGGCCTGGAACTCCCTCCCTGTTCATATCCTACAGGCCATCACTCTCCACTCTTCCAAAGTCTTCTAAAATCACATCTCCTCCAAGAGGCCTTCCCAACTAAGTCTTAATTTCCCCTACATCCTCTCCTTTCTGTATTATCTTTGCATCTGGATTTGTACCCTTTATTCACCCTATGCTCAGTTCCTCAGCATTTATGTACATATCTGTAATAATAATAATAATGATGGTATTTGTTAAGCGCTTACTATGTGCAAAGCATTGTTCTAAGTGCTGGGGGATACAAGATGATCAGGTTGTCCCACATGGGGCTCACAGTCTTAATCTCCATTTTACAGATGAGGGAACTGAGACACAGAGAAGTGAAGTGACCTGCCCAAACTCACACAGCTGACAATTGGCGGAGCCTGGATTTGAACCCATGACCTCTGACTCCAAAGCCCGTACTCTTTCCACTGAGCCACGCTGCTTCTCTGTAATTTATTTTAATGTCTGCCTCCCTCTCTATGAGCTCCCTGTGGGTAGGAAACATATCTACCAACTCTGTTATACTGTACTCTCCCAAGCACTTAATACAGTGCTCTCCTCACAATAAGTGCTCCATAAATGTGACTGATTGTTTGACTGATAGAATAGACACAGTCCCGGTTACACTCAGTGCGCAGTCTAAGAGGGAGAGCAGAAGGGCATTTTTCAGGTGAGGAAACTGAGGCCCAGAGAGGGAAAGTGACTAATCAAGGTCACACAGTGGGCAAGTGGCAGAACCAGGACTAGAACCTGGGTGTTTGATGATGATGGCATTTGTTAAGCACTTACTATGTGCAAAGCACTGTTCTAAGCGCTGGGGAGGATACAAGGTGATCAGGATTGTCCCACATGGGGCTCTCAGTCTTCATACCCATTTAACAGATAACTGAGGCACAGAGAAGTTAAGTGCCTTGCCCAAAGTCACACAGCTGACGGGTGAATCGATATGTATAGAAGGGCCTTGGGTGGCTGATTGAACCTGGGCTCAGGTGGAACATTGCAGAGAAAGATGTCCCTCCCCAGATTCTCACACACAGAACCAGTAGGAGGAAACAGAGGGTTGGGGTCCCCCTCCAACATCCCCTTTTTAGAGCATTTCTCACTATGCCTCTCTCCCATCTCTCTCATTGCTGACCCTTTTCTCATGTCTTTCCTCCAACTGGAACACCCTTCCCCTTCGCATCTAGCAGACTGCTTCTTCTGAAATCTCATCTTCTCCAGAAGGCTTCCCTGACTAGTCTCTCGTCACCCCTATTTTCCTTGCTACTGACATTCCAGTATTTCTGTACAAGGTAAGCCCTTGAGTGTTCAACCCTTCTCCCTAGTAGCACTTACGTACACAGCTTTAAACTCTGTTGCTTCTCCTACATGTAATTTATTTTAGTGTCATTTCCCCCATTATATTGGCTACTCACTCTCCTACCCCCAAATTTAATCATAATAATAATAATTATGGTACTTGTTAAGTGCTTACTATGTGCCAAGCATTGTACTGATCGCTGGAGTAGATACAGGTTAATCAGGTTGGACACAGTCCCTGTCCCATATGGGGTTCACAACCTTAATCCCCATTTTACAGATGAGGGAACTGAGGCCCAGAGAGTGACTTGCCCAAGGTCACCCAGCAGACAAGCGGCAGAACCGGGATTAGGAACCAGGTCCTTCTGAATCCCAGGTCCGGGCTCTAGCCACTAAGCCACAATCCACAAGGAAGCACTCAATAAATACCACTGATTGATCGATTGATTGCCAGTCTTTCATTCATTCAATCGTATTTATTGAGCACTGACTGTGTGCAGAGCACCGTGATTCCCATTCACTCATTCATTCAATCATATTTATTGAGCGCTTACTGTGTGCAGAGCACTGTACTAAGCACTTGGGAAGTACAAGTTGGCAACATATAGAGACGGTCCCTACCCAACAGCGGGCTCACAGTCTAGAAGGGGGAGACAGACAACACAACATGTGGACATGTGTTAAGTTATCAGAATAAATAGAAATAAAGCTAGATGCACATCATCAACAAAGTAAATAGAATAGTAAATATGTACAAGGAATAGTAAATATGTAAAATAGTAAATATGTAAACAGACGATCCCAGGCCTGGGACGCCCACACGAGCCCCTCTTCACACTTCCCAATTTTCCTGAAAAACCCAGGGGGGAGAAAGCGATTTAGTGGTGGTTGGCCCATCCTTTACCCTTTGACTAGCTCCAGAGCAGTTCAGTTACTGGAAGATGCGAAATTGATTTCGCAGAATACTTATCTTCCTCTCAATTTCAGTGTCTGCCTTTGCCCCCCATTAGTCTTCTGCAGGATGCTGAAGCATTTATGGAACAGGGCTTTCTGTGGAGAGAAAGTGTGTGTGTGTGTGTTTGTGTGTGTGTGTGTTTGTGTGTGTGTACAAGCACTTAGGACAGTGCTCTGCACACAGTAAGTGCTCAATAAATACGATTGAATGAATGAATACACACACAGGGGACGAGGGATGGGGGTGGGGAGCAGATCACCAGGAATCAGCAGATCTTGGACCACCCTGCGTCGGAGGACAGGGTAGCTTCTTAAGACCAAAATTTATTTCCCTTATTTAGAAGGAGGAAAAAAGACCCTTTTATTCTTCTTGATGTATTTAGAAACGACCTTAAAGCGTCTGTGAGGCTGAATGAATCGGTGCATCTCTCCCGCCGCATTAGAAAGCAGCTGCCTTGGCTCAGTCGAGAGGGAGGGAGAGGAAAGGGAGGGAAAAAGTGGTGAAGGTGCAGGGCGGTGGTGATGGGGGGAGAAGAGAGATGGAGGAGGGAGGAGGAGAGAGAGATAGGGAGGGAAATCATGGAGACAGGCTGAAATGAGAGGCCAGAGAGACAGAGATGAGACAAGGAAGAATCAAAGGAAAGGGAGAGGCAAGAGAGAGGCTGGTGAAAGGCATGGAGATTTTGTGGGGCTGTTTTGAGGCGGGTTGGGAGGCTTGCTGTGCTGGGTTGATTCCCTGCGTGGCTGCGGAGGGGTCAGCAAAGGGGGAAGGGGTGGGGGAGAGGGAGAAGCTAAGAGAAAATCTGGTTAAATGGCAGCACTTAAGGCCTGGGTGAAGGAATCCTATTTGCTCCCAGGGAGACGGCTGCAAATTTATATGTCGGCATTTAACACAAAATGCACATGGACCAATCCCAGCAAGGAGAGAAATCTCATGCACTGGATGGCTGACTCTCCCTCCCTCTATTTCTCCCCTTATCCCCCTCCCCTGCCCCATCCCTCGCTAGCAAGTGAGGGGCAAGGGGGGAAGGGGGCCCATTTGCCCTACTTCTGAAGCCCGAAATCCAGCCCCGTCGCCCCCTCACCTCCAATATGGAGAGAGGAAAGCAGGGAAGAATGGCCCAAGAGTCTCCTCCTCATTCTCCTTTGGGCAAAGAGTTGTTGCAGGGCTCTCTCTCTCTCTCTTTCTCTTCTCTTAGAGTGGAGCTTCAGGGTAAATCTTATCTTCACGCTTCAAGGAGAAAGGAAGGAGTTTTAACTCCTTCAGGGATGTGGTCAGACCTGGACCCTGAGTCTAGTCTGCTCTTTCTCCGAGAATGAGGACGATGATGATGGCATTTGTTAAGTGCTTACTATGTGCAAAGCACTGTTCTAAGCACTGGGGAGGTTACAAGGCGATCCGGTTGTCCCACGGGGGGCTCACAGTCTTAATCCCCATTCTACAGATGAGGTAACTGAGGCACAGAGAAGTTAAGTGACTTGCCCAAAGTCACACAGCTGACAGTTGGCAGAGCCGGGATTTGAACCCCTGACCTCTGACTCCAAAGCCCGGGCTCTTTCTACTGAGCCACACTGCTTCTATTTAAGGTACACTAAATAACAGGGAACAAAGCTTAACTCCTATTTCAACTAGATTTGGGCCTTTTTATTAAATATTTCCAGTATTGTTTTTCTAAAATAAAGTCCTTGCATAATTTCAAATCTAGGAGAAAATTGATTGATCACAACTCAGCCCTTCCTTGTGGTCCAGCGGTGACATCTGTATGCTTCCTTCGCCTATGGCTTTTGTTCTGCTAATCATTATTCTTAGTAGTAGTAGTATTTGTTAAGCACTTACTATGTGCCAATCAGTGGTCTAAGCACTGGGGTAGATACAAGCTAATAGTAATTATGGTATTTGTTAAGCGCTTACTACATGCCACACACTGTTCCAGGCACTGGGGTAGATACAAGGTTCTCAGGTTCTCCCACGTGGGGCTCACAGTCTCAATCCCCATCTTCCACATGAGGCAACTGAGGCACAGAGAAGTCAAGTGACTTGCCCAAGGTCATGAGGAGTTATGGCTAAGTGAAAGGCTGTCCAGGCAGATGTAGACTGCTTGATGCCATCTGGCTCGACCCGGAGTGCAGTCAGGGGTGTTTCCCTCAGAACAATCTCTGAGGTGAAGACACTTTCCCCGCCTCACCCACTCTTAGTGGCAGCTCCTGCCCTTTCTAAGACTCCCCTCCTCCTCTCCTGGAAAAAGAGGTAGCAGTGAGCAAAAGGAGACATTTGCTCCAAAACATACAAAGTATTGGTTGGGCCAGACACCCTAACTGTATCTTGAAGGGCATACACACTTGTCACTAAGCAGTCAGGATAGAGAGGATTTGAGTTCCCACTCTCCACTTTCGCAGGCTGGAATCTTTCCTAGTTGTTCCCAGGAATACCTCCCACAGTAGCAGATCCTCAGTTTGTCCTTCCTTCTTCCTCCCTTGCCCCCAGGGAAATCCATTCTCTGGTGGAGGACAATGAGATGAGCAAGCTGTCACTGTCTGGACCCCAAAGTTGATGAGCCAATAGACATTACCTGGCCTCTGTGGCCTGTTTTTGCTCTCAAGTTTGTGTCCACTCGAGATTTGGGGTTTGGATTTAGAATAGAACTGGACCGACCTAACACTCTCCAGGGGTGGGATGGAGAGGTCCGTGATCCCCCCACCCGCCGCCGGAGCAGGTTCTCATGAGCCCAGATCAACCCCGAAGAGAAGCAGTGTGATGTAGTGGATAGAACACAGGCCTGGAGTCAGAAGGTCATGAGTTCTATTCCCCACTCTACCATTTGTCTGCTGTATGACCCTGGACAAGTCACTTCACTTTGGGCTTCAGTTACTTCATCTGTCAAATGGGGATTGAGACTGTGAGCCCCATGTGGGACAGGGACTGTGTCCAACCCTATTTGCTTATATCTACCTCAGTGCTTATGACAGTGCCAGGCACTTAGTAAGCACTTAACAGATACCCCAATTATTATCGTGATAGTTATTAACCCCAAGTGATCAAGGGCCATAGCCAGGTAGTTTAGTCTGTTCGGTCCATAGCTCTTCTCATCCCTACAAGGCCGCCTCGGGCCCAAATCCCTACTGGGGTCTTGGAACCTCCTCACCCTTCCCAGAGTCCCTAGGGATTCATTCATTCATTCAATCGTATGTATTGAGCGCTTACTGTGTGCAGAGCACTGTACTAAGCACTTGGGAAGTACGACTTGTTCGAACCCTAAGGTTCGCCGGGAAGAGCTGGTTCCAAAGTGATCCAAATTGGTTCCCCTCCCAACCCCAAAGGAACGCCATTTGCCTTTCAGCCAGGCCAAAGCAGGGAAGCCCCAGGGCCAAGACCATCACTGAGGCTCCCAGGGTGCCCGGCTTGTAGAATCTCTTTTCCTGGAGCAGAACTGCCTTATGCCCGGTATGTTCAGGGTGGAGGCAGGTGCATAAATGAAAGGGAAAGTTGGTTAATTGTGAAATGAGCTGGGACAATTCCAACCAATAAGTAATCACAGACTAAACGACAACAGACCCAGCGGAGCAGACAAAAAGACATCAGGGCCGTAATGAGGACAAAGGATAAAGGTTGCGGTGGAAAGAAACTTCCAATCATCTGGGATCCTTGCGATTGAAGCAGGTCTCACTTTATCAAGAATTGGGGGCAGTACCGTCAATCAGTCAATCATATTTATTGAGCACTTACTGTGTGCAGAATACCGAACTAAGTGTTTGATAGAGTACAATATAATAGAGTTAGTAGACACGTTCCCTTACAGTCTAGGGGGGTTGTGAGGTGTCCCTCTGATAAAAGACAGGCATTGGCACACTGAGAAGCAGTGGGGCCTAGAAAAAAGGGCACAGGTCTGGGAATCAGAGGACCTGGTTCTAATCCCAACTCAGCCACTTGTCTGCTGTGTGACTTTGGAAAAGCCACTTCTCTGTGTCTCAGTTTCCTCATCTGTAAAATGGGAGATTCAATATTTATTCCCCCCCCTTAGACTGTGAGCCCCGTTTGGGACAGGGACTGATTATCTTGTCTCTCTGCCCCCAATAAGCATGCAATAAATACCACTGATTGATTGATTGGTATTCTTTCATAAATGGTACTTTTTAAGCCCTTATTCATTCATTCATTCATTCAATCGTATTTACTGAGCACCTACTGTGTGCAGAGCACTGTACTAAGCACTTGGGAAGTACAAGTTAGCAACTTATAGAGACGGTCCCTACCCAACAACGGGCTCACAGTCTAGAAGACTTATTATGTGTCAGGTACATATTAAACACTATGGTAGATTCAAAATAATGAGGGGAACACAGTCCATGTCTCACATGGGACTCACAGTCTTAATCTCCACTTTATAGATAAGGTAATAATAATAATAATAATAATAATAATAATAATAATGGCATTTGTTAAGCGCTTACTGTGTGCAAAGCACTGTTCTAAGAGCTGGGGTGGATACAAGGTGATCAACCTGTCCCACGTGGGGCTCACAGTCTTAATCCCCATTTTACAAGTCCTCTGTGACTTGCCCATGGTCACACAGCAGACATGTGGTGGAGCCGGGATTCGAATCCATGACCTCTGACTCCAAAGCCCGGGCTCTTTCCACTGAGCCACGCTGCTTCTCAGGTAACTGAGGCACAGAGAAGTTAAGGACTTGCCCAAGGTCACACAGCAAAAAAGTGGCAAATCCAGGATCAGAATCTAGGTCCTTCTGACTCTGAGGCCCGTGCTCTATCCACTAGGTTATCTGCTTTTCAGTTTCTGAATCTTCTTCTCAGATTGATTAGTGCTTAGTGCTTACCCAGGTGCAGTATTTGGCACATAGTGAGCACTTAACAAATGCCCCCCACCCTCCAAATGGGATCTTCCATGAAAAGAGCCCCTTAGGACATATTCCGTATGCTCTCTGGGAGCAGGAGTAGGAGAGTAATATCTGGAAACTCTTAACCGAGAAGCAGCATGGCTCAGTGGAAGGAGCCCGGGCTTTGGAGTCAGAGGTCATGGGTTCAAATCCCGGCTCCACCAATTGTCACTTGTGTGACTTTGGGCAAGTCACTTCACTTCTCTGTGCCTCAGTTACCTCATCTGTAAAATAGGGATTAAGATTGTGAGCCCCACGTGGGACAACCTGATCACCTTGTAACCCCCCCAGTGCTTAGAACAGTGCTTTGCACATAGTAAGCACTTAACAAATACTATTATTATTATTATTGTTAACCATCTCTTGCACTCAGCTACTGTCTCTGACACATT
This sequence comes from Tachyglossus aculeatus, assembly GCF_015852505.1. NCBI lineage: Eukaryota > Metazoa > Chordata > Mammalia > Monotremata > Tachyglossidae > Tachyglossus > Tachyglossus aculeatus. The sequence continues at coordinate 21,855,176 of NC_052068.1, forward strand.
ACTTCTACCTTCCTTACTTCCAGTAAGACCCTTCCTTGTCAACCTCACCAAACTACACCTTCCCCTCCTTTCAAAGCATCTCCTCCTCCAGGAGACTCTCCCCAATTCATCATAATTACATCCCTAATTAATCCTTAATTTAGTCTTCTGCTCTATTATTTCCCCAAGCCATAATTTATTTTCTGTATCCCCCTCTAGATTGTAAGCTCCTTGTGGTAGGGATCTTGTCTACTAACTATACTGTACTCTCCCAAGGGCTTGGTACAGTACTCTGTCTGCAGTAAGTGTGCAACAGATACCATTGATTAAACCCTCTGATCATTCCATTCCATCAATCACCTCAGCACTTGGAGCCCTGCGGTTGGTCTAGTGGAAAGAATACTGGCCTGGGAATCAGAAGACCAGGGTTTTAATCATGGCTCTGTCAGACGATAACAATAATGATAATGATACTAATAATGATAATAATTCTGGTATTTGTTAAGTGCTTATTGTGTGCCAGACCCTGTATTAAGCATGGGGGTGGATACAAGTAAATCTGGTTGGAAAGAGCCCCTGTCCCACATTCATTCATTCATTCATCAATTGTATTTATTGAGTGCTTACTGTGTGCAGAGCACTGTACGATACAACAATAAACAGTCACATTCCCTGCCTACAACGAGCTTACAATCTTGAGTGGGGGAGACAGGTATCAATACATATAAATACAATTACAGATACATACATAAATGCTGAGGGGCTGGGCTGAGCGCTTAGTACAGTGCTCTGCACACAGTAAGTGTTCAATATGGAGAGCAAAGGAAGCAAGTCAGAGCGATGCAGAAGGGAGTGGGAGGTGAGGAAAAGTGGGGTTTACTCTGCCTCTTGGATCAGCCTTCAATAAAGCTTTGAAGGGAGGAGGCTCCCAGTCTTAAACACCATTTTACAGGTGAGGAAACTGAAGCACAGAACAGTGAAGTGACTCGCCAAAGGTCACACAGCAGATATGCGACATAGCTGGGATTAGAACCCACAGCCTTCTGACTCCCAGGCAGGTGCTCTATCCACTGTGCCATGCTGCTTCCCACAACTGCGTGCTGTATGACCTTGAAGGAACGTCTTCTCCAAGAGGCCTTCCCAGACTAAGCCCCGCTTTTGCTCATCTTCCACTCCCTTCCGCATCTTCCTGACTTGCTCCCTTTGCTCTCCCCTCACCCCTGCCCCCAGGTCTTAATAAATATGATTGAATGAAGGAATTAATCAATCGAATGAACTGAACTTCTCTGTGCCTCAGCTACCTAATCTGTAAAATGGGGATTAAGACTGTGAGTCGCATGCGGTACATGGACTTTGTCCAAGCTAACTTGTATCTACCTCAGCCTTAGTACTATGCCTGGAACATAGTAAGTGCTTAACAAATACTTTCTATGTATGCCCGGGCTTGGGAGTCAGAGGTCATGGGTTCAAATCCCGGCTCTGCCAATTGTCAGCTGTGTGACCTTGGGCAAGTCACTTAACTTCTCTGGGCCTCAGTTACCTCATCTGTAAAACGGGGATTAAGACTGTGAGCCCCATGTGGGACAACCTGATCACCTTGTATCTACCCCAGCGCTTAGAACAGTTCTTTGCACATAGTAAGCGCTGAACAAATGCCATTATTATTATTATTATTGTTATTATTATTATTATTATTATTATTATGTGTGTCTTGTCTTGTCTTACGCCGTTGCGTCGTTTCCGACCCGTAGCGACACCATGGACACCTCCTCCAGGAGGCCTTCCCAGACTGAGCCCCTTCCTTCCTCTCCCCCTCGTCCCCCTCTCCATCCCCCCATCTTACCTCCCTCCCTTCCCCACAGCACCTGCATATATGTATATATGTTTGTACATATTTTTTTTTTACTCTATTTATTTAATTTATTTCTACATATCTATTCTATTTTATTTTGTTAGTATGTTTGGTTTTATTCTCTGTCTCCCCCTTTTAGACTGTGAGCCCACTGTTGGGTAGGGACTGTCTCTATATGTTGCCAATTTGTACTTCCCAAGCGCTTAGTACAGTGCTCTGCACATAGTAAGCGCTCAATAAATACGATTGATGATGATGATGATGATGGCTGCAGCCATTCCGGAGTGGGAACATGACTGGCAGGGAAGAGGCCATGTAAGCGGTGTTGGGCAATCAATCAGCAGTATTTATAGGGCATTTACTCTGTGCAGAGCATGGTATTAAGTGCTTGGGAGACTATAATAGAGACTGTTGATATGAAAACTGCCCTCAAGGAGTTTACAGATTTCCTGTGTGGAGGTTCTTGGTCCTGAAGTCTCAGGGCCAAAATTCATCCAGAATTCCTGATGAGGCTACTCCCTCATCTGTTTACTTATTTGTCATTTGTTTATTCACTTTTTAAAATGGTATTTGTTAAGGGTTTACTATGTGCCAGGTACTGTCTCTCTTTATTATTGTATTGTATCGCCTCCTCCTACCTCACCTCCCTTCTCTCCTTCTCCAGCCCAGCCCGCACCCTCCGCTCCTCTGCCGCTAATCTCCTCATCGTTCCTCGTTCTCGCCTGTCCCGCCGTCGACCCCCGGCCCACGTCCTCCCCCTGGCCTGGAATGCCCTCCCTCCACACATCCGCCAAGCTAGCTCTCTTCCTCCCTTTAAAGCCCTACTGAGAGCTCACCTCCTCCAGGAGGCCTTCCAGACTGAGCCCCCTCCTTCCCATTCCCCTTTCCCCCTCCCCATCCCCCCCTCCTTCCCATTCCCCTTTCCCCCTCCCCATCCCCCCCGCCTTACCTCCTTCCCCTCCCCACAGCACCTGTAGATATGTTTGTACATATTTATTACTCTATTTTACTTGTACATATTTATTCTATTTATTTTATTTTGTTAATATGTTTTGTTTTGTTGTCTGTCTCCCGTTTCTAGACTGTGAACCCACTCTTGGGTAGCGACCGTCTCTATGTGTTGCCAACTTGTACTTGCCAAGTGCTTAGTACAGTGCTCTGCACACAGTAAGCGCTCAATAAATATGATTAAATGAATGAATGAATTGTACATTCCCAAGTGCTTAGTACAGTGTTCTGCACACAATAAGTGCTCAGAAAATATGATTGAATGAATAAATGAATGAAAGTGCTGGGGCAGATACAAGGTAATCAAGCTGGACATTGTCCCAGTCCCACATGGGGCTCACAGTCTTAATCCCCATTTTACAGATAAGGTAACTGAGGAACAGAGAAGTAAAGTAATAATAACAATAATAATGCTAGTATTTGTTAAGCGCTTACTATGTGCCAAGCACAGGTCTAAGCACTGGAGTTGGGTAGGGACCGTCTCTATATATTGCCAACTTGTGCTTCCCAAGCGCTTAGTACAGTGCTCTCCACACAGTAAGCACTCAATAAATACGATTGAATGAATGAATGAATACAGGGTAATCAGGTTGTCCCACGTAGGGTTCACAGTCTCAATCCCCATTTTACAGATGAGGTAACTGAGGTGCCGAGAAGTGAAGTGACTTGCCCAAAGTCACCAGCTGACAAGTGGAGGAGGCAAGATTAGAACCCATGACCTTTGACTCCTAAGCCTGGGCTCTTTCCACTAAGCCACGCCGCTTCTCAAATCATGCTGCTTTTCAAACCACAATGCTTCTCAAAGTGTCTTGCCCAAGGTCACACGGCAGACAAGTGGCAGAGCAAGGATTAATACCCTGGTCCTCTGACTCCCAGGAAAGTGCTCTTTCCACTAGGTCACACTGCTTCTCAAATCGCTTGTGAATCTTAATCTCTTTTCCTTACTTTTTTAGAGTTTATTTAGAGTTAATGCTTCCTGCCTTCCCTTTGGATTGCAAACCTTCTGAGGGCAGGGATCATATCCTTTACCTCATTTGTATGATCTCCAAACACCTGGTATAGTGCTCTGCTCTCAGAAGGCACTCAATAATGCTGTTGAAACAATAATCAGGAACTTGAATGAAGGCAGCAGATAAAAGATGGCCATCTGGCAGTTGCAGGAGACAGAAGTGAGATTTAGCAGCTGTACCTGTGACAAAGCAGTTTACTCTGCTCATTCCAGATGGGGAAGATGCCAGAAAAGGTGCCCCAAATACAATCTGTTTCATCTTTTCCTGACTGGATAACCATGATCAGTGGGATTACCTCTTGCAATTAAAATCTCTATTCTACTACAAACATGGGGATTTGGAGCAATAGGGATGAGGTTGTCATATGATCCACTGTCAACCGAAGAGGCCACTATTGGAGAATCCTCTAAACCCCACTAAAATTCCTGGAAAATGTGGAAATGTAATGGAACCCAAGGCTAGCAAGTCTTTCCCAGAAAACACTGTGTGGTACTTGAATTTGCATTCTAGTTTATGTTTCTGGGATTTCAGTAGTCCCAGGAAGTCGGGAACCCCAGCAACTCTTGAAGCATCTAAACCATCTTTTTGTGTCATTTCAATGATCTTCGGATCAAGAGTAGGAAGTTGGGCTCAGGACTTTGTAGTCTGGATAATTTTCTTCCAGAGCAGTGAGAGGGGTACGCTGGGAATTGGAGCAGGCTTATGAATTAGGCCTAGGTTGGCCAAAGAAGCCCAAAATTCCTGAACAGGGGCCTCTCCCTCCCTTCATTCCTTCCTCGCAATGAAAAATGATCAGGAAGGGCAGAATAAAAGCTTCTATTCTTTACTTTCTTGAAGGTTTGTTCACCCTTGTAAGACAATGCTAGAACAAATGCTTCAAAACCTTTTCCTCGTTTATGTCTCAAAGACCCCTGTAATCTGACCCCAACTTCACCGTACTTACCCAGACCTAGCTAGAAGAGATTTTTCTTTATTTAATATTACAAAAGTCAACTATTTTAAACAAGGTCATAATAAGATACCAATATTAAAAATGCTTTTACGATAACCGCACTGTTCTCTCTTCTCTCCCTCCCTCCAAAATGCCATTGTTGTTTCTCTGATTTCAGGTCCACTTTTATCCTTTCTTCTGAAAACCCTCTCAGTTTGACTCCCAACCACCACTTGGAAAAGAGAAACTAAGCTCTGGGGTAGTGCTTCCTATGTTCCAGACACTGTACTAAGTACTGGTGTAGATACAAGATAATAATAATAATAATAATAATAATAATAATAATATAGCATTTATTAAGCACTTACTATGTGCAAAGCACTGATCTAAGCCCTGGGGAGGTTACAAGGTGATCAGATTGTCCCATGGGGGGCTCACAGTCTTAATCCCCATTTTACAGATGAGATAACTGAGGCACAGAGAAGTTAAGTGACTTGCCCAAAGTCACACAGCTGACAATTGGTGGAGCTGGGATTGGAACCCATGACCTCTGACTCCAAAGCCCGTGCTCTTTCCACTGAGCCACACTGGTTGGATGCAACCCTTCTCCCACATGGGGCTCACAATCTTAATTCCCATTTTACAGATGAGGTAATTGAGGCATAGAGAAGTTAAGTGACTTGTCCAAGTTCATACAGACAAGCAGCAGAGCCAGGATTAAAATTTAAGGCCCCCAACTCCCAGGCCCAGGCTTTTCCACTAGGCCACACTGCTTCTCTTGACCAAACACACTATAACTCTTTGCATTCAGTAGATGTTCAGTACTCATGAATGCAACCTAACCTTCTGTTCCATCAGAAAAACAAATCCATGACATCCTTGATCCAAGCATTGTTTCTTCATATCTTTGTTCCCCGTGAGATCCCTAGAACACCCACTCAACCTGAGCAGTGCCGGAAAGTGATGTCTCTCGGGCCAACCCCTGATTTATTTTCTTGATTACATCCCTTGGAATGATTCCTGAAAGGCAGTTACAGGAGAAGCTGTGTGAACAAATATCACATTTGAAGAGCCTCAATTAAAAATGGTAAATTTTAATCAACAACAATGAGACGGTCAGCGGCCCTCTTTAGTTCACCTGCTGCAGCACCTATGAAGAGGCACCTGATTAGTTTGCCAAAGAACATCAAAGCTAATTTGACTAGAATAATAAGGATGAGTTGCTTGACTACAAGCACAAAGCTTTCAGCATTCTGTGGCTGGAATGGATGACTCTCTTCCCAGCCCCAAGTTCTCTTGTTTGGAGACTTGAAATGGCCTAGTGGAAAGAGCACAGGCCTGGGACTCAGAGGACTTGGGTTTTAATCCCGGCTCTGCTAGTTGTTTGCTTTATGTCCTTGGGTAAGTCATTTCACTTATCTGTGCCTCAGAATTCTCAACTGTAAAATGGAGATTAAATATCTATTCTTCCTCCTACTTAGACTGTGAGCATCATGTGGACAAGGACTGTGTCCAACTTGATTAACTTGTATCTACCACAGTGCTTATCACAGTGCTTAGTAAGCATCTAGCAATAGTAATAATAATAATAATAACAACAACAAGGAAGAAATAATGGATATCTTGATTTTGATCATCTTATAAAATGGACATAATTCCATGGTAGAAATCACATACAGAGCTTTACTTTCCATTACAGAAAGATCTTTGTGAGAGTCAATCAATCAATTATATTTAGAGTGCTTACTATGTGCAGACCACTGTACAGAAAAGCTCTGGGCCTGTTACTCCCCCCCTCAAAAATCTCCAGTGGTGGCCTGTCAACCTACGAATCAAGCAAAAACTCCTCACTCTCGGCTTCAAGGCTGTTCATCACCTCGCCCACTCCTACCTCACCTCCCTTCTCTCCTTCTCCAGCCCAGCCCGCACCCACCACTCCTCTGCCGGTAACCTCCTCACTGGGCCTCGTTCTCACCTGTCCTGCCGTCGACCCCCGGCCCACGTCATCATCATCATCATCAATCGTATTTATTGAGCGCTTACTATGTGCAGAGCACTGTACTAAGCGCTTGGGAAGTACAAATTGGCAACATATAGAGACAGTCCCTACCCAACAGTGGGCTCACAGTCTAAAAGGGGGAGACAGAGAACAAAACCAAACATACTAACAAAATAAAATAAATAGAATAGATAAGTACAAATAAAATAAATAAATAAATAAATAGAGTAATAAATACGTACAAACATATATACATATATACAGGTGCTGTGGGGAAGGGAAGGAGGTAAGATAGGGGGATGGAGAGGGGGACGAGGGGGAGAGGAAGGAAGGGGCTCAGTCTGGGAAGCGTCCTTCCCCTGGCCTGGAATGCCCTCCCTCTGCCCATCCGCCAAACTAGCTCTCTTCCTCCCTTCAAAGCCCTACTAAGAGCTCACCTCCTCCAGGAGGCCTTCTTAGACTGAGCCCCCTTTTTCCTCGCCTCCTCCCCATCAACCCCGGCCCTAATTCCTTCCCCTCCCCACTGTATATATTTGTACATATTTATTACTCTATTTTACTTGTACATATTTACTACTCTATTTTATTAATGATGTGCACATAGCTATAATTCTATTTATTCTGATGGTTTTGACACCTGTGTACATGTTTTGTTTTGTTGTTTGTCTCCCCCTTCTAGACTGTGAGCCCATTGTTGGGTAGGGACCGTCTCTATCTGTTGCCGATTTGTACTTCCCAATCACTTAGTACAGTGCTCTGCACACAGTAAGCGCTCAATAAATATGATTGAATGAATGAATGAATGAATACTTAGCGCTTGGGAGAGTGCAATGCAACAGAATTAGTAGACATGTTTCCTGCCCAAAACAAGCTTACAGTCTAGAAGGGGAGACATACATTAAAATTAAATTTATTATAATTTATAATATATAAGACTTTAAGCTCATTGCAGGCAGGGAATGTGTTTGTTATATTGTACTCTCCCAAGCACTTAGTACAGTGCTCTGTGCAAAGTAAAGGCTCACTAAATGCAATTGACTGATTTCATGTGTATATATAAATAGATATTATAATATATAAATCCTCCTACACAATCTTATTCTACTTGCCAAAGTTACTGCTGGAATCTCAATGACAGTTTAGTTCATCAAGAAGCAAAATAGACACAGTTTTCGCCCTTTGACAGTTACGGAAGTATGTCAAGGGTAGCCTCTCTCTGCGGCCTTCTCTGACCTCGTGAATCAGTCAACTGAGGGGCACTACTAATATCAGGCATCTCAGCGGGTTTCACAATGACGTGCATGCGGTGATCCTTAATAACCAATCCATCTCTGACCCCTTCAAGGCTGAGAGGAATCAAACGATGCTGAACCATCCTACAACACTCTTCTTGGTATTTCTTCCTGGGCTGGTAAACCAAAATCCCAGTGAAGAGTGAAGCTTAACTACTGAATGGGTGGTCCTGTCTTGTCTTATGCTTTCGAGTTGTGTCTGACCCATAGGGACCCCATGGAGGCATCTCTTCCAGAACGCTCCACCTCCATCTGCAGTCGTTCTGGTAGTGTAGCCACAGAGTTTTCTTGTAAAAATATATTAGTAGTTGACAATTGCCTTCCTCCGTTCAGTAAACTTGAGCCTCCACTCTCGACTCTCTTCCATGCCACTGCTATCATGCTATCACCAATGAACAGGTGAGTTTTGATTTGTAGCAGATTGCCTTCCACTCACTAGCCACTGCCCAAGCTAGGAATGGAATGGGTAGGCCTCTGCTTGACTCGCCCTCCTGTAGTTGAAACTGGTAGAGTACTGGAAACTCTCCAGGTGCCATCCTGCGAGGGGGAATGGATGGTAAGTGTTTATATTTAGACAGGTAGGTCCAGTTACAAAGGATCTGAGTGGAAAGAATAGATTGGTTTTCACAGGTAGGTCTAGTTACAAAGGATCTGAGTGGAAAGAATAGTAGTGGTTTTCACAGTTCACAGTTCCTGCTGTGAAGGGAAGCAGCATGGCCTAGTGGCTAGGCCAGGCCTGTGAGTCTGAGGGACCTAATCCTCCCTCCCCAACGTGTTCACTGTGTGACCTTGGGCAAGTCACCTAACTTCTCCGTGCCTCAGCTACCTCATCTGTAAAATGGGGATTAAGATTGTGAGCCCCATGTGGGACAACCTGATTACCTTGTATCTACACCAGTGCTTAGAATATAGAGCTTAACCAATACCATAAAAACCCCCAAAAAAGTGATTAAGCAGGAACAAGTGCAGCTCAAAGTGGAGGACACATGAGAATCTTACATAAAACAGCTATTCATGGCTCAAGTGACAGCAGAATGGTGTCAGTTGGTGGTTTCCAACATCACCTTTTCAGTAGCCAATGTGACCTATACTGCCCGCTTTATCCAGCTATTTTCAGGACTCTGGATGAGTCTGTCTACCATATGCAGGGTGCATCAGGTGACTTTTTGGACAGAAACCATTTGGATAAACAGGCAGCATTGCCTAGTGGTTAGAGCCTGGGCCTGGGGGTCAGAAGGACCTGGGTTCTAATTCTGACTCCTCCATTTGTCTGCAATGTGACCTTGGGCAAGTCACTTAACTTCCCTGTGCCTCAGTTCCCTTTTCTGTAGAATGGGGATTAAGACTGTGAGCCCCATGTGGGACATGGGCTGTGTCCTACCTGATTACCTTGTATCTACTCCAGTGTTTAGGACAGTACCTGACACATAATAAGTGCTTAACAAATACCATTAAAACCCCCCACAAAAAACACTTCAGTCCCAGCTGCTACTCCCCTTAGTCTGACTGTTGCACAACTCCCCAACTACCCTCTAGGATGTAAGCTTGTTGTGGACAGGTAATGTGTCTAACAGATCTGCTACATCATACTCTCCCAAGCACTTAGTACAGTATCCTGCACACAGTAAGCATTCAATAAATACCAGTGATCGACTGATGGGTTGTGCAGATTAGACTGAAGGTGCTTACAAAATGCATACAGGGTGCTGAACAGTCAGGAAATTGAGGTCCTTCAATAACAAATTCTCCTGCCTCTCTTCTTCTGACAAACAAATACACCAGGAAACTCGGCTCTGTTCTTGCGAGGGAGTGGAAAGAAGGGAACAGGAGGGGGGATGGAAGAGAAGGGGAACAAGAGCAAGCCAGAGGCTCGAGGCAATGACAGAAGGGAAATCCAGGGCTAGGAATTACTATGGGGGACCAATTTGGGGCTGGGAATGACAACGGGGCTTGGACTGCCAGCCCAAAGACAGTCGGCTTGGCAGACGTAGAGGAGATAAGGGAAGAAGGACCTCAGGGAGAGGACCTCCGGGAAGAAGGACTGGGATGAGAGCCTAGAAAGAAGGCAGAAAGAAGAGTTCATAAAAACCAGGTTCTTTTCCCTTATCTCAGCTATTTCTGATTACTGGTGAGCCTCTAGAGGAGCCTGATTATTTTTTATTTCTTGGAAGTCATCTTTCACAAAAGACCAACCGACAAAGAAATCCAACATTGATTTAAATATGCAATTGTGGGCTTTGGTTGCCTGAGAAAACAGGTGTTTGAAGATGATGACAATAAATCCAAAGCTATGCTTATTGTCTAAAAGGCTGTTGTAATCCTCACTGTGCAAGATGGGGCTGATACATGGACAACAGTGAAGAAATACCTCAAGCTGCTAGAGTAATATCATCAACGTTCCCTGGAGAAAATACTTAAAATAGTTTGAAGACACAGGCACGGACTCTCCAAAGCATATAGCATCAGCATCCAGGAGTTGGTCACAGGGAAAACAACATCATTAAGATGCCCAAGCATACAGACTTTCAAAACAAGTCTGATTTTTCCGACAGAAAATAAGGGGAATCTAGAGAGGGGAAGACCAAGTGTTTTAAAGCTGTTCTCAAAACCAAGGAATGGGTGAAATAAAGAGAAATAAATATGGGACAGTCAATTAAGGGATTGAAACCTTTGGTTATGATGAGGGATGGAAAAGTGAATTTGACAGAAACAATGAAGCGAAAACACTGTTAACGACCCAGGAAATGTGCAATTAGGTCTTGACAGAGTTGCTGATGTAGATGGCAAGTTCCTTGAGGGCATGGATCAAGCCTACTAATTTTAGTGTACTCTCTCAAGTGTTTAGCACAGTGCTCTGCACAGAGTAAGCACTCAATAAATACTATCTATTAATAATAATGATAACAATAATGATAATAATGGTACTTGTTAAATGCTGACTATGTGCCAAGCACTGTTCTAAGCACTAGAGTAGATACAAGTTAATTAGGTCAGACACAGTCCCTGTCCCACTTGGGGCTTATACTCTCATTCCCATTTTACAGATGAGGTAACTGAGGCACAGAGAAGTTAAGGGATTTACCCAAGATCACACAGAGGGCATGTGGCAGAGCCAGGATTATAACCTCTCCCCCTCACCTCCCCATCACCCCACCCCCCTCCCCGCCCACAGTTCTATTTATTTTTATTATCATCATCATCAATTGTATTTATTGAGCGCTTACTGTGTGCAGAGCACTGTACTAAGCGCTTGGGAAGTACAAGTTGGCAACATATAGAGACAGTCCCTACCCAACAGTGGGCTCACAGTCTAGAAGGGGGAGACAGAGAACAAAACCAAACATAGTTTTACTAATTACGTGTATTTACAATTCTATTTATTTATAATGATGCTACTGATGTCTATTTACTTGTTTTGATGTCTGTCTCCCTCCTTCTAGACTGTGAGCCCATTGTGGGCAGGGATTGTCTCTATTTGTTGCTGAACTGTACTTCCCAAGTGCTTAGTTCAGTGCTCTGCACACAGTAAGCGCTCAATAAATATGATCTAATGTATGAATGAACCCAGGTCTTTCTGTCTCCCAAGCCCACGTTCTATCCACTAGCCACTCTGATTGATTGGCCAACTTCAGCTCCATGGACAACACATTCATAAAATTACCATCTTTGATTGATCAAAGAGAATCAGTCCCTCACCCATTCCAAGCTATTCAAGCTGCAGTTCCCACCATCAACATTATACAAAGATTTACTTATTGAGGGTCCATTTTGTGTAAAGCTGTGGGGAGTTGAAAAAGACTGTGATCAGTCCCTGCTCTCCATTGGTTTAGAATCTAAGGGGGGCGGCAGGGTAAACACAAATACAAAAGCATACTAGATAACAAGTGCAATTGTCAATTAATCAAACAATCAGTGGTATATATTCAGTATTTACTGTGTGAAGACCACTGTTCTAAGCACTTGGAAAAATAAAATGGAGTTGATAGGCATGTTCCCTGCCTGCTCTCAAGGAGTTTATAACCTAGTGAGAGGAGGTAGGGAGGTAAAACAGTGCATGAAAAACAGAACAATACAAGTAAACTTTTTTTTTTTAATGGTATTTGTTCAGCGCTTACTATGTTCCAGGCACTGAACGAAGCACTGGAGGAGATAAAAGCTAGTTAGGTTAGACAAAGTCCAGGTCCCACATGGGGCTCACAGTCTTAATCCCCATTTTGCAGATGAGGTCACTGAGGCACAGAAAATTTAAGAGACTTTTCCAAGGTCACACAGAGCAGACAAGTGGGGGAGCCGAGATGAGAACCTAGGTCCTCTGATTCCCAGATCTGTGCTCTTTCCATTAGGCCATGTTGCTTCTCAATATATTATATTAGAAAACTATATCCAATTTATAAATTTGTATTTATATTTGTGCTGTTGTGTAGACTTTTCTAACCAGAGATAGATGTGGTCGTGCCATATTTCCCCCGGTGCTCCCCATACCTAATGCTTCTTTTTGGTCTAATTTGATTGCTGATTTGATCTGCTTTTTCCTCTGTCCTGATTCTGGTTAATAACAATTGTTCTATTTGTTAAGTGCTTACTATGTGCCAGGCTCTGTACTAAGCGCTGGGGTGGATACAAGCCAATTGGGTTGAATACAGTATCTGTCTCACATGGGGCTCACCGTCTCCATTTTATAGATGAGGTAACTGAGGCACAGAAGTCAAGTTACTTACCCAACATCACACAGCAGACAAGTGGCAGAGCCAGGATTAGAACCCATGACCTTCTGACTCCCAAGCCCATCCTCTATCCACCACCCCATGCTGTTTCTCATAGTTAAACAGCGGTGCTGTCTTGTCCTCAGGTTTTCCAGTTGGTGGGTTCTCTGAAGTCATTGATTGATTGATTTATTCATTCAATCGTATTTATTGAGTGCTTACTGTGTGCAGAGCACTGTACTAAGCGCTTGGGAAGTACAAGCTGAGATGGTCCCTACCCAACAGTGGGCTCAGATTCATTGATTGATTCATTCATTCATTCAATTGCATTTACTGAGCCCTTACTGTGTGCGGAGCACTGTACTAAGCATTTAGGAAAGTTCAGTACAGCAATAAAAATAGACAATCCCTGCCCACAACAAGGTCACAGCCTAGAAGGGGGGAGACAGACATCAACACAAGTAAACAGACATCACTATAAATAAATAAAATTACACACATATAAATAAATGCTTCGGGGCAGGGAGAGGGGGGAAGAGCATACTTCCCATATTGATTCCGAAGAGAACCCCACAGTTTGGTGGAAATAGCCATTGTTCAGTACTGATACATGGAAGATGTTTGGAATCTTGTACTTCAGCTCTGCCTGGAGGCCCCAAAATCGAGGATGGGATTGGGGTTTTGCTATGGTCTTGATGGCCCAGGAAAAGTTCCCCTGTTATGTAGGTGAGCCTGTACCATCAGCTCTTTTAATAATAATAATAATAATAATAATAATAATAATAATAATAATAATAATAATAATAATAATAATAAATAATAATAATGTTGGCATTTGTTAAGCGCTTTCTATGTGCAAAGCACTGATCACTAAGCTCAAAGTGATCAGGTTGTCCCACGTGGGGCTCACAGTCTTAATCCCCATTTTACAGATGAGGTAACTGAGGCTCAGAGAAGTTAAGTGACTTGCCCACGGTCACACAGCAGACATGTGGAGGAGCCGGGATTCAAACCCATGACCTCTGACTCCAAAGCCCGTGCTCTTTCCACTGAGCCACGCTGCTTCTTATGCTTCTCACTGGTTTCCCTACCTCTAATAGGTTCACCTGGGTGAGGATCTGGGTTTCTGTTTACTGTGTGTGTACTTCCCAAGTGCTTAGTACAGTGCTTTGCACACAGTAAGCGCTCAATAAATACGATTGAATGAATGAATGAATGAGGCACCAGGGCTGACGTTCTGGTCCTTTTTTCTTCTGGAGGTGGGTTTTTGAGCACAGGAAAAAGGAACGAGAATGAGTGTGTTCTGCAACATGCTTCTGCTGCAGAAAAAGAAACCAGCTAACAGCACTGAGAAGCAACGTGGCTCAGTGGAAAGAGCCCGGGTTTGGGAGTCATAGGTTGTGGGTTCTAATCCTGGCTCCTCCACATGTCTGCTGTGTGACCTTGGGCAAGTCACTTAACTTCTCTGGGCCTCAGTTCCCTCATCTGTCAAATGGGGATTAAGACTGTGAGCCCCACAAGGGACAACCTGATCACCTTGTATCCCCCCAGCGCTTAGAACAGTGCTTCGCATGTAGTAAGCGCTTAACAAATGCCATTATTAATTAATTAATTAACACTATGCTGGTGTAATACATTCAAGAAACAAGACATAACATCAACTTTACTACTAGACTGTGTATTTTCTTCTCAGCAATTAGTGCTTTAACACAGTAAGAATTTAATAATTACTATTATTGCTACTACATTCAATCAATCGTATTTATTGAGTGCTTACTGTGTGCAGAGCACTGTACTAAGCGCTTGGGAAGTACAAGTTGGCAACACATAGAGACTGTTCCTACCAAACAGTGGGCTCACAGTCTACTACTACTTTCACTACTACTACCTGTTTAATGGCAGGATAATCAGCGAGGGTTATATTATATGTATACATATATATATGTATATGTGTTTGTACATATTTATTACTCTATTTATTTTATTTGTGCATATCTATTCCATTTATTTTATTTTGTTAGTATGTTTGGTTTTGTTCTCTGTCTCCCCCTTTTAGACTGTGAGCCCACTGTTGGAAAGGGACTGTCTCTATATGTTGCCAACTTGTACTTCCCAAGCGCTTAGTACAGTGCTCTGCACACAGTAAGCACTCAATAAATATGATTGATTGATTGATTGATTGAGGGTTCTAATCCTGGCTCCGCCGCTTGCCTGCTGTGGGATCTTGGGCAAGTCACTTAACTTCTCTGTGTCCCAGTTTCCTCAACTATAAAAAATGAGGATTCAATACCTATTCTCCCTCCTACTTAGACTGCGAGCCCCATGTGGGACAGGAACTGTGTCCGACCTGATTATCTTGTATTTATCCCAGGGCTTAGAACAGTGCTTGATGCATAATAAGTGCTTACTATTATAATTGTTGTTGTTATGGTTATTGTTACCAAAGAGTCCTTGATGCTTGAAAACAAAAGATATTGTCTAGAATCTTTCCTTGATCGTGCACTTTATTCAAATCTCAATCCATTGTATTTGTTGGGGGTAAGTCTGAACGTCATAGCTCATGCCTTAGCAGTTGAGTCGGGTTCAATGAGGCTGATGGTAAAACAGCAGCCATAAATGCTAGGGCCTTTGAGAGAACATCTCTTGCATCCCTACACACTTTATCCACGAAAATTCAGTAATGCACTTTGCTAGAACGCCTTGCCTTTTGGGGAGGGGGGACATTTGACCTCAGTGCCCAAACCCTGTTCTCTAGTTATGCATTAGTGTCATAATAATAATGATGGCATTTGTTAAGCCCTTACTATGTGCCAAGCACTGTTTGACGCACTGGGTTAGAAACAAGGTAATCAGGTTGTCCCACATGGGGTTCACAGTCTTAATCCCCATTTTACAGATGAGGTAACTGAGGTACGGAGAAGTTAAGTGACTTGTCCAAAGTCACACAGCTGATAAGTAGTGGAGCCGAATTAGAATCCATGACCTCTGACTCCCAAGCCCGTGATCTTTCCCCTAAGCCACGCTGCTTCTCTAGTGTCATCCCCCAGAAACACACACATTGATATACCCAACCTTCCTTCCCCGAATCCTGGTCCAGTAAGGCAGACCATTCTGGATTCCTGGAGTTTTCAAAATTGTTCACACCACACCCCACGTGTCAATATTGAATAATATTTGTGGCATTGGTGAAGTGCTCACTATGTGCCAAGCACTGGGCTAAGCTCTGGGATAGATAAAGGATAATTAGTTTGGACACAATCCCTGTCCCACATGGGTCTCATAGTCTAAGGGGGAGAAAAAAACACTGAATCCCCATTTGACAGATGAGGAAGCTGTTCCTAGAGAAGCTTCTCTGTTCACAGAGAAGCAGCATGGCTCAGTGGTAAGAGCACAGGCTTTGGAGTCAGAGGTCATGGGTTCAAATCCTGGCTCCGCCAATTGTCAGCTGTGTGACTTTGGGCAAGTCACTTAACTTCTCTGGCCCTCAGTTACCACATCTGTAAAATGGGGATTTAGATTGTGAGCCCCACATGGGACAACCTGATCACCTTGTATCCTCCCCAGTGCTTCGAACAGTGTTTTGCACATAGTAAGCGCTTAACAAAAGTCATCATTATTATTATTATAAGTTAAGTGACTTACTTCTAGACTGTGAGCCCACCGTTGGGTAGGGACTGTCTCTATAGGTTGCCAACTTGTACTTCCCAAGCACTTAGTACAGTGCTCTGCACAGAGTAAGCGCTCAATAAATATGTTTGATTGATTGATTGACCAAGGTCACGCCCCCTGACTCCAAAACCTGGGGTTTTTCCACTAGGCAATGCTGCTTCTCAAAATAGTGAACCCACAAGGCCCCAATGGGGTAGACTCCCAAGCTCTTAGTACAGTATCTTGCACACAGTCGGTGCCCAGTAAATAACCATGAAAATGAAGATATAGGGTTCACACGAAAATCAACATGGGAGCCCAGAAAACTCACAGAGTGTGAGCCCCGGGCAGAGCACCAGGCTGTAGAGAAAGGGAGAAAGCAGCAGAGAGGGTCATCTTGAAGACGGCCATGAGAATTTGATGAAATTTTGACCAAAGCTGCTAAACGTGACCGTTCTCGCTAGCGCACACCACTAACTCTACTGCTCCATAGGATGAACATTGTGAAAAGATGTCCTGAACCAGAGCAGGGGAGTGAATTGAATCTCAGATTCTTTCCAGGAGCTGAGGGGGCAATAGCTCTCTGAAGGAGGAGTGGGAACATGGTTTGGCAAAGAGCGGGGTGAAAACTGTTCCATAGAGGAGGAGTGACAATTCCAATGACTTGGAGATGGGAAATTGATTTGGGAGTGAGGGGGAAGCAGGTGGGCTGGGGAAGAACGAATCGCACAAGCTGGGTGCCAAGAGAAGATGATTTTTGGCTGTGGGAGAGATGGCTGGTACCGAGTCAGACTGAAGCTGGGGTTGTCTAGGGACAGAGCTGCTCAGTTTATCAGTTTCCAACTTGCGTGGTGGGGGGTGATTTGCTGTGATTTCATGTCAGTCATGTACCCCAGCTGCCCCTTAGAGAGGGCATATGACTGTGGCCATTGGAGGTCATCAAGATGGTGAGTGGCAGCAGTCCTGGCTAGCCCAGAAGTTGGGCCAATGGCTGTATGTAGTGTGCTTGCCCCCTTTATTCATCCCCTCTCCCAGCCCCACACCACTTTTGTAATGATAATAATAATAATAATAATAATAATAATAATAATGATGATGGCATTTATTAAGCATTTACTATGTGCAAAGCACTGTTCTAATAGCTGGGGAGGTTACAAGGTGATCAGGTTGTCCCACGGTGGGCTCACAGTCTCAATCCCCATTTTACAGATGAAGTAACTGAGGCACAGAGAAGTGAAGTGACTTGGCCAAAGTCACCCAGCTGACAAGTGGTGGAGCTGGGATTGGAACCCATGACCTCTGACTCCAAAGTCTGTGCTCTTTCCACTGAGCCACACTGCTTCTCCAGTAATAATAATAATAATAATAACAATAATAATAATAATAATAATAATAATATTTATAAAGTGCTTACTATGTGCCGAGAACTGTACTAAGCACTAAGCGCTGGGGTGGATACAAGCAAATCAGCTTGGACACAGTCCCTGTCCCACATGGGGCTCACAGGCTCAATCCCCATTTTACAGATGAGGTAACTAAGGCACAGAGAAGGGAAGTTACTTACCCAAGGTCACACAAAAGACATGTGGTGGAGCTGGAATTAGAACCCATGACCTTCTGACTCTAGGGCCCACGCTCTGTCCACTATGCCATGCTGCTTCTCCTGTCATATCTGTAATTTCTTTATTCATATTGATGCCTGCCTCCCCCTCTGGACTGTAGGTTCCTTGTGGGCAGGGAATGTGTCTGTTATATGGTCATTTTGGACTCTTCCAAGTGCTTAGTACAATGCTCTGCCCACAGTAAGTACTCAATAATTACAGTTGACTGACAGCAAACAATTCAATCATATCGATTGAATGCTTACTGTGGGCAGAGCACTATACTAAACACTTGGGAGAGTATAATCTATCAGAGTTGGTAGAAACGTACTCTTCCCACAGTGAATTTACAGTCTAGAGGCAGGAAGTGAAACAAGGTGGGCAAACTCTTGGGTGTGCCCCCGAGGGAGGATGGTGCGCATGCACACACACAAACACATGTGAAAATGCCCCAGCTCCCTTTTCACTCATTCAATCGTATTTATTGAGCACTTACTGTGTGCAGAGCACTGTACTAAGCGCTTGGGAAGTACAAGTTGGAAACATATAGAGACGGTCCCTACCCAACAGTGGGCTCACAGCTCCCTGTGTGCAATCAGAGAACACGGACGATCAGAAGGCTCCGGTAAGCCTCTTCTAATGCCATGCCAGCTGCCGTTGTGTGGGGGGTGCAGGGGGAGGAGAAAGGGGGGCACACAGCTCACTGCCTTCATCTCCATCTCCATCCCCTCCTGGCAGCCCTTCTGAGCCGGCAGACCAGGAAAGGCCTGGAACGATTTGTCTCAATTAATGGGATTTCCACAGTGGCAATGAGGGTGTCCCTTCTATAATAATAATAATAATAATAATGATGATGGCATTTGTTGAGCACTTACTATGTGCAAAGCACTGCTCTAAGCTCCGGGGGGGATACAAGGTGATCAGGTTGTCCCATGTGGGGCTAACAGTCTTAATCCCCATTTTCCAGATGAGGTAACTGAGGCTCAGAGAAGTTAACTGACTTGCCCAAGGTCACACAGCAGACATGTGGTGGAGCTGGGATTCGAACCCATGACCTCTGACTCCAAAGCCCATGCTCTTTCCAGTGAGCCACGCTGCTTCACTGCACTTCTAGCCTGTGAGCCCATTGTTGGGTAGGGACCGTCTATGTTGCCGACTTGTACTTCCCAAGCGCTTAGTACAGTGCTCTGCACACAGTAAGCACTCAATAAATATGATTGAATGAATGAAGAGTGCCGTCAGCACAGCCCAACTATAGAGGAAGCTGGGGCTTAGGGCTAGAGCTCAGGGTGGTCTTGGGACCTGAGGGTCAGAGCAGGATGGACGGGCACATTCTCGGCCACTAAGAAGGTAGGGGCAATGGGATGCTTGGAGGGCCTGTTACCGGGCTCTGATCATTTCTCATCCTATCCTCACCCATCCTATCTCATCCTATCCTATTTCATCTGATCATCTCATCCTGTCCTGACTGGATTATTGCATCAGCCTCCTCTCTGATCTCCCATCCTTCTGTCTCTCCCCACTTCAGTCTATACTTCACACTGCTGCCAGGATCATCTTTGTGCAGAAACGCTCTGGGCATGCTACTCCCCTCCTCAAAAATCTCCATTGGCTACCAGTCAACTTACGCATCAAGCAAAAACTCCTCACTCTTGGCTTCAAGGCTGTCCATCACCACGCCCCCTCCTACCTCACCTCCTTTCTCTCCTTCTCCAGCCCAGGCCGCACCCTCCGCTCCTCTGCTGCTAACCTCCTAACCGGGCCTCATTCTCGCCTGTCCCGCCATCGACCCCCGGCCCATGTCCTCCCCCCGCGCCTGGAATGCCCTCCCTCTGCACATCCACCAAGCTAGCTCTCTTTCTCCCTTCAAAGCCCTACTGAGAGCTTACCTCTTCCAGGAGGTCTTCCCAGACTGATCCCCCTTTGTCCTCACCTCCTCCCCATCCCCCCCCACCCTACCTCCTTCCCCTCCCCACAGCACCTGTATATATGTTTGTACAGATTTTTTACTCTATTTATTCTACTTGTACATATTTACTATTCTATTTATTTTGTTAATGATGTGCATCTAGCTTTATTTCTATTTATTCTGATGACTTTGACACCCATCCAGATGTTTTGTTTTGTTGTCTGTCTCCCCCTTCTAGACTGTGAACCCGTTGTTGGGTAGGGACCGTCTCAATATGTTGCCAACTTGTACTTCCCAAGCACTTAGTACACTGCTCTGCACACAGTAAGCGCTCAATAAATACGATTGAATGAATGAATGAATGAATCTCTGACTCCCTCTGGGCCGGGGGCAAGCTGCTTTGGGCATCACCACAGCCTAGAGAGCCTCCCGATGATTTGACTTCAACACGTTGGTAAATTCTTTGATATCTGTTTCCCGTATTAGAGTGTAAACATTTTATGGGCGAGGAACAGGTCACTTCTGCATCTGTACTATCCAAGCACCTAATATGGTGCACTGCACCAAAGGGGTGCTCAGTAAATGCTAGTAATAGTGGTAATACTATTTATTAAGTGTTTTCTGTGTGGCAAACACTGCACTAAGTGCTACAAAAGGAAACCTGGTTGAGAATTTATGAAAGAATAAAATTGGGCTTAATGTAGGCGGGGAACGTGTTCTATCAAATCCACAGCATTCCCTAGTGGTTAGAGCAAGGGCCTGGGGGTCGGAAGGACACGGCTTCTAATCCCAGCTCCACTACTTGCCTGCTGTGTGACCTTGGGCAAGTCACTCCTCTTCTCTGTGCCTCAGTCACCTCGTCTGTAAAATGGGGTTTAAGACTATGAGCTTACTATTGACTGAAAAACCAACCTGATTCCGTGGCTTAGTGGAAAGAGCCCGGGCTCAGGAGTCAGAGGTCATGGGTTCTAATCCCGACTCCGCCACGTATCGGCTGTGTGACCTTTCTCTGTGCCTCAGTTCCCTCATCTGTAAAATGGGGATTAAGATTGTGAGCCCCATGTGGGACAACCTGATCACCTTGTATCCTCCCCAGCGCTTAGAAAAGTGCTTGGCATGTAGTAAGCGCTTAACAAATGCCATCATTATTATTATTGTATCTACCCCAGAGCTTAGAACAGTGCTTGACACATAGTATATGCTTAATAAATGCAATCATTCATTCATTCATTCAATCGTATTTATTGAGTGCTTACTGTGTGCAAAGCACTGTACTAAGCACTTGGGAAATACAAGTTGGTGACATGTAGAGGTGGTGCCTACCCAACAACGGGCTCAAGGTCTAGAAGGGGGAGACAAGACAACAAAACAAAACTTGTGGACAGGTGTCAAGTCATCAGAACAAACAGAATTAAAGCTAAATGCACATCATTAGCAAAATAAATCGATCATCATCGTCATTGCATCGTACTTTCCCCAATGCTTAGTACAGTGTTCTGTCCACAGTAAGCACTCACTAAATACCAGTGATTGATAAGAAGCAAAAACAGGGATAGTACTACTATTACTACTACTACTGCTATTACTGAAACTGGGTTAAGCAGCAACCCAAAGAATGACTGACTCTCTTGGAAAGGACCCAGAGAATTCTAATCCAGACAGCTATGTGTGTAGGTCATCTGGCCTAACCTGATTTAGGTTTGTCCCAGAGGCTCCGTTCAATCAGCTCTGCCTTGCCCTGAGAGACCAAAGCCCCCGATGAGCCCAGAATGGGCATTAAGAGAAGCAGCGTGGCAGAGGTCATGAGTTCAAATCCCAGCTCTACCAACTGCCAGCTGTGTGACCTTGGACAAGTCACTTAACTTCCCTGTGCCTCAGTTCCCTCATCTGTAAAATGGGGATAAAGGCTGTGAGCCCCCTGTGGGACAACCTGATCACCTTGTAACCTCCCCAGCGCTTAGAACAGTGATTTGCACATAGAAAGCGCTTAATAAATGCTATTATTATTACTAACCCTCTCCTGCAAAGCTGTTTTCCTCCTCCTCCCCTTCCAGCCCCAGATCAGCCCTGAACCCCGGGGCCCACCCAGGATTTTGTACTCTCCCAAATGCTTAGTACAGTGGTCTGCACACAGTAAGTGCTCAATAAATATAACTGATTGATTGACAACCCCAGTCTCCAGGGAGGTGACCAAAGGGACCCCTTTCTACCCCTGTTTCCAGGGCATCACATTATGCCTTGCTCTGGGTCTGTTGTCCCTTTAGTACAATGGGGCTGGGACTTCCCCACACGGCTCCACAATGGTGGAATTCACCACTTAACTCACAGCCCCCCAAAATTCAGTAGGGAATTAGAATTGTGAATGTGAGAAGGAGCAGGAAAAGGAGGCAATCCACAAGGAAGGGTGAGTCCTAGCAGGATCTAGGTGTCCTACATTCCTGTAGCAGGATTTAATAATAATAATAATAATAATAATTGTGGTATTTGTTAAGCACTTCCTGTATGCCAGGCACTGTACAAAGCGCTGGGGTGGGTACAAGCAAGTCGGATTGAACACAGAGCAAGGGCCTGGGAGTAGGAAGGTAACGGGTTCTAATCCTGGCTCTGCCACTTGTCTGCTGTGTGACCTTGGGCAAGTAACTTGATTTCTGTGTGCCTCAGTTACCTCATCTATAAAATGGGGATTGAGACTGTGAGCCCTCTGTGGGCCTTGGACTGTGTCCAACCTGATTTGCCCATATCCACCTCAGTGTTTAGTACAGTGCCTGGCACAAACAAATACCACAGTAGTAATAATTATAATCCCTGTCCCACATTTTGCGTAGGTAGGCAGGCAGGGCTGAAGCACACCAGGAACTGCATGCAAAGGTGTTTTATATGCAGGACTTGTTTGTAGCCAAAGTGAATGCAGCATAATGCCGATGATATGCTGCAGTGTCATTCATTCATTCATTCAATCCTATTTATTGAGCACTTACTGTATGCAGAGCGCTGTACTAAGCACTTGGGAAGTACAAATTGGCCACAGCCCAGGTGACAGTTGCCCAGATAGCCATGTCTGCCTGTTACCATCCACATTAGCTAACCATCTTTCAGGATTCCCAAGCTCAGTGGAAAGAGCATGGGCTTTGGAGTCACAGGTCACAGGTTCAAATCCCGGCTGTCAAATCCCAGCTGTCAAATCCCAGCTGTCAAATCCCGGCTGTCAGCTGTGTGACCTTGGGCAAGTCACTTAACTTCTCTGTGCCTCAGTTACCTCATCTGTAAAATGGGGATTAAGACTGTGAGCCCCCCGTGGGACAACCTGATCTCCTTGTAACCTCCTCAGCACTTAGAACAGTGCTATGCACATTGTAAGCACTTAATAAATGCCATTATTATTATTATTACACCTCTCCTCCTTTCAGAATGCCCTAGAAAATTATTTGTCAGTCAGTCAGTCACTGTACTAAGCACTTGGGAGAGTACAATACAACAGTAAACAGGCATGTTCCCTGCCCACAAGGAGCTTACGGTCTCCTCCCCCTCTCCATCCCCCAGCCTTACCGCCTTCCCTTCCCCACAGCACCTGTATATGTGTATATATGTTTGTACGTATTTATTACTCTATTTATTTATTTATTTAACTTGTACATATCTATTCTATTTATTTTATTTTGTTAATGTGTTTTGTTTCGTTCTCCGTCTCCCCCTTCTAGACTGTGAGCCCACTGTTGGGTAGGGACCATCTCTATATGTTGCCAACTTGTACTTCCCAAGTGCTTAGTACAGTGCTCTGCACACAGTAAGTGCTCAATAAATATGATTGATTGATTGATTGATTAGAGGGGGAGACTAACATTAAGATAAATAAATAAATTGCAGATATGTACCCAAGTGCTGTGGGGCTGGGAGGGGGGATGGATAAAGAGAGGAAGTCAGGGGGACGTGGAAGGAAGTGGGAGAAGAGGAAAGGGGGGCTTAGTCAGGGAAGGCCTCTTGGAGGAGATGGGCCTTCAGTAAGACTTCGAAAAGGGGGAAGTGCTTAGAACAGTGCTTCACATAGTAAGCACTTGACAAATTACCATAAAAAAACTGCCTTGCCACTGATGGCACCACAGCTCATCCACCTGATTCCTAGAGCCGGACTCTCTCCACTGGACAGCAGCAGGGAGGGTGTAGTAGAAGGAGACGTTTAGGAGGGAAAGGTGGAAGTTTCAAGGCAAGAACACTAAAGCAGCAGCAGCAGCATGGCGTAGAGAAGCAGCGTGGCTCAATGGAAAGAGCTCGGGCTTGGGAGTCAGAGGTCATAGGTTCAAATCCCGGCTCCACCAACTGTCAGCTGTGTGACTTTGGGCAAGTCACTTCACTTCTCTGTGCCTCAGTTCCTTCATCTGTAAAATGGGGATGAAGACTGGGACAATCTGATCACCTTGTATCCTCCCCAGGGCTTAGAGCAGTGCTTTGCACATAGTAAGTGCTTAACAAATGCCATCATCATCATCATAGGGGATAGAGCATGGGCCTAGGATTCAGAAGGTCATGGATTCTAATCCAGGCTCTGCTACTGGTCTGCTGTGTAACCTTGGGCAAGTCACTTCACTTCGCTGGGCCTCAAACCTCATTTGTAAAATGGGGATTGATACTGTGAGCCCCACTTGGGACAGGGACTGTGTCCAGTCCGATTTGCTTGTGTCTACCCCAGCACTTACTACAGTGCCTGGCACATAGTATATGCTTAACAAATACCATTTTAAAAAAGGTCACATGTGCCACTTTGTAATCATTCATTCATTCATTCAATCATATTTGTTGAGCGCTTACTGTGTGCAGAGAACTGTACTAAGCACTTGGGAAGTACAAGTTGGCAACATATAGAGACGGTCCCTACCCAACAGCGGGCTCACAGTCTAGAAGGGGGAGACAGACAACAAAACAAAACATATTAACAAAATAAAATAAATAGAATAAATATGTACAAGTAAAATAAATAGAATAATAAATATGTACAAACATATATACAGGTGCTGTGGGGAGGGGAAGGAGGTAAAGTAGGGGGATGGGAAAGGGGAGGAGGGGGAGAGGTAGAAGTGTTAATAAGTTTCCAAACCAGAGAAGGGGGCTAACCCCCAACTTTCTTCAGACCCTCCCCACTCCCTCTGAGGTCTGCGGAAACACAGACATCAAAGAACTCAGCTGTAGGAGCTACAGCGGAGGGTGACAACACTGATCATCAAACAATCGGACATAAAGGCTTCTGGGGCCAAATCCACATCAGACAGTGGACAGATCAACTGATAACTAGACTGTCCTGTATAAAACTGGGTGACTGGCCACTCTACCTCTCTACTTCTTCTACAGCCTATCCTCAAATTCTGCACTCTACAGCATTGTTCTGAACACACTCATTTTCTTGGAAATTTGGAATTTCTGTGATTCTTGGCAAAAATTCAGATCTTTAAAGTCTGTGAAGGAGAAAGTCAGGCCAAAGAGAGACCAGAAAGTGTGATCTGTCAGGTGGTGATGGAGACAATGGGAGAACCTGGGAGTCAGAAGGTCATGGGTTCTAAATCCAAGCTCTGCTGCTTGTCTGCCATGCCCTTGGGCAAGTCACTTCACTTCTCTGTGCCTCAGTGATCTCATCTGTCAAATGGGGATCGAGTCAGGGAGCCCCATGTGGGACAGGCACTGTGTCCAACCTGATTTGCTTGTATTTGTTCATTCAATTGCATTTATTGAGCACTTACTATGTGCAGAACACTGTACTAAGGCTTGGAAAGTACAATTCAGCAATAGAGACAATCCCTGCCCACACCATGTTTACAGTCTAGAAGTGGGGAGACAGGCATCGAAACATGTAAACAGGCATCAATATAAATAAATACAATTAAAGATATGTACATATATACTCAAGTGCTGCAGGGCAGGGAGGTGGGGGTAGAGCAAAGGGAGCTAGTCGGAGTGATATGGAGGAGAGGGGGAGCTGAGGAAAATGGGGCTTATCCACCCCAGTGCTTAGTGCAGTGCCTGGCATACAGTAAGTACTTAACAAATACCATAATTATTATTATTATTACCACCTGACAAATCTCCCTAACAGCCATCTTCAACATTTTGCTCTCAAATGGCTTCTTCCCCACTGCTTTCAAACATGCCCATATCTCCCCTATCCTAAAAATCCCTCCCTTGACCCCAAGTCTCCTTCCAGTTATCGCCCCATCTCCCTCTTCCCATTCTTCTCCAAACTTCTTGATTGAGTCGTCTATACCCACTCTCTCAAATTTCTCTCCTCCAATTCTCTCCTTGGCCCCCTCTAATCTGGCTTCCATCCCCTTCACTCCACAGAAACGGCCCTCTCAAAAGTCACCAGTGATCTCCTTCTTGCCAAATCCAATAGCCTGTACTCCATCTTAATCCCCCTCGACCTCTCAGCTGCCTTCAACACTGTGGACCAGCCCCTTCTCCTGGAAATGTTATCCAATCTTGGCTTCACTGACTGTCCTCTCCTGGTTCTCCTCTTATCTCTCAGGCCGTTCATTCTCAGTCTCTTCATGGGCCCCTCCTCTGCCTTCCACCCCCTAAATGTGGGGGTATCTCAAGGTTCAGTTCTGTGTCCCCTTCTATTATCCATCTACACCCATTCCCTTGGAGAACTCATTCATTCCCACGTTTTCTACCACCTCTCCACCTCTGCAGTCCAGCACTTCCTCTTATCTTCAAGACATCTCTACTTGGATGTCCTCCAGTCACCTCAAACTTAACATGTCCAAAACAGAACCACTTTAAATACCATTTATTTAAAAATGGTATCTTCCCACCCAAACCCTGTTCTCCCTGACTTTCCCATCACTGTAAACGGCATCCTCACCCTTCCTGTCTCACAAGTCCATAACCTTTGCATTATCTTTCGTTCCTTGATCTCATTCAACCCACATATTCAATCTATCACTAAATCCTGTCCATCCCACCTTCATGACATGGCTAAAATCTGCCCTTTCCTTCCTATCCAGACTGTTACCACATTAATAAATCATTCATCTTACCCCACCTAGATTACTGCATCAGCTTTCTTGCTGACCTCCCAGCCTTCTGTCTCTTCCCACTGCAGTCCATACTTCACTCCACTGCCTGGATCATTTTTGTACAAAAACGTTCAGGACACGTCACCCGGCTCCTCAAAAAAGTGGTGCCCATCCACCTCCACATCAAACAAAAACTACTCACCATTGGCTTTGAAGCACTCCAGCAGGAATTAGAACCCATGTGTTCTTTACCCCTTCACTCCCCCACCCCTCATACACACTGAAGGGGGTGTGCTTTTTTTTAAAAAAAATAAAAAACACAGTTCATCTCAATGCCTTTATTTTCACACTTAAGTACTGGAAATAATGCTCAAAATCTACACTACCCAGTATGAATGGTCAGTTGTTAGGATACACCCCAAGTCAGATTGTTTTGCCCTCCATATCATAATGTGTAGCTCATTACATATGGTTGGAAGAGATAATCTGAACCAAAATGACTGAATGAGTATGGTAAAATCATCAAAGTAAATAGAGATATTCTGGAATTCTAATTTTTCTTAAAATCCTCCTGAAGATGTTAGTTTAACAATGAATGTAAATGGTTTGATTCACAAAACAAATTTGCCCCTACAGTAAAGAATTGGTATAATAAACTGAATTGCATTTGTCTTTTATTTTTAACCATTTCCCCAATTCATTCATTCATTCTATCATATGTATTGAGTGCTACTGTGTGTAGACCATTGTACCAAACACTTGGGAAAGAGCAATGCGGTGATAGAGACAGTCCCTGCCCACAATGAGCTCACAGTCTAGAGGAGGGGAGATAGACGTCAATACAAGTAAACAGGCATCAACAGGCTCCCTTCAAAGCCCTACTGAGAGCTCACCTTCTCCAGGAGGCCTTCCCAGACTGAGCCCCCTCTTTCCTCTCCCCCTCCTCCTCCTCCTCCCCACCCCCCATCTTACCTCCTTCCCCTCCCCACAGCACCTGTATATATGGATATATGTTCATACGTATTTATTTCTCTATTTATTTATTTTACTTGTACATATTTATTCTATTTATTTTATTTTGTTAGTATGTTTTGTTTTGTTCTCTGTCTCCCCCTTCTAGACTGTGAGCCCACTGTTGGGTAGGGACCGTCTCTATATGTTGCCAACTTGTACTTCCCAAGCGCTTAGTACAGTGCTCTGCACCCAGTAAGCGCTCAATAAATACGACTGAATGAATGAATGACTCCCAGGTCCTCTGAATCCCAGGTCCCTGCTCTTTTCGTTAGGACATGCGGCTTCTCTTTGGGTTCATTTGTCATCAGTCATCATCACTGTTCTTCGGGCCTCTTGCAAACACTCTCGTTCTAGTCAATTTATGATTATTTTCACAAACCGGGGCCAGAGAAAGCACTAATTGTTGAACTCAGTTACCAAGTCTCCATGGAAAGCAGCAGCCAAACAGCAAAAAACTACTGCCTTAAGTTTCATCTCCTCTTTCTGCTCCTTCCCAAGGTGAGGATAAGAAGGAGGCATAATTTCAAAGGTGGATAATAATAATAGTAATGATGGCATTTGTTAAGTGCTTACAATGTACACTATTCTAAGCGCTGGGGGGATATAAGGTGATCAGGTTGTCCCACGTGGGGCTCACAGTCTTAATCCCCCTTTGACAGATGAGGTAACTGAGGCTCAATCAATCAATCAATCAATCATATTTATTGAGTGCTTACTGTGTGCACAGCACTGTACTAAGCGCTTGGGAAGTACAAGCTGGCAACATAGAGATGGTCCCTACCCAACAGTGGGCTCACAGACATGTGGTGAGCCAGGATTAGAACCCATGACCTCTGACTCCCAAGCTCAGAGAAGTGAAGTGACTTGCCCAAGGTCACCCAGCAGACATTCATTCATTCATTCAATCGTATTTATTGAGCGCTTACTGTGTGCAGAGCACTGTACTAAGCACTTGGGAAGTACAAGTTGGCAACATATAGAGACGGTCCCTACCCAACAGTGGGCTCACAGACATGTGGTGAGCCAAGATTAGAACCCACGACCTCTTACTCCCAAGCCCGTGCTCTTTCCACTGAGCCACGCTGCTTCTCTAATGATGACACGCAGGATGCCCAAGTCGGGTAGGGTGGGGGAAGGGGACACAGCTGGAGGCAGAGGGAGACTTGAGGGATGGCAGGCACCCAAGGTGAGAAGAAAGGAGGACTGGTATAGGTGCATTGTCAGCTGCCTATGTTGCTCTCCAGCTGGTCACGACATTGAAAATAAGTCCGTGCTTACGGGGTGGATGGAAATAGGACAGAGTGGAGTTTGAACACTTACTGGGGAGGAAGGGTCCAAGCTGCTGTTCGTGACAAGAGCTCCCAGCTTCCCCCCACCCCCTGCTCTGAGTGTGAGGCTGCCCAGCTGGCAGAACTAAAAATAACCCTGGGGGGCATGCAATGTGGGTCATGCCATAGGTACAAAGACACCTAGGCCTGGCCCTGGGAGGGGGAACCCAGCTCTGGGCTCATCTCTCCCGAAATAATTGATTTGGCTGCAAAGAAAGGCAAGTCTCGCCGTTCATGCCCCAGTCCTTTTGAGAATTGGAAATTACAAAGGAGGAGAGAAAAAAAAGACCTGCACATTTCCAAAGAATTGAGCATGTGCAGAAGGTGGAATGCTCAAGACAGAAAGATTCATTCATTCATTCATTCATTCAATTGTATTTATTGAGTGCTTACTGTGTGCAGAGCACTGTACTAAGTGCTTGCGAAGTACAAGTTGGCAACATATAGAGACGGTCCCTACCCAACAGTGGGCTCACAGTCTAGAAGGGGGAGACAGAGAACAAAACAAAACATATTAACAAAATAAAATAAATAGAATAAATATGTACAAATAAAATAAATAAATAGAGTAATAAATAAATAAATAGAGAAATAAATGGGGGATGGGGGGAGGGGCTGGAGGGAGCCTGTCCTTGAGAACCTCTTCCATCATGGTCATGGGTTCGAATCCCGCCTCCCCCACATATCTGCTGTGTGACCTTGGGCAAGTCACTTCACTTCTCTGTGTCTCAGTTCCCTCATCTGTAAAATGGGGATTAAGACTGTGAGCCCCACATGGGACAACCTCATCTCCTTGTGTTCCCCCCAGCGCTTAGAACAGTGCTTTGCACATAGTAAGCGCTTAACAAACACCAACATTTATTATTATTATTATTATTATTCCATCCTAGAATGCATCCCGGCATGTACCCGTGAAGCCTAATGAACATGGTGTACAAGTTTGCACCCCAGAGTACACACCTCAGTCCCAATCCCTAACCGGGTCATTCATTCATTCATTCATTCAGTCATATTTATTGAGTGCTGACTGTGTGCAGAGCATTGTACTAAGCGCTTGAGTACAATACAAAAATTAACAGACACATTCCCAGCACACAGCGAGCTTACAGTCTATGGATTGGGGGGAGACAGACATCAATACAAATACATAAATTACAGATATGCACATAAATGCTGTGGGGCTGGGAGGGGGGAAGAACAAAGGGAGCAAGTGACACAGAAGGGAGTGGGAGAAGAGGAAAGGAGGGGCTTAGTCTGGGAAGGCCTCTTGGAGGAGATGTGTCCTCAGTAAAGCTTTGAAGGGGAGGAGAGTAGTTGTCTGTAGGATTTGAAGAGGGAGGGTGTTACAAAGCCAGAGGCAGGACATGGGCTAGGGGTCAGAGGTGAGATAGGTGAGAGAGAGGTAGAGTGAGGAGAGTGGCATTAGAGGAGCAAAGTATGTGGGTTGGGTTGTAGAAGGAGATTTAGTGAGGTGAGGTAGGAGGGGGCAAAGTCGTGGAGTGATTTAAAGCCAATGGTGAGGAGTTTTTGCTTCATGCGAAGGTTGATAGGCAACCACTGGATTCAATATCTGTTCTACTTCCTACTTAGACTGTGAGCCCCATGTGGGACCTGATTATTTTGTATCTACCCCCAGCAATAGTACAGTGCTGGGCACATAGTAAGTGCTTAACAAATGCCACAGTTAAGGAGGTGGGGCCTAACCCTTTGGCAAGAGCCCCTGGGAATGGCCTTCCCCAAGCACACACCCCCTCTCAAGGATCGAAGGACCCCAGTTGTGCAACCCCCTGGATTTTCAGGTAGGTGGGCACTGATTCTCCAACTCTGAGAGAACCATATTGAATCCCACCTTTCCAGTTTTGTCTATGGCCTTTGCCCCCTAAGCCGCCCCCAACTTAGCCTGGGAATAAGGATGACCTCCTAAGCCCAAGATGATTCTTGGGACTGCTAGGCCAGTGATCCCTGACATCATTAATTCTGTGACCTGTCAGCAGGGTGGAAAGGTGTTGGCTGAGTGAGAGCGTGGGAGTCCTAATCTGCACAAAGCACACACTCCCCTACTTAGACTTTGTCAAATGAGGTTGATCTTGGGTGGCATCGTTCAAGCTGGTAGCAAAGAGGTGCCCCAAATCGCCAGGGATCCCCTGCAGAAAGGCAGCAGGTCAATCAATCAATCAATCGTATTTATTGAGCGCTTACTGTGTGCAGAGCACTGTACTAAGCACTTGGGGAGTACAAGTTGGCAACATATAGAGACGGTCCCTACCCAACAGTGGGCTCACAGTCTAGAAGGGGGGCTCACAGTCTAGAAGGTCTTGCTCCAAACTCTCCAGGGTACTCTCACCTGTCCCCATCCTGCTTGAAAATCTCCCTCCACTCCCTGACCCGGTCCACATAACATGCCAAAACACCCATCCTGTTAGAAACAACCCCTGTCAGCTTGGACACAGTTAACGGGGACTTTTCTGAGCCGCCAGAAAGGTGAGTTGCCCTGTCGCTTAAATAACTCTCTCTCTCTGTCTCTGCCCATTCCCTCTCCACTTCATCTGCCTGCATTCTTGCCCGGATGAACTCTTATTTGGGACCTGCAACCAACTCTGCCTGTCCACACCTGTGGCCTTGCCTGTGCCACAGAACAGGATCTCAAAGTGCCTCATCGGGATTGTACTTTGCATAGAGGAATGACAAAATGAGAGATGGTGATGGGATGATGCTGATGGTGACAGAATGGAGTCTGGCCTTAGGCAAAGGTGCCACAGTCCTGCAGGCTCCTTGACAGTGGGGAAGGTGTCGACCATCTCTATCATATTGTACTCTCCCGACCACTTAGTTCAGTGCTCTGAATACAGTAAGCACTCAATAAATACCATTGATTGACTGACTGGTTGATTGCAAAATGGCCCATCAGAAATTAGGGCCCAGGATAGAGGAATAATGCTGGCTCTGTGCTCTCCTGTCTGACCAATCTACACTTCTCCTCCAAATCCATGCCCAGTAGGAAACTGGGCTCAATCAATCCAAAGTATTTCTTGAGTGCCTGCTGAGTGCAGTGCACTGTACTAAGTTCTAGGAAGAGTACAATAAAAGTAAAAGACACAATCTTTGCACTCAGGGAGTTTAATAGGAGAGACACAACCTAATTTACAGGTTAGAGGTTACAGAGAACGAAAAGATGCCTAGGTGGAAAAAAAACATGTTCAAATGGACTACATAAATCAGTACATACACAAGTACTGAGATGGTAGTTAGGAGGCAAAGACTTGGGGAAAAAATGAATCAGGGAAAGAGGAAGTGGGCTTTCAGGCTCACTCTCAAAAAGCAAATCTGGCCCTCCAAGGAGGGGCACCCCAGTGTCTCTGATGATGATGATGATGGTGGTGGTGGTATTTGTTAAGTGCTTACTATATGTCAAACACTGTTCTGGGTTAGATGCAGTCTAATCAGATTGGAAACAGTCTCTGTCCCATATGGGGATGACAGTCTTAATCCTCATTTTACACATGAGGTAACTGAGAAGTTAACTAACTTACCCAATGGCACACAGCAGATAAGTGATGGAGCCAAGATTAGAACTCAAGTCCTTCTGATGCCCAGGCCCATGTTCTATCCACTAGGCCATGCTGCTTCTCCGAACACGCTGACCTCCATCCCTCTCTCAATTTCTCAATTTGGCTCAAATGGCCATTGGTTGCTGAGAGGGATGGGAGATGTCAGACTAGAGAAGCAGTGTGGCTTAATGGAAAGAGCCCGGGCTTGGGAGTCAGAGGTCATGGGTTCTAATCCTGGCTCTGACACTTGTCAGCTGTGTGAATTTGGGCAAGTCACTTAACTTCTCTGGATCTCAGTTACCTCATCTGTAAAATGGGGAGCTCCACATGGGACAACCTGATGACCTTGTATTTACCCCAGTGCTTAGAACAGTGCTTGGCACATAGTAAGCGCTTAACAAATACCAACATTATTATTATTATTATTATTATTATTATTATTATTATTATTATTATTGCTACTGGGGATTCTCCTGGAAGCTGCTTCTTCCAAGCAAGGTGGACACAAATCAGGAGGTAGGGAGCAGACCTCCGAGAGTCAGGAACACTCTGGAGTTGGCTCTTTTCCTCTTGAGTGCGAGGAAACTCCCGAGCCCTAGCTGATCCAGAGAGACAGTTAACTAGACCTTCAACTGCTGGGAAACATGACGGGGGAGCGGAAGCATGGGGCTCAAGTCCGAACTGCAACCTGGCCCGGAGGGGACAATATATGCCACTCGAAATCCTGCACCTGCAGTTTAGCAGGTAAGCCGTTCGCAGGTCCAGGCAGTCTCCCAGCAGCAGCTGCCGAGCTAAGCAGGGCCTCTTCCTCTGCCTGATCACTGTGCAGAACACACGAGTGCTCATTTCTGGTCTTCCCTGAGTCAAACGCCTGCACACTCTCTCCATCACAATTAACTGAGGACTCTGGAACACCACACAAACTCACCGGCAATATGAGCAAAATCAATGGCATTGATAAACAGGGTCAGGTTACCCCAAACTCCCAACGGTGAGCAGACAGCTCTCCAGCCCACAGCATGTGCTGTCTTCCCGGATGAACAGATCACACTGCGACCTCCACCAAAGCCCCACAACTCAATTGACCGATTGACCAATTCGCAATGGCCGAGTATCTTGCTTTCATCAACTGTGCAAATCCTAGAGAGATTCTTCCACCGTGCAGTCAGGAAAAATGTATCACACCTTGACCCCACCAAAGCTCCACAAGGCCAACTGATAGATTGACCGATTAACAACGGCTGAATATATCACTTTCCTCAAATGTGAAAAACCTAGGGAGGTCCTTCTCCAGTTGAGCCTCAGAAATCCTAAATGGGAGAAGTGATCTTGGGGACACAGGGTCTCTATTAAAACTCAAGTCAATAATAAATGTTCCTGAATGGTTACTGAAATGGAGGGATGGTCAGAGAATGATTCTCAAATGGTTGGTGCTAAGTGGAGGGGAGATGTAATAATAATAATAATAATTGTGGTATTTGTTAAGCACTTACTATGTGCCAGGCAGTACAAACCGCTGGGGTGGATACAAGCAAATCGGGTTGAACACAGTCTCTAGGTCTTAATCCCCATTTTACAGATGAGGTAACTGAGGCATAGAGAAGTGAAGCAACCTGCCTGAGGCCACACAGCAGACAAGAGGCAGAGGCAGGATTAGAATCTCTGACCTTCTGACTGCCAGGCCCTTGTTTTATGAACCAAATATTGTCCTGCTGCCGATGCTCAAGGATCCACAGTTGAAAAATTTTCATCCTTGATCTGAAAGACGGCACACAGAGCATGCTCATTAAGTTTATGGATGAGACCACCCTGGGTGGGGATAGCCAGCACTTTGAAAGAGAGGATCAGAATTCAAAATGACTATGGGATGGCCCCCTTGTATTTGATGAATGAAGCGCAGATAATACCATACAGAGGGAGGACAAATAATCGGCTCAAATTCAAACTGGGGAATGACTGGCTTTATGTCTGCCTGAAAAAGATCTAGGGGCTCTCGCAGCCCAGCCAAAATCATACCTTTCCTTGCCCGTCCAGAAAGGGATAAATCTGGTTTATATTTATTTTTATGTGGGTCTATTGATGTTAACTGAACAGGTTCTCCGTCAGGTGCAGCACCAAACTGGACTGCTTTATTGAGTTATGGCCCCAAATACAGCGATCGCTTCTCCCCTCAAATAAAATCTTCCCCAAAGGAAATCAACACATCCCTCAGCCTTCCCTGCTCTGCCCCTATAACTTTCCCCCAGTTTCCCAGCATTCTCCGTCCCCGGTCCCCATGACCGCAGACCATTCACTCCCCATTTCTTTCCCTTCGTACTGTCATTCTCAGCCTGGAGCGCCCAACTCCCCCAGCCTCTGATTGGCTTCTGGTTCCTTTAACTTGCCTTTTCTTGAAGGCAGAGGGAATCATCCTTAACACGAAAATTTTGCAGCTTCTCCATTGTGGATTTAAGCCCTTGTGTTCCTCCCAACGCTCTGCTCCCGGCCTTCATGGGCAACGTGGGAATGCGGTTTGGGACCCCTTTGGAGTCAACGACTGGCCAGATAATAATAATAATAATAATGGCATTTGTTAGGTGCTTTCTATGTGCAAAGCAGTGTTCTAAGCGCTGGGGGGGATACAAGGTGATCAGGTTGCCCCACCTGGGGCTCACAATCTTAATCCCCATTTTACAGACGAGGTAACTGAGGCTCAGAGAAGCTAATGACTTGCCCAAGGTCACACAGCTCACATGTGGCAGAGCTGGGATTCAAACCCATGACCTTTGACTCCCAAGCCTGTGCTCTTTCCTCTGAGCCACGCTGCTTCTCCAGATCTCCCTCCAGGTTAGGGAGATGGCAAACTGGTGAAAGGAACACTCCAAACTGGGGTCTTTCAATAGGACTGAAGCCTGAGAGAACCAGTTGACAATCCTCTTCTTGTGCCCGGTCCTGGTCAGTCAGACTCCTTCCATGGCCAATTGATTGAGTAATCATATTTACTGAGCACTGGAGCACTGTACTAAGCACTTGTACTAAACAACAGATTTGGTAGATGTGTTTCCTGCCCATAAAGTGCTAACAGTCTAGAAATGGGGAAAGACATTAAAATAAATTACCATTACATACATAAGAGCCGTGGGGCTGAGGGTGAGGTGAGTCAAGGGTACAATCTAAGTGCAAGGGTGATGGTGCAGAATGGAGAGGGAGTAGGGGAAATGAGGGCTTAGTTGGAGATGGCCTCTTGGAGCAGATGTGGTTTCTTAAAAGACTTTGAAGGTTGGGAGAGTGATCGTCCGTTGGATGTTAAGGGGGAGGAAATTCCAGGCCAGGAGCAGGATGTAGGCGAGAAATTGGTGGCAAGATAGATGAGGTTGAGGTCACCTGGAATAGAAAGGGAGTGACTTGCCACAGAGGTTCTTAAAGGTGTGGCTGCTTAGCCTTCTTTCATCTGAAGGGTTGTCACCCAGAGAAGAAAAACTACACAGACGTTCTCATCTCATCTTGGGAGGCCTCAATTCCTCCTGCTTCTGCTGCAGTGCGAGGCACTCGGGTTAGCTGTGAGGAAAGGGACTGAGAGGACCAATCAGTTCTGGATTGGGTTCTGGAGGGGGGCTGTGAGATCATCTGCTGAAAAGCAGGGGACCTGGGACGGCTCATAAGCAGCACGGCCTAGTGGATAGAGCACACATCTGGGAGTCAGAAGACCTGGGTTTGAATTTTAGCTCTGCCAAATACTTGCTGTGTGACCTTGGGCAAATTACTTAACTTCTCTGTGCTTCAGTTCTCCTGCTCTCCCTCCAATTTAGACTGTGAAGCCCTTGTAGGACAGGGACTGTGTCCAATCTAATTTACTTGTATCTACTCCAGCACTTAGAAAGCCCACAGAGTAAGGGCTTAACAAATACCATAAAAAAATTTTCTCTTGCAGCCCGGGAGGTGTACGAAAGCAGAGCTTTGCAGCCACCTCCATGGGCCATCGCACACCTGTAAATACATTTCAGCTTTACCCAAAAAACCCAGAGCTGAGAAGTAGCCATCCAACTGTGCCTCCCCAGGATCAGAGGATGAATGCCCTTCCTTTCGGCCACTTCCCTCTCTCCCCCTCAGCCAACATGTACCATCAGTCTTCTGTGAGTGCCTCATCCACCTGTTTGGTTTGGTAGTGCCCGACAGCTGCAGAACTTTCTTCCCTTTGTGGCGGCATCCTCATGGTCCACCGGGGAGCTCTTCATGGCCCGTTGGCAAACCATAAAATACCCTCAGAACAGCTGTAGACCAGGTGACCACCCATGACCCTGTGAGTCTCTGCCATTCCTACCTACGGATGCCCAACCTTTCTCCATTACTGTTCATAGCGATCCCTTCTGCTCTCACAAAGGACAAAAGGTGGAAAGACTCCTCCCTCCCTTTTGGACTGTGAGTCCTGGGGACTGCTTATCCCATCTGTTTATCTTGTATCTAACCCAGTGTTTAGTACAGTGCTTGGCACATAGGGCAAGTGCTGAACAAACAGCACTATGATTCTGATGATGATGGTGACTGAAGGGAGCTGGGAAGCAGTGAGGAACAGAAGAGAGAAGTGACCAAAAAGCTGTCAGCATGGGACGGCAGCCACCATCAAAGAGCCAGGGCAGGAATAGAGACGAGAGAAGTGATGCAAAGCCTGTCCTTAGATCATCATGGATGCATGAGTGCACTCTGACCTCTCCATTTCCTAGCTGAGATAATAAAGCTGCCATCATGAACTGAAAAGAGCAGCTTTTATAGTCCTTCCCAGGAGTAGGCTGGACAGGGCTGGAGACAAGATCTCCTCTGTTGTTTCTGGCCCTTGTGCATGGCTTAGTGGCTGAAGCACGGGTCTGGGAATCAGAAAGTCATAAGTTCTAATCCCGACTCCGCCACTTGTCTGCTGTGTGACCTTGGGCAAGTCACTTCACATCTCTGTGCCTCAATGACCTCATCTGTAAAATGGGGATTGAGACTGTGAGCCCCACATGGGGCAGGGACTGTGTCCACCCGATTTGCTTGTATCCACCCCAGTGCTTAGTACAGTGTCTGGCACATAGTAAGCGCTTAACAAATACCAGTTATTGTTATTATTAATAGTATTACTACAGCCTGTGACTTTGCTATCTTAAAGCTTGCCTTTGAGATATCAGCCGATGGGATCATTTTTTAATGAGCCTTGACTGTCTTTGCTTCTTCCCTTGAGGTTTAGCCTGTTCCCTTGGGTGAGCCCTGGACTTCCTATGTGGGCACCAGGAGTAGGGCTTCTCTGCTTCTAACAAACAGAAGAGGGAGACAGGACTGGAGCTGATGACTTGAAGAGTTCCTAGGTATTTGCACCCCAGCCACACCCCAGCTGGTCCGCTTCTCTCCTCTCAAGCCAACCTACTCTACTCCTCAACTGGTATTCTTCCCCATTGCTTCATACAGTACTCCTCATATGCCTCATTCTTCTTCCTCCCTCTGCTCACACCCTCCCTCCTTCCCGGAATTGCCTCCCACTTTACTGCTCTGCCCACCTTCCAAGTCCTTCTGAAATCACATCTCAATCAATCAATCAATGGTATTTATTGAAACCTTACCATGTACAGAGTAGTACTAAGCACTTGGGTGAATTCAATATAACAAAGTTGGTAGACACGTTCCCTGCCCACAGTAAAAATGATGGCATTTATTAAGCGCTTACTATGTGCAATGCACTGTTCTAAGCACCACAATGATCTCCTCCAATCAATCAATCAATCAATCGTATTTATTGAGCGCTTACTGTGTGCAGAGTCCCCAGTGGTTTGTTAATCTCCCCAAGTTATATTCTCCCAAAAGCCATTTCAGCCTTCTTGTGCCTCCCAACCTTCTGGAAAATTTATGTCCGTAATTTTATACTCTATCAATTCTCCCTATCTGTAACTTATTCTAGTGCCTGTCTCCCCCACTAGACTGTAAGCACCTTGAAGGTAAGGAACATGTCTCCTAACTCTATTATACCTTCCCAAGCACATACAGTACATCATGTACAAGCAGCATAGCATAGTGGTTAGAGCATGGGCCCAGCAGTCAGAAGGTCATGGATTCTAACCTGGCTCTGCCACTTGTCTGCTGTGTGACCTTGAGCAAGTCATTTCACTACTCTTTGCCCCAGTTACCTCATCTGTAAAATGGAGATTGAGACTGTGAGCTCCAGGGGGGATAGGGACTGTGTCCAACCCGATTTGCTTGTATCCACCCCAGCACTTAGTACAGTGCCTGGCACATAGTAAGCTAAGTATTTGTCTACACCTGTCTACATGTTTTGTTTAGTTGTCTGTCTCCCCCTTCTAATAATAATAATGATGGCATTTGTTAAGCACTTACTATGTGCAGAGCACTGTTCTAAGCGCTGGGGAGGTTACAAGGTGATCAGGTTGTCCCACGTGGGACTCACAGTTTTAATCCCCATTTTACAGATGAGGGAACTGAGGCACAGAAAAATGAAGTGACTTGCCCAAAGTCACACAGCTGACAATTGGCAGAGCTGGAATTTGAACCCATGACCTCTGACTCCAAAGCCCATGCTCTTTCCATTGAGCCATGCTGCTCTTCGACTGTGAGCCTGTTGTTGGGTAGGGACCGTCTCTATATGTTGCCGACCTGTACTTCCCAAGCGCTTAGTACAGTGCTCTGCACACAGTAAGCACTCAATAAATACGATTGAATGAATGAATGCTTAACAAATACCACAATTTTTTTTAACACTGTACTAACAGCACAGTGCTCTGCACACAGTAGACTTTCAATCAATCAATAGATGGCATTTAGTGAGCTGTTACTACATGCAGAGCACTGAATTAAGTGCTTGGGAGAGTACACTACAACAGAGTTGGAAGGCATAAGCCCTGCCCACAAGACACTTAAGCACTTAGTACAGGGCTCTGCACACAGTAAGCGCTCAATAAATACTATTGAATGAATGACACTTACAGTCTAGAGGGAAAGGCAGGCATTAAATAAATTGTGGATATGTATATAAGGGTTGCAGGGCTGAAGGTGGGATGAATATTGCTTAGTAATAATAATAATAATAATAATAATAATAATGATGATGATGGCATTTGTTAAGCACTTACTATGTGCAAAGCACTGTTCTAAGGTGATCAGGTTGTCCCACGTAGGGCTCACAGGCTTCATCCCCATTTTACAGATGAGGTAACTGAGGCTCTGAGAAGTTAAGTGACTTGCCCAAGGTCACACAGCAGACATGTGGCGGTGCCGGGATTTGAACCCATGACCTTTGACTCCAAAGCCCATGCTTTATATATATACCTGTATATATGTATATATGTTTG
This sequence comes from Tachyglossus aculeatus, assembly GCF_015852505.1. Taxonomy (NCBI): domain Eukaryota; kingdom Metazoa; phylum Chordata; class Mammalia; order Monotremata; family Tachyglossidae; genus Tachyglossus; species Tachyglossus aculeatus. Next base: position 21,895,309 of record NC_052068.1, read on the forward strand.
TATATATGTATTACTCTATTTATTTTACTTGTACATATCTATTCTATTTATTTTGTTAGTATGTTTGGTTTTGTTCTCCGTCTCCCCATTTTAGACTGTGAGCCCACTGTTGGGTAGGGACTGTCTCTATATGTTGCCAACTTGTACTTCCCAAGCGCTTAGTACAGTGCTTTGCACACAGTAAGCGCTCAATACGATTGATTGATTGACTGATTGATTTTTCCTCTGAGCTATGCTGCACAGTGCCTGGCACACAGTAAGCGCTTTACAAATACCAGAATTATTATTATTATGTATCTTAAAGGGTAGAGATCCAGGTGGTAGGAAGATGCAGAAGGGAGAAGTCCATGGGATGATTGATTAGGGAGCGACGCAACGCTCCAAAGTGCTGCAAGCCCAGAGAGTCACTGCTGACACCAAGAGCCAAAAGATCCGAGGGAAGCCCTGCAGGAGGAGTGTGGTCCCAAGAAGGGGGTTGACTGAAAACTCGTCGTGGGCAGGGAACGCGTCTTTTATACTGCATTGCTCTGCTCTCAGTAAGCACTCAATAAATACAACTGACTGCTGCAGTCGGGCATTGGGGTGAGGTGTCAGGACAGACAGGCAGGTCCCGCTGATCGCCACAGCCTCCCCTGCTCCACTTCCCGCTGCTGCAGGCGTAGCCCAGCAATCCTGGAGGAAAATGAGCAAGCTGCCTTCATCGGGACCTCTTCTCCGCCTACCTACAGCTGCAGACCTAGAGAGCAACTGACACACCAGATGCAATTATCATAAAACTGAATTTGCATTCTGCTCAGCCCAGTCTAGGAGTATTGGCGCAGGCTGATCACATGGATGGATGCCAGGACGACCAAGGAAGTATTCGAAGTTTCAAGCCAGGTGTTCAAAACCTGGATTTGAAACCCCCCAAACCCCCCCCCCATCCCCCCATCTTACCTCCCTCCCTTCCCCACGTCACCTGTATATATGTATATACATTTGTACATATATATATATATATATATTTACTCTATTTATTTAATTTATTTGTACATACCTATTCTATTTATTTTATTTTGTTAGTATGCTTGGTTTTGTTCTCTGTCTCCCCCTTTTAGACTGTGAGCCCACTGTTGGGTAGGGACTGTCTCTGTGTGTTGCCAATTTGTACTTCCCAAGCGCTTAGAACAGTGCTCTGCACATAGTAAGCACTCAATAAATACGATTGATGATGATGATGATGGATTGGAAATCTTACGCCCCTCTGTGACGTTTGCCTTTGACCTTGGGCAGGTAATATTTAGTGCTCAAGAAAAATCTTTGCAGTTATCCATATGCATATCCAGATTCCCAGACCTGAGGGATGGGTCACAGATCCCCATTCCCCACCCCCCGGAAGTTAACTCAGAGGGAAACTGAGGCAAGTGACCTGCCAATGTTCAAAGGGGGCTTTGGAACATAACAGAGATGACAACTCAGAGTCAGGCCCACTGAACTCCGGGTTTCAGCTGCTCGGGTCTCAGCCTTTTGGTTTTTTTTGTTGTTGTTGTCTGTTTCAAATGGTATTTGCATGGCATAGTAGATAGAGCATGGGCCTGGAATTCAGAAGGTCATGGGTTCTAATCCTGGCTCTGCCATTTGTCTGCCGTGTGACCTTGGGCAAGTCACTTTACTTCACTGGGCCTCAGTTACCTCATCTGGAAAATGGGGAGTGAGACTGTGAGCCCCGCATGGGACAGGGACTTTGTCCACCTCGATTTGCTTATATCCACCCTGTCGCTTAATAAAGTGCCTGGCAAATAGTAAGTGCTTATTATTAGCATTATTATTATGCTAATTATTATAATAACGCTAATAATAATAATGGTATTTGTTAAGCACTATGTGCCAGGCACATAGTGAGGGCACACCTCCTCCAAGACTTCTCCTCCCTGGGCTTCAAGGCTCTCCATCACCTCGCCCCCTCCTACCTCACCTCCCTTCTCTCCTTCTACTGCCCAGCCCGCACCCTCCGCTCCACCACCACTAATCTCCTCACTGTACCTCGCTCTCGCCTGTCCCGCCATCGACCCCCGGCCCATGTCATCCCCCGGGCCTGGAATGCCCTCCCTCTGCCCATCCGCCAAGCTAGCTCTCTTCCTCCCTTCAAGGCCCTGCTGAGAGCTCACCTCCTCCAGGAGGCCTTCCCAGACTGAGCCCCTTCTTTCCTCTCCCCCTCGTCCCCCTCTCCACCCCCCCGTCTTACCTCCTTCCCTTCCCCACAGCACCTGTATATATGTATATATGGTTGTACATATTTATTACTCTATTTATTTATTTATTTATTTATTTTACTTGTACATTTCTATCCTACTTATTTTATTTTGTTGGTATGTTTGGTTCTGTTCTCTGTCTCCCCCTTTTAGACTGTGAGCCCACTGTTGGGTAGGGACTGTCTCTATGTGATGCCAATTTGTACTTCCCAAGCGCTTAGTACAGTGCTCTGCACATAGTAAGCGCTCAATAAATACGATTGATTGATTGATTGATTGATCCGAGAGGCCTTCCCTGACTCAGCCGTCTCATTCTTTTCTTCAACTCCCTTCTGCGTCACCCTGACTCACTCCCTTTATTCATCCCTTTATTCAAGCGCTTAGTACAGTGCTGTGCACACAGTAAGCGCTCAATAAGTATGATTGAATGAATCCCCTCTCCCAGCCCCACAGCACTTATGTATATATCTGTACTTTATAATGATGGCATTTATTAAGCGCTTACTATGTGCAATGCACTGCTATTTATTTATATTAAAGTCTGTCTCCCCCTCTAGTTTGTAAGTTTCTTGTGGGCAGCAAACGTGTCTGTTATATTGTAATCTTGTATTCTCCCAAGCACTTAGCACTTAGTCAAGGAAAGTATCTGGGTTTCCTCTGCATCTCCTAAATCCAACGTCCCAGGAAAATCACCAAATGAATACAGAGGGACATGGGGCTGACTGCATGAGGTTCACCGAGCAGAAGGGTGTACTTACCCTGCCACCACGATCTCGAAGTCCCCATCATGGTCCACGTCGGTGACAGCCACGCCGTAATTGAGCTGGGTGGGGTTGCTCTCATAGTCCGGAGGCAAGACAGAATTGGTGACGGCGGTGAACATGGGTTCGGCCCTGTGGGATCCCTCGCTGGATGGAGGTGACCCCAGCAGGAGAAGCGGTGGCAGCAGCAGCAGCCTCAGCATCTGAAACCCCAATAGCGAGCGCTTAGGCCTTTGGCCAGTCAGTCGATCATATGTATTGAGCACTTAGTGCTTGGGACCGTGGCTCAGTGGAAAGAGCCCGGGCTTTGGAGTCAGAGGTCACGGGTTCAAATCCAGGCTCCGCCACTTGTCAGCTGTGTGACTTTGAGCAAGTCACTTCAGTTCTCTGGGCCTCAGTTACCTCATCTGTAAAAGCGGGTTAAGACTGTGAGCCCCCCGTGGGACAACCTGATCACCTTGTAACCGTCCCAGGGCTTAGAACGGTGCTTTGCACATAGTAAGTGCTTAATAAATGCCATCATTATTGTTATTACAATGTAACAATATAACATTCTCAGGGGATGTGACAAATGCAGGCAGAGCAGAGCAGGGCCCGTCAGCAGCTTCCAGGCCTGAGTCAGGATGGGAGGAGGGTGAGGCCTAGGTGTTAGGGTGGGTAATAATAATAATAATGATGATGGTATTTGTTAAGCACTTACCATGTGCAAAGTGCTATTCTAAGCTCTGGGGAGGTTACAAGGTGATCAGGTTGTCCCACAGGGGCTCACAGTCTTAATTCCCGTTTTACAGATGAGGTAACTGAGGCCCAGAGAAGTGAAGTGACTTGCCCAAAGTCACACAGATGACAATTGGTAGAGCCAGGATTTGAACCCATGACCTCTGACTCCAAAACCTGTGCTCTTTCCACTGAGCCACACTGCTTCTCTGGGTAGAGAGGGCCCAGGGCTCGAGTGGGACTGGGTGGGGGTCACCTCATGTTCGTGCAGCATACTCATATTAAATGGGCAATATTCAGCATGCACAAGGTTATCACAAAGGCCCCTTGAGTCCCAAGGCCCAAGATGATCTGACCCAGAAAGATGTGGGCCACCCCCGGAGAGACGGGACCCGCCTGTTCTAGGTAACAATAATAATACTAATAATAATAATAAGAAGAACAATAATTGTAGTGTTTGTTAAGTGCTTACTATATGCCAGGCACTATACTAAGTACTGGGGTGGATACAAGCAAATCGGGTTGAACACAGCTCATCCTGGCTGGGGCTCACAATCTTTATTCCCATTTTACAGAAGAGGTAACTGAGGCACACTTCATTCAATCATATTTACTGAACACTTGCTGTGTGCAGAGCACTGTACTAAGCATTTGGGAAGCATCGTGGCTCAATGGAAGGAACCCGGGCTTTGGAGTTCAAATCCCAGCTCTGCCACTTGTCAGCTGTGTGACTTTGGGTGAGTCACTTCACATCTCTGAGTCTCAGTTACCTCATCTGTAAAATGGGGATGAAGACTGTGAGCCCCACGTGGGACAACCTGATCACCCTGTAAACTCCCCAGCGCTTAGAACAGTGCTTTGCACATAGTAAGTGCTTAAGAAATGCCATCGTTATTATCATTATTATTATTGCTTAGATTCTAGAGGAGGTCACACAGCGGACAAGTGGCTGAGCTGGGATTAGAACCCGTGACCTCTGCCATTGTCCAGTCTGTGGTCTGGGCCAGGCTGAGACCTCTTCCTCAGCTAAATCTGATTCCCAGCATCACTAGGAAGGACCCAGGTCTTTAAATGGCAGGACGTAAGCAGAGGGCAGTGATTTGAGAAGCTCGCTGGCTGAGTGTGTGGGAAATGGGCTGGGGTTGCCGGGGGTGGCACAGGAGCTACTTCCTCACTCAGGAAGAAGCAAAGTGGCTTATTGTCAAGAGCCCGGGCTTGCTGGTCAGAGGTTGTGGGTTCTAATCCCTGCTCCACCACTTATCAGCTGTGTGACTTTGGGCAAGTTACTTCACTTCTCTGGGCCTCAGTTGCCTCATCTGGAAAATGAGGATAAAGACTGTGAGCACCTCGTGGCTCCCAATTACCTGTATCTACCCCAGCACTTAGAACGGTGCTTGGCACGTCTACATCTGGCTTCTAATGATGGCATTTGTGAAGCGCTTACTATGTGCCAAGCACTGTACTAAGCACCGGGGTAGGTACAATATAATCGACTTAGATACAATCCCTGTCTGACCTGGGACTCACAGTCAAATAATATTTCACAGTTAAGGAAACTGAGGCATAGAGGAGTAAAGTAACTTGTCCAAGATCACATAGCAGGTAAGTGGCGGAGCCATTCATTCATTCATTTATTCATTCAATCGTATTTATTGAGCACTTACTGTGTGCAGAGCACTGAACTAAGTGCTTGGGAAGTACAAATCTGCAACATATAGAGACAGTCCCTACCCAACAGTGGGCTCACAGTCTAGAAAGGGGAGACAGAGAACAAAAGCAGCGTGAGAAGCAGCGTGGCTCAGTGGAAAGAGCACGGGCTTTGGAGTCAGAGGTCATGGGTTCGAATCCCAGCTCCGCCAATTGTCAGCTGTGTGACTTTGGGCAAGTCACTTAACTTCTCTGGGCCTCAGTTACATCATCTGTAAAATGGAGGTTAAGATTGTGAGCCCCCTGTGGGACAACCTGATTACTTTGTAACCTCCCCAGTGCTTAGAACAATGCTTTGCACATAGTAAGCACTTAATAAATGGCATCAAAAAACCCCAAAACATATTAACAAAATAAAATAAATAGAATAAATACGTACAGATAAAATAGAGTAATAAATACATGCAAGCATATATACATATATACAGGTGCTGTGGGGAGGGGAAGGAGGCAAGGCGGGGGGATGGAGGGGGAGGAGGGGGAGAGGAAGGAGGGGGCTCAGTCTGGGAAGGCCTCCCAGAGGAGGTGAGCTCTCAGTAGGGCCTTGAAGGGAGGAAGGGAGCCAGAATTAGTGTTTAACAAATACCATCATTATTATTCCTGTCATGTGGTCCCACCAAGTCCTGAGAGGAGAGAGCAGTAGAACTCCACACCAAGATATCTAGCAGCTCAGGAAGCCCCAGATTGGGGCTGGGCCACCTCCCAGGGGTTCAGCCCAGGAGAACTGGGCGGATTTAGGAATCCTTGGCAGCTGGAGAGGTGCCTCTCGCTGGCCCAGGTCCCAGGGGCAGCAGAGGGAGTTTAGCTCTTGGCAGCCGTCTGAGGCAACTCTCTCCCAAGAGCTTCTGGGCCTCTCATTAGGAATGGGGAACGAGGGCTATTGCACTCAGCCAAGGCACACGCACACTCAGGCAGGAGCTGGTTGGCACTGCATCAGTCACTTGGAGAAATTAAACCATCCCGTGCGTGTTTTATTATAAATTAATTATGTATAATACTTTGTATAATTCATTATTATATCTCTAACATAACTCAGAGTGTCGCCAAGGAGCCTGGGGCCATGGGAATGAGAGACTAGTACCCAGGAGACAGCAGAAGGGGGCCAGGGCCTTTAGGGAGGGCAATGAAGGAACTCCGTCCCTCTCCAGAGGGCACAACAAAGCTCTTCTCTGGGACACAAGATCCAGAAGAGAGTCCAACGTTCCCAGTGGACCAACTGGCATGGATCCATCAGTGCCCAAAAGAGGAAGGGAACCCATTTTCCTTCAGAAAGGCAGTTCACCTCTTGGTGATGGAACAGGTCTTACAGCCTATCATGGGGCTGGGATGGCCCTAGAACAGTGGGGAAATCTCAGTGAGGGGGTGGGATGAGGGAGCACATTAGCTACATCTGGCTTCTAATGATGGAGTTTGTGAAGCGCTTACGGGCACTGTACTAAGCACCGGGGTAGGTACAATATAATCGGGTTAGATACAATCCCTGTCTGACCTGGGACTCACAGTCAAATAATATTTCACAGTTAAGGAAACTGAGGCATAGAGGAGTAAAGTAACTTGTCCAAGGTCACACAGCAGGGAAGTGGCGGAGCCAGAATTAGAACCCACTTCTTTTGACTCTCAGGCCTGTGCTCTTTCCCTGGGCTGTTCCTCACCTGTTCTGAGCTCCAAGTAAACAGGTAGCCACTTTTGAGTCCTGCTATATGTATTCTTCCTGTCATAGCTTTGCTCTTTCTCATTCATTCATTCAGTTGTATTTATTGAGCACTTACTGTGTGCAGAGCACTGTACTAAGCGCTTCCTGCTCCCATTATTTATAAATCACATGTATCTGTTATCCAACCCATTAGATTGTAAGATTCTGGAGGGCTATAATCATGTGCTTTGCTTTTGTTGTGCTCTACCAAGTGCTACCACAGTGTTTTGCACTCAGTAGACACTCAGTAAATAACAAAAATGATAAGCATGACTTAGTGGAAACAGCATGAGACAGATTCAGGAGGTGTGGGCTCTAACCTTGGCTCTGCCACTTGACTCCTGTGTGATCTTGGGCAAGTCATTTAACTTCTCTGTGCCTCAGTTTCCTCATCTGCAAAATGAGGATTCAATTACTGCTCTCTAGACCATAAGCATCCCGTAGGACAGAGACCATGTCCAAACTGATGTCCAGTATCTATGCCAGAGCTTAAGACAGTGCTTGGCACAAAGTAAGCCCTGAACAAATACCACGATGATGAGGATGATGATGAGGAGGAGAAATGGTGTGGTGGAGGGAAATCTAGGAGTTTCCAATCCACAAACCTCCTCCTCTCTTGCTGACATTTCCTGGTCAGAATCTCGGAGTCAGTCAGGGCCTGTCTTGTTCTAGAGCTCAGTAGAAGGAAATGAGCAGAGATCAGGGTCCAGAAAGCAGAGTCCCTTGTGCCCTTGAGTAATTCAAAGTGTTCATGAGCCCAGCAATATTGCTTTGGAAGCCTGCAGCAGTAAGGAGTAGCTCTCTCTTTCTTCCCATCTGTGCTCAGCTGATGAACATACCCAAGCTGCTTTAATTAGATCAAAGGCACAAAGGACTTATCTTTGGGAAAGGAGAGGGCGACAAAGCCATTTGAAGAAAATTCACATGTGTGCAAATGCCAGACCCCTTCACTCCCCACCCATATATCAATAACTGAAGAGAATTATACAGAGACAGGCCAAGGACGCGGAGGCAGAAATGGACCCAAAGGCTTAGTGAAGAGTGCAGATGTCTTCTAGAGGAGAACCACTTCTCAGGATAGGAAATTAATCAGCCAGTGGTATTTTAGACTGTGAGCCCACTGTTGGGTAGGGACTGTCTCTATATGTTGCCAATTTGTACTTCCCAAGCGCTTGGTACAGAGCTCTGCACACAGTAAGCGCTCAATAAATACAACTGATTGATTGATTGGTATTTACTGGGCACTTACTGAGTGCCAAGCAGAAGCAGCGTGGCTCAGTGGAAAGAGCATGGGCTTTAGAGTCAGAGATCATGGGTTCAAACCCCAACTCTACCAATTGTCAGCTGTGTGACTTTGGGCAAGTCACTTAACTTCTCTGTGCCTCAATGACCTCATCTGTAACATGGGGATCAAGACTGTGAGCCCCCCATGGGACAACCTGATCACCTTGTAACCTCCCCGCACTTAGAACAGTGTCTCGCACATAGTAAGCGCTTAATAGATGCCATCATCATTATTATTATTACTAGGCACTCATGAGAAAACAACACAGTAGAATTGATTGACATCAATTGACACAAGGAGCTCACAGTCTAGATGGGGAGACAGATATTGGAATAAATGACTGGGTGGGGAATGGCAGAATATAAGGATATGTACATAAACACTATAGGGCTTACGGTGGGGTGAATATCAAATGCCTAAGGGGTACAGGTCCAAGTGCAGAGGTGATGCGGGAGGAAAGGTGAAGGTGAGAAATGAGGGCCTAATTGTGGAAGAGAGATGTGATTTTAAAATGGCTTTGAAGGTGGAGAGAGTGGTGGTCTGCCAGATCCAGAGAGAAGTAGCATGACCTAATGGATAAAACACGGGCCTGAGAGTCAGAAGGCCTGAGTTCTAATTCTGGTTCTGCCACTTATCTGCTCTGTGACCATGGGCAAGTTGCTTAACTTCTCTGTGCCTGTTTCCTCATTTGCAAAGTGGGGATTAAATACCTGTTCTCCCTTCACCTTAGACAAGTGAGCCCCGCTTGGGGCAAGGACTGTGTCCCACCTAATCATCTTGCATCTACCCCAACAGGTAGTACAGAGTCATATTTAACAAATGATAAAATTATTATTAGCAAAGAGAGAATGACCACCTGATGGGTTGAAGCAAAGGGCCAAGAGCATCCTCACAGGAAGAAAAGACCACTTTTGAGTCGGGAAGCAGAGTGAAGGACATCAGTCAGATTGAGGCTATCTAATCTGATGGCAATCCTGAGGAGAAATGGACCTCCCTTTTTGCTTTTTTCAGGGTGGCACTTTGTACAAGTCTCTCTTCATGATGGTTCCTGAGGCCTATTGATAAGGGAAGCTCAAAGTTCAGGGTGTGGAGGCAGCTGGAGGAGCTGATGACTGAGCAAATGTTGGGGGATTATAAGGCCCAGAATGTGGCCATATGACGGGGAAAGGTGTGACCGAAGGTCAGTGGAGGAATGGAAGGAACCGTGAATCAGGGGTGTCCATGTCCTCACTGTACCTCATTCTCCTCACTGTACGTCGTTCTCGCCTGTCCCGCCGTCGACCCCTGGCCCACGTCCTCCCCCTGGCTTGGAATGCCCTCCCTCCGCACATCCGCCAAGCTAGCTCTCTTCCTCCTTTCAAAGCCCTACTGAGAGCTCACCTCCTCCAGGAGGCCTTCCCAGACTGAGCCCCCTTTTTCCTCTCCTCCTCCCTATCCCCCCAGCCCCACCTCCTTCCCCTCCCCACAGCCCCTGTATATATGTTTCTACAGATTTATTACTCTATTTATTTTACTTGTACATATTGACTATTCTATTTATTTTCTTAATGATGTACATCTAGCTTTATTTGTATTTATTGTGATGACTTGACACCTGTCCACATGTTTTGTTTTGTTGTCTGTCTCCCCCTTCTAGACTGTGAGCCCGCTGTTGGGTAGGGACCGTCTCTACATGTTGCCAACTTGTACTTCCCAAGCGCTTAGTACAGTGCTCTGCACACAGTAAGCGCTCAATAAATACGATTGAATGAACGAACGAATGAATGAATGGAGCTCTTCAAAGGGAAGTTGGAATCGCCCAAGATTTGGGGATAGGAGGGAGGATCAGGCTGTGATAATCACAGAAGAAAAAGTGGAAGCCCCCATTCTTGAATGGCAGGGTGATTGAACACAGAGCAAGCTACCCAGGTCAGTTAAGGAGTATCAACCCCTAGAGAGTGTGAATAAAAAAACAGATAACTTCTGTCCTGGTTGATTTAGGGATCCACCTGGCTGGACAAAGAGGGATGGATCAGATGATCTGCTTGCGACCTCTTCCAGCTTTAATATCCAACATTGTCTAAGGGTTGGCAGAAAGCTGCTCCTTTGACACACACACTGCTTCTCTTTGCACAAAACTGAGAGTCCGAAGACCCAGGTTTGAACCCCAGCTCCCCAGCTGTGTGACCTAGAGCAAGCCACTTAACTTCTTTGGGCCTGTTTCCTCATCTATAAAATGGAGATCCTATACCTGTTCTCCCTCCCTCTGTGACCTTGGGCAAGTCACTTCTCTTCCGTGTGCCTCAGTTACCTCATCTGTAAAATAGGGATTAAGACTGTAAGCCCCATGTGGGACAAGGACTGTGCCCAGCTGATTACCTTGAATCTCCCCCAGTGCTTAGAACAGTGCTTGGCACATAGAAGCACTTTAGAAATCTGATTATTATCATTATTATCATTATTATTAAGAGCCCCATGTGGGACAGGGACTGTGTCCGATTTTATTATTCAATATCTACCCAGCGCATAGCACAGTGCTTGGCATAGAGAAGCAGCATGGCTCAGTGGAAAGAGCCCGGGCTTTGGAGTCAGAGGTCATGGGTTCAAATCCCGGCTCTGCCAATTGTCAGCTGTGTGACTTTGGGCAAGTCGCTTAACTTCTCTGTGTCTCAGTGACCTCATCTGTAAAATGGGGATTAAGACTGTGAGCCCCCCGTGGGACAACCTAATCACCTTGTAACCTCCCAGCGCTTAGAACAGTGCTTTGCACATAGTAAGCGCTTAATAAATGCCGTTATTATTATTATAGAGGAAGTGCTTCACAAATACCACGATTATTACTTGTTATTATTATTATTACAATTATTACTTTGCACAGGCTGCTTCTCCAGCCTGACTATAAATAAAATAGAAGGTGGTGATAAACAGGGAGGGCAGCAAATGACCATCATGCTCCCTAACTGTTTTCTCTGTTCACTGATCTGTGAGTAAAATAAGGTCCTGCCAAGAGGAGGAAGAGGAGCATATACGGGTGTTGTTGGGGGTGAAGGGACTGTTTGGGTCTGGGGCTACATCTGCGTGTGTAGGTGGGTGGGTGGGAGGGTGTTTGAGAGGCTGGGAGGGAGGAGGCTGTGAGAAAAGGAACAGAGAGCAAAGCGGGGGAGAGACAGAGCTGCTTGCTTCGGAAATTGGCACATTTCATTTGAAATGTTAGTGTATCCTGCTTCTCTCTGTTAAATGGAAATGAATCAGTCTCCACTAAAATTCCATATAGAATTTGCCAGTTTTTGAAGTGGAAAAATCAGCACCCCTGGGAGGAGAAGAGAAGATTTCCAAGTCACCAACGTGGGAGTTACAAGGGGACGGGGAGACTGAGAGCAACGCTAACACAGATCTGTTAATGAATAGTGCAGGACACATTTGGCCTTGGGGATGGCTACGAGGGGTTGGGAAGCAGGAAGAGGAAAAGGTTGATTAAGAATGGAATCGTCCCCTGTTAAGTGAGGTTTTCAGAAAACTCAGTGAAAGATTTGGATTAGTCACAGGGATCGATCCACTAGATCAGTCAATCGATAGTATTTACTGAGTGCTTATTCTGTGCAGAGCACTGACCTAAGTGCTAGGGACAGTATAAAGAGATAAACAGCATGATTCTCTACCTTCAGGCAGTTTGCAATCTAGCTGGGGAGACAGACATTAAAATAAATTAGATGGGGGGAGCAATGGAGCATAAAGATACAGCAATCATATTTACTGAGCACTTACTGTGTGCAAAGCACTGTACTAAGAACTTGGAAGAAGACAATATAACAATTTCATACATAATATGTACACTATAATAATAATGATGATGGTATTTGTTAAGTGCTTACTATGTGCCAAGCACTGTTCTAAGCGTTGGGGGAGATGCAAGCAGCGTGGCTCAGTGGAAAGAGCCTGGGCTTTGGAGTCAGAGGTCATGGGTCCAAATCTTGGCTCCACCAATTGTCAGCTGTGTGACTTGCAAGTTACTTCACTTCTCTGTGCCTCAATTACCTCATCTGTAAAATGGGGATTAAGATTGTGAGCACCACATGGGACAACCTGATCACCTTGTATCCCCCCAGCACTTAGAACAGTGCTTTGCACATAGAAAGTGATTAACAAATATCATTATTATTATTATTATTATTACAAGATGATCAGGTTGTTCCACATGGTGCTCACAGTCTTAATCCCCATTTTCCAGATGAGGTAACTGAGGCACAGAGAAGTTAAGTGACTTGCCCAAAGTCACACAGCTGACCGATGGCAGAGCCAGGATTAGAACCCACTACCTCTGAATCCCAAGCCCGGGCTCTTTCCATTAAGCCACGCTGCTTCTCAGTTACATACCTAACTGCTTCAGGGATGATGTGACTATCCAAGTTTAGGGGCTAGGGAAGTGCTGAAGTAGCAGAAGGGGATGGGATAGGGTGGAGAGATGACTATTAATCATGGAAGAATTCTTGGAGGATATGTGAGTAATAGGAATTCATTCATTCAATCATATTTATTGAGCACTTACTGTGTGCAGAGCACTATACTAAGCACTTAGAAAGTACAATTTGGCAACAAAAAGAGACAATCCTTGCCCACAATGGGCTCACAGTCTAGAATCCATACATTATGGGTACAGGTCTTAGTCCTTATTTAAATTTTGCATTTAAGGACATATATACTAGTTTTGTTAGTTTACAACAAACATTTGCCTGTTCCTTTTTCTCCACTAGGTCATGAGCATTCTCTACAGCAGCTCTCTCTAACCCTTGCAGAATGTTGCATGCAGTCATGCAGGTCCTGGGCTCTCAATAAATAGTTGAGCATAATGGTGGTGCCGGGTAATTTGGAGGTACTGTAGGATTTGTAGGTGATGCTAGCTTCAAAGGTGATTATGACTTAGAAGGGTACCTGCTTTCCCCCTACCTGAAGCCCCTCTCTCCCTGCACCCAACACTTCAAATACGCCAGACCACAATGCTTCCACAACACACAGACCCACCTTCAAAGCCCTTCTGAAAACCATTTCCTCCAGTATACTTTTCCCAGTTCAACACTTGTGTAAACACAGACATCTCTAACATTTCCATATCTATCAATTTACCAATAGGCCTCAATAAATACCATCGATTGACTGTAAGGAGCTGGCTCCACCGCTATTCTACTGTGTGACCTTGGGCAAGTCACTTAAGGTCTCTCTGCCTCAGTTACCTCATCTGTAAAATGGGAATTAAGACTGTGAGCCCCCTGTGGGACAACCTAATCACCTTGTTACCTCCCCAGCGCTTAGAACAGTGCTTTTCACATAGTAAGTGCTTAACAAATGCCATCATCATTATTATTATGTGGGATATAGACTGTTCAACTTGAGTAGCTTGTATCTACCGCAGCACTTAGGACAGTGCCTAACACACAGTAAGGCCTTAACAAATAGCATTTAACAAAGGGAACCTAGAGGCCCTGATCTCCTCCAGTGGTTGATTCTGGCCAGGTCTGACTGATGGTTCATTCATTCATTCAATCGTATTTATTGAGTGCTTACTGTGTGCAGAGCACTGTACTAAGCACTTGGGAAGTACAAGTTGGCAACATATAGAGATGGTCCCTACCCAACAGCGGGCTCACAGTCTAGTTACAGATCAGGATGATTGGCCAGTACGCAGTGAGAAGGAGTCTGGGACTGGTGAGTAGCAGAGTATGGATAGAGAAAGCTGCCCTATGGAAGAATTCTTTGGACACAAGGAGGGAGAGGAGGGGAGAGGATGCCCAGGGAAAGGAAACTGACCTCACTGAAGCTGCTGGAGAAGTAGAGTCAGGGCTGAGCTGCCCCTAAAGCCCAAGGCTCTGTACTAAGCGCTTGGGAAGTACAAGTTGGCAACATACAGAGACGGTCCCTAATCTAACAACGGGCTCACAGTCTAGAAGATTCCCGAGCTGGGCAAGTGGCCCGCCCAGCAACACGTCCTCACACGCCCCCACTATGACACTTCCCCCAAGGACCTTTCCAGGAGGACGGAAAAAATCCTCAGAGGGAAACTGCCAAGTACATTTGGACACCTCGAGGGGTGGGGGTGAAAGAAACGACCCCGGGGGTTTTCTACAAAGTTGCTTCTCGGGGAACTTTCTGTGCAGAACCACTGTTCCGGGAGAAAATGCCTGCCCACCACCTACCAGCTTGCAGGGGTTAGGGGTTGTGGGGTGGGAGGTTGACGGAGGATGGGGGATTTGTGGCAAGGTTCTGAGGTTAAGGTCCCCTGGATTGTGGTCGAAGAACGAACCTCCCCAAGAACCCCACTGATGAACAATGCTTCCCCTCCTGATGCTTTCTCTTCCTCCTCCTCCACTTCCTCCTCCTCCCGAGGATAAACTTTCGATCAATCAATTGTATTTATTGAGCGCGTACTATGTGCAGAGCATTGTACTAAGCACTTGGGAAGTACAAATTGGCAACACATAGAGACAGTCCCTACCCAACAGTGGGCTCACAGTCTAAAAGGGGGAGACAGAGAACAGAAACAAACATACCAACAAAATAAAATAAATAGGATAGAAATATACAAGTAAAATAAATAAATAAATAAATAGAGTAATAAATATGTACAACCATATATACATATATACAGGTGCTGTGAGGAAGGGAAGGAGGTAAGATGGGGGGATGGAGAGGGGGACGAGGGGGAGAGGAAAGAAGGGGCTCAGTCTGGGAAGGCCTCCTGGAGGAGGTGAGCTCTCAGCAGGGCCTTGAAGGGAGGAAGAGAGCTAGCTTGGCGGAGGGGCAGAGGGAGGGCATTCCAGGCCCGGGGGATGACGTGGGCCGGGGGTCGACGGCGGGACAGGCGAGAACGAGGTACAGTGAGGAGTTTAGCGGCAGAGGAGCGGAGGGTGCGGGCTGGGCAGTAGAAGGAGAGAAGGGAGGTGAGGTAGGAGGGGGCGAGGTGATGGACAGCCTTGAAGCCCAGGGTGAGGAGTTTCTGCCTGATGCGCAGATTGATTGGTAGCCACTGGAGATTTTTGAGGAGGGGAGTAATATGCTCAGAGCGTTTCTGCACAAAGATAATCCGGGCAGCAGCATGAAGTATGGGGCAGCAGCATGAAGTATGGAAAGTATAAACTTTCCATGAAGATACCCATCCCCTGGGCCATCTGCTCCTGGAGCTCTTTCTGAAGTATAACATATATATATATATATATATGTTTGTACGTATTTATTACTCTATTTATTTAATTTACTTGCACATATTTATTCTATTTATTTTATTCTGTTAATCTGTTTTATTTTGTTCTCTGTCTCCCCCTTCTAGACTGTGAGCCCACTGTTGGGTAGGGACTGTATATGTTGCCAACTTGTACTTCCCAAGCGCTTAGTACAGTGCTCTGCACAGAGTAAGCACTCAATAAATATAATTGATTGATTGATAACACCCAACCTCGAGGCACTCTCATTTGTAACATTGCCAAGATCCGCCCTTTCCTCTCCATCCAAACCGCTACCCTGCTCGTTCAAGCTCTCATCCTATCCCGTCTGGACTACTGCATCAGCCTTCTCTCTGATCTCCCATCCTCGTGTCTCTCCCCACTTCAATCCATACTTCATGCTGCTGCCTGGATTGTCTTTGTCCAGAAATGCTCTGGGCATGTTACTCCCCTCCTCAAAAATCTCCAGTGGCTACAAATTAATCTGCGTATCAGGCAGAAACTCCTCACCCTGGGCTTCCAGGCTGTCCATCCCCTCGCCCCCTCCTACCTCACCTCCCTTCTCTCCTTCTCCAGCCCAGCCCGCACCCTCCGCTCCTCTGCCGCTAAACTCCTCACCAGGCCTCGTTCCTGCCTGTCCCGCCGTCGACCCCCGGTCGACCCCCGGTCGACCCCCGGCCCACATCATCACCCGGGCCTGGAATTCCCTCCCTCTGCCCATCCGCCAAGCTAGCTCTCTTCCTCCCTTCAAGGCCCTACTGAGAGCTCATCTCCTCCAGGAGGCCTTCCCAGACTGAGCCCCCTCCTTCCTCTCCCCCTCCTCCCCCTCTCCATCCCCTCCGTCTTACCTCCTTCCCTTCCTCACAGCACCTGTATTTATGAATGTTTGTACATATTTATTACTCTATTTATTTATTTATTTTACTTGTACATATCTATTCTATTTATTTTATTTTGTTAATATGTTTCGTTTTGTTCTCTGTCTCCCCCTTCTAGACTGTGAGCCCACTGTTGGGTAGGGACTGTCTCTATATGTTGCCAACTTGTACTTCCCAAGCGCTTAGTACAGTGCTCTGCACACAGTAAGCGCTCAATAAATATGATTGATTGATTGATTGACTGGGGAAGAATCACACATACACACACACACACACACACACACACACACACACACACTTTAAGTCCTATCTCCCCAATCTGGATCAAACCTCCTCTGCTCCTGATCATATGAACCCACTCCTGGAATTTTCAATCCAACAGTCCATCACTTGGACGTGGGAGGCTGAAACAGAAGCAAAGGACACAGTTTCTGCCCTCAAGGGATTACAATCTAATGCTCACAAACTCTGGACTTTTTCCCCCACTCTTGGACGTTTATGCTACTCCACCACTCTAGGTTACCTGCTTCTTAGGATACCCTTAGAAAAACTCTCCTTGATGCATTTATTCTATTTCTACAAATTCTATTTGTTCTGACGATTTTGACACCTGTGTACATGTTTTGTTTTGTTGTCTGTCTCCCACTTCTAGACTGTGAGCCCGTTGTTCGGTAGGGACCATCTCCGTATGTTGCCATCTTGTACTTCCCAAGCGCTTAGTACAGTGCTCTGCACACAGTAAGTGCTCAATAAATACAATGTAATGAATGAATGAATGAATTTATTGCTCTCTCCCATGCTCTCCTGTTTAACATCCTGGTCCTCTGCTCATTTTCAGTGAGTTAGAGCCAGGCTTTCCTACACTTGGAGACAGTTATTATTACGTCAGCCCTCAGCTTCCACTTTGCTAAGTGAAACTATCTCACTTTAACCTTTCCTTCAAGGTCTGATTTTCCAATCCTTGCATCATTTATGTTCTGCTCCTTAAAATCTCCTCCCCATTCGCCACCTGCCAAGTCTTTTTAAAAAGACTAGGTAGATCCATTAAGTGACACGCCCCAAGTCTCCTGCTTATTTCCTGGAGGCTTTTGGATGGGGTCTCTAGATCTTCTGACTCTTAGTCAAAGGCTCACACCAACTGAGAGCTCACCTCTTCCAGGAGGCCTTCCCAGACTGAGCCCCCTTTTTCCTCTCCTCCTCCCCATTCCCCCCGTCCTACCGTCTTCCCCTCCCCACAGCATCTGCATATATGTCTGTACAGATTTTTTACTCTATTTATTCTACTTGTACATATTTACTATTCTATTTATTTTGTCAATGATGTGCATCTGTGAGCCCGCTGTTGGGTAGGGACCATCTCTATATGTTGCCAACTTGTACTTCCCAAGCGCTTAGTACAGTGCTCTGCACACAGTAAGCGCTCAATAAATATGATTGAATGAATGAATGAATCTAGCTTTACTTCTATTTATTCTGATGACTTGACACCTGACCACATGTTTTGTTTTGTTGTCTGTCTCCCCTTTCTAGACTGTGAGCCCATTGTTGGGTAGGGACCATCTCTGTTGCCGACTTGTAATAATAAGGATGATAATAATAATAATAATAATGATGGCATTTATTAAGCGCTTACTATGTGCAGGGCACTGTTCTAAGCGCTGGGGAGGTTACAAGGTGATCAGGTTGTCCCGTGCGGGGCTCACAGTCTTCATCCCCATTTTACAGGTGACGGAACTGAGGCACAGAGAAGTGAAGTGACTTGTCCAAAGTCACACAGCTGACAATTGGCGGAGCTGAGATTTGAACCCATGACCTCTGACTCTGGGCTCTTTTCTATAGAGCCACGTTGCTTACGACTTGTACTTCCCAAGCGCTTAGTACAGTGCTCTGCGCACAGTAAGTGCTCAATAAATACAATTGAGTGAATGAATGAATGAATGAACTGGCTCTGCTGCCACCAGGAGCTGAGAGAGATGATGCACAGGAGTGAATTTCTAGGAGGATGGTTTATTCCAGCTGAAGCTACATATTGGTCTTGGGATTTCAGCCTGCAAGCAGCCAGTGCTTTCACCATACCAGGAAGAGTTTTGGCAACAACAATGTCTGGAAGGAAGATGATCATGATAAATAGCAACCCAATTCCAGAAAGATCACATTCATTCATTCAATCATATTTATTGAGCGTTTACTGTGTGCAGAGCACTGTACTAAACACTTGGGAAGTACAAGTTGGCAACATAGAGAGCCAGTCCCTACCCAACAGCAGGCTCACAGTCTAGAAGGGGGAGACAGACAGCAAAACAAAACATACTAACAAAATAAAATAAATAGAATAAATATGTACAAGGAAACTAAATAAATAGAGTAATAAATATGTACAAACATATATACAGGTGCTGTGGGGAGGGGAAGGAGGTAAGGCGGGGGGATGGGGAGGGGGAGGAGGGGGAGAGGAAGGAGGGGGCTCAGTCTGAGAAGGCCTCCTGGAGGAGGTGAGCTCTCAGTAGGGCTTTGTAAATTAAAGACCAGAGAGATGGCTAAAGACGACAACTAAATAGACAGGGTTTCCCTTTAAAGTGATGAAGAAGGCTGGTGGATCTTGAGGGCTGAACATTGGAACAGGAGCAAGGACTCTATATGTTGCCAACTTGTACTTCCCAAGCGCTTAGTACAGTGCTCTGCACACAGTAAGCGCTCAATAAATACGATTGATGATAATGATGATGACTCCTGGGTTCTAGCTCTGGTTCTGCTGCCACTTTGATTGGGGAACTAACGTGGTTCAGTGGAAAGAGCACCGGCTTGGGAGTCAGAGGTCATGGGTTCAAATCCTGGCCACCAATTGCCAGCTGTGCGACCTTGGGCAAGTCACTTAACTTCTCTGTGCCTCAGTTACCTCATCTGTAAAATGGGGATTAAGACTGCGAGCCCCACGTGGGACAACCTTATCACCTTTTATTCCCCTCCAGTGCTTAGAACAGTGCTTTGCACAGAGTAAACTCTTAACAAGTGCCATCATTCTTCTTCTTCTTCTCGGTCATTTGATTTTCTCCAGTGGAGATTACAACCCTAGTCCCCTCTGAGACCATGCTTCAGTATCTTCTTACTGGTTACCCTATTTTTGCTAAATCTCCTAGTAGAAACATCTGATTCCTCTCATAAATGGGCATTTTTTTATTTTGGCCATTATCTGATGAAGCACAAAGTTCCTCACCAGGAAGTTGGATTAGTTTGGGGAGCTGTTCTGGATTGAACCCACTGGTGAATGCTGTAGAGTTTCCAGTCCTCTACCAGGCCCGACTATGGGAGGGAGAGTCAAGCAGAGGCCTATCCATCCCATTCCTGGCTTGGGCAGTGGCTAGCGAGTGGAAGGCAATCTGCTACAAGTCAAAACTCACCTGCGCTGGGCAGCAGCAGCATGGGAGAGAGTCAAGGGAGGAGACTCAGGGCAATGATAAACCACTTCCATATTTTTAACCAAAAAAACTCTATGGATACCGATTTACCGGAACGATTACAGGTGGAGGTGAGCATTCTGAGAGAGACGTGTCCATGGCGTTTCTATGGGTCGGAGATGACTCGACAGCATAAGACAAGGCAATGGATGTAGGGTGCGGTTAAAACAGGCATCTAAGTATGACCTTGCAGAGTGGTAAGTAACAAAGACTCGGGAGGAAGAGTAGAGCAGTATAAGAGAGAGAAAGAATTAGAAAAACCATTTAAGGACATGGTAAAATTCAGGCTCAGATAATGTTTTCTCGCAGCTGAAAAGTGGGAAATTACTGCTGAGGACAGACTTGCGTGGTGCACTGCCATCAAAAGGAGAGTGACTCTCTTTGAGCAAATGCTCATTAAGGAAGGAGACAAGGAATCAAAAGAGAAAACAGTGCCAGGAGTAGCAAACACCAAACCTGACAACACAGCAAGGGATAGCTTTTCAGGTGTGCAACGTGGCCAGGACTGAAGATTCCACCTTTGCCTTTTCAAACACACACACGCACACTAATAAGTGCACTTCATGGCCAGTGGTGTGTTCTTCGAATACAAAGGACAACTGAATAGAGAGCTAGAGAAATCTTTTCAGGGCCAAGGAGTAGGAGCTCATGGAGGGAAGTGGGGACGAGCAAGGTAGAGAGGAGGATAAAGATGCATTGACTGGGAGCCTAGAGGGGAGGGAAAACTTGGATATGGACATTGCTAACTGGAGTAGAAGGAATAATCTACTAAATTTGACAGTATGCTTGCAAATCCTTCTCACAGAAGAAATTTGGGACTCACTGTAATAATAATAATAATAATGACGGTATTTGTTAAGTGCTTACTATCTGCCAAGAGCTGTTCTAAGTGCTAGGGGTAGATACAAGGTGATCAGGTTGTCCCATGTGGGGCTCACAGTCTTAATCCTCATTTTACAGATAAGGGAACTGAGGCACAGAGAATTTAAGTGACTTGCCTAAAGTCACACAACTGACAAGTGGCAGAGCAGGAATTCGAACCCACGACCTCTGACTCTGAAGCCCAGGCCCTTTCCACTAAGCCACGCTGCTTCCCAGGGCAGGCTGCAAGGACCAGCAGAGAGGATCAGAAGGAACTGAGGAGCTCCATGAACGTCCTAGAGAGATATCTTTGAAACCAGAGATCTCAGTGAAGATGAGCTGAAGAAGGATGGGAGAAAGGGACAGCTGTTTGATGGTGGAGACATATTAGGTTGCAATAATAATCATTATGAATAACAATTTGGGTATGCATTAGGCCAAAGCATTGCTCCAAGCACTGGGGTTGGTACAAGACAATCAAATGGGACACAATCGCCTGTGGAGTTTGCTTGCCAAATCCAACGGCTCATACTCTGTCCTAATCCTCCTCAACCTCTCAGCTGCATTCGACACTGTGGACCACCCCCTTCTCCTCAACATGCTATCCGACCTTGGCTTCACAGACTCCGTCCTCTCCTGGTACTCCTCTTATCTCTCCGGTCGTTCATTCTCAGTCTCTTTTGCAGGCTCCTCCTCCCCCTCCCATCCCCTTACTGTGGGGGTTCCCCAAGGTTCAGTGCTTGGTCCCCTTCTGTTCTCCATCTACGCGCACTCCCTTGGTGACCTCATTCGCTCCCATGGGTTCAACTATCATCTCTACGCTGATGACACCCAGATCTCCATCTCTGCCCCTGCTCTCTCCCCCTCTCTCCAGGCTCGCATCTCCTCCTGCCTTCAGGACATCTCCATCTAGATGTCTGCCCACCACCTAAAGCTCAACATGTCCAAGACTGAACTCCTTGTCTTCCCTCCCAAACCTTGCCCTCTCCCTGACTTTCCCATCTCTGTTGACGGCACTACCATCCTTCCTGTCTCACAAGCCCGCAACCTTGGTGTCATCCTCGACTCCGCTCTCTCATTCACCCCTCACATCCAAGCCGTCACCAAAACCAACCGGTCTCAGCTCCGCAACATTGCCAAGATCGGCCCTTTCCTCTCCATCCATACCGCTACCCTGCTCATTCAAGCTCTCATCTTATCCCGTCTGGACTACTGCATCAGCCTTCTCTCTGATCTCCCATCCTCATGTCTCTCCCCACTTCAATCCATACTTCATGCTGCTGCCCGGATTATCTTTGTCCAGAAACGCTCTGGGCATATTACTCCCCTCCTCAAATATCTCCAGTGGCTACCAATCGATCTGCGCATCAGGCAGAAATTCCTCACCCTCGGCTTCAAGGCTGTCCATCACCTCGCCCCCTCCTACCTCACCTCCCTTCTCTCCTTCTCCAGCCCACCCCGCACCCTCCACTCCTCTGCCGCTAATCTCCTCACCGTACCTCGTTCTTGCCTGTCCCGCCATCGACCCCCGGCTCACGTCATCCCCTGGGCCTGGAATGCCCTCCCTCTGCCCATCCGCCAAGCTAGCTCTCTTCCTCCCTTCAAGGCCCTACTGAGAGCTCACCTCCTCCAGGAGGCCTTCCCAGACTGAGCCCCTTCCTTCCTCTCCCCCAGCCCCCCTCTCCATCCCCCCATCTTACCTCCTTCCCTTCCCCACAGCACCAGTATATATGTATATATGTTTGTACATATTACTCTATTTATTCATTTATTTTACTTGTACATATCTATTCTATTTATTTTATTTTGTTAGTATGTTAGGTTTTGTCTCCCCCTTTTAGATTGTGAGCCCACTGTTGGGTAGGGACTGTCTCTATATGTTGCCAATTTGTACTTCCCAAGCTCTTAGTACAGTGCTCTGCACACAGTAAGCGCTCAATAAATATGATTGATGATGACGAGTTTTTTGTTTTTTTCACGGTATTTCATTAAATTGTATTTATTGAGTGCTAACTGTGTACAGAGCACAGTACTAAGCGCTAGGAAAGCACAATTCGGCAACAGATGGAGACAATCCCTACCCAACAATGAGCTCACAGTCAAGAAGGGGGAGACAGACAAGACAAAACAAGTAGACAGGCATCAATAGCATGTGATTAAATTCTTTGCGTCAAATACCATTCTAAGCACTGGAGTAGATGAAGGCTAATCAGGTTGGACTCAGTCCATGTCCCACATTCAATCAATTGTATTTACTGAGTGCTTTACTGTGTGCGGAGCACTGTACTAAGCACTTGGGAGAGTACAATATAACAATGAACGGACACATTCCCTTTCCACTACAAGCTTACAGTCTAGAGATGGGGCTCACAATATTAATCCCCATTTTATTGATGAGGAAACTGAGGCACAGAGAAGTTAAGTGACTTGTCCAAGGTCACAAAGCAGGCAAGTGGTGGAGTGGGATTAGAACCCAGGTCCTTCCGACTCCCAGGCCTGTGTTCTCTCCATTAGGCCACACTGCTCCTCTAATGAGTTTTTATTTGATGCTTTTATCACCAAATCACCTTACATTGGCTGTTTTTATTTACTCCCCATAACATCACTGCGAGGTAGGGTTCAGGTATTATTATCCCCATTTTACCGATGGGGAAAATGAGGCATGGGGAGGTTAAGTGTCTTGCCCAAGGACACATAATGGACAGGTGGCAGAGCAGGGATTAGAACCTAGGTCCTCTGATTTCCAGGGCCGCAGCTTTCCCACTATGCCACACAGCCTCCCCAGTGCAATTTCCCTGCACACAATCAGCACATTCTCCTCTTTCTGAGCTCTTTGCTTCTTATCACCTTAATTCTCATCAGGGACATTTCTACTTTGGGGAGAAACAAGGAAATACATTACCCCTTTCCTTGCCAATTGCACTGAAGTCCTTTCATTTTGCAATTATTAATGGAGAGGGAGAGAAGGAGAAATCACAAGAGCCCTCAAGAGAATCACAGGATAAATAAGTTAGAGAACTACCAAGTACAATATGGTGTAAAAAATAGGTGTCAATCCTTCTCTCGGGTTCATAACTGACTCAGCATTGTGTGAGCGAATTTCCCCCTGTTCTGGACCTCAATTTCCCGGCAGAGTCCAAGATACCCAGTGTCTCAGAGAGATGAGTGGATCATGTCCTATGGATTTCTCCCACAACATCTGCAGGGGTTACTGAAAACTAACTTGGCTGATGCTGAATTCTTCATATGAAAGGCTGAGCACTGAAATGAAAGATGCCACATTGCTATTTCCAGAAAAAGCCAGTTCCTAGAGACCAGTGGAGAAGGAAAGTGAGAACACCTGGAAAATACCTAAACGTGGGTTTATTTCACCCCAGTCACATAGCCAGTCAACTTCAATCTGTTCAACGATTATCACCGGTGCCGTAAAATTGGGTGGAGAAGGAACGGAACTACAAAGTGGGCTTTATTTTGGTGACACTTGTGGGTTGGAAAGCGCTTCACTAATATAACTGTCAATACAGTTCAGAATTGATTTTCTACCCAAACAAGACAGAAAAATGGGTAGGGGGGAGGGTGCCATGGACTGACCAGACCCTGGCTGTCTCAGTCATTTCTTCCCTAAAGTGGCCCCTTAGCATTCATGTGGTGGATCCCAGTGGCCTCTGGATTTCTCAGTCCCGGCTCCCGGTTGTTAATAATAATGATGGTATTTGTTAAGTGCTTACTATGTGCCAAACAGTGTTCTAAGCCTTGGGGGCGGGGGGGGGGGGGGGTTACAAGGTAATCAGGTTGTCCCACGTGGGGCACACAGTCTTAATCCCCATTTTTCAGATGAGGGAACTAAGGCACAGAGAAGTCAAGTGACTCGCCCAAAGTCACACAGCTGATAACTGGCTGAGGCGAGATTAGAATCCATGACTTCTGACTCCCAAGCCCATGCTCTGAAGGAAGGAGGCCCCCCAGTTTCCACTGTCAATGGCAAAGGTCCTTCAGGAACCAATGGCTTCGCCCTGCAATTCCATTCTCTGCCAATTCATTCAATCGCATTTATTGAGCGCTTACTGTGTGCTGAGCACTGTACTAAGCGCTTGGGAAGTACACATTTGCAACATATAGAGACGGTCCCTACCCAACAACGGGCTCACAGTCTAGAAGGGGGAGAACGCTCTCCTAGGTTCCTTCCTCAGACTCCTATGACCTTGTCACTGTACTTGTCGGGCGCAAACAAAGATAAGAGAAACTGGAAACAACAAGAAGGGTCATTTTACACTCTCTGCACTCAGGATTCTTCTGTGGCTAATTAAAGTAATATGTCAAAACGTCCCTTGAAAGAGATCTTTAAGAATATGCCCGTTAAGTAAACAAGGTTTTACTAATTAATAACACTCTTCCCCATTCTTCACTCAAGTGCACTGCAGGGCCTTCTCTCTCCCCCACCAGAGAGCCAGGAGGGCTGAGGGGGGTGCAGTGTGGCAAAGTTTCCAGCCAAGTCCCTTTCCCATCTGGATTGGGACAGAGCCAGTCATGTGGCTACTCTGCAGCTCACCGTTTCTCCTCTGGATGTTGATCAGGTTTCCTGAGCCGGAACCACCATGCGGGGATTGGAATTTTTCCAAAAAGTAAATGCTTTGTCTCCCAAGAAGCCAACAGGCTTCTTTCAAGGAAAAACCCCACAGCTCTCCATAAATAAGTACACTTTTTGGCTTTTAAAGTTCATATTTTTTGGTTTTTCTTCTACAGAGGAATCACTTTGGCACACAGGCAGCCCTCCCTCTTCCCTCTCCCCTCTCTCATGTGAGACCTAAAGAGTTACCGATAGAAAACTGGAGATGTAGAGATAGGAAGTGACTTATCTGGGATCTCACAGCAAGTCACTGGCAGAGCCAGGAATAGAACCGAGTTCCCAGTTTCTTCTGCCCTGCTCTATCCATAAACCAATTGTCTCTGCCTTTAAACTCAGCGCTGCAGTGGTGATGATTACTGCTTCAAGCCAAAGCCAAGGGCTCAAGAAAAGCTGAAATTATCAAGAGAAGAAAGTTGATTGTACTTCAGCGATCAGTGGTCCGAGACTCCTCAAGACCGTAGAACACGACTTTGGCTGAGGGAAGGAGAAGACCCTCAGGAATTTGACCACCTCTAATTTCTATGATGCTAAGTGTAGATTGGGATTCATATCCCTAGATTGTGGGACAGACGTTTTCAGGCCTGGATTTCTGTGTCCTAAGGAAACGAAGAGGAGGGCACAAGCTGGGCACGTAAACCATCTCTGCAGGAAGAGGGGGGCTTGGTGGGCACAGACATTGTCAGCATTCTTATATCACCGTGCTCCTGGGAAACCTTTTCCCAGCAGAAAAATCCTTCACCAGGAATCAATAGTCCAATGTTTCCCTCACATCCTGATTGCAGGCGGGGTCTGAGTAATCCCCCCCCCCCCACCCCCCAAAATAAGAATGACTGTGGCAAAAGGGAACTCCCTCAGAAGGTCCCTGCCCACCACCCTGGGCCCCCAAACAGGGGCTTTCTCCAGCCTCCTCACCTCCACCCCCTCTTTCTCTAATTGGGAGGAAGTGGACCCTCAGAACTGAAAACTAGGCCTTAGCTTTGAGAATCCATCCTGCGAGAGGAAGAGGAGGAGATAATCTCTCTGGTGTGTGGGGGGAGCGGGGGTTGGAGGGTGCCCAACCCCAGCTGAGCAGGCAAATTCACCAGAAAGCAAGTGCCAAAAAGGGATCAGCCTACTGCTCATGATAACTGCCTTCAGCCCATAATCGACACCGGGATCAAGACTGGAAGCCATAGGCTGGCTGGCCTCATCCAAGTCATCCCTGGGCAAATAGGGCTCCCAAACCTGAGGGGACTTTAGTTATGGACTTCCCAAACCTCGTTTCGGGGAGGATTCTGGCCTCTCCTCTCACTTTAGAGAAGCAGCGTGGCTCAGTGGAAAGAGCCCGGGCTTTGGGGTCAGAGGTCATGGGTTCAAATCCCAGCTCCGCCAATTGTCAGCTGTGTGACTTTGGGCAAGTCACTTCACTTCTCTGGGCCTCAGTTCCCTCATCTGTAAAATGGGGGTGAAGACTGTGAGCCCCCCGTGGGACACCCTGATCACCTTGTAACCTCCCCAAGCGCTTAGAACAGTGCTTTGCACATAGTAAGTGCTTAATAAGTGCCATCATTATTATTATTATTATTACCTTGGAAGTTCTGGAATCTCCAATGGGAAGTGCCCACCTAATGCTTCAGGGCCTAGGGGAACCTAAAGAAGTGGTACACTACAGAAACTAGAGTTTCTCTAGAAACTAGACTCCCCAATATGGTTTGGGGTTCATTCATTCAATAGTATTCATTGAGCACTTACTGTGTGCAGAGCACTGTACTAAGCACTTGGGAAAGTACAATACAACAATAAACAGACACATTCCCTGCCCGGGGTTTGGGGAGTCACCTCAAGAGTGAAAGTCCCCATTTTTTTAAAGGAAAAATGGGGACATCCTGCCCTTCAAGTTAGGATTTTTCAGGAAGCCTAGGTGGTTCTTTATCATCAGTCATCAGTCGTATTTATTGAGCGCTTACTGTGTGCAGAGCACTGTACTAAGCGCTTGCACTGTACTAAGCGCTTTACAGTAGGAACAACTGAGCACCCTAGGTTAGGATTCATGAAGCTATTTTCTTGGGTGCGATGACCAGAGAACCAGGCCAGCATCTTCAAGTCAATACGTCGGTTTCCCCGCTTACTGAACACTTAAAGGACTAGATGCAAAAAATGACAAGAGCCTAGAGCCCTCTGCTGGGGCAAAGTCCCTCTAAAATTTCCAGGTCAGCACGGTAGTGGTGGGTGTGTTCAGATTAGCTCCTGAGAATCCTACACATCACAGAACAGTAGCTCACTCAATCACAGAGGAGACTTTTTGCTCACATCTTTGATCTCTGGAGCCAACCCCTGAAACAGCACAGCACCACATTACAGCAGGTGTGACCAGACGTAGACATTAGGAGTCATGGGACTGACGGGTGTTTTTCGGCACAGGTCCCCAGTGGGATACCCAGAAGATGTCGGTTACAGACACAGGAATCAACCGGGGGCTAGAGAGTTTCGTTCTCTAGAGGCTTTTCGGACAGGGAGTTAATGCCCACTCACTGACTCCAGTGGACGCAGCCAGGCCCCAGAGCATAGAACACATAGCGGTGACCAAGAATGGGATGCAGGGAACAGGATACCCCTGTGAACCAACTGCCATCCAGTGAGTCTCAGGTCAAGAGAGATGGCTAAGATTACTCCTTCCCTCCTTCCCAAATGCAGATCTCCCTAGAGTCCATTTCTATAGGAGAGCACTGGCCTAGGAAATGGAAACCTGGGCCAGGAGTTAGGCCGGGAGTGATACCCCAAATTCTTTCCTACAGCCTCTTGGCTACATTTCAGAACTTACTGGGAAAAGGGGTTTTTCTTCATCAAGCTAATCAATCATGAAAAATCGTATAGACACGAGCCATATTTAACATGACTCGCGGCCCTCTCTCCACCCAGCATCTCCTACTCTGATTAACGCTTGAGTCCCAGATTGGCTGAATGCAGCTGAATTAATCTCCACTCCTGGTTTTAGAATAAAACATCTCCATCTCTGGGAAGGGAAAAACACAGGAGGCGGGGACATGGCCCAGAACCAGAGACCTGAAGCAGGGGAGAGAGCCCCAATGCTCATTCCCCTTCCCTTCCGAGGAGCCTTGACCCTCAGCATCTGAAAGTCACCCGGAGTGCATTGGGCATCTTCTCCTAGGACCCGGGGGGGGAATCTCTGAAGGTGAGCCAAGAGCTCAGCCCCACCCTCCCATCCCACTGCCATCATGGCCTCCACAACCTTCTCTTCCCAGTGACCTCACAAGGCCCTTCCCAACACCTGACACCCGACCTGTCGCCTCCGGCCCAGGGAGGCGAGCACAATTTGGCTAACAATCCGTAGCCTGTCCGGGCCTGGCCCTGTGAAGCGGGCACAGACCCCAAAGAAGCCCAGCTAGTACTCAAGACACCTCTCCCCCAGCCTCAAGTTCTCCCCACAGGGCTGGGGTTGCCCGCAGGGGCTCGTCGGAAGGCTCCGAAACCTCGGGGGCTTCCATTAATCCAGGCTGGGGAGGCCACTCTCCCAATGGCAGGTCAGCTTGCTCCAGCCCAGACCAGCCCCTGCCAGCCCTGCAAAGTCTTTAAGGAACAGCACTGCTCCTGACCTCAGCTGGGAGGATCCAATCCGGGCTGAGATGACTCTGGATTCTGCTCGGAGTTCTGATGCAGAAGCTGACCTCGACAACCCATGCACAGCTCGGGAAGCCCGTTGCATTGCTGGACGCTCCCCCACAAGTCCATCTCTCCATCCTACCCCCGACATCCCCCCCACCATTGGGGGGGCCCAGCTTTGTTTCCCCAGCCAGCTCTACCCCTGCCCTCAGAGCCAGGATAACCCTCAGTCCGGGGAGCAGAGACTGGGTCGGGGGCCTCAGGAAGCAGCAGAGTGTGGAGTCGGTTGTCAGCAGCCCTCCATCACGCAGCTTCCAGCCTAAGGGAGCTTGTCTTCCCCAGGGAGGGCACCAGTCCTGGCTGGCTACTTTTGATGGTTGGAGGCCCTCACACCTTGACCCGTGAGGCTCTCAGCCCCACAGCAGGGAACCGAGACCGTCCTGCCTACAGGAAGCCTCCTCTCTCTCCTCCTCATTTCCCCTCCCATTCCTAGTTCCCCTTCCCCAAACCCCTGACCTCCAAAACTCTCCCCCTCACCTTCGCTCTCGGGACTTGGGATCCCATCTCCTCGACCACTCCCTCTCTCGCTCTTTCCCCCTTCTAGGCTGTGAGCCCACGGGTAGGGACTGTCTCTATATGTTGCCAGCTTGTACTTCCCAAGCCCTTAGTCCAGTGCTCTGCACACAGTAAGCCCTCAATAAATACGATTGATTGATTGGTTGATAGAGAAGCAGCGTGGCTCAGTGGAAAAAGCCCAGGCTTTGGAGTCAGAGGTCATGGGTTCAAATCCCGGCTCCACCACTTGTCAGCTGTGTGACTTAGGGCAAGTCACTTAACTTCTCTGGGCCTCAGTTCCCTCATCTGCAAAATGGGGATGAAGACTGTGAGCCCCACGTGGGACAACCTGATCGCCTTATAAATTCCCCAGCGCTTAGAACAGTGCTCTGCACATAGTAAGCGCTTAATAAATGCCATTATTATTATGGATTGATTGATTGGACCTCGCCCTCCTCGTTCCTGGAGAGAAACGGGGCCCCCCGCCCCCCTCCCACCAGGCTTCGGGCATCCCGGGGCCACTTGGCAAGTTGGAGGGCGAACCCCGGCGTCCCCGGCCCCGGGGGGGAAGGGGAGCAGGGAGGAGGGGAAGGGGAAGGGTATCGGGGGCAAACTTTCCCCAGCCCAAGGGATACGGGGATGGATGGGGTGAAAGAGGGGAGGGAAAGGAAAAGGGGGGGTACTCACTGATGCCATCCTCAGCCCCAGCAGGGCGCCGGGGCGAGGGGGGGCACGGAGCCGGGAGCTCACCGCTCCGTCCAAGTAGTCGGTCTGGTCTGGCCCCGGCGCCGCCGCTCCGCTTTATACGATTCCAGTCGAGCGCCCCGGGGCTTATGTAAAGGCCGGGCGGAGGCGGGCAGCCAATGGGAGGGCAGGGCGGGGTGCGACAGGGCCGGGCCGGCCAATGGGAGAGCAGGGCGGGGTGCGACAGGGCCGGGCCGGCCAATGGGAGAGCAGGGCGGGGTGCAACAGGGCCGGGCCGGCCAATGGCGAGGCGGGAGGGAGGGATGGGCGGGAACGGGCCTGATTTAGGAGCCGGGATTGCGGAGGCGTCGAGGGCGGCTCCGGCACCGGCTCCGGACCCGCCGAAGGGATGCTCTCCGCCGGGCCCTCACCTGCAGGCCGATGGAGAAGCCCTCCGTTCCCCCCCCCTGGGGCTGCAGGGGTCCGCCCCACGCCCTCCCCCAGCGGAATTGGAGTCCCGTATGTCCGTGTCCGTATGCCCAGCCTTTCCCGGGGGAGGCCCGCGGATGTGCGGGTGCCTCCCGGCCCCGCACAAAGGCTCGGAGCCGCAGCTCCCCCGCTGATAAGGATCGGCCGTCTGGACCAGCCGCCGCTCGGCGCTGGTGGCCACACGGGCCGCGGTGCGGAGCCCGAGCGCCGCCACAGATCTTTATCCCCGGAGGGGACGTGCCCGGGGGCCCTCCCGGGACCCGCTTAGTATGGAGGGGAGGGAGGGGAGGGAAAGGGAGGGACCGCCGCCGCCACTGGAGGGAGAGGAGGAGGAGGAGGAGAAGGGGCGGGGGGAGCGGGAGGAGGGGGAGAAGGAGGAGGGGGAGCGGGAGGAGGAGGGAGAAAAGGAGGAGGAGAGGGAGACGGTGAAAAAGGAGGAGGACGAGGAAGAGGAGAAGGAGACGGTGGGAAAGGAGGGGGAGGAGGAGGAGGAAAAGGTGGTAGTGGAGGAAGAGAAGGGGGAGGAGGAAGTGGAGGAGGAGGAAAAGATGGAGGGGAGGAGGAGGAAGAAGAGGAGAAGTTGGAGGAGAAGGGGGAGGAAAAGGGCGAGGGGAGGAGGAGGAGGAAGAGGCGGAGAAGTTGGAGGAGGAGAAGGAAAAGGTGGAGGAGGGGGAGGGAAAGGTGGAGGAGGAGGAGGAGGAAAAGATGGAGGGGAGGAGGAGGAAGAAGAGGAGAAGTTGGAGGAGGAGGGGGAGGAAAAGGTGGAGGGGAGGAGGAGGAGGAAGAGGCGGAGAAGTTGGAGGAGGAGAAGGAAAAGGTGGAGGAGGAGGAGGGGGAGGAAAAGGTGGAGGAGGAGGAGGAAAAGATGGAGGGGAGGAGGAGGAAGAAGAGGAGAAGTTGGAGGAGGAGGGGGAGGAAAAGGTGGAGGGGAGGAGGAGGAGGAAGAGGCGGAGAAGTTGGAGGAGGAGAAGGAAAAGGTGGAGGAGGAGGAGGAGGAGGAAGAAGAGGAGGAGAAGTTGGAGGAGGAGGGGAAGGAGGAGGAGGAGGAGGAAAAGGTGGAGGAAGAGGAGGAGGTGGAGGAGGGAAAGGTGGAGGAGAAGGAGACGGAGGAAAAGGTGAAGGAGGAGAAGGAGGCGGAGTCCGGCTGAGCTCTCCGGAACCCCTTGCAGGCCGATCCCGAAGTCCGCCCCGAGCCGCTTCGGAGCCTGGGGCTGAGTCCGCACAGAGCCCGGACAGGGCCCAAAGACGCCCGGCCCCGTCCGGCCCCGCCGCTCCCCCTGGCCCTCCAGCCTTCCCTCCATCCCTCCCTCCGTCCCTCCCTCTGTCCGGCCCCGCGCCGCCCCCGGCCCCCCAGCCCTCTCTCCAGGACCAGCACATTTCCACGGGGACCAGAGCGGTTTATTTATTTATCATTTCTTCGACAGAAGGAGACGGAACTGGGAAATGGACCAAGTTAGTAGGAGGGGAGCTAGATTAATTTTCTATTTAAGCCCATTTAAACCTCGTGACTAAACCCAGAGGGGACTGTCTGGTCTTTTGGGCATCCTAGAGTTCACTTCAAGACGAATTAGGGGGCCTCTCAACTACTCCTAGTGGAATCTTTGTCCAGTGCTCTGCACACAGTAAGCGCTCAATAAATACGATTGAATGAATGAATGAATGAATGAATGAATGAACCGCTCGTGAACCATCCACCCCGCCCTCGGGCCCCAGAGACCTTCAAGGCCCAAGACCCTGCTGGGAAGGGGAACAGAACTCAATCAGTCAGCCGGTAAATTAGATGTATTGATCACTTACTGTGAGCAGAGCATTATGCTAACCATTAGGGAAGAGAACAGCACAACGGAGTTAAGTCATCACATTCCCTGTCTACAAGGAGTGTACAGTCTCTAGACTGTAATCTCATCTGTTTCTAGATTGTAAATAGGCAGGGAACATGTCCGTTAATGCTGTTGTATTAAATTCTTCCCGGCACTTAGTACAGTGCTCTACACATAGTAAGCGCTCAATAAATGCCACTGATCGACTGACTGACCGGGGGGGCAGAAATTAAAATAAATTACAGATAATTGCACTTGTGTTGTGGAAATGAAGGTGGATATCCACCTGTTTACTTGTTTTAATGTCTGTCTCCCCCTTTCTAGACTGTGAGCCCATTGTGGTCAGGGATTGCTTCTATTTGTTGCTGAATCGTACATCCCACACGCTTAGTGCAGTGCTCTGCACATTGTGAGCGCTCAATCAATACGATTGAATGAATGAATGAACAGCAAATGGAGGTTCTCATCAAGTGCATAGTCAAGTCCACACCCTTCGATTGTCTGCTGAAGCAGACCATGACCAATCCTTGTTCGGACCCCTGAGAGGGAGAAGGGAATATTTGAGGGTTTTCAGTTGGCCTGTTATCTCACAGAAGACGAACTTCTCTTCAGCCCACACTCACAGCCCCAGTATTCATTCATTTATTCAATCGTATTTATTGAGAGCTTACTGTGTGCAGAGCACTGTACTAAGCGCTCAGGAAGTACAGGTTGGCAACATATAGAGATGGTCCCTACCCAACAGTGGGCTCACAGCGGCAGTTGACCAGGGTACCTTCATTGGAGGGAGCCAAATCTGTAAGTTCTTGCAGTGACTCCAAGAAGGACAGTCGTACAGAAGCAGTGTGGCCTAATGGCAAGACCACGGGCTCGGCAATCAGAGGACGTGGGTTCTAATCCCTCCTCCGCCACTTGTCTGCTGTGTGACCTTGATGCTACTGATGCCTGTTTACTTGTTTCGATGTCTGTCTCCCCCCATCTAGACTGTGAGCCCGTTGTGAGCAGGGATTGTCTCTCTTTGTTGCTGAATTGTACTTCCCAAACACCTAGTGCAGTGTTGTGCACACAGTAAGCACTCAATAAATACGATTGAATGAATTGAACGAATGAATGGCCTTGGGCAAGTCACTTCACCACTCTGGGCCTCAGTTACCTCATCTGTAAAATGGGGATGAAGACTGTGAGCCCCATGTGGGACAGGGGACCGTGTCCAACCTGATTACCTTGAATCTACCCCAACGCTTAGAACACTGCTTGGCACATAGTAGGTGCTTAAAAATACCATTATTATTATTTTTATTGTGCCAAGAATGGACCCTTTCGGGTTTCTGAGTTGACCACTCTGCTCTGACTCTGGAGCAGAAAGCATTAAATGCCTTCGGAAGCTCATCTCCCTACATCTCAGTGCTTGTCACGTCGACCCTGGGCTGCACACTGCAAGAACCTTAAGATCCTTGCACCGCATCTGTTCCAGCAAAGCTCCCCAATCAGACCCATATTCTCCACTCGGTTGGGCAGCAGCGTCTGATAGTAATTAACTAGTTTCGCTCAATCCTGGAGCGTTTGAGCACACCTTTCCTGGCTCCATTCTCACCTCCCTCTCCGCTGTGCCAAGTTGTGAGCCGTGGCAGCAGCTGCAGATTTTTGCCTCATCTAGACCCAGTCAGATTTAGTAACCAGCCCTGTAATTATCAGCATTACCTATATAGAGTTGTCTACGATCTTTGCACAAAACACTCCATAATATTATCACACCGTCCTGCAACCACCCAGGTAAGAATTCGACAAACCTGTAGGGAAAATAAAGGATTAAGTTGAAAGCTTTATTCCAGGAGGGTCTCCAGGGAATCCAGTCTGGATTCATTGCAAGACCTGATGAGGAACATGAACATGCCAAGAGGAACTGGCCCCATCCACCTGATCACCCATCCATTTTCCTTGCCTGCTTCAACATTTGCATCTTGACAAAATCCCTTTCCTGAATCACCAGTAGTGTTCTGTGCCCTCCCTGCTGACCGGTTTATAGCAGAGGTGCAGGGTTGGAAGCCAACTGCGAGACTGACTAGACGGGGCAGTTGCCCCACATGTCACATCCTCAGTATCAATCAATGGTACTTACTGAGTACTTACTATATGCAGAACACTGTACTAAGCGCTTGGGAGAATACAACGCAACAGAGCTGGCAGATATTCCCTGCCCATGACGAGCTTGCAGTCTCATCCGCAAATGTTTCGTTTTCCCCTCTCAGGGGTCCGAACAAGGATTGGTCAAGGTCTGCTCTTGCTTTCAGCAGACAGTCGAAGGGTGCAGACTTCATTGACTGTGGATTTGATGTGAGCCTCCATTTGATGTTCATCCCACCCTTGTTCCCACAGCACTTTGCATATATAGCCATAATTCATTTTAATTTCTGCCTCCTCCTCTAGTCAGCCAATCAATGGTATTTGTTGAGCGCTTACTATGTGCAGAGCACTGTACTGTTTGGGCAAGTTTAATACATCAGAATTAGCAGAAATGTTCCCTGCCCATAAGGAGTTTACAGTCTAGAGACTATAAACTCTTTGTGGACAGAGAAATTGTCCACCACCTCTGTGGTACCAGAAGAAGCATGGCTTAATGAAAAGAGCACGGGTTCAGCTCCTACATAAACCTTTCTAGAATTGCCCTTCAGTATGAAGTAGATACTGCTGATGGTGAGATTATATCCATGGGTGTGGGTTTCACCCTTCCAATGTCTTGCACACTTATCCATTACACTTTGAAAATACACCCCCTCCCCGCAGAAAAACTATGGTATGTGTTAGGTGCTTACTATGTGCCGAGCACTGTTCTAAGCACTGGGGTAGATACGAGTTAGAGAATAAGTGTGGCATAGTGGATAGAGCACTGGCCAGAAGGACCTGGGTTCTAATCCTGGCTCCAGCACTTGTCAGCTGCGTGACCTTGGGTAAGTCACTTTACTTCTCTGTGCCTCAGTTACCTCATTGGTAAAATGGGAACTAAGACTGTGAGCCCCATTTGGGACAAGGACTGCATAGGGACCGTCTCTATATGTTGCTGACTTATACTTCCCAAGCGCTTAGTACAGTGCTCTGCACACAGTAAGTGCTCAATAAATATGATTGAATGACTGAATGAATGAATCCAACCTGATGGATGATCTTGTATCTACCCCAGTGCTTAGAACAGTGCTTGGCACATAGTAAGTGCTTGACAGATACCATCATTATTATTGTTATCAGGTTGGACACAGTCCCTTACTCACATGGGACTTGCAGTCTTGATCCCCATTTTAAAGGTAAGGTAACTGAGGCACAGAGAAGTGGAGTGATTTGACCAAGGACACACAGCAGACGTGTGGCAGGGTCGGGATTAGAACTCAGGTCCTTCTGACTCGCAGGCCTGTGCTCTATCCACTACTTTTCCTGGCCCCAGGTGTATAGGCTGAGCCTCTTTATAGCAGAGGAAATAGTAAAAAGAGCTAAGATGACCAGTTTCTCCCGAAACTGCTATCAGAAGGAGAGCCGAGCGTGGCAACAGACTCCCTTCACTGCTTGTCACCCCTTCCCGTCCATCAAAGATCTTTCATTTTTGTTTTTTTCTTGTGCCTTCCCCCCCTCCCACCCCATCTCGGACTCCATGAAACATCCATCACTTGCAGAGCTTTGCTAAAGAAACAGCATCATCTGTATCCTCCATATTTCTGAGTGCCTTTCTCTCTGGAATGTAGAGCACTTTATGGAAAATCACCAGTAGGAAGAGGCCTGGGTGTAGTCTCCCCATTATAGAAGTGGGGAAACTGAAGCAGCAAAAATGTAGAGTACATAGTCTGGGATCACAGATTGCAAAACAGTGACAGAGTAAGGACTATTTCCTTAACCTGAAGATAAAAGGAACAGCTAAGGAGTGGTAAACTTTTGGGACTGTAAACAAGTTGGTAATCAACTAAGCAGTATGAATGGAGACTTTTCTGGGCTGTACAGAGGTTACTGGGTTGGTCTGTTCCCTGGAGAAAGCCCCTTGGTACCTGAGCAGTGGATTCTGTCCACTTGTGAATTGTCCAAATATACTTTCACATTCAGAAATGTCTAACAACTAGATGACCTCATTTGCACCATTCATCAGGATCTTAACACA
Source organism: Tachyglossus aculeatus (assembly GCF_015852505.1). Lineage (NCBI taxonomy): Eukaryota > Metazoa > Chordata > Mammalia > Monotremata > Tachyglossidae > Tachyglossus > Tachyglossus aculeatus. The sequence goes on from NC_052068.1 coordinate 21,932,000, forward strand.
ATTTGGAACAGTTCAATCTCCCGTCAAGAAATAATGGTAATGACTTGGTGTAACTTAATTGCAGTATCACATTTAAGTTTCTGTGGTTTCATTTCTGCCTTCTTAGAGTGATTTTCAGGACTCCAAATTGTTGGAGGAAGAATTTATATCCCCAGCTCTCCCAACTTCCTCCTTTGCAAGGACAATGAGCCATCTTGAAAGCTGACCGAGTTAATAGTAGTTGTAGTTGTAATAGTCATTTCTTATTGCAAAGCATTGTACAGAATGTAACACACAGACAAGAGTTAGACACAGTGTCTTGGTTTTGTTTGGTGGACCCTTATGCAGAAATTTGCTCCTAATTGAGAAGAGTAGCCCTGGGAGAGCAGGTGTTTCTTCAGTCTAGATTGGGAGTGCATGACTGGGGACTAGGAGGCTGTAGATAGAACAGGACAACCTGCCACTCCAGCAGTTTGGCTACTTGACCTGTCCCCTCTCTGGATTAAGCCAGGGCCCGAACTATAACTTTGATTTGGGGAAGGGGTGGGCCTGTAATAATCGTAATTGTGGCATATTTAGTTAGGTGCTTAGTATAAACCGAGCATTGTACTGAGTACTGGGGTAGATACAAGATAATCAGGTCAGACACTGTCCCTGTCCCACCTAGAGTCCAGATTCTTAATAGGAGCAAGAACAGATACTTAACCAAAGCCCCTTTTACAGATGAGGAAACGGAGGCACAGAGAAGCTAAGTGACTTGTCCAAGGTCACTCAGCAGGCAAGTAGTGGATCGGGGATTAGAACTCAGGTTCTCCGACTCCCAGTCCCATGGTTGGTCCACTCGGTCCTTCTGCTCCTCCAAGGTTCAGAGCTGCAGCAGCAGGTAGCTGTGCTTTTTGAAATCGCTTCCTGCAAAACGTGTCTGCTGGGGCCAAATAAATGCTAGCACCATCCTGCCCCTCGTGCTTCATCCTTTCCTCTCCTCTCTTCCCCGACATATGTGAGAGGCTGTATGTCTGGGTCTGCCTGTCTCTGTGTCTTTCAACCCACAAAGAGCAATCGTTCTCGCTAGTATAATTAGTACAAACCATTAGACCAGCATCTTGTGGTTAGATCACTGACGACCTGCCTTCTTGCAGCCACCCAACCCTCTTTCCCCGTCTCCCTCTTGCTTTCTCATCCATCTCCTAGCCATTCTCCCACTCAGTTTGGATGGGGGCTGGCTGCCCTCATTGGGAGCTCACTTAGTCCCACCACAGATGTGAGGGCTCCAGAAAACACAGAGGGGACCAGGGGCTAAGGGTTCTGCCCAAGTCTCCTCCCCGCCCCCCCCCCCCAGCCAGAAAACTGGGTTTAGAGCCTGCAAAGCCGTCCTTCTCAAACTGCTGGACGGACTCCTCTAGCACCCAATAAAATAAAGCTGCAGTCTCTTGTCATGTAATTGACCCGGGGAAAACCATAAACAATGCCACTGGGCCAGACGGCGATTCCTGCAGCCCTGGATTCTGTCTGCCAGTAGCAACAGAGTGATCAGAGGAGCCTTCCCTCCCTACCCCTCCTGGCATGAATCCTTATGTTTAGAGATGCACAGCCTTGCTTTCCCTTCTAAACCCCTAACTTTCTGTCTAGTGTCCAGTGAGTGTATCTGATGGCGATGACGGAGGTTGCCTGATGAAACCAACAGAACCAGCTTCATTCCTGGGATTTGAAGACCGAGAACCTGAAATAAGGAATGGATAATAGGGCTGGTGGTTTGGGTATTGCCCTTTACACTCTCTTGCCCCTATCAGGCATGTTTCCTAGAAAACTCTCCTAAACCTACTGCTTAAAATGGTCCGCGAACAAACTCCCTAGTCTCACTATCTGCTGTGTGGAAAATATTTTCTTTGTTTTGAACCTATCATCTTCAAGCTTCAAAGGGCACTCCTCAGTAGTGGTGTTGTGGAATTTGATGAATAATTCCACATTCATCCACTGTACAGTCTTCACAATTTTGTAAATTCTCATCATGTCCCCCATTCAATCTTTATCTTCCTGGATTGAAAGCAAACTCACCTTTTCAGCCTGTGTTAATAAAGAAGTTGCAGGCTATAGTTATGGACAGGATTTACTGAACGTTAGCTGTGAAGAGAGCACTGTGTTAGGAACTCGGGAACATACAATAGCAGTAAAGGAAGCATCTAATAAATAATTAATTACCTCTCCGTTTCAGCATTGGAATTCTAGGGAAGAGGTGCTCTAAGGAAATCAATCATACTTATTGAGCGCTTAATGTGTGAAAAGCACTTTACTAAGTGCTTGGAAGAGTACAACACAACAATATAACAGACACATTCCCCGCAGTCTAGAGGGTCTTTGGAGGGGTAAAGCCTGGTATGGATGCAGGTGGATGAAGCGTTTGGGGAAATGCATCTTCTGAGAAAGGGTTCCTTGGAAAGAGGGGTTGTCCAGCCTGTGAGGAATAGTTAAGGGTTGTATGTAGGGCAGGGGGAGTGTTTATTTCTTTAATGGTATTTGTTAAGGGCTTACAGTATGCTAGACACTGTACTAAGCGCTGGGATAGATACAAGCTAATCAGGTTGGACACAATCCATGTCTTAATCCCTGTTTTACAGATGAGGTAACTGAGGCAAAGAGAGGTTAGGTGACTCACAAGGCCACACAGTAGACAGGTAGTGGAGCTGGGATTAGAACCCAGGCCTCCTGACTTTCAGGTCGGTGCTCTTTCCAGTGAGCCTCACTGCTTCTCAGTAAAGGCTTGCAGTAAAGGGTTGGAACAGCTTCAGGACTGTGAGAAATGTGCAACTGTGAGGGATCTGTCAAGCCCACGATCAACCAATCAATCAATCTGTTATTTTTTTGAGTGCTTAATGCGTGCAGAGAGTACACTACAACAGAGTTGGTCCAACCCTGTTAGCTTGTATCTACCCCAGAGCTTAGAACAGTGCCTGGCACATAGTAAGCACTTAACAGATACCAATAAAAAAAATAATGGTTAGTAGTCACGTTTCCTGACCACAATGAGCTCTAGAGCCCTTCCTGTCAGGGTCATCATCATCATCATCATCAATCGTATTTATTGAGCGCTTACTATGTGCAGAGCACTGTACTAAGCGTTTGGAAAGTACAAATTGGCAACATATAGAGACAGTCCCTACCCAACAGTGGGCTCACAGTCTAAAAGGGGGAGACAGAGAACAAAACCAAACATACTAACAGAATAAAATAAATAGGATAGATATGTACAAGTAAAATAAATAAATAAATAAATAAATAAATAAATAGAGTAATAAATATGTACAAACATATATACATATATACAGGTGCTGTGGGGAAGGGAAGGAGGTAAGATGGAGGGGATGGAGAGGGGGACGAGGGGGAGAGGAAGGAAGGGGCTCAGTCTGGGAAGGCCTCCTGGAGGAGGTGAGCTCTCAGTAGGGCCTTGAAGGGAGGAAGTGAGCTAGCTTGGCGGATGGGCAGAGGGAGGGCATTCCAGGCCCGGGGGATGACGTGGGCTGGGGGTCGATGGCGGGACAGGCGAGAACGAGGTACAGTGAGGAGATTAGCGGCGAAGGAGAGAAGGGAGGTTAGGTAGGAGGGGGTGAGGTGATGGAGAGCCTTGAAGCCCAGGGTGAGGAGTTTCTGCCTGATGCGCAGATTGATTGGTAGCCACTGGAGATTTTTGAGGCAGCAACCCAAATGTTGTTGTTTTTTGCTGCCGAGTCATGTCCGACCCATAGAAACGCCATAGACACATCTTTCCCAGAACACCCCACTTTCATCTGCTATCGTTCTGGTAGTGTATTCATAGAGTTTTCTTGGTAAAAATATGGAAGTGGTTTACCTTTGCCTCCTTCCGCACAGTAAACGAGTCTCTGCCCTTGATACTCTCCCATGCTGCTGCTGCCCAGCATGGGTGAGTTTTGACTTGTAGCAGATTGCCTTCCACTCACTAGCCACTTCCCAAGCTAGGAATGGAATGGGTAGGCCTCTGCTTCACTCTCCCTCCTGTAGTTATGACTGATAGAGTACTGGAAACTCTCCAGGAGTGACCCTGAGAGGTAAACCCGAATGTAGATAAACTCAATTCCCCTAGTTTTTTGGCATCCCCTACCCCATTTGGAGGGTCACAGCACAATGGCTGTGATGCCATGCTTAGAGATTCAGCACATGTGACATTGTCCTCTGAGCAGTTGGGACTACACCTCCGAGAAGCCCCAGGGGCAATCCTTCAGGGCGTCACTCTCTTCAGGTTTGGTGCTCAGCGAAGGCCAGAGCTGGCACCAGGTTGGTTTGGATTGGGTCTGACATGACCTAGTTAATCAATCAATTAATCAGTGCTATTAATAATAATAATAATAATGAGATTTATTAAGCACTTACTATGTGTAAAACACTGTTCTAAGCACTGGGAAGGTTACAAGATGATCAGGTTGCCTTATGGGGGGCTCACGGTCTTAATCCCCATTTTACAGATGAGGTAACTGAGGCACAGAGAAGTTAAGTGACTTGCCCAAGGTCACACAGCAGACAAGTGGCAGAGCTGGGATTATGAAATGCTTACTATGTGCAGAGTACTGTACTAAACACTTGGGGGAGTATAATATAACAGAGTTGGTTGACCCATTCTCTGCCCTCCAGGAGTTGTCAGTCCTAGATTTCTAGCCCCCATGGGGGCCCACTCAGCCTGAATCAGACTCACCTCTAGAAAGAGAAGTGCACTGCTCTTTGGCAATTTTTCCCTTGGATTTGAAGGTTTTTTTCATGATCACAATTCTTGGCATCCACCTGAGACCTACCATACTCCTTCCCTGGTGAGTCTCCTCTACTAGCCACTAATAATAATAATAGTAATGATGATGATGGCATTTGTTAAGCGCTTACTATATGCAAAGCACTGTTCTAAGCACTGGGGAGGTTACAAGGTGATCAGGTTGTCCCATGGGGGGCTCACAATCTTAATCCCCATTTTACAGATGTGGGAACTGAGGCCCAGAGAAGTTAAGTAACTTGCCCAAAGTCACACAGCTGACAATTGGTGGAGCCTCTTTCCATTGAGCCATGCTGCTTCCAAGACTGTGAAATGGGCAGTAGAAGTCAAGGTTAGGGAGGGGATTCAGTTTTTCCCCATTAGCTTGACACAGGCCCAAGTACCTCTCACCTCAACCTTTGAGTCATGATGTTTAATAATAATAATAATGGCATTTATTAAGCGCTTACGATGTGCAAAGCACTGTTCTAAGCACTGGGGAGGTTACAAGGTGATCAGGTTGTCCCAAGGGGACTCACAGTCTTAATCCTCATTTTACAGATGAGGAAACTGAGGCCCAGAGAAGTTGTGACTTGCCCAAAGTCACACAGCTGACAAGTGGCAGAGCTGGGATTTGAACCCATGACCTCTGACTTCAAAGCCCGGGCTCTTTCCACTGAGCCACGCTGTCTGGGCCTGAGGCTGCTGTACAACAATGAGTATCCCAATAACTCTCACCCAAAATCCTATTTTGTGGAAAGGGGCTGCAGGAGGATTCACTTACAAGTACCAGGATATTTCCCCTCCAGGGAATGCCAAAGTCCACCTCCGTAGGCTCAGTTATCAATCAATCAATCGTATTTATTGAGCGCTTACTGTGTGCAGAGCACTGTACTAAGCGCTTGGGAAGTACAAGTCAGCAACACATAGAGACAGTTCCTACCCAACAGCGGGCTCACAGTCTAGAAGGGGAGACAGAGAACAAAACCAAACATACTAACAAAATAAAATAAATAGAATAGATATGTACAGGTAAGATAAATAAATAAATAAATAGAGTAATAAATATGTACAAACACATATACGTATATACAGATGCTGTGGGGAAAGGAAGGAGGTAAGATGGGGGGGATAGAGAGGGGGACGAGGGGGAGAGGAAGGAAGGGGCTCAGTCTGGGAAGGCCTCCTGGAGTAGGTGAGCTCTCAGTAGGGCCTTGAAGGGAGGAAGAGAGCTAGCTTGGCGGATGGGCAGAGGGAGGGCATTCCAGGCCTGGGGGATGACGTGGGCCGGGGTAGTTATGGTACGGGGTAGAGCAGAGAATCTGATGCCATTACTTTGGGTTTTTTCTTAGCTCCTGAATCCTTTGGCAATCCCTGTTCTGTCCCATTCCTTTTGGGACAATGTGCTACAGGAGTCAGATAAAGAATCCTTAGAGGCAGTTTGAGGCTATTGGAATTTTGAGAATTCTTATGAATTCTCCTTGATCTTAGAGGGCACCATGGAACTTACTCCAGATGGTTCCAATCAATCAATCAATCAATCAATCAATAATATCAAGGGAGTACCTACTGCAACCTACCATTGCAGAGAAGCAGTGTGATCTAATAGATAGAGCACAGGTCAGACGTCAGAAGGACCTGGATTCTTATTCTGCCACTTGTATGCTGTGTGACCTTGGGAAAGTCACTGCACCTCAGCTGTAAAATGGGGGTTAAGACTGTGACCCCCATGTGTCACGTGGCTGTGTCTAACCTGATTAGCTTGTATCCACCTCAGAGTTTAGTGCAGTGCCTGGCACATAAAAGCTTAACATATATCATTAAAAAAGAATGAAAAAAACACAAACATGGTGCCAAGTGCTCTGAGTCCAATAGAGTTAGTAGACACACCTTAAAAATCAATTGATGGCATTTATTGAGCAAGACGCTGCACTAAGCACCTGGGACAGTACACTAGAATTAGTAAACATGGAACCTGTCATGAAGGAGTTTACAATGTAGTGGGCTCCTGGGAAACAAGGGAGCAGAACCCCAGGGAATGAAATGTGGGCTGGAAATTCTCCACAGTCTTTGCCCAAGAAAAGAGAGTTTAATAATAATACTGATTATGCTCATTTTTGTTGACCACTTACTACATACCAAACACTGTACTAAGTGGTGGAGTACATATAAGATCATCAGGTCCCATAAGGGGTTCCCAGTCTAAGTAGGAAGGAGAAAAGTTATTGCATCCCCATTCCGCAGATGAAGGAACTGAAGCACAGAGAAGCTAAGCAATTTGCCCAAGGTCACACAGCAGCTAAGTGGCAGAGCCGGGATTAGAATCTAGATCTTCTCCTAGGCCCAGGCTCTATCCACTAGGCCCTGATGCTTTTCTGTGTTTATGGAACACACAACTGAGGTGTATTCCTTCATAAATGGACTTCAGGTCTACCCATGATGGCTTGAAGTTGAGCTTTAAGGTAGATCTGCTATTCACTGCACCTTCAACCCCACAGCACTCTTGTGCATTATCCATAATTTCTTTTATTGTATTCTCCTCCTCCAGATTGTAAGTTCTTCAAGGCTAAGGAAAGTGTTTACCCCCTCTGTTGTACTGTACTCTCCCAAGTGCTTAATACACTGCTCTGCACACAGTAGGTGCTCAAGAAATGTCATTGATTGATTGATTAATTTATCCTACAGAAAAAGCACAGGCCTGGCAATCAGAGGGCCTGGGCTCTAATCTTGAATCTGCAACTAGCCTGCTGTTTGACCTTGGGCAAGTCACTTAACTTTTGGCCTTAGTTTCCTCAGCTGTAAAATGGGAATCAAATGCTTATTCTTCCTCCTACTTAGGCTGTGAGCTCCAAGAGAAGCAGGGACTGTGTCCAACCTGATTATCTTGTATCTACCCCAGCATTCTGTACAATGCTTGGCACATAGTAAACCCTTAACAAGTACCACAATAATTATAATTATAATCATTATTATTATTTCCCTCTGCCGCCACAAAGTATCCACTCCCCCCACCCCTTCTGTGTTCAGTAGCCATCCTATTTGGCATATGACCTAGCTTTGAATCTGGACAGGGGCATTTTTCTCCTCCAGCGTGCATGTCCACCTCTTCCATAGCACCCGGCTATGAGCCAAGATTCTTGCTCATACATATACATATATTGGAGGTATACTCTACTAGACAGGGTTTATTCAGGTTGGATCTTACAGGATTTTAACTCCATTACCATGTTTTGATGGGCCTAAGAAGGAGCTGGATGGTGCTTTTTAGCATCAGGATTGGAAAGCTCTGGGCTCCTTAAAGCCCTGCTGCTAGTTGTAGCAAGGAACAAAGTTTGCAGCATGAATAGCAGCAGAAGCAGAGCAGGTGTCACAAATGAGCACCGAGTCACTGAATAGCACCCAAATCGGGGAAAATCCCAGGAATAGATTTCAAATCATTACAAGGCCAGTGGGAGTGTCAAGGCATAGAAGACACAAAGGGGATGGAGAATGGGAGCAGAGTAGCCTGTGACTGCTTCAGGGAAGATGCCATAAATCATCCATTTTGGCAAGCCAGCCAGGAACCCTGGCCAGTCAATACTGAATACACCTACAGAGCAGGGCCCACTGCAAGCTAAATGGACACATGATGAAGAGAGAGTGAATCACAGTGAATTATCTCATATGGCTTGGTCAGAGACCCTGAACCTCCACCATTCAACATCCTCAGAGCTGGGTGGACACAATGACTTATATGAAGCTTTAAAACAGCTGCTTGTTCTTTCTCTTTCTTTCATTTAATTTAGCACTTTTCACTGGCAAAATGCTGGGTCTTCACTTTCATTAGTTATCAAATAGAGAGCCTTTACAGCATGAGAGAAAGTCTCTGGAGGAGAGGAGCTTGGAGGGGCAGAAAATGGATCCTTTGTGGAATTGAGGCAATTTAACCTGGAGAAGAGAAATAATAATTTCTGATCTCCTAACCTTCTGCCTCTCCCCACTCCAGTTCATACTTCTCTCCACTGCCCGGACTATCTTTCCACAGAAACGTTCGGGGCATGTCACCCACCTCCTCAAAAATCTCAAGTGGTTGCCTATCCACCTCCATATCAAACAAAAACTCCTCACCGTCGGCTTAAAACTCTCCATTACCTTGCTCCTTTCTGCCTCACCTCACTTCTCTCCTTCTACAACACAGTCCGCACACTTCTCTCCTCTGGTGCTAGCCTTCTCACTGTGCCTTAATCTTACTTGTCTCGCCACTGACCCCTGGCCCACATCCTACCTCTGGCCTGGAACGCCCTCCCTCCTCAAATCCGCCAGAAAATTATTCCCCCCTCTTCAAACCCTTATTGAAGGCACATCTCCTCCAAAAAGCCTTCCCAGAATAAACCCAACTTTTTCTCATCTCCCACTCCCTTTTGCATCTCCCTGACTTGCTTCCTTTGCCCTTCCCCTCTCTCCCCACCCCTCATCACTTAACAATAATAATAATAATGACATTTTTTAAGTGCTTACTATGTACAAAGCACTGTTCTGAGCTCTGGGGAGGTTACAAGGTGATCAGGTTGTCCCAAGGGGGCTCACAGTTTTAATCCCCATTTTACAGATGAGGTAACTGAAGCACAGAGAAGTGAAGTGACTTGCCCAAAGTCACATAGCTGACAATTGGCAGAGCTGGGATTTGAACCCATGACCTCTGACTCCAAAGCCCGGGCTCTTTCCACCGAGCCACACTGCTTCTCTGTATATATCTGTAATTATGTTTATTTATATTAATGTCTGTTTACTTGTATTGATGTCTATCTCCCCCCGCCCTAGACAGTGAGCTCATAGTGGGCAGGGATTATCTCTCTTTATTGCTGTATTGTACTTCCCCAAGAATTTAGTACAGTGCTCTGCACACAGTAAGCACTCAATAAATATGATTGAATGAATGAATGAATGAGTGAATAAGTAATTAATATTAGTGGTGGCATTTGTTCAACATTTACTGTGTGTTGGGCACTGTAGTAAGCGCTGGGGTGGATACAAGCAAATCGGGTTGGGCATAATCCCTGTCCCACATAATAATAATAATAATGACATTTATTAAGTGCTTACTATGTGCAAAGCACTATTTAAAGCACTGGGGAGGTTACAAGGTGATCAGGTTGTCCTATGGTGGGCTCACAGTCTTAATCTCCGTTTTACAGATGAGATAACTGAGGCCCAGAGAAGTTAAGTGACTTGCCCAGAGTCACACAGCTGACAATCAGCAGAGCCAGGATTCGAACCCATGACCTCTGACTCCAAAGCTTGGGCTCTTTCCAGAGCCGTGCTGCTTCTCTGGGGTTCATGGGGCTCATGGTCTCAATCTCCATTTTAGAGATGAGGTAACTGAGGTACACAGAAGTGAAGTGACTTACCCAAGGTCACACAGCAGACAAATGCGGGAGCCGGGATTAGAACCCATGACCTTCTGACTCCCAAGCCCATGCTCTATATGCTACTCCATCTTGCTTCTCATAAGCGACAGCTGAGAATAACTTAAAACAGACCATTGTACTTGGGCGAGTAGAATACAATAGAGTTAATAGAGTTGGTAGACACCATCCCTGCCCTCAAGGAGCTTAGAGTCTAACACAGAAGATAGAAATGAAAATAAATTATGCTAGTAGTGTGGTTTAGTAGAAAGAGCACGGGTTTAGGAGTAAGATGACCTGAGTTCTAATCCCAGCTCTGCCATGTACCTGCCGTGTGACTTTGGACAAGTCACTTAAACTTCCTGTGACTCAGTTACTTCATCTGTAAAATGGGAATGAAGAGTGTGAGCCCTCCATGGGACAAGGACTGTGTCCAATCTGATATCTTCTATCTACCCCAGTGCTCAGTATAGTTCCTTAATATAGTTCACCAATCAATCAATTGTATTTACCAAGCACTTACTGTATGCATAGCACTGTGCTAAGTGTTTGGGAGAGTACAATAAAACAGAGTTGGTAGACACAATCCCTGCCCACCACGAGCTTACAGTTTGGCAGGACATACAGACATTAAAATAAATAAATTACTGATATGTATATAAGTGCTGTGGGGTTGAAGGAGGTGTGAATAAAGTCCAAGTTCCTGACACATAGTAAGTGCTTAACAAATGCCGTTTAAGAAAAAAAAAGAACTTATCTATACCCTCCTCAGCATTCATGTATAGGTGTGCACTCAACTATTTATTTTGACCACTTTAGTTGTAAATATTTTGGGGGAGCAGTGTGGCCAAATTTAGCGAGCATGGGTCTGGGGGTTAGAGGACCTGAATTCGAATCCTGGCTCCACCACTTGTCTGCTAAGTGACCTTGAGTAAGTAACTTAACTTCTCTGTGCACCAGTTCTCTCATCTGCAAGGGGATTCAATACTGGTCCTCCCTCCTACTTAGAATGTAAACCCCAAGTGGGTCTTTATTATTTTGTATCTACCCCAGCACTTAGTACAGTTTTCTGCCCAAAGTAAGCACTTAATAAATGCTGTTATTACTGTAATTATTGCTATTACTATTATTGTTGTGTTTATCTCCCTCTTTAGAATGTAAGGTCTTTGTGGGCAAAGAGCATATCACTTTTTTATTCTGTATTTCCCAAGCACTTGAAGTACAGTGCACTGCATCAAGTGGGTGCTTATTAAATACTCCTATGATTACTCCTACTTCTACTAAGAAAGGTGACCAGAGACCTTAATTCAACTGACCGCAGAACGAGGAAATATATATTAATTAGACAGGAGCGGTTTAGATTACATGCAATGTACAGTGCTCTGATAGAATAAACACTCAAAAAATACTATTGATTGATTACTATTGAAAAATCAGTAGTATTTTTTGAGTGCTTATTGAGTGCATGGGAGAGTACAGTAGAGCTAGTAGATTTGATCCCTGTTTACAGGATATGGGTGTATGAAGCAGCGTGGCTCAGTGGAAAAAGCCCGGGCTTTGGAGTCAGAGGTCATGGGTTCAAATCCCAGCTCCTCCAATTGCCAGCTGTGTGACTTTGGGCAAGTCACTTAACTTCTCTGTGCCTCAGTGACCTCATCTGTAAAATGGGGATTAAAGACTGTGAGCCCCACGTGGGATAACCTGATCACCTTGTATCCTCCCCAGTGCTTAGAACAGTGCTTTGCACATAGTAAGCGCTTAACAAATGCCATTGTTATTATTACGAAGCCAGTAACCAAGAGAAATTAGGATAACCAATCAATCATATTTATTGAGTGCTTACTGCATTCAGAACACTTGCAAGAGTCCAGTACAGCGGAATTGGTAGGCTTATTCCCGTCCCTCAAGGAACTCACAGTCTAGAGAGCAAGACAGACATTAAAATAAATTATGGACAGGTATATAAATGTTGTGTGGCTGAGGTGGGGTCAATAAAGGATACAAATCCAAGCGCGAGGGTGATGCTGAAGCAAGAAGGAGTAGGGGAAATGAGGGCTGAGTCAGGGAAGGCCTCTTGGAGGAGGTGTGATTTTAATAAGACCTTGTAGGTGGGGAGACAGATGGTCTGTCGGATAACAGAGAAGCATATCTGTTGGAGAAGCAGCATGGCGTAGCGTATAGAGCACGGACTTGGGAGTCAAGAGGTCGTGGGTTCTAATCCCGGTTAGTCCAGTGCTCTGCACACAGTAAGCGCTCAATAAATACGATTGAATGAATGAATAAATGCTACTTTTCTGCTGTGTGACCTTGGGCAAGTCATTTCACTTCCCTGGGCCTCAGTCCCCTCATCTGTAAAATGTGGATTGAGATTGTGAGCCCCATGTGGGAAAGGGACTGTGTCCAACCCGATATGCTTGTATCCACCCCAGTGCTTAGTATACTAAATGGCACACAGTAGGTGCTTAACGAATACCATAATACCAAACCATTTCTAGACGGTGAGCCCACTGTTGGGTAGGGACCGTCTCTGTATGTTGCCAACTTGTACTTCGAGAAGCAGCGTAGCTCAGTGAGAAGCAGCATGGCTCAGTGGAAAGAGCACGGGCTTTGGAAACAGAGGTCACGGGTTCGAATCCCAACTCTGCCACATGTCTGCTGTGTGACCTTGGGCAAGTCACTTAACTTCTCTGAGCCTCAGTTACCTCATCTGTAAAATGGGGATTAAGACTGTGAGCCCCACCTGGGACAACCTGATCACCTTGTATCCCCCCCAGCGCTTAGAAAAGTGCTCTGCACATAGTAAGCGCTTAATAAATGCCATCATTATTATTAGTAGTAGTAGTAGTACAGTGCTCTGCACACAGTAAGCGCTCAATAAATACGATTGAATGAAATACCATTAACTATTATTATTATGAAAGGGGAGGGAGTTCCAACCTAGAGGCAGGTCATGGGGTCAGGGCAAGATAGATGAGATCGAGGTACAGTGAGTAGGTTGCTGTTAGAGGAGCAAAGTGAACTTGCTGGGTTGCAGTCGGAAATTAGGGAGGTAAGGTAGGAGGGGAGCACCTTAAAGCCGATGGTAAGGAATAGAATAGCTATCCACATGACTGTGTTGGTTGTGGGAAAATGAACCCAAAGAGAAAGGGCCTCCTTTCCCCAACACCCAGGGAGCCGCTGGCAGGACTGGGAATAAAGATCACGGACCCCACTGAAGCCGGATTCCTGCTTAGTACCTTGAGCCTCTCCAGCCTGTTTTCACTCTATTCCCAAGAGCCTCCACAGCAGCCAGTGAGTCAGGCAAGATTTCTCCGGGGAGGAGGAATTTCAGTCTGTGCCAAGTTGTTTTCGCAAGATTTACAGAGGAGTCTGGGGCAGGAGCTCACAAGATGTGGGACTCAGTACCTCATTTTGCCAGACTTAGGGGAAAGTGAGTAGAGCTGGGGAAGATGGATAGACAATGAGGTGCTGAGAAGCCAAAGTGTGGAATTTTAGTTTTATCCCCTGGGAGTCACTGCCTTCTTGCCATCTTATCATGCTCCTCGGGGATCCTGGGGAGAGGGAAATGGGATCCTCTTGCTTCATCATCATCATCATCATCAATCGTATTTATTGAGCGCTTACTATGTGAAGAGCACTGTACTAAGCGCTTGGGAAGTACAAATTGGCAACATATAGAGACAGTCCCTACCCAACAGTGGGCTCGCAGTCTAAAAGGGGGAGACAGAGAACAAAACCAAACATACTAACAAAATAAAATAAATAGAATAGATATGTACAGGTAAAATAAATAAATACATAAATAGAGTAATAAATATGTACAAACATATATACATATATACAGGTGCTGTGGGGAAGGGAAGGAGGTAAGATGATGGGAGAGATGCTGGAGCTGAGCTGCCCTGTCTCTCATCCACAAGTGACAGGTTTAATACTGTCTGAAGGGAGAAGGGGAGCAAACAGACAGCTTGGACCTTGATATTGTGCCTCTCTATGTGCGTTTGTATAATGTTATTCTCTCTCTTAACGAAGTAGCATGGCCTAATGGATGGAGCACGGGCTTGGGAGTCAGAAGAACATGAGTTCTAATCTTAGCTCAGCCACTTGTCTGCTGTGAGACCTTGGGCAAGTCACTTAACTTCTCTGTGTCTTAGTTACCTCACCTGTAAAATGGGGATTAAGACTGTGAATCCCATGGGGGACAGGGACTGTGTCGAAGCTGATTAGCTTGTAAAAATAATAATAATTATAATATTTGTTAAGCACTTACCGTGTGCCAAGCACTGTTCTAAGTGATGGGATAGATACAAAGTAATCAGGTTGTCCCACGTGGGGCTCACAGTCTTAATCCCCATTTTACAGATGAGGTAACTGAGGCACAGAGAAGTTAACTGACTAGCCTAAAGTCACACAGCTGATAAGTGGCAGAGCTGGGATTAGAACCTCTGACCTCTGACTCCCAAGCCCTTGCTCTTCCCACTAAGCTACGTTGCTTCTCCATCTACCCCGGTGCTTAAAACAGTGCTTGGCACATAAGAGTTTAATAAATGCCATCGTCATCATCATCATCTTCCAACACTTGAAAAGAAGACTATACATTCCTGGTCATGGGCCCCTGCACCAGTGTGGCTTAGAGGATAGAGCACAGGCCTGGGCATCAGAAGGACCTGTGTTCTAATCTCAGCTCTGCCATGAGTCTGCTGTGGGACCTTGGGCAAATCGTTTCACTTCTCTGTGCCTCAGTTATCTTATCTGTAAAATGGGGATTAAGTGTCTGAGCCTCATGTGGGACAGGGACTATATCCAACCTGATTAACTTGTATCTACCCCACCACTTAAAACAGTGCTTGGCACATAGTAAGCGCTTAACAATTGACAACCATGCCCATCACCCCCGTCATTTGTTCCAGACATTTAACTCCCTCCTCAGGCCCCCTGTTCCTCCCTTTCCTCCTTCCCTCACCCCCATCGATCTGGCCACCTACTTCATTAGAAAAATTAACACCATCAGGTCTGAACTCCCCAAAGTTACCCTCCCCCTTCTCCATCCCCCCTGCTTTCAACCTCCTCCTCTACTTTCCATCCTTCCCAGCAGTATCTTCAGAGGAGATCTCCTCCCTCCTTTCAAGTGCCACCCCCTCCACCTGTGCTTTGGACCTCATTCCCTCTCATCTTATGAAAACTCTCACCCCTTCCCTCCTCCCCTCAACTTCCACCTTCAACCGTTCACTCTCCAATGGCGTCTTCCCCTCTGCCTTCAAACATGCCCACATCTTCCTCATCCCAAAAAAACCCTCTCTTGACCCCAATGCCCCCTCCAGTTATCGTCCCAGCTCCCTCCTACCCTTCCTTTTCTAACTCCTAGAGCGAGTCATCTGCACTAGCTGCCGTGAATTCCTTAACTCCAACTCTCTCCTGGACCCCCTCCAACATGGCTTCTGAAACTGCCCTCTCAAAGGTCACCAATGACCTTCTTGCCAAATCCAATGGCTCCTACTCTATCCTAATCCTCCTTGACGTCTCAGCCGCCTTTGACACTGTAGACCATCTTCTTCTCCTCAACATGTTATCCGACCTTGGCTTCATGGACTCTGTCCTCTCCTGGTTCTCCTCTTATCTCTCTAGGCATTCATTCTCAGTCTCTTTTGCAGGATCCTCCTCCCCCTCCCATCCCCTAACTTCAGGGGTTCCTCAAGGCTCAGTTCTTGGTTCCCTTCAGTTCTCCATTTACACTCACTCCCTTGGTGAAATCATTCACTCCCATGGCTTCAACTATCATCTCAATGCAGATGACCTACATCTCCTCCCCTGTTCTCTCTCCCTCCCTCCAGGTTCATATCTTCTCCTGCTTTCAGGACATCTCACCTGGATGTCCGCCCGCCACCTAAAACTCAACATGTCCAAGACTGAGCTCCTTATTTTCCCTCCCAAACCCTGTCCTCTCCCTGACTTTCCGTCACTGTTGATGACACTATCATCCTTCACTTCTCACAAGCCCTCAACCTTGGTGTCACCCTTGACTCTGCTCTCTCATTTACCCCACATATCTAATCCATCACCAAAACTTGCCAGTCTCACCTTCACAACATCACCAAGATCCTCCCTTTCTTCTCCATCCAAACTGGTACCTTGTTGGTACAATCTCTCATCCTATTCCAACTGGATTACTGCATCAACCACCTTTCTGATCTCCCATCCTCCTGTCTCTCCCCGCTTCAGTCTATACTTCACTCTGCTGCCCGGATTATCTTTCTACAGAAATGCTCTGGGCATGTCACTCCCCTCCTCAAAAATCTCCAGTGGTTGCCTATCAACCTTCACGTGAAGCTAAAACTCCTCACTATTGGCTTCAAAGCTCTCCATCACCTTGCCCCCTCCTACCTCACCTCTTTCCTATCCTACAGCCCAGCCCACACACTCCGCTCCTTTGCAACTAACCTCCTCACTGGGCCTCGTTCTTGCCTGTCCCACCATTGACCCCTGGCTCACGTCCTACCTCTGGCCTGGAATGCCCTCCCTCCTCACATCCATCAAACTAGCTCTTTTCCTCACTTCAAAGACCTACTGAGAGCCCACCTCCTCCAAGAGGCCTTCCCAGACTGAGCCCCCTTCCCAGACTGAGCCCCCCCTTTTCTCTGTTCCTCCTCCCCTCTCCATCACCCCTCCTCCCTCCCTCTCCTCCACCTCCTTCCCCGCCCCACAACACTTGTGTATATTTGTAAATGTTTATTATTCTATTTATTTTATTAATGCTGAATATATATCTATAATTCTATTTATCTATTCTGATGCTATTGATGCCTGTCTACTTGTTTTGTTTTGTTGCCTGTCTCCCACCTTCTGAACGATGAGCCCATTGTTGGGTAGGGATTGTCTCTATCTGTTGCTGAATTGTACTTTCCAAGCGTTTAGTGAAATGCTCTGCACTCAATAAATACTATTGAATGAATGAATAATAATAATATTATTATTAGTATAACAGCACGTGTCTGTTATATTGTGTGTTGTACTCTCCCACACACTTAGTACAGCACTTTGAAGACATTAAGCACTCAGTAATCCCAGCGCTTAGAACAGTGCTTGGCACATAGTAAGCGCTTAACAAATACCATCATTATTGTTATTATTAAATACGATTGATAGACTTATTGATTGATTCAGAAGTCCAAGTTATTAAATCAACACAGTTGAATGAGAAGAGCTGATTGAGGGCCTGCAGCAGCACTCCCCCTGCTGGCAGAAGCCAGCCACTGCGCCCGCCTACTTTTTGGGGTGCATTAATCATAATTTTAATAATTTTAGTATTTCATTCATTCATTCCATAGTATTTATTGAGCGCTTACTGTGTGCAGAGCACTGGACTAAGCGCTTGGGAAGTCCAAGCTGGCAACATGTAGAGACGGTCCCTACCCAACAACGGGCTCACAGTCTAGAAGAAGCCCACTGTTGGGTAGGGACTGTCTCTATATGTTGCCAGCTTGGACTTCCCAAGAGCTTAGTACAGTGCTCTGCACACAGTAAGCGCTCAATAAATACAATTGATTGATTGATTGATTGATTGATTGAAAGAGCCCGGGCTTTGGAGTCAGGGGTCGTGGGTTCAAATTCTGCCTCTGCCAACTGTCAGCTGTGTGACTTTGGGCAAGTCACTTCACTTCTCTGGGCCTCAGTTCCCTCATCTGTAAAATGGGGATGCGAGCCCCCTGTGGGACAACCTGATTACCTTGTAATAATAACAATAATAATAATAATAATAATAGTAATAATAATAATAATAATAGATTTATTAAGCGCTTACTATGTGCAAAGCACTGTTCTAAGCACTGGGGAGGTTACAAGGTGATCGTGATGTCCCACCGGGGGCTCACAGTCTTCATCCCCATTTTACAGATGAGGGAACTGAGGCCCAGAGAATGTATTTGTTAAGTGCTTACTATGTGCAAAGCACTGTTCTAAGCGCTGGGGAGGATACAAGGTCATGGGTTCAAATCCCACTCCGCCACTTGTCAGCTGTGTGGCTTTGGGCAAGTCACTTAACTTCTCTGAGCCTCAGTTCCCTCATCTGGAAAATGGGGATGAAGACTGTGAGCCCCCCGTGGGACAACCTCCTCACCTTGTAACCTCCCCAGCGTTTAGAACAGCGCTTTGCTCATGGTAAGCGCTTAATAAATGCCATTATTATTATTATTATCAGGTTGTCCCATGTGGAGCTCACAATCTTAGTCCCCATTTTACAGATGAGGTAACTGAGGCCCAGAGAAGTGAAGTGACTTGCCCAAAGTCACACAGCTGACAATTGGCAGAGCCGGGATTTGAACCCATGTCCTCTGACTCCCAAGCCTGTGCTCTTTCCACTGAGCCACGCTGCTTGCCAGGGAGAGGGATGGGGGCTATCACAGCACTAAATGCAACCACAAAACCCAGTCTGTCTCGCTCCCTCCTCTCCCTAGAGAGCGAAACAGACCCTGGGCTATTTTGAAAAGCAGATTCTGGAGCTCCTCTGATTTGCTTTGCTGGCGAGACCATTTTGGTGACTTAAACTTGGCTCAGTGGAAAGAGCACGGGCTCGGGAGTCCGAGGTCGTGGGTTCGAGTCCCACCTCCGCCACTTCTCAGCTGATTTGGGGCAAGTCACTTCACTTTTCTGTGGTCTCTTACCTCATCTGTAAAAGATGTGTAAAAGGCTGTGAGCCCCACGTGGGACAACCTGATTATCTTGTATCTACCTTAGCACTTAGAACAGTGCTTGGCATGTAGTAAGCACTTAACAAATACCACCACTATTATTATTTAGAAGTTGTTCCTCCATCCCTGAAAGCAGAGTGAAAGCAGTCAGCTGCCACCCGGACCCTCAGAAGGATGATCTACTACTCTATTTAGTTTACTTGTACATATTTACATGTTTGTACATATTTATTACTCTATTAATTTATTTGTACATATTTATTCTATTTATTTTATTTTGTTAATATGTTTTGTTTTGTTGTCTGTCTCCCCCTTCTAGACTGTGAGCCCACTGTTGTGTAGGGACCGTCTCTATATGTTGCCAACTTGTACTTCCCAAGCGCTTAGTACAGTGCTCTGCACACAGTAAGCACTCCACAAATATGATTGAATGAATGAATGAATTTACTATTCTATTTATTTTATTTTGTTAATATGCTTTGTTTTGTTGTCTGTCTCCCCCTTCTAGACTGTGAGCCCGTTGTTGGGTAGGGACCGTCTCTATATGTTGCCAACTTGTACTTCCCAAGCGCTTAGTCCAGTGCTCTGCACACAGTAAGCGCTCAATAAATATGATTGAACGAATGAATGAACGAATATGGATTGTCTCTCTTTATTGCTGAATTGTACTTTCCAAGCACTTAGTACAGTGCTCTGCCCACAGTAAGCAATACAGTAATCAATTGTATTTATTGAACACTTACTTTGGACAGGGCACTGTACTACGGTGTTTGGGAGAGTACAACACAACAATATAATAGACGCCTTCCCTCTCCACAACAAGCTTACAGTCTGGAGGGGGAGTCTTGTCTTATGCTGTTGAGTCATCTCTGATCCATAGCTACACCATGGACAGAGAAGCAGCGTGGCTCAGTGGAAAGAGCACGGGCTTTGGAGTCAGAGGTCACGGGTTTGAATCCTGGCTCCACCACAAGTCTGCTGTGTGACCTTGGGCAAGTCACTTAACTTCTCTGAGCCTCAGCTACCTCATCTGTAAAAATGGGGATTAAGACTGTGAGCCCCACGTGGGATAACTTGATCACATTGCATCCCCCCCAGCGCTTAGAACAGTGCTTTGCACATAGTAAGCGCTTAACAAATGCCATTATTATTATTATTATTATTATTATTATTATATCTCTCCCAGAATACTCCACCTCCATCTGCCATCATTCTGGTAGTGGATCCACAGCATTTACTTGGTAAAAATATGGAAGTGGTTTACCATTGCCTCCTTCCGTGCAGTAAACTAAAGTCTCTGCCCTCGACTCTCTGCCATGCAGAAGCAGCACGGCTCAGCGGAAAGAGCCTGGGCTTTGGAGTCAGTCGTCATGGGTTCAAATCCCAGCTCTGCCAATTGTCAGCTGTGTGACTTTGGGCAAGTCACTTCACTTCTCTGTGCCTCAGTTACCTCATCTGTAAACTGGGGATTGACTGTGAGCCCCCTGTGGGACAACCTGATCACCTTGTATCCCCCCAGTGCTTAGAACAGTGCTTATCACATAGTAAGTGTTTAATAAATACTATTATTATAATTATTATTATTATTATTATTATGCCACTGCTGCCCAGCACAGGTGAGTTTTGCCTTGTAGCCAATTGCCTTCCACTCGCTAGCTGCTGGCCAAGCTAGGAATGGAATGGGTAGGCCTCCGTATTACTTTCCCTCCCGTAGTCGAGACTGGTAGAGTACTGGAAACTCTCCAGGTGAGAGGGTAGAGGGGGAGATAGACATTAAAATAAATAAATCAATTAAGGATAGGTACATAAGTGCTATGGAGCTGGGGTGGGGTTGGGGGGTGCATAAAAGGAGCAAGTCAGGGTGACACAGAAGGGAGTGGGGAAAAAAGGAAATGAAGGCCCAGTCAAGGAAGGCCTCTTGGAGGAGATGTGCCTTCAGTAAGGCTTTGAAGACGGGGAGAGTAGTTGTCAGATAGGAAAAGGGAGGGCATTCCAGGCCAGAGGCAGGAAGTGGGGAAGAGGTCGGCGGTGAGATAGATAAGACTGAGTAGCAGTGAATAGGATGGCATTAGAGAAATAAAGTATGCAGGCTGGGTTGTAGTAGAAGAGTAGTGAGGTGAGATGTTCATTCAATTGTATTTATTGAGCACTTACTGTGTGCAAAGCACTGTATTAAGTGCTTGGGAAGTACAAGTCAGCAACATTTAGACACGGTCATCATCATCATCATCAATCATATTTATTGAGCGCTTACTATGTGCAGAGCACTGTACTAAGCGCTTGGGAAGTACAAATTGGCAACATAAAGAGACAGTCCCTACCCAACAGTGAGCTCACAGTCCATACACAAAAACGGGCAAGGGGATTGAATGCTTTAAAGTCGATGGTAAGAAGTTTCTGTTTGATGTGGAGCTGGGTGGGCAACCACTCTGAAAGTTCTTGAGGAGTGGGGAAACTTGGACAGAACGTTTTTGTAGAAAAATGATCCAGGCAGCAGAGTGAAGTATGAACTACAAAGGTGAGAGACAGGAGGCAGGGTGATGGTGGTGGTGGTCATTTCAATGGTCTCGTTTTGTGGGCGTGCCTTCCACGCTTGGGGTTCAGGCCTGACAAAGCTGAAGTGTGAAGGCCTGGCCTATATCTCAGCATGGCTAAGTGTCAAGAGCACGGGTTGGGAGTCAGAGGTCGTGGGTTCTAATCCCAGCTTCGCCACTTGTCAACTGTGTGACTCTGGGCAAGTCACTTCACTTCTCTGTGCCTCGGTTACCTCACCTGTAAAATGGGGATTAAGACTGTGAGCCCCACGTGGGACAACCTGATTACTGTGAGCCCGCTGTTGGGTAGGGACCGTCTCTATATGTTGCCAACTTGTACTTCCCAAGCGCTTAGTACAGTGCTCTGCACACAGTAAGTGCTCAATAAATACGATTGAATGAATGAATGATTACCTTTTATCTACCGCAGCGCTTAGAACAGCGTTCAGCACATAGTAAGCGCTTAACAAATACCATTATTATTATTATTATTATTATTATTATTATTATTATTATTATTATTATTATCTCACCTTTTGAGGGAATCACTACCACAGAAGAAGCCATGAGGAGCTGGATGACTGAAAGGAAATCAGTCAATCAATCAATCAGTGGCATGAAGAGAACACTTACTGTGTTCAGAGCACTGCACTTGGGTGAGTACAATACAACAGAGTTGGGAGATGTGTTCCCTGCCCACAAGGAGCTTGCAGTCTAGAGGGGGAGACAGATGTTAATATAAATAAATTAATTAATTACGGATAATGTACATAAATGTTGTGGAGCTGAGGGTAGGGTGACTACCAAGTGCTAAAAGGGTGCAGATATAAATGCATAGGTGATGGAGAAAGGAGAGGGAGTAGAATATAAGAGGGCTTAATCGGGGAAGGCCTCTTGGAGGAGATGTGACTTTAATATTGCTTTGAAGGTGGTGAGAATGGTAGTCTGGTGTATATGGAGGAGAAGGGAGCTCCAGATCAGAGGCAGGACATGAGAAAAAGGTCGGTGATGAAATAAACAAGACTGAGGCACAGAAAGCAAGCTGGCTATAGACAAGCAAAGTCTGTGGGCTGGGCTGTATTAGGAAATCAGCGAGGCAAGGTAGGAGAGGGTAAGCTGATAGAGTGCTTTAAAGCTGAAGGTAAGGAGTTTCTGTTTGATATGGAGGGAGATGGGTAACCACTGGAAGTTCCTGAGGAGTGGGGAAATATGAACTGAATTCATTCTTAGAAAAATGGTCTCAGCAGCAGAGTGAAGTGTGGATGCCGTGAGGATAGACAGGCGGCAGGGAGGTCAGCGAGGAGGCTGATGCAGTTGTCAAGGTGGGAGAGGAGAAGCAGCGTGGCTCAGTGAAAAGAGCCCAGGCTTTGGAGTCAGAGGTCATGAGTTCAAATTCCGGCTCAGCTGTGTGACTTTGGGCATGTCACTTCACTTCTCTGAGCCTCAGTTACTTCATCTATAAAAGGGGGATTAAGACTGTGAGCCACCGTGGGGCAACCTGATAACCTTGTAACCTCCCCAGCACTTAGAACAGTGCTTTGCACATAGTAGGTGCTTAATAAATGCCATCATCACTATTATTATTGTAGGATAAGAGCTTGGGTCAGTATAGTAGCAGTTTGGATAGAGAGGAAAGGGCTGATTTTAGCAATATCAGGAAGGCAGAACCAACAGGATTTAGTGACAGACTGACTATTGAATTCAAAGAGCGTGGGTCTGAGATTCAGAGAACATGCGTTCTAATCCTCACTCTACCACTTGACTGTTGTGTGAATTTGGGTAAGTCACTTAACTGCCCTGAGGATTTTTCCTCTTTAAAACTGGGTTTCGAGCTGTTCTCCTTCCTACTTAGACAGTGAGCCCCGTCTGTAGTAAGGACTGTGTCTATCCTGATTAACTTGTAACTAACCCAAATAGCAAATAGCAAACACTAATAAATATCACAATAATTAGAGTTATTATTAGACCTAAACACTAGGTACTGTGCAGTATGGTCATTGCAGCAGGAACTTCAAGAGTTCAAAGGACAATACCAAAATCTATTTTATGAATTTATTATTAATATAATATTACTATAGCATTATACTAATATATCATATAATAATAATATTAGTAATAATAATAATTGGGGTATTTGTTAAGGACTTACTTTGTTCCAGGCATTGTACTAAGCATTGGAGTAGATAGAAGATAATTGGGTTGGACATAGTCCCTGACCCACATAGAACTCCAAATCTCAATCCCCCTCTTACAGATGAGGTGACTGAGGCACAGAGAAGTTAAGTGACTTGTCCAAAGTCACACAACTGACAAACGGAAGAGACAGGCTTAGAACCTACAACCTCTTACTCCCAAGCCCGAGCTCTTTAGAGCAAAGGGAGCAAGTCAGGGCGATGCAGAAGGGGTGGGAGAAGAAGAAAATTGTGGGGGCTTAGTCTGGGAAGGCCTCTTGGAGGAGATTTACCTTCAATAAGGCTTTGAAGGGGAAGAGAGTAATTTTCTGTCAGATTTGAGGAGGGAGGGTGATCCAGGCCAGAGACAGGACTGGGCTAGGTGTCCTTGGCAAGATAGGCGAGATCAAGGCATAGTGAGAAGGTTATCACCAGAGGAGCAAAGTGTGCGAGCTGGTTGTAGAAAGAGAATAGCAAGGTGAGGTAGAAGAGGGCAAGGTGGTGGAGTACTTTAAAGCCAATGGCAAGGAGTCTTCTTTTGATGCGGAGGTGGAGAGACAACCGCTGGATTAGGAACCTCTTTCAACTCATCAGCCTAAGAGCTTACATGAAGTCTTTGAGATCATCCGCCAAGCTCTGCTGAATGGTGACGAACGCTCTGGAAACGATAGCAGACGACACGCGGGTGATCATGAACCGCTCCACAGAATCTGAACAATGCGAAGTACTGACAATAAACCTAAACAAAAATGAGTTTCTAGACCACTACACGCTAGAGAAACCCTGCACACAGCTGAAGATTTTCATCAGGATGCAGAACTTAATATTGGCACTGAATTCTGCTCCTACCGAGGTAATATACTATCTGAAGATGCACGGGGAGACAAAGCTGAAAACTGAATCAAGAAATACAACATATCTTTGGGGAGATTGACAGAGAGAGTTCAGTGACAATAGGGCATCAAACCTCCTATCAAATTGAACGTTTACAAAGCTGTAGTGGGGTTCAAGCTTCCTTAAGCAGAAGCAGTGTGGCTCAGTGGAAAGAGCATGGGCTTTGGAGTCAGAGGTCATGGGTTCAAATGCCGGCTCTGCCAGTTATCAGCTGTGTGACTTTGGGCAAGTCACTTAACGTCTCTGTGCCTCAGTTACCTCATCTGTAAAATGGGGGTTAAGACTGTGAGCCCCCTGTGGGACAACCTGATCGCCTTTTAACCTCCCCAGCGCTTTGCACATAGTAATCGCTTAATACATGCCATCATAATTATTATTATTAAGGCCGTGGGATTTTAACATCTCATCTCTCAAGCGGATTGCTCCATATTCCCTGATATAATCATGAGCAATATCAAATGGCCATATCATTAGCAATTAGATCCTGAAAAGGAGCCAGCTCACCAGCAAGGGGACACAAATATTGTCTGGGTGGTATGTGAGAAAAAAGGTGCCAGTAGCTGGGTACCCAATCTGTTGCCGAATAGCAAACTGGAAAATGGGACATCCTGCAAATAGGGAGAATTTACCATAAAGAGAATCAGCATGGCTTAATGGAAAGAGCCTGGGCTTGGGAGTCAGAAGACGTGGGTTCTAATCCCAGCTCGGCCACTTGTCTGCTGTGTGACCTTGGGCAAGCCACTTAACTTCTCTGTGCTTCAGTTACCTCATCTGTAAAATGGGGATGAAGACTGTGAGCCCCATGTGGGACAACCTGATTACCTTGTATCCACCCCAGAGCTTAGAACAGTGCTTGGCACATAATAAGTGCTTAACAAATACCATCAACATCATTATTATTATTATAAGGCATCTTTCACCATTTAATAACTGTTAGTACTAATGATGATTCTTCCAGTGACATCCAACCTCAAATCATGTGACAAAGCAGGGACTAGGGGGAGGAGACTGCAGCACTGACTAAGCCCGGCATGAGGCAATTAGAAGAGACGCTGTTCTTGAGCAGAGGCTTGAGGTAGAACAGGATGGATAAATTAAAAAACAATGACAGGCACTGCAAGGAGTAAGCACGTGACTGCAGCAAAAGATTCTCTTAAATGCACCAGGTGGAGTGATGAATTGGTTGTCCACAGGTCTTTCCAGCCATACCTGTCCCTTGGGCTTGGAATTCTCTTTTCTCCCATATCCTCCAGACCTCAATCCTCCCTATCTTCTAATCTCTCCTAAAATCCCTCCTCCTCCACCAAACTTACCCTAATTATCTACACCTCAATTTTTAACAACGCTTCAAGGGACTCTGGCACTCATGTATCATTTATTTGTGCCTTCCCCGGATCATCTGTCATATACTTAGTCCATATGCACTTATTGTTAGTATTCTTATTATATTATTAAGTGCTTATTATGGGTCATACACTGTGCACTGGGTAGCTGCAAGTTAATCAGGTCAGATACAGTCCCTTTCCTGCATGGGGCTCAAAATCTAAGTAAGGGGTAAACAGGCATTAAATCCTCATTTTACAGATGAAGATATTGAGACACATTTTTGATGGAGACTCCCATGATTGATGAATATTCTGTATCACTCGTTATAGGGTGAGCTCCTTGTAGGTAGAAAACCTACCATAAAGGCTGGGTCTGGGAGTAAAAAGGGCCTCGGTTCTAATCCTGGCTCCTCCACTTGTCTGCCGTGTGACCTTGGGCAAATCACTTGATCTTGTGCCTCAGTTACCCTATCTGTAAAAAAGGGATTAAGACTCTGACCCCTATTTGGAATAGGGACTGTCTCCAACCTGATTAGCTTGTATCTACTCCAGAGCTTAGAACAGTGCTTGACACATAGTAGGTGTTTAGAAAATACATTATTATGATTATTATTATTATTGTACTTCTGTTGTATCTCCCAAGTGTTTAATGTTCAGTAAATACCATTACTCTTTCTACTACTTTTTATTAATACTATTCATTAAGTGGTTATTATGTGCAGGGCACCAGCTCTGGGAGACAACCCACAAGTTCTCATTAGACACGGTCCCTGTCAGTCATTAAATCATATTTGTTAAGTGCTTACTGTGTGCAGAACACTGAACGCTTGGGAAAGTACAATACAACAATAAAAAGTATCAATCCCTGCCTACAGTGAGCTCACAGTCTAGAGAGGCTTTGGTGGGGCTCACAGTCTTAATACAAGTGGAAAGAAGGGACAGGAGACAGGCACATCAGGAATGATGAAATGTTAAAACCCAACACAAACCAGTACCCCAAATCACAACAATATCTGGAGGGCACTGTGGCTAGAGGAGGGGAATTTCAGACTCCCTGAGGTTCAGAGTTCACAGCACGCCTGCAAACACCAGTTTTCCTGGGATTTTGTGGAGGCCTCATACTGAATGCATGTGGGAGCAGTTTTTATCCGCAGCTGGGAGGGCAGAGAGCATGCTGAGAGCAGGGACCCTCAGTGATAGGAGGGAGGGTAGCAGTTACCACAGATACTATTACAATTATCAGCAGCATGATCTTTGACTGAAGAACAGCTACATCAGTGCATAAGCACACACACAGAGACACAGACACACACACACTCACACACACACTCACACACCTGTAAGGAGATCTCAGAAAGGGTATAATGGCATAGGCTTTGTCTGCAATGAAAATCCAGTTGAAGATGAAGCTGAATTTCTTTGGTCTGGTTTCAGGACTCATTCATTCACTCAGTCAGTCAGGAGCAGGTAGCAAGGGGCAAAAGCAATCTGTTTTTAATAATAATAATGATAATAATAATGATGATACTTATTAAGTGCAAAGCACTGTTCTAAGCACTGGGAAGTTTACAAGGGATAAGGTTGTCCCGTGTGGGGCTCACAATCTTATTCCCCATATTACAGAAGAGGTAACTGAGGCCCAGAGAAGTTAAGTGACTTGCCCAAAGTCACACGGCTGACAATTGGCGGAGCCGGGATTTGAACCCATGACCTCTGACTCCAAAGCCCGGGCTCTTTCCACTGAGCCCCCAAATCTCAAACCAACGTTTCTTAATAAGGCAACTAATAATAATAATTGTGGTATCTATTAAGATGCTAAGCACTGAACTGGATTCAAGAGAATTCAATTGGAACCCGCCTGTGTTCCACAGTCTAAGGGGTATGAGAGTAGAAATATTACCGCCCATTTTACAGATAAGACAACTGAAGCACAAGGAGGTTAAGATCAAACAGCAGGCCACTGGCTAGAACTCAAGTCTCTGCCTACCAGCCCATTTTACTCTTTCCACTAGTCCTTGGCTTCACAGACTCCATCCTCTCCTGCTTCTCCTCTTATCTCTCCGGTCGTTCATTCTCAGTCTCTTTTGCAGGCTCCTCCTCCCCCTCCCATCCCCTTACTGTGGGGGTTGCCCAAGGTTCAGTGCTTGGTCCCCTTCTGTTCTCGATCTACACTCACTCCCTTGGTGACCTCATTCGCTCCCACGGCTTCAACTATCATCACTAGGCTGATGACACCCAGATCTACATCTCTGCCCCTGCTCTCTCCCCCTCTCTCCAGGCTCGCATCTCCTCCTGCCTTCAGGACATCTCCATCTGGATGTCTGCCCGCCACCTAAAACTCAACATGTCCAAGACTGAACTCCTTGTCTTCCCTCCCAAACCTTGCCCTCTCCCTGACTTTCCCATCTCTGTTGATGGCACTACCATCCTTCCCGTCCCACAAGCCTGCAACCTTGGTGTCATCCTCGACTCCGCTCTCTCATTCACCCCTCACATCCAAGCTGTCACCAATACCTGCTGGTCTCAGCTCCGCAACATTGCCAAGATCCGCCCTTTCTTCTCCATCCATACCGCTACACTGCTCGATCAAGCTCTCCTCCTATCCCGTCTGGACTACTGCACCAGCCTTCTCTCTGATCTCCCATCCTCGTATCTCTCCCCACTTCAATCCATACTTCATGCTGCTGCCCGGATTGTCTTTGTCCAGAAACGCTCTGGGCATATTACTCCCCTCCTCAAAAATCTTCAGTGGCTACCAATCAATCTGCGCATCAGGCAGAAACTCCTCACCCTGGGCTTCAAGGCTGTCCATCACCTCGCCCCCTCCTACCTCACCTCCCTTCTCTCCTTCTCCAGCCCAGCCCGCACCCTCTGCTCCGCTGCCGCTAATCTCCTCACCGTGCCTCGTTCTCGCCTGTCCCGCCATCGACCCCCGGCCCACATCATCCCCCGGACCTTGAATGCCCTCCCTCTGCCCATCCGCCAAGCTAGCTCTCTTCCTCCCTTCAAGGCCCTACTGAGAGCTCACCTCCTCCAGGAAGCCTTTCCAGATTGAGCCCCTTCCTTCCTCTCCCCCTCATCCCCCTCTCCATCTCCCCCATCTTTCCTCCTTCCCTTCCCCACAGCACCTGTATATATGTATGTATGTTTGTACATATTTATTACTCTATTTATTTATTTATCTTGTACGTATCTATTCTATTTATTTTATTTTGTTAGTATGTTTGGTTTAGTTCTCTGTCTCCCCCTTCTAGACTGTGAGCCTGCTGTTGGGTAGGGACTGTCTCTATGTGTTGCCGACTTGTACTTCCCAAGTGCTTAGTATAGTGCTCTGCACACAGTAAGCGCTCAATAAATATGATTGATTGATTGATTGATTGACAGGGACTGTCCGATTTGCTTGTATCTACTCCAGTGCTTACAGCAGTACCTGGCACATAGTAAGCACTTGAAAAATGCCATCGTTATCATTATTATTATTATTATATAATCCCCATTTTATATATAAGGTAACTGAGGTGCAGAGAAGGTAAGTGACTTGCTGAAAGTCACACAGCAGACAAGCAGAGAAGCAGCGTGGCTCAGTGGAAAGTGCCTGGGCTTTGGAGACAGAGATCATGGGTTCAAATTCAGGCTCTGCCGCTTAGCTGTGTGACTTCGGGCAAGTCACTTAACTTCTCTGCACCTCAGTTACCTCATATGTAAAATGGGGATTAAGACTGTGAGGCCCCCGTGGGACAACCTGATCACCTTGTAACCTCCCCAGCACTTAGAACAGTGCCTTGTACATAGTAAGAGCTTAATCAATGCTAGGGAAGCAGCGTGGCTCAGTGGAAAAGAGTGTGGGCTTTGGAGTCAGAGGTCATGGGTTCAAATCCCCGCTCCACCAATTGTCAGCTGTGTGACTTTGGGCAAGTCACTTAACTTCTCTGTGCCTCAGTTACCCCATCTGTAAAATGGGGATGTAGACTGTGAACCCCCTGTGGGACAACCTGATCACCTTGTAACCTCCCAAGCACTTAGAACAGTGCTTTGCACATAGTAAGCACTTAATAAATGCCATCAAAAAAAAGTGGTAGAGGTGGAATTAGAACCCCAGTCCTCTGACCCCCAGGCCTGTGCTCTTTTCACTGGACCACGTTGCTTTTCCTTCTCAAACAATACTTCTTGCTCTGTGCAGAACTGATCACTCTGAAAGCACATGGAATTAGGCATTGTGGGATACTGACAAGGAACAAGCAAAAAGGGGTTCTTGTCTTCAAGATGCTTAGAGTCTAAGCCAGCCAGCCTGTTTGGGCCACAGAAAATTAGCCAAAATCAAGAGACTTGGGTTCCGGCTCTGCCAGATTTACAGTGGCTCCTTCTGGGGCCTCAGTTCCCTAATCTGTTCAGTGGGAATAATTATCTCAGCTCCCACAAAAGAGTAATACAGTGATGACAGGGAAATGCTTAATAAGGGATATAATGCATTTTAATTTTCTGGCAAGAAAAGGAATAACCTGAGAAATAAAAGAAAAGAGATTCTTTAATTGCTTGAAAATATTTGCTCCCGTTCCTAGCTCTGTTTTGCCCCCAGTAGTAGTAATAATAATCATGGCATGTGTTAAGTGCTTACTGTGTGCCAGGCACTGTACTAAGCACTGAGGTGGATCCAAGCAAATCGGGTTGGACACAGTCCCTGTCTCCCGTGGGGCTCACAGTCTCAATCCCCATTTTATAGGTGAGGGAGCTGATGCACAGAGAAGTGAGGTGATTTGCCCAAGGTCACACAGCAGACAGGTGGCAGAGTCAGGATTAGAACTCATGATTTTCTGTCTCAGGTCTATGCTCTGGGCCTAAATAGTAATAATGATAATAATAATAATAATAATAATAATAATTATGGTATTTGTTAAGGGCTTAGTATGTGCCAGGCATTTTACTAAGCTCTGTGGTAGATAAAAAGCAAATTGGGGTGGACACAGTACATGTCCTACTTGGGACTCACAGTCTTTGTCCCCATTTCACAGATGAGGGAACTGAGGTCCAGAGAAGTTAAGTGAGTTGCCCAAGGTCACCCAGTAAGCTCTGGCAGAACGGGGATTAGAACCCAGTTCCTTCTGAATCCCAGGCCAGTGCTCTATCCATTAGGCCATGCTGCTTACTTAATTAGCAAACTCTTAATACTGTATTAAGCACTTTGAATTAGACACAGTGGGGAATTAGACACAATCTGTGTCCCTTGGGGGGCTCACAATCCAAAAATCAAAAGGAGAGGGGACCTGGACCAGATACGTAAGGAGAGTTTTTATTTCTGTGTCATTATAGCACTTCTACTTTCGATCGGTTTGATTCTCCCTGGGATGTGGGGCCTCACATTTTGGAAATAGATAAGCCAAGGCTCAGAGAGCAGAAGTGACTTCACCAAAGTCATGTACTGTGTCATTAGCAAAGTCACAGTGAAGACCTTAAAATTCTTGTTCTGGGCTCTTCCTTCTGGAGTCTAGTGCCTCTCCTGGGACCTCCCTTTGAATGAAATGTTCCACGCTAATCCAACTGATCGGAGGGTGATTCAGGCTCCCACCCGCCCTCAACTTTCTCTGCCAGCACCCCCACAAAAAAACCGGTCTTTAGTGGGTGATGAGCCAGGCTCGACCTGGTGAGGAGAGAGACAAATCCATCTTGGCATCGAATCTAAAATCTCTCGGCTTCTTCACGTGCTGCCTCTTGCCAACTAGACATAACCCTTGAAGTTCCGTTCCTTCAATTTTCTGCTGGGCCAGGTGCTTTTCAAAAATTCCTCTTCCTCCTTTAGGTGGAATGGGAGACTTTTCTATTGACATTTCCTAAATCAATCCATTAGTCCTCCCTCCTCCTATCAGACAGATAATTGCTCTCCTCCACTTCAAAGTCTTATTGAAGGCCCACCTCCTCCAAGAGGCCTTCCCTAACTAAGCACTCCTCTCCTCTTCTCCCACCCCCTTTTTTGGTCGCCCTGATGTGTTCCCTTCATTCATCCTCCTTCCCATCCCCCAGTATATATATATATATATATATATTTATCATCATCATCATCATCAATCGTATTTATTGAGCGCTTACTGTGTGCAGAGCACTGTACTAAGCGCTTGGGAAGTACAAATTGGCAACATATAGAGACAGTCCCTACCCAACAGTGGGCTCACAGTCTAAAAGAATATATATATTCTTTATATATATATATAAATAATTTATATATAAATATATATTTATATATAATTTATTTATTTATTCATTCATTTATGTTAATGTCTCTCCCCCTCTAGACTGTGAGCTAATTGTGAGCCGCGAATGTGCCTGTTTGTTGTTACGTTGTAATCTCCCAAGCGCTTAGTACAGTGCTTTGCACACAGTAAACTCTCAGTAAATACGATTGAATGAATGAATGAATGAATGAATATTAATTGAACACTTACTGTGTGCAGAGCACTTTGGAGAAGATGATACAACAGAGTTGGTAGGCACTTTCGTTGCCCACAACAAGCTTACAGCCTAAATGCCTCTCAGCATTTCTGCGCATTGGAACAAGGCACTGTGGGTGGTACTTCCAAAGCGCTTAGTACAGTGCACTGCACACAGTAAGCGCTCAATAAATACGATTGAATGAATGAATGGAAAAGGGCCAGGTACCAGACTGCTGAAACCCAGAAAAGATAGGGGAACCCCAATTCGCCCATCCCCTGGACACCCCCAAGATTATCCCTTTCTCTCCCCCTCTCTGTCCCACTGTCCTGCACCCAATGACCTTCCCCTGCAGACTCCTAGCCCCTCCAGTGGGACAGCCAGCGGCTGCAGACTTTGGGTGGGCTCGTGAAGGTTAATGAGAAGAGGGCCCGACGGCCTCCTGTCACCCTGTGTCGTGCCTCAGAGCCCCACTCTGATCTCTTCCTGTCGCCGGGACATCATTAGAAATGTTAATTATTAATTATCACTAAAAGCCCTTTTTGCTGCATTGCTGTTCTTGATCGCTCTCGCTATCTCTCTTTTTCCCCCTCTATCTTTCTGTAACTGGATCCTGGCTCTCAAATCTCCTGCCTTTCAGTCCCCTTCATTCTGCTCACCTCTCTACCTGCTGCCAGGAGCGGGAGGGGCTGGAGTGACCCTGGGCCCAGTCTCTCTTCCTTTTTCCTTAGTGGGGAAATCCAGGTGTTGGACTTTCGGGGGCCCATGACACTGGAGAGGGCAGGAATTGAACTTTAACAGTAAATTAATTATGGTATTTGGTAAGTGCTTACTACGTGCCAGGCACTGTACTAAACTCTGGGGTGGATTCAAGCAAACCAGGTTGGACACAGTCCCTGTCCTATGTGGGGCTCACAGTCTCAATCATTTTAGAGATAAGTGAGGGACAGAGAAGTGAAGTGACTTACCCAAGGTCACCCAGTAAGCTCTTTATGGGCAGGGAATGTGCCTGTTTATTGTTGCACTGTACTATCCCAAGCAAGCGCTTAGTGCAGTGCTCTGCACACAGTAAGCACTCAATAAATATGATTGAATGAATGAATGAATTGGTGGAGGTGATATTAGAACCCATGACCTTCTGATTCCCAGGCCTGTGCTCTCGTCCACTTCACCATGCTGCTTTTACTATACCATGCTGCTTCAGTTTTCAGTATCCTTGACAAACCTCCTTACTAATCTTTTGTATCTGCAGATCTTCCTCAGGTTTGGAAATGACTTCTTGGCTGGATTGAATATCCAGCCCCCAAATGCAGCAAGCACAGCCTTTAAATAGGGAAGATAATTTCTGGCCCAGCACCAAAAGAAGGGAAAATGTGCTTCTGGGCTGGGGAAGCAAGCCATCTGAATGAAAAGGAAGACAGGAGTGAAAGAAAATGAGGAATCCCTCAGACCTGTCTCCTGACAAGTCTTTACCTGCCCGAGAAATGGAGGAGAGGGTGGCAGGAGATCTTAGAGCAGTTTGTGAGTTCAAAGGGTGAGGAGCTGATTGAAAGTAGAGGATGCCGCGGGAAGCCAGACATGAACAGATGTGTTTGGTGTGATGAGTTTGGATTCACAGACTGCAGTCATTGTGGTATTTGGCCTCAGCCCAAATATAATAATAATAGTAATTGTGGCATTTGTTAAGCACTTTCTGTGTGTACTAGTCACTGTAATAAGCTCTGGGGTGGATACAAGCAAACCGAGTTGGACACAGTCCCTCATGGGGCTTCCAATCTCAATCTCCATTTTACAGATGAGGTAACTGAGGTACAGAGAAGTGAAATGACTTGCCCAAGATCACATAGCAGGCAAGTGGTGGAGCCGAGGTTATCTATCTATCTGTCTATCTATCTATCTATCTATCTATCTATCTATCTATCTATCATAGACATATGGGGAGAGAGAGACAAACAGACAGACAGAGAAAGGGAGAGATAGAGACCAAGGAAGAGAGAGAGAGTGTGTTGTTTTTTCTGGTTTGAAGATAATGGTATTGATGGTGATCACTACCTACGTGTGGCTGGAAAGACCAAAGCATGACTGATAGTCATTCATTCATTAATTCATTCAATCATGTTTATTGAGAGTTTACTGTGTGCAGAGCATTGTACTAAGCACTTGGGAGAGTACAATGTAGCAATAGACACATTCCCTGCCCACAGCGAGCTTACACTCTAGAGAGAGCATCAGTCCAGTTCACACTACCCACACAGAAAGATTATCCTTTGCTGCGCTATGCCATTTGTAGAGCACAGAAATGGGTGTCAGGAGATCTAGATTTTAGTCCCAGCTCCTCCACTTGTCTGCTGTGTGACTTGGGAAAGTCACTTAATTTCTCTATGCTTCAGTTTTCTCATCTGTAAAATGGGGATAAAATACCTGTTCTCCCTCCCTCTTAGCCTTTGAGCCCCAGTGGGAACAGGGACTGTGTCTGCTCTGATGATCTTGTACTTACCTCAACAGTGCAGTGCTTGGGTTATTCGTTCAATCATATTTCATTCAATCATATTTATTGAGTGTTTACTGTGGGCAGAGCCCTGTACTATGCACTTGGGAAATTACAACAATAAGCAGACACAATGAGCTTTACGTCTAGAGTAGTAAACACTTAATACATATGATTATGTTTATTATTTTTACATCATCTGCTGTGTTCAAATCTGCCTCTTGTCATCATGGTCTTCCCAAAAGCCACAAGTGCTGAATGTCCCTTCCAACCTGCTCTATCTGCCACGGCCCATTGCTGCACTGTATCATTTAAGATTGTGTTTCACTGCTGACTCATGTAAGAGAAAGAAGTGGCCTCCCCACCTGTAGATGCTGTGGGAGGAAAGGGTTCCCCCGAGTCCATCATCATCAATCGTATTTATTGAGCGTTTACTATGTGCAGAGCACTGTACTAAACGCTTGGGAAGTACAAATTGGCAACGTATAGAGACAGTCCCTACCCAACAGTGGGCTCACAGTCTAAAAGAGGGAGACGGAGAACAAAACCAAACATACTAACAAAATAAAATAAATAGGATAGATATGTACAAGTAAAATAAATAAATAAATAAATAGAGTAATAAATATGTACAAACATATATACATATATACAGGTGCTGTGGGGAAGGGAAGGAGGTAAGATGGGGGGGGGGGGGGGATGGAGAGGGGGACGAGGGGGAGTCCAGAGCTCCACAGAGACTCTCCAGCTCAGAAAATCAAGTGGCTCAGAGGCCACTCGTGGAGCAGAACTGGCCAGAGAAAGTAGGGGCACAGCCAGAGTTAGCTCATTTCAGCTCACTGTGGGCCGATTCCTCACTCGAAATAGTAACCTGTATTCCATCGTCTCAGAAGAGCAACCACAGTAGAAAGCTGGGGAAGGGTTGGCACTTGACTACTCCCTCGATTTTGTAGTTAAAAATCCATCTCAAATTGCATTACGCTCCCACCCACCCCCCCAAAAAAAGGCAAATATCCTCCAAGTGGCCTTCCCTGACTCAACACTCCTTTCCTCTTCTCCCACTCCCCTCTGAGTCACTCTGACTTGCTCCTTTTATTCATCCTCTCCCCCAGCCCCTCAGCACTTTTGTACATGTCCGTAATTTATTTATTTATATTAATGTCTGTCTCCCCCCTAACGATGGTATTTATGATGGTATTTATTAAGTGCTTACTATGTGCAAAGCAGACTGTAAGCTCATTGTGGACAGGGGATGTGACTGTTTATTGTTGTAGTATACTCTCCTAAGTGCTTAGTAAAGTACTCTGTACACAGTAGACATTCAGTAAATACGTTTGACTGACTGACTGACTGACTGACTGCATTTCCCTCCATTGTGGGTCAGGGAGTGGTCCAATCTGTATCGATGCCAGTGGTTTTTTTTAAATGGCATTTATTAAGTGCTTACTATGTGCAGAGCACTGTTCTAAGCACTGGTGTTTAGTACAGTGCCTGTGGAACGTAGGAAAAACTTGAAAAGTAACATTATTATTATTATAATTATTGCATTTGGGAAGACCATGATGATAGGAGGCAGATTTGAAGACAAAAGATGATGTAATAAAACATATTAAGCTATTGTATTATTATTAGCAGTAATATTAATAGGAATAATAAAGCCACCACCCCAGGAATAAACCCACGGGGGAGAGACTCAGGAAGCAACTTATTCATTCATTCATTCATTCAATCGTATTTATTGAGCACTTACTGTGTGCAGAGCACTGTACTAAGCGCTTGGGAAGTACAAGTTGGCAACATATAGAGACAGTCCCTACCCAACAGCGGGCTCACAGTCTAGAAGGGGGAGACAGAGAACAAAACAAAACATATTAACAAAATAAAATAAATAGAATAAATATGTATAGATAAAATAAATACATAAATAGAGTAATAAATACATAAAAACATACATCCATATATACAGGTGCTGTGGGGAGGGGAAGGAGGTAAGGCGGGGGGGATGGAGAGGGGGAGGAGGGGGAGAAGAAGAAGGGGGCTCAGTCTGGGAAGGCTTTCTGGAGGAGGTGAGCTCCCAGAATTTAGAACAGTGTTTTGCACTTAGTAAGCGCTTAATAAATGCCATTATCATCATCAGTTGGGCCTTGAAGGAAGGAAGAGAGCTAGCTTGGCGGATGTGCAGAAGGAGGGCATTCCAGGCCAGGGGGATGACGTGGGCGGGGGGTTGACGGTGGGACAGACGAGAATGAGGCCTGGTGAGGAGATTAGCGGCAGAGGAGCGGAGGGTGCGGGCTGGGCTGGAGAAGGAGAGAAGGAAGGTGAGGTAGGAGGGGGCGAGGTGATGGACAGCCTTGAAGCCAAGGGTGAGGAGTTTCAGTCTGATGCATACGTCGATTGGTAGCCACTGGAGATTTTTGAGGAGGGGAGTAATATGCCCAGAGCGTTTCTGGACAAAGACAATCTGGGCAGCGGCGTGAAGTATGGATTGAAGAGGGGAGAGGAGGATGGGAGATCGGAGAGGAGGCTGATACAGTAATCCAGACGGGATAGGATGAGA
Source organism: Tachyglossus aculeatus (assembly GCF_015852505.1). NCBI lineage: Eukaryota > Metazoa > Chordata > Mammalia > Monotremata > Tachyglossidae > Tachyglossus > Tachyglossus aculeatus. Next base: position 21,969,186 of record NC_052068.1, read on the forward strand.
GCTTGAACGAGCAGTGTAGTGGTTTGGATGGAGAGGAAAGGGCAGATCTTGGCAATGTTGCAGAGGTGAGACAGGCAGGTTTTGGTGACGGCTTGGATGTGAGGGGTGAACGAGAGAGCGGAGTCGAGGGTGACACCAAGGTTGCGGGCTTGTGAGATGGGAAGGATGCTAGTGCCGTCAACAACTTAGACTTTACAATAGCACTCTGCTCCTTCCTGCCCCATTTCAAGCTCACCTCACCCAGGACTGACTAACTCCAAGTCACTGCTCCCCAGGTAGGGGAAATGTTGCTGACCCTCAGAGAGTTTAAGGGGTGTCAGCCCCCTAGGAATTCACTTGGATTTGTGAGGGAAATCGCTCCATTGCCTAGCTCTTCCTCATTTCTGAGAGCCTACTCACCCAAGGCAGAGAAAAACATCCACCGTATTTAAGGATAAATCATACTGTGCATTGCAAAAGCCATTATGATTGTTTCCTGAGAGATTCCTCACAAAGCCTCTGAGATTGATTGAAATTATTATCCCTTTTCAGATTCAGGGTCCAGTTCCAAGGGACCGTGGGACAGCTACCGTCATGGCATAATCAAAAGGCAGATTGGTAGCCCGAGGCTGCAGAACTCTGGGCTGGTGGCTGGCCTACTGACTGATGTAGCCAACTCTTTATGTCTCAGCATTGTGATGTATTCTCCATGGCCTATAAATTCCAACACAACTTTATGTTGCAAGGGTGACTCAAACCCTGGGCAAGAGCCCCAGGGGGGACAGAGACTAGACTGTGAGCCCATTGTTGGGTAGGGACTGTCTCTATATGTTGCCAACTTGTACTTCCCAAGCGCTTAGTACAGTGCTCTGCACACAGTAAGCGCTCAATAAATATGATTGATTGATTGATTGCCAACTTGTACTTCCCAAGCGCTTAGTATAGTGGTCTGCAAACAGTAAGCACCCAATAAATACGATTGAATGAATAATTATAATAATGATAATTGTGATATATGTTAAGGGCTTATTATGTGCCATGCACTGTCCTAAGCGCTGGGATGGATACAAGCCAACTAGATTGGACACAGTCTAAGTAATAATAATAATAATTATGGTATTTGTTAAGTGCCTACTATGTGCCAAGCACTGTACTAGGCGTCTGGTCCCTGTCCCGCTTGTGGCTCACAGTCTCAGTTCCCATTTTTCAAATGAGGGAACTGAGGCACAGAGAAGTGAAGCAACTTGCCTGAGGTCACCCAGCAGATGAGTGGCCGAGCCGGGATTAGAACCCATAACCTTCCAACTCCCAGGCCCGTGCTCTATCCACTATGCCGTGCTGCTTCATGAATAGTCATATCTATTCTATTTATTCATATCTATTCTATTTATTTTATTTTGTTAGTATCTTTGGTTTTGTTCTCTGTCTCCCCCTTTTAGCCTGTGAGCCCACTGTTGGGTAGGGACTGTCTCTATATGTTGCCAACTTGTACTTCCCAAGCGCTTAGTACAGTGCTCTGCACACAGTAAGCACTCAATAAATACGATTGATAATGATGATGATGCTTCTCTAAGTAGGAAGGAGAACAGGAATTGAAGCCCTTTCATCAGTTGAGGTAACTGAGGCAAAGAGAAGTGAAGTGATTTACCCAAGGTCATTCAGCAGTTTCCTCATCTGTAAAATGGGGATGAAGACTGTGAGCCCCATGTGGGACAACCTCATCACCTTGTATCCTCCCAGCGCTTAGAACAGTGCTTTGCACATAGTAAGCGCTTAATAAATGCCATTATTATTATTATTATTATTATAAGTGGCAGAGCTGGGATTAGAACTCAGGTCCTCTGACTCCTGAATCTATCCTAATGCTTGGTACTTAGCACTTAGTAAATACCATTTAAAGAACTGGTGTTTTAGCAAGTGTTACAGGCACCAATGCCTGTGCTGTGTAAAATCACAAACCCTCTAGCCTCAAACCCTCTAGTTGGGGGCTGGCCCAGCTCCAGGACTGTGGACAACAGAAAACAGCCCACCCCACTGATGAGCAGCAATTGGAGAAAGTCTGGTTTGGCAGTTGGGAGATTTGGGGTAAGGAGAAGAGGGCCTTCCCAGACTGAGCCCCTTCCTTCCTCTCCCCCTCGTCCCCCTCTCCATCCCCCACATCTTACCTCCTTCCCTTCCCCTCAGCACCTGTATATATGTATATATGTATGTACATATTTATTACTCTATTTATTTATTTATTTATTTATTTTACTTGTACCTACCTATTCTATTTATTTTATTTTGGTAGTATGTTCGTTCTCTGTCTCCCCCTTCTAGACTGTGAGCCCACTCTTGGGTAGGGACTGTCTCTAGATGTTGCCAGCTTCTACTTCCCAAGCACTTAGTACAGTGCTCTGCACACAGTAAGTGCTCAATAAATATGATTGATTGATTGATTGATTGCTGTGCTACAGAGAGAGGAGAGGCAAGGAGGCAGGGCTGCCACCAGTCCATCTTCCCGCCACTACTGTCCCATCTTATATTGTACTCTCCCAAGTGTTTAGTCCAGTGCTTTGCACACAGTCAGCTCTCAAAAAATGCAATTTATAGCTGTGTGTATAGCTATAATTCTATTTATTCTGATGGTATTGACACCTATCTACTTGTTTTGTTTTTTTGTCCATCTCCCCCTTCTAAACTGTGAGCCCCTTGTTGGGTAGGGACCGTCTCTATATGTTGCCAAGCGTTTAGGACAGTGCTGTGCACACTGTAAGCACTCAATAAATACAATTGAATGAATGAACAATTAAATGAATGCATGAATCTTGGTCATGTGATGGCCACAAGAAGGGAGGGGGCAGGCTCCTCCTCCCCCTCCCATCCCCTTACTGTGGGGGTTCCCCAAGGTTCAGTGCTTGGTCCCCTTCTGTTCTCGATCTACACACACTCCCTTGGTGACCTCATTCGCTCCCACGGCTTCAACTATCATCTCTACGCTGATGACACCCAGATCTCCATCTCTGCCCCTGCTCTCTCCCCCTCTCTCCAGGCTCGCATCTCCTCCTGCCTTCAGGGCATCTCCATCTGGATGTCTGCCCACCGCCTAAAACTCAACATGTCCAAGACTGAACCCCTTGTCTTCCCTCCCAAACCCTGCCCTCTCCCTGACTTTCCCATCTCTGTTGACGGCACTACCATCCTTCCCGTCTCACAAGCACGTAACCTTGGTGTCATCCTCGACTCCGCTCTCTCATTCACCCCTCACATCCAAGCCGTCACCAAAACCTGCCGGTCTCAGCTCCGCAACATTGCCAAGATCCGCCCTTTCCTCTCCATCCCAACCGCTATCCTGCTCGTTCAAGCTCTCATCCTATCCCGTCTAGACTACTGCATCAGCCTTCTCTCTGATCTCCCATCCTTGTGTCTCTCCCACTTCAATCCATACTTCATGCTGCTGCCTGGATTGTCTTTGTGCAGAAACGCTCTGGGCATGCTACTCCCCTCCTCAAAAATCTCCAGTGGCTACCAATCAATCTGCGCATCAGGCAGAAACTCCTCACCCTGGGCTTCAAGGCTGTCCATCACCTCGCCCCCTCCTACCTCACCTCCCTTCTCTCCTTCTACAGCCCACCCTGCACCCTCCGCTCCTCTGCCGCTAATCTCCTCGCCATACCTCGTTCTCGCCTGTCCCACCATCGACCCCCGGCCCACGTCATCCCCCGGACCTTGAATGCCCTCCCTCTGCCCATCCGCCAGGCTAGCTCTCTTCCTCCCTTCAAGGCCCTACTGAGAGCTCACCTCCTCCAGGAGGCCTTCCCAGACTGAGCCCCTTCCTTCCTCTCTCCCTTGTCCCCCCTCCATCCCCCCATCTTACCTCCTTCCCTTCCCCACAGCACCTGTATATATGTGTATATGTTTGTACTTATTTATTACTCTATTTATTTATTTATTTATTTTAACTTGTATATATCTATTCTATTTATTTTATTTTGTTAGTATGTTTGGTTTTGTTCTCTGTCTCCCCCTTTTAGACTGTGAGCCCACTGTTGGGTAGGGACTGTCTCTTTATGTTGCCAACTTGTACTTCCCAAGCGCTTAGTACAGTGCTCTGCACACAGTAAGTGCTCAATAAATACAATTGATTGATTGATTGATTGACATCCCCCCTCTCCCCGCCCCACAGCACTTACGTATATAGCTGTGATTTTATTACTTTAAGTTGATGTTTGTTTATTTGTATTGATGTCTCTCTCTCCCCCTTTAGACTGTGAGCTCTCTGTGGGTGGGGATTATCACCCTTTATTTCTGTATTGTACTTTCCCAAGTGCTTAGTACAGTGTTCTGCGCACAGTAAGCACTTAAGTATAATTGAATGAATGAACGAATGTTAGATGGGAACCTGAGGTCGTGTAAATTCTCATCCCGCTGGGGACTCCCTGCTCCGCCCTGCGCCAGGCTGTCTAGCTGGGCCCAGGAGCCCAGAGGGGCGATTATACTCTGATCACACGGAGGGCTTGGCCCGGCTCTGACCCTGACTCTGGGATCCTGGAATCTCGTCCTCGTCTGTCCTGCAGAGAAGAGATGCTGAGGCCTCAGCAGGAAGCATTTTCCCTCGTTGGGCCCAGCGCCTGTCCGAGTAGCAGATGTTCCAAAACAAACAATGTCTTTGCTGTAATCCACTGGTCCTAGCTAAATGCCACTTGTGCCTCCCTTAGCATTCGTCCACAGTTGCAGCTTTATTTCTGTCCTAAGCAGTCAAGACCTGGGGCTGCGCAGCTGTTAAACAGCTGCTGGCTTTCCCACACAGTTTGATGTATTGAAGTTCCAGGTAAGCGCACCACGCTGTACTGCAGAATTTGGTTGGGAGCCAACCTCTGGAAGAAAGTCAAAGGTGCCCCCTGTTCTCTTCAACACAGGGTATCGGGCAGAGGAATGGCAAGGGCAGCAGAGCCATTGGCATAGATCAGAAACTGGTGCAAAATGGAAGTGGGGGGGGGAAGCAGGCATTTGTAGCATGGACAGGGAGAAACCCCAAAGGCATCGATCCCCTCAGTCAATCAGTCGATCACTGCTATTTATTGAGCACTGAACTAGACGTTTGGAGGCATATCATAGAGTTAGTAGACCAAACAGTGTTTGGCACATAGTAAGCGATTAACAAATACAATAATGATAATGATAACAATGACCCCTGCCCTCAAGAAGCTTACAATCCAGGAGGAGACGGACATTAAACTAAATTCCGGGTAGGAGGAAGTAATGGAGTTTAAAAATCTATATCTATCTATCTATCATCTATCCATATCTATCATATATCTATAGATATCTCCAACCTCCTCTGCAACAATATGTTTTGTTTTGTTGTCTGTCTCCCCCTTCTAGACTGTGAGCCTGCTGTTGCCAACTTGTACTTCCCAAGTGCTTAGTACAGTGCTCTGCACACAGTAAGTGCTCAATAAGTACGATTGAATGAATGAATGAATAGGGACCGTCTCTATATGTTGCCAACTTGTACTTCCGAGGCACTTAGTACAGTGCTCTGCACACAGCAAGCGCTCAATAAATGTGATTGAACGAATTAATGAATGCACTTTCAAAATTTGCCGAGTCCTTGGACTGGTCCCAAAGAAGGTGAGCACTTGTGTACATATCTGTAATGAATTTATTTTTATTAATATCTGTTTTCCACTCTAGACTGTAAGCTTGTTGTGGGCAGGGAATGTGTCTGTTGTTGTATTGTATTCTCCCAATCACTTAGTACAATGCTCTGCAAATGGTAAGCACTCAATTAACCAATCAATCAATTAATCATATTTATTGAGCGCTTACTGTGTGCAGAGCACTGTACTAAGCGCTTGGGAAGTACAAGTTGGCAACATACAGAGATGGTCCCTACCCAACAGTGGGCTCACAGTCTAGAAGGGGGAGACAGAGAACAAAACAAAGCATATTAACAAAATAAAATAAGTAGAATAAATATGTACAAGTAAAATAAATAGAGTAATAAATATGTACAAACATATATACAGGTGCTGTGGGGAGGGGAAGGAGGTAAGGCGAGGGGGAAGGAGAGGGGGAGGAGGGGGAGAGGGGCTCAGTCTGGGATGGCCTCCAGGAGGAGGTGAGCTCTCAGTAGGGCCTTGAAGGGAGTAACTTGAAGGGACTCAGTAAATACCATTGATTGATGGGTCATGCTAGGGTGAGGGAGGTAGGAAGAAGAAGGTGAAATAGAGTGTGAGCAAGTAATAAGCATTCAATAAATACGATTGATGATGATGATGATGATGATGTTGGGGTCCGGGGCTAATGACTGGACAAACGGCCCTGGCAGTGCCCCAGGTTATACTGATTTAGGGAATCATCCCATTAGATTGTAAGCTCCTTGTTGGCAGGGAACATGTCTACCAACTCTCTCCCAAGAGCTAAGTACAGTGCTCTGCACATAATAAACACCGGTGAATATGGTTGATTGAAAAAAAGTAAGAAGCTTCTGAAATATCAGATGGAGTGGGAAACAGCAGGCCTAGTGTGATTGACTGTCTGACTGAAGATGGCTGTCACCTCCCAAGGGAAGGAGGAGAGAGGAAAGTGCTACCTAGTGCCAAGCTGAGCTTCTGCACCTGAGAGTGAGGAAACCCTGGAACCCTATCCCTTAGATGAGAAGAGAGATACGAAGATGAAGCTGGCAATTGCCGTCCAACTGGCTCATTCATTTATTCATTCATTCGATCATATTTATTGAGCACTTACTGTGTGCAAACCACTGTACTAAGTGCTTGGAAAGTCCAATTCAGCAACAGAGACAATCCCTACCCAACAATGGGCTCACAGTCTAGAAGGATAATAATAATGATGGTATTTGTTAAGCGTTTGCTAAGTACCAAGCACTGTTCTAAGCACTGGGATAGATACAAAGTTATCAGGTTGTCCCACGTGGGGCTCACAGTCTTAATCGCATATATATATACGTATATATATATATATATATACATATATATATATGTTTGTACATATATGTTTGTACATATTTATTACTCTACTTATTTATTTATTTTATTTGTACATATCTATTCTATTTATTTTATTTTGTTAGTATGTTTGGTTTTGTTCTCTGTCTCCCCCTTTTAGACTGTGAGCCCACTGTTGGGTAGGGACTGTCTCTATTTGCTGCCGACTTGTACTTCCCAAGCGCTTCGTACAGTGCTCTGCACACAGTAAGCGCTCAATAAATACGATTGATTGATTGATTAATCCCCATTTTACAGATGAGGTAACTGAGGCACAGAAAAGTGAAGAGACTTGCCCAAAGTTACACAGCAGACAAATGGCCGAGCTGGGATTAGAACCCACTATTTCTAAATCCCAAGCCCCGGCACTCTCCACTAAGCCACGTTGCTCCAAGTCCCAAGTTGCAGCTCCGGCTCAGACCCCTCCCTCTCGAACACGTTTAAAAATTTATTAATTCTGAGTGGTTCCAACAGATCTACCCTTTCAAAATCTATCAGACAAGTTTTGATCGCTTCCTAAACAATCTAGTGACACGCGACACCCAATCTACTCTGTAGAGTATTAAGTTCCTGCTTGCCTAACCGGAGGGCCGGTGGGAGAATTTCTTAATGACCAGGCTCCTGCATGGAGAGGTTGAGAACTCAATAAACCTGGGAATAAACCTCGGAGCCTGTTAGGTTGTTCAAAGTCATCAGTGTAACAGCACCGGGACTGGTCCGGCCATTTGGTAGAAATCCCCAATTCATCTCTCATCTTCCCGCCTCAAATCCTCATCAACCGCCTCTTCAGCACTTCCTTGTCATTTAGGCATTTGAATTCTCACCACCCCTGCCAGGAGCATTTTGACACATATCTTTATTCAGTATCACTTTCTCTTTAATGTAGTTCATTTTAGTGGTTATCCCCCTGCTAGATGGTAAACTCCTTGAGGTCAGGAATCAGTGTACACTTTTATTATCAGTAGTAACAGTAGTTGTAATAATAATAATGATAATAATGGTATTTGTTAAGTGCTATGTGCAAAGCACTGTTCTAAGCACTGGGGAGGTTACAGAGTGATCAGGTTGTCCCATGGAGGGCTCACAGTTTTAATCCCCATTTTACAGATGAGTTAACTGAGGCCCAGAGAAGTTAAGTGACTTGCCCAAAGTCACACAGCTGACACAGATGGCAGAATAATCTAATCCAGAAAGTCAGGAAAAATGTAGTAACGATTATTAAATTCAATCTCGCTTTCAAATCACATCCCCCCCCGCCCTACACCCATCCCCTCCCCACAGCACCTGTATATATGTTTATACATATTTATTACTCTATTATTATTAGTCATAGTAGTGTCATTATCATTATTGTTATTGTATTTGTTAAGCACCATATATCAAGCTAATCAGGTTGGACATAGTCCCTGTTCCATTTGGGGCTCATGGTCTAAACTTGATGGAGAATTGGTTTGGATCTCCATTTTACAGATAAGGAAACTGAGGCACAGAGAAGGTAAGAGACTTGCCCAAGGTCATATAGAGACAGGATGAGAACCCAGGTCCTCTGATTCCCACGCCTGTGCTCTTTCCACTAGGCCATGCTGCTCCTCATGCTAATTCTATTGAAATTTTCCAAGTGCTTTGTTAATGTTACGTGAAAACTTATCTTTGGTGGCCAATAGCTCCCTTAAGGCTCCCCTCTGTAGCAAATGACCTGAGCCCCATGGTTGGCACAAGAATAACCTTTATTAGAAGTAGTGTCCTAATGGCTAGAGTACTATCTTGGGGGTCAGGAGGACCTGGGTTCTAATCCTGGCTCCGCCACATGTCTGCTGGTTGACCTTGGGAGAGTCACTTCATTTCTCTGTGCCTCAGTTACCTCATCTGTAAAATGGGGTTTGAGAGTGAGAGCCCCATGTGGGACAAGGACCGTGTCCAACCCGATTTGTTTATATCCACCCCAGCGCTTAGTACAGTGCCTAGTGCATAGTAAGCACTTAATCACAATTATTGTCTGAAGAAAGCCTCTCAGCCTGATCACCATGTTTTGTTTTGTTGTCTGTCTCCCCCTTCTAGACTGTGAGCCCATTGTTGGGTAGGGACCGTCTCTATATGTTGCCGACTTGTACTTCTCAAGCGCTTAGTACAGTGCTCTTCACACAGAAAGAGCTCAATAAATACGACTGAATGAATGAATGAAAGACTCAACTCAGGTTGGATGATTCTGTTATTTTTGGCTTAAAAGGATGGGCGGTAGCCCCATCCTCATTGTCCTCCATCTTCCTTGTGGCACCCCAGCCACCTGACCTCAACTGGTTTCAAGTAGAGGCGTTGGGCATTATTTCTTCCACATCTTCTAGCAGGGACTTCTCTTCTTTGGGCGATTAGTATCTTTTCTGCAACAGCTGGTCTTCTGCCTATATCGCACGTCTGGCCTTTCCTCTTACATCCAGCCTTCCTGTTATATCTTATCTGCATCCCTGGCTCTGCATCTGGCCCTCCACCTTACATCTGATCTACAGTCCCTGCTTTCTGGCTTGCATCCTTCTTTACAACCTGGCCTTCCTCAAATTCTACATCCCTATTGGGGTTGCATAGGACCTGGAGATTAGAATTTCTCCTCTTTTTGGCCAAGGTCAGGTTTCCTCCAGTAACAGTTGAGCTATGCAGACGTTAAGCACTCAGTAAATACTACTGATGTATTGAATTCCTAAGCCTCTTGGAAGGTCACTCATCCTGCTGTGACTTTGTCAGTCACAGAGGAAACTGGGGGTCATGGGGAAGGTGAAAGGGAAGGCCAGTATTCAGTTTATCCCAGGCAGGACTGACTTCTAACATTTGGTTACAGTGGGATTTGGTAAAATTTGCCACCTCCTCCCATTCCTAGTTAGATCACTGCTGAAAAAATTCACCAGGAATGTAACATGACAAATGGGAGTTTCCCAAACCTCGAAGCCAGAATGTATTCCAGAGGGAACCCCGTCCCCTGCACCTGGTTCCAGAGCCATTGTTTCGCTTCCAGGTCTCTGTTAACCTAAGTGCTTCTTCTGCCATGGGCACATTTTCAACTTTAGTCATCCCTTTTGGTGATGCGCCCTGGGGAGGTTGCCTCCCTAGCTTACCTTTTGGTGCCAGCCCTGGGCACACCCCTCCTTCAGTCAGCACTGTTTCCAGTTACTTCCATCAATCAATCCCATTTATTGAGCACTTACTATGTGTACAGATAACTGGACTGATCACGTGGATGTGTACAAGATAACTGAGGTGGTAGACACATTCCCTGCCCAAGGGTGACCGGAAATGATAGGGAGAGTGATAGGGAGAGTAATAGGAATAAGTATGATAGGGAGAGTGTGATAGACTTTAAGCTCACTGTGGGCAGGGAATGTATCTGTTTATTGTTATATAATACTCTCCCAAGTGCTTAGTACACTGTTTTGCACACAGTAAGTGCTCAATAAATACGATCAAATGAATGTATGAATAAATGAATGATAATAATAATGGCATTTGTTAAGTGCTTACTATGTGAGAAGCACTGATCTAAGCGCTTTGGGGGGATACAAGGTGATCAGGTTGTCCCACGTGGGGCTCACAGTCTTAATCCCCATCATTCTCTCTGGGTGACCGGGAATAGGGCTGGCTGAGGAATTAGTGGTGAAATAAAATCCTGAGCTTAGGCTGGGGAAGCAGGTGTGGAGGAGTGGAGGAGTTGCAGTGATTGATCCTTGGGGCCCCAGTCAATTGGTGAATGGCATTTGTTGAGCTCTGACTGTGTGCAGAACGCTGTACAAAGCACTTGGGAGAGTACAATACAATAGGAGCTTATCATCTAGTGGGGAAACTTTAAAATAAATTATTAGGCCTTCTGTAGTGTTCAATAAATGCTATTGATTGGTTGATTGATTCTGTGGTTCTGACATTCAATCCTGTCACTTTCTTTATCCAGTGCTTAGAACCATGCTCGGCACATAGTAAGCACTCAACAAATACCATTATTATTATTATTATTTATCATGATCCCTAGCATGATCCCTATCACTCATCACAATCCCTATACCTTTCCCGTTCATTCCCCCTGTCACTCTCTCCCTATGCTTATTAGCATTTCTCTCAGTTTCCCTATCCCTTCCCCAATCATGAAGCCTATGACTATCCTTATCACAACTTCAGACTGTAAGTTCCTTGTGGGAAGGACAATGTATACAAACTCTGGTGAATTGTACACTCCCAAGTGCTTAGTACAATTTTCTGCATTCATTCATTCATTTAATTCAATTTTATTTATTGAGGGCAAACAGTAAGTGCTCAATGAATACCATTTGTTGATAAATCCCTATATCTCTGGGTCTGGGGGCTGGTCAGACCAACCTCCTGATGGGGGCAGGGATGTGGGCGAACCAAGAAATGAACGGGTCACCCCACTGGATGGTCTGCGGAGGCAGTTCAGCCGTAGATGGGTTAACAGGAAGCCGATGGAAGGCCGCTTGGCCTGGAGCCCAGCCCCCGGGCCAGCACGGCTCAGTGGAAAGAGCACCGGCTTGGGAGTCAGAGGTCGTGAGTTCTAATCCTGGATCTGCCACTTGTCAGCTGTGTGACTTTGGGCAAGTCACTTAACTTCTCTGAGCCCCAGTTACCTCATCTGTAAAATGGGGATTAAGACTGTGAGCCCCACATGGGACAACCTGATCACCTTGTATCCCCCCCAGCACTTAGATCAGTGCTTCTCACATAGTAAGTGCTTAACAAATGCCATTATTATTATTATTCATTTATTCATACATTCATTTGATTATATTTATTGAGCACTTACTGTGTGCAAAACAGTGTACTAAGCACTTGGGAGAATATTATATAACAAGAAACAGATACATTCCCTGCCCACAGTGAGCTTCCAGTCTATCACACTCTCCCTATCATACTTATTCCTATTACTCTCCCTATCACTCTCCTTATCATTCCTTGTATTACGATTTTTACCACTGTGTCTATATCACTGTCCTTATCTCAATCCCTATCCAGCTATTACTATTCGGACACTTAACACCTAGCCCTGAGCCCCTTCAGGTAGACCTTGAAGAATTGTCCATCTTTCTGGACTGACCACATTGCAGTGAGAACTTGTCTTTGATGGCGTTGGCTCATCCAAGTGGAGCATGGGTCAAAACACAGAAATTACAGCACTGAAATTGTCCAGAGTCAGTCCTAGGAGAAAAGTTCCTGAAAATGAAGATTATCCACTTAAGACACCCCAAAATAACACATGAAAAAGGCATTTTGTGCGGAAATCAATCTTAATGCTCATTTCATGATCCCAGATCTCTTTTGCTCTATTAAGAAATGGCTTTTTAACTCTTTCAGGGTGTTTCTCTGCTCCCCCAAATCTATCCCAGGTGGGTCTCCTTTTCTTTTTGTGTGCCCCTTTCCATTCTCACCAAGCCCAGGTTTGGAAGAACAGGAGAGTTTCTCCTGAATTTCTCTAAGAGTTTATTGCCAAGCACTGATTTCTTGCAGGCTCCTGGGCACTTTCCTGCCCATCTGTAAATGATTACGGAGTTGAAGAAATATGGGGCTGAAATTCCACTATCTCCAGTTCCAACCCACCTCCAAAACTATTAACCGAAGCAGGGACTACTTGGCTATCATGCACATTCACATGATATCAATAGTCATTTTCTGTTCCTCTCAAAATAATCTTATTGGAGCTTCCCCTTCCTCTATTTTGCACTCCTTTCTGGACTGGGTCCATGGCAGCTGTCCTGTTGACTCTATCCAACTTTGGAACTGGATATCATTCCCAATGAGATGACCAAGTTGGAATAGAACCCAGGAGTCTTGGATCATCCTTCTGTTAACTACTACATAGCCATGCTCGATTTTGCCGGCCAACTGGGACCAACCCACTACATTTCCTAGGGTGCCCTTCATTCAATCGTTCATTCAGTCATATTTATTGAGCACTTACTATATGCAGAACACTGTACTAAGCACTCGGGAGAGTACAATATAATGATAAAAAGACACATTCCCTGTCCACAAAGAGCTTACAGTCTGGAGAGGGAGATAGATATTAATATAAATGAATAAATTGCAGATATGTACATAAGTGCTGTGGCCTAGGCGGGGAGGATGAATAAAGGGAGCAAGTCTTCCCATAGAGTTATGTCCCCCAGGGAAGAATGTCCCTGCTGTCTCAGTAGGCTTGGAGAGAAACCTCCCAGGCCTCTTTTAACAGTGGGACTCTACCTAGGAATAATTATTATTATTATGGTATTTGTTATGCTCTTACTATGTGCCAGACACTGTTCTAAGTGCTGGGTTAGATACGAGATAATCAGGTTGGACGCAGTCCCTGTCCCACACAGGGCTCACAGTCTTAATCTTTTTGCAAATGAGGGAACTGAGGCACAGAGAAGTGAAGTGATTTACCCAAGGTCACACAACAGACATATGGTGGAGCTGGGATTAGAACTCATGACCTTCTGACTCCCAGGTTGGTGCTCTATCCACTAAGCTACGCGGCTTCCGTAGGAACATAATAATGATCATAATAATAATAATAATAATGAAGTGATAATAATATTTGTTAAGCACTTACTATGTGCCAAGCACTGTACTAAGCACTGGCATAGGTATACTAGAGCAGATCAGACACAATCCTCGTCCCACATGAGACTCACAATCTAAGGAGGAGGGAGAGCAGACATCTTATACTTCCCAAGCTTAGTACAGTGCTCTGCACACAGTAAGCGCTCAATAAATGTGATTGATGATGATGATGATGATCTTATCCTCATTTTGACAGATGAGGAAATGGGATCAGAGAAGTTAAGAGATTTGCCCAAGGTCACACAGCAGTCAAATGGCAAAGCTGGGATAAGAGCTCAAGCCTCTTGACCCCCAGTCCTATTGTCTTTCCACTAGACCTTCACAAAGTGGCATATAAATTTTGGACTGCATCTGGCTCCTTTACTGGGCAGTTTCAGATCTCCAGAAAGGAGGGAGAGGAGATGTCCAGGCTTTCTGAGATCCACCCTCTATCTTGCTTTAGTTGGTGTCTGGAATGTCCCTCCATGCAGCTCATTCATTTCTGCTCAGCCAGAGGCCTCCAGAGAGTAGGAATGAGTGCTCGATCCAGCCTCAGGGCAGGGAGCAGTTTGCTCCCTCACATCTTGCCTAGGCCAGGCTAAATTTAGAAGGCTCTCACTTTCCATCAGCTAGTGGGTCCCCATCTCCTCCTGCAAGTTAAATTGGGCAACTCAGCCCTCCACCCTTGGGTCTGAGCCAGAGCCAGGGAGGGGTGTGAACCTCTCTCTGTGTCCTAGGGGCCTCTCTAAAGGACAAAACCATTTTGCCCTGTGGTGCTGATACTGAGACCAAACCCTGCTGCCCTTTCCCTGATAATAATAATAATGGCATTTATGAAGTGCTTACTATGTGCAAAGCACTGTTCTAAGCTGGAGAGGTTACAAGGTGATCAGTTTGTCTCACGTGGGGCTCACAGTCTCAATTCCCATTTTACAGATGAGGTAACTGAAGCACAGAGAAGTTAAGTGACTTGCCCAAAGTCACACAGCTGACAATTGGCAGAGCGGGGGTTTGAACCCATGACCTCTGACTCCAAATTCTGTGCTCTTCTCCACTGAGCCACGCTGCTTCTCCGATACAAAGCTAAAGAGTTATTAATGACAATAACAATAATAATAAAAGTATGGTATTTGTTGAGAGCTTTCTATGTACCAAGCACAGTTCTAAGCACTGGGGTAGATACAAAGTAATCAGGTTGGACTCAGTCCCTGTTCCACACGGGACTCACAGTCTTAAGCCCCGTTTGACAGATGAGATAACCAAGGCACAGAGCAGTTAGGTCACACAACAGACAAGTGGTGGAGCAGGGATTAGGACCCATGTCCCCTAAATCCACTAGGCCATGCTGCTTCTAAATATGTATCCTAAAGAGAAGGACAACTTTTCTTTTCCTGGCATCCCACCCCCTTCTCCATCGCCACCCCTACCCCCCGAGGACTGGGTCAGAATGGTTTTCTAGCTCAGATCCCATGAACCCTCCCAGAATGATGAATGGAAACACCACCCTGCCCTGAAAGAAGCCCCAGAGAGAACCACATCTCCTATTCAGCGACCGTATCGGAAGCTCCTTTTTCTCGGCCCCGGTCTTTTCATCCCCTCTGCCACCTTTCACACGCGGCCCTCCCTTGCTCTCCATCTGGCGTGGTTACAGATGATCAGACAAGGATAAGGAGGGAGAGTCGGCCGCCCGTTGTGTTTTCCCCCGAGAATTGGTGTCAGCCGTGGATCAAAAATCCCGTGAAGACGCGCTTGCCTGTAGGTGAGGGGAGGGAGCCCACGCGCCCCTCAGTCAACTCCCAAAAGACAAGCTGCCCTCCTTCCCATCCTCTCCCATTAACAGAAAGACAGAGACATGTGAGCAGGTGACGTGCCTGCGGCCTCTTCTGTAACGCGGCTCTTCAGCATAAGTGAGAAGCTGCATGGCCTAGTGGCACAGGTTTGAGGGTCAGAGGATGTGAGTTCTAATTTCAGCTCCACCACTGGTCTGTTGTGTGACCCTGGGCACGTCATTTCCATTCTCTGTGCTTCAGTTACCTCATCTGCAAAATGGGGATTAAGACTGTGAGCCCCATTAGGGTCACGGACTGTGTCCAGCCTGATTACCATGTGTCTATTCCAGTGCTTAGCACATAGTAAATGCTTAACAAATGCCATAATATTTATTATTAAGTGAGGGCATCTCTCCAAAAAGGTACCTCTTCTACCCACTTAGAAGAGGTAGTCTGGCACCCCATGGGGCTGCTAGGAGGGGACAGAGGAAGCCAGGTGTGTCTAGAAACCAGATTTTCATTGGAGGAAAAGACAGTCCCAGTTGTCTGTGAAGGAGTTCATTCATTCATTCAATCGTATTTATTGAGCGCTTACTGTGGTGCACAGCACTGCACTAAGCACTTGGGAAGTACAAGTTGGCAACATATAGAGACAGTCCCTACCCAACAGTGGGCTCACAGTCTAGAAGGGGGAGACAGACAACAAAACAAAACATATTAACAAAATAAAATAAATAGAATAAATATGTACAAATAAAATAAATAGAGTAGTAAATGCGTGCAAACATATATACATATATACAGGTGTTGTGGGGAGGGGAAGGAGGTAAGGCGGGGGGGATGGGGAGGGGGAGAAGGGGGAGAGGAAAGAGGAGGCTCAGTCTGGGAAGGCCTCAGTTACCTGCATTAACATTTGCCTAAGACACAGACACTCTGACCTGTTTGCCCCAGAAGTGCCTCAGCATTGTCGTTCCAGGGGCAGCTAGGAAGAACAAGTTCTGAACAGCGTAAAGAAACGGGGAGTAATAAGGCTTGCTTCTCCAAAAGCCACAAGTAAGGAAATGGGAAACTCAGAGCACAGCACTGTGACTGCATCCAAGAGGGACAAGGAGATTCCTGGAGGAATCTCCCTTTGTGGCAAGGATATCCAGGAACCCTGTGGGCCTTGACCCTAAGAACCAGACGGACCTCTCCTCTGCTGCCTGTCTGCCAGAGTGATCCCTCTCTAATGCCAAATCAGCACTCTTGGGTCAGAGCTTTCCCCCATGATGCACTTTCTGCCCTGTCAAAGAGTTACCAGCTGCACAACGATATGCAGAAGGATAAATGCAAACACGAAACTTCACAGACACAGCGGAAGCAGCCTTACCCCACTTGGACTCTCTGTGGCCCTGGGAAAGGTGCGCCCATGCTTTTGGTCTCAGTTTCCTGCCTGTGAAGTGGAGAGAACCATATTTGCCATCTGTCTGCCTGCAAGGTATGGGGAGAAATTAACCTGTCCTAGCATAGTAATAATAATAATGATGGCATTTTTAAGCGCTTACTATATGCAAAGCACTGTTCTAGGCGCTGGGGAGGTTACAAGGTGATCAGGTTGTCCCATGAGAGGCTCACAGTCTTCATCCCCATTTTACAGATGAGGTAACTGAGGCCCAGAGAAGTGAAGTGACTTGCCCAGAGTCACACAGCTGACAATTGGCGGAGCTGGGATTTGAACTCATGACCTCTGACTCCAAAGCCCGAGCTCTTTCCACTGAGCCACGCCGCTTCTCCATTTTCATTTGCATTTTCACATTAGACTGTAATCTCCTCAAGTGTAGGGACTGCACCTCTTATTTCTTTTAGACATCCCCTGGCACTTAGGTAGAGAGCTCTGCATTCAGAGCTCAGTAAATATGGTTGGTTTTCCTATTATCATTATTAAGCGCTGGGGAAGATACAAGTTAATTAGTTGGGACCAAGTCTCTGTCCCATATGGTCCTCACAGTCTAAATAGGAGGGAGAATGGATATTGTGTCCCCGTTTTCTAGATGAGGAAACTGAGGCCCAGAGAAGTTAAGTGACTTGCCCAAGGTCACACAGAAGTTAGTTGGTAGAACTGGGATTAGAATCCAGGTCCTCTTACTCCGAGGTCCGTGCTCTTTCCACTAGGCCTCACTGCTCCTCAGCCGCTTCCCCTATCTTTAATTTATTTCAATGTCTGTCTCCCCCACTAGATTGTAAGCTCCTTGAAGGCAGAGATTGTGTCTACTAACTCTACTGTAATAATAATAATTACAATTGAGGCATTTGTTAAGTTTTTACTGTGTGGCAGGCACCTGTCTACTAGTTTTGTTTTGTCATCTGTCTCCCCTTTCTAGACTGTGAGCCCGTTGTTGGGTAGGGACCGTCTCTATATGTTGCCGACTTGTACTTCCCAAGCACTTAGTACAGTGCTCTGCACACAGTAAGCGCTCAATAAATATAA
Organism: Tachyglossus aculeatus; assembly: GCF_015852505.1. Classification (NCBI taxonomy): domain Eukaryota; kingdom Metazoa; phylum Chordata; class Mammalia; order Monotremata; family Tachyglossidae; genus Tachyglossus; species Tachyglossus aculeatus. The sequence goes on from NC_052068.1 coordinate 21,986,960, forward strand.
TTGAATGAATGAATGAATGAATGTACTAAATGCTGGAGTGGATACACGCAAATCAGGTTAGACACAATCCTTCTCCCACATGGGGCTCACAGTCTCAATCTCCATTTTACAGATGAGGAAACTGAGGCACAGAGAGTGAAGTGACCTGCCCAGGGCCAGGCAGCAGACAAATGGCAGAGCTGGGATTAGAAACCATGACCTGACTCCTAGGCCTGTTCTGTATTCACTACAACAAGCTTGTACTCTCCCAGCTGCTTAATACAGTGCTCTGTACACTGTAAACTCTCAGTGAATCCCACTGATGGATTGATTGATTGATTGATTGATTGATTGATAGGGAGTGTTCTCACCAGGTAACGCAAGCAAGCCTTCGGCTCATCTTGTCCTGATCCTTCAGGGAGCAATGTCTCCTCAGAGGGAGCTGGACAAACATTGTTCAGGAAGAAGAGCAATCCCCATTGGGATCACTCTTCTCTAGGCTAATATAGCCTTCCCTCTAGTTTTCCCCTTTTTCCTCCAAACCTAAATTCTCCACATCTCTCTTTAGAGGTAAAACACTGATCTAAGTACCTTATGAGTGCTGCGTTCAATGGTAGAATCATATAACATATATTCAAAGATTCATTCCTTCATTCTATTGTATTTATTGAGCGCTTACTGTGTGCAGAGCACTGTACTAAGAGCTTGGGAAGTCCAAGTTGTTGACATATAGAGATGGTCCCTACCCATCAGTGGGCTCACAGTCTAGAAGGGGGAGACAGACAACAAAACAAAACATCTGGACAGGTGTCAAGTCATCAGAATAAATAGAATTAAAGCTATGTGCACGTCATTTAGCACCTGTATATACGTATATATGTTTGAACGTATTTATTACTCTATTTATTAATTTTATTTGTACATATTTATTCTATTTATTTTATTTTGTTAATATGTTTTGTTTTGTTGTCTGTCTCCTCCTTCTAGACTGTGAGCCAGCTGTTGGGTAGGGACCGTCTCTATATGTTGCCAACTTGTACTTCCCTATGTTGCCAACTTGTACTTCCCAAGCGCTTAGTACAGTGCTCTGCACACAGTAAGCGCTCAATAAATATGATTGAATGAATGAATGAATGAATCATTAACAAAATAAATAGAATAGTAAATATATACAAGTAAATAGAGTAATGAATCTGTACAAACATATATACAGGTGCTATGGGGAGGGGAAGGAGGTAGGCGGGGAGGATGGGGAGGAGGAGAGGAAAAAGGGGGCTCAGTTTCAGTCAAAGATGGCAACAGCCCATTGTTGGGTAGGGACATTCTCCATATGTTGCCGATTTGTACTTCCCAAGTGCTTAGTACGGTGCTCTGCACACAGTAAATGCTCAATAAATACAATTGAATGAATGAATATAGCAATAGGTTGGTAGAATTATTCACAGTTCCTACTTGACGCTCTTATTTATGCAGTCCAGAATTGTACTCTTCATTCATTCATTCATTCATTCATTCATTCAATCGTATTTATTGAGTGCTTACTGTGTGCAGAGCACTGTACTAAGCACTTGGGAAGTACAAGTTGGCAACATATAGAGATGATCCCTACCCAACAGCAGGCTCACAGTCTAGAAGGGGGAGACAGAAAACAAAACAAAACATATTGACAAAATAAAATAAATAGAATAAATATGTACAAGTAAAATAAATAAATAGAGTAATAAATACATACAAGCACATATACATATATACAGGTGCTGTGGGGAGGGGAAGGAGGTAAGGCGAGGGGATGGGGAGGGGGAGGAGGGGGAGAGGAAGGAGGGGGCTCAGTGTGGGAAGGCCTCCTGGAGGAGGTGAGCTCTCAGTAGGGCTTTGAAGGGAGGAAGAGAGCTAGCTTGGCGGATGTGTGGAGGGAGGGCATTCCAGGCCCGGGGGAAGACGTGGGCCGGGGATCGACGGCGGGACAGGCGAGAACGAGGCCCAGTGAGGAGTTTAGTGGCAGAGAAGCGGAGGGTGTGTGCTGGGCTGGAGAAGGACAGAAGGTCAATGAGGTAGGAGGGGGCAGGGGGATGGACAGCCTTGAAGCCAAGGGTGAGGAGTTTTTGCCTGATGCGTAGGTTGATTGATAGCCACTGGAGATTTTTGAGGAGGGGAGTAACATGCTCAGAGCGTTTCTGCACAAAGACAATCCAGGCAGCGGCGTGAAGTATGGGTTGAAGTGGGGAGAGACAGGAGGATGGGAGATCGGAGAGGAGGCTGATGCAGTAATCCTGTTGCTTATCTGTAAAGTGGGGATTAAGACTGTGAGCCCCACATTCATTCATTCATTCATTCATTCATTCATTCAATCATATTTATTGAGCACTTACTGTGTGCAGAGCACTGTACTAAGCTCTTGGGAAGTACAAGTTGGCAACATATAGAGACGGTCCCTACCCAACAGTGCTCTCACAGTCTAGAGGGACTGTCCACATGGGACAGGGACTGTGTCCAAGCCAACTTGCTTGTATCTACCCCAGGACTTAGTACTGTATCGGGCACTTAGAAAGCACTTAAGAATACCACAATTATTATTATTAATAATAATGATGATGAATGTCCAGTCTCCCCCTTGGTGATCCTGAGTGGAGTTTGCTACCCCTCAACCCTACCCCAGGCCCTTTCAGATGATACTTAGGGGCTTCAAAAGTGGGAAACCAAGTAGGTAAAGTTGAAGAGAAGTGTGGGGCCCAAGTTATTGGCATCTGACTGGCGTTGTCAAAGGGGCAGTCACCTACCTCAGTTGCACGTCTCCACTCTCACCTCCGTGTCTTACTACCTGCATTAGCTGGGCTCTTCTGTTCCTCGCCCATGGACTGCCAGTTCTAGTTTCCAGCTCAGTGTTTGCTATTTCTGTAAGGTTGAAGTGAAAAGAGCATTAAATGTCTCTGCTTCTGTGGTGTCATCTATCATCAGCCTTCCCTCATCTATTAAGGAGAAACATTTTCCCTTATCTTTCTGTTGTTGCTGAAATAATGTTTTTCTTTTTCCTGCTATGTCTTTCGCAAGTTGCATCTCATTTCCTTCTTGGGGTTTCTAGGAGCCTGGGAGATTTTTTTATACTCTTCTTTGACAACCTGCCCCAGCTCCCCGTTTTTTTATGGTTCTTCCATTTTTGTTTCAGTTCCTTATGCCTTTCTTTTGTCTAACCAATGATGTTGCCTGCTTCCCATTTTTCTTCTCCACTGGGTAATTTTTTTCTTGTGTCCTTAATATGGTTTCCTTAAGAAAAATGCACCTCTCCTGGATTCACATAACCCTTTATACAGTAGAACCTTATATAAAGGGAATTTGGGTGATTTTGACAAAATACAGTTGATACTCACTCCCTGATCCTCCCTCTTACTAGCCCCGCCAACTTCTCAAAGGACAGGAATTTCTATTTGCCCAGATCCCATTAAAGAAATGGAGGTTTTGAGGTCCAGTAAGATGGTTTTGTTTTCCATAATTATCTGTGATTGCCAAAAGCCTCAGTTAACTGTGAATTGCTCCTGCTGGGCAGCACTGCAGGGAATAGAGGCAGAAAAGGCTGTGTTTGTGGGTGTGTGATGTGTGGGAGGAAAGGGACAACAGCATATACACACAACTCATACACAGACACTGACACACAGGGAAGCTCACACTCACAGACTCACATCCAGAAACTCACGCACTAATGTGGGGATACAAACTCAGATAAAGACAGAAAAAGGCGGAAGAGCAGACAGCTATTGAGGCCCACACAGACCCAGATAATATATGCAGGTATACATAATCTAAAAATATGGGTGCACTCCTAAATGCTTGTCAAAATGTATTTCCGATTTATGAATTATGAAATGTAATTTTAATTGTGAAATTGTTATAACTTATAATTATGGAAAAACTGAAACAGAAAATTTAATTCACATTTAATCACTCATTTATAGAAAGTTTCATGTTAGCTAGGTTATTCTTGTAATCAAGATTGCAACTAGAACTTATATGACGTTTTACTGTACTTCCTTCCTGCATCCCTTTCCTATAAGTAGTTTTTTGTCTTGATAAAATCTGTTTTCTAAAGATGTATTTTGATGATTTCTCCTCCTTGGAATCCTAAATTCCAACAGTTTGTGGCCTTTACAAGTAGATAAGAAACACCATATTGGGTCAGACCAATGGTCTAGCCAACTCAGAATTTCGCCTCTGATGGTGGCCACAAACAGTGCTTGGAGGAAAAGTGTGATGGTCGCCCTGCTGACCTCCCTCTTCATGTCTAAGAGTTTACAGTTTAATACCCCTAGCTTCTCCATATAATAACATTTCATGGTTCTATCACTCATCAATCTGTCACTGACCTTCTCAAGTCTTTTGAAGTTGCAAACTTTTCTCTCCAATAATCCATTTTAGACCGGTGTCCATGAATTGATTGAAACTCCTCTTAAATGTATTGATATTTTTTGCCTGATTAACTTCCGGTGGCAACAAACTTTATGGGCTTTCCACCAGCTGTGTGAAATCATTTTTCCTTTGTTGTTTTGCACCCCCCTCTAGACTCTAAGCTCAGTGTGGGCAGGGAATGTGTCTGTTTATTGTTATAGTGTACTTTCCCAAGCGCTTAATACAATGAAAGCATAGTACGTGCTCAATAAATGTGATTGAATGAATGAAAGAATGAAAGAATGAATGAACATACTGCCTCCAAGCTTCAGTGGGTGTCCCCTTACCCGGGTGAACAGAATTTCTGGTTCCTTCTGACTATGCTCATGATCATTTTTACTCTTCAGTGATTGTGCCCTTTCAGCAAAGCTTCAGTTGAGAGCTGTGGGGAAAGAAAAGGGGGCCTGGAAATATGTCTAAAGGGGAGAAGAGAGGGGATAAAGAGCCTTTTCAGGATGAAGAGGCCAGCCTCCTATGAAAGCTTCTCCATCCCTCTGATTATCTGGGTTGTCCTTCTTGGCACCTTCTCCAGCTCTATTATGTCCAACCTAAGACGTTGCCTGGTAGTCATAAGACCTGGGTTCTAATTCCAGGTCCATCACTTCTCTACTGTGTGACCTTGGGAAAGTCACCAAACTTCTCTGTGCCTCATTTATCTCATCTGTAAAATGTGGATTAATATTGGGAGCCTCACGTGGGACAAGGACCATGTCCAACCTGATTAACTTGTACTACCCTAGTACTTGACACATAGCTAACGCTTAACAAGTACCACAATAATAATAATTAGTTAAGCACTAACTATACGTCAAGCACTGGGGTATCATTATTATAATATTGTCATTATTTTAATGATAATTAATATTTACTAATATTTAATTTAATGATAATATTATTGTTTACTTATTATTAATCATTATTATTATCACTGTGAGCCCTGTGTGGGACAGGGACCATGTCCAACCTGATTAACTTGTATCTACCCTAGCACTTAGAACAGTGCTTGACACATTGTAAGGACTTAACAAATTAAAAGAAAAAATGTGGCAGCCGGAACTGCAAACACTCCTAGCAGTTCCATGACTTTATGGCAGAATTTACTCCTTTTTCCCCAAGATTGCCTTTTATTTTTGAGTCTAAACTAGTTCCTTGATTCAATTAAACCAAGAGCAATTTCCCTAGTTGATACTTATGTATTTGGCACCAAAAACTCTTCCCCAATTCACTAGAGTGTAACCCACCACGTTGGTTTTCCATAAGACTGTCACTTAAAATCCATTTGTCCCCGGGACATACCAAATGACAGACTGCATATGTGGACATCTTAACAGCTCCAGTGCTATCTTATGTGTGATTCAGCCCATGACAGGGTATGATATCACTGAATGTTGCTGTAATTCAATAGAATTTGTCATAACTCAGCAGTGACAGATTGAATTGGTGGCATTTTCTTTTCCTACTGATGGGCCTATAGTTAGCCAAAGTGATAACTGCTGCCCCAGGTTGCATTGTCACCCTCCCTGACCCGGAGAATATGGGTCCCCAGGGAGGTGAGGATGGGGGTTAGGAAGAGAGGAGAGGAGAATGAATGGAAAAACCTGAAATGCCACTTTCCCTCAGGCAGATAGGGTGAAATCAGGGTTTCCAGATTTCTGTCTGAGATAGGAGTCCTGTCTACTAACTCTGTTGTTCTCTCCCAAGCACATATTAGAGGGCTCTGCAAAGAGAAAGCACTCAATAAATACTACTGATTGATTTAGTGACAGACTGAACATGAGTTGAAAGAGGATTACATGCAAATTCGTGAAGCGTTCCACATTTTTTAGCTCTCTTCCTCCCTTCGAAGCCCTACTGAGAGCTCACCTCCTCCAGGAGGCCTTCCCTGACTGAGCCCCCCTTTTTTCCTCTCCTCCTCCTCCCTCCTCATTGCCCCCTCCCTCCCTCTACCCTACCCCCTTCCCCTCCCCACAGCACTGTGCATATTTATTACTCTATTTTATTAATTATGTGCACATAACTATAATTCTATTTATTCTGATGGTATTGACACTTATCTACTTGTTTTGTTTTGCTGTCTGTCTCCCCCTTCTAGACTGTGAGCCCGTTGTCAGGTAGGGACCGTCTCTATATGCTGCCGATTTGTACTTCCCAAGTGCTTTGTTCTGCACACAGTAAGCGCTCAATAAATACGATTGCATGAATGAGTGAGGGCAAAGAATCAAGGATAATTGCAAGGTTTCAGGGTTCTTTAGCCTGATAACTCTGTTAACTGGGATGGAAAACTTTAAGTGGAGAAGTGGATTTGGGAGGGAGGATTAGGAGTTTAGGTTTGGATATACTGGATTAGTGGGACATCCATGTGGAGACATCGTGGAAGGAAGAGGAAAAACCAGATTGTAGAGGAGGTGAGAGGTCAGGGCTAGTGAGATAGATTTGGAATAGATGCGGTAGCTGTAGCCATGGTAACAGGCAATAATGATGGTATTTGTTAAGCGCTTACTATGGGCTAGGCACTACACTAAGCGCTAGGGTGGATGCAAGCAAACTGAGTCGGATGCAACCCTTGCCTCATGTGGATCTCACAGTCTCAATCCCCATTTAACAGAATGAGGTAACTGAGGCCCAGAGAAGTGAAGTGACTTGCCCAAGGTCACACAGCAGAGAAGTGGAGGAGTCAAGATTAGAACCCATGACCTTCTGTCTCCCAGCCCCCTGCTCTATCCATTGCACTATGTGCACTCCCCAAGGGAGTAAGTTTAGGGTGAGAAGACAAAGCAGCGTGGCTCAGTGGAAAGAGCAGGGGCTTTGGAGTCAGAGGTCATGGGTTCAAATCCCGGCTCCGCCACTTGTCAGCTGTGTGACTTTGGGCAAATCACTTAACTTCTCTGTGCTTCAGTTACCTCTGTAAAATGGGGATTAAGACTGTGAGCCCCACGTGGGACAACCTGATCACCTTGTAAACTCCCCAGAGCTTAGAACAGTGCTTTGCACATAGTAAGCACTTAATAAATGCCATTAAAAAAAGGGACCTAGAACAGATTATGGAGATTATGGAAGAACAGCCAGGGAGAGATAATAATAATTGTAATAATTGTTGAGTTCTTACTTCGTGCCAAGCACTGTGGTAGATACAAAATAATCAGGTCCCTCAGTCAAAGTAGGAGGGAGAACAGATATTAAATCCCCATTTTGGAGTTGAGGGAACTGAGGCCCAAGAGAAGTGAAGTGACTTGCCCAAGGTCACTTAGCAGGTAAGCGATAGAATGAGGATTAGAACCCAGGTCCTCTGACTGCCAGGTTTGAGCTCTCTCTGCTTGTGTACTGAAGACGCTGAATAGATATGGCCAGAGTGGTAGGAAGAGAACTAGGCAAGAACTGTTTAGGTCAAATTAAGGTTAGATAGCATTTCCAACAGAAAGGAGTGGGCCACAGTGTCAAAAACTCACACAGGGCTCACAGTCTATGGGAGAGGATGAACAGTTCTAGAACAGTTCAGTTCTTCTAGAATGTGAGCCCATTGTGGACAGGGATTATCTCTATTTGCTGCTGAATTGTACTTTCCAAGCGCTTAGTACAGTGCTCTGCACACAGAGAGTGCTCAATAAATATGATTGATTGAATGAACAGTTACTTTACCCCCACTTTACAGATGAGGAAATTGAGGCACTGAGAAGTTTAGTGACTTACCCAAGGTCACTTAGCAGGCAAGTGGTAGAGCCAGGACTAGAACCCAGCTCTTCTGAATGTATGATCCCATGCTCTTCCCATTTAATTCACACTGCTTTCCTGTAGAACAGAATCCAGTGGCTTTACCAAGGAGTAGTTTGTTGGTGACTTTAGCGACTGAATTGGCAGTGGAGTGAAGGGGATAGAAAACAGATTGCAGCAGTCCAGGAAGGGAATTGGAGGGGAGGCAGTGGAAGCAGCAGGTGTTTACAGCCGCTCAAGAACATATAGCTTTTTCCTCAGCTTTTTCTCTGCAAGAAGAACAAGTGACTTCCGTTTCTGAGTAAAGGAGAGATGGGGGTAATGGTGGTGGCGGGGGTCAGGATAACAGTGGGTCATTGGCCTAGTGTTTCCTTCTTGATCACTTGGTCTTTGGTCACTGCTGAGAAGCAGTGTGGCCTAGTGGAAAAAGCATAATCCTGGGACTAGATGACCTGGGTTCTAATCCCAGCTCTGCCTTTGCTATGCGATCTTGAGAAAGTCACTTCTCTGTGCCTCAGTTTCATCAGTTTAAAAGAGTGATTCAATACCTTCTCTCCCACCTACTTAATCTGTGAGCCCCATGTGGTAGAGGGATTGTGCCCAGCCTATTAACTTGTATAATAACAATAATAATAATAATAATAATAATGATGGTATTTGTTAAGTGCTTACTATGTGTCAAGCATTGTTGTAAGAGCTGGGATACATACCAGGTTATCAGGTTGTCCCACGTGGGGCTCACAGTCTTAATTTCCATTTTAAAAATGAGGTAACATAGGCACAGAGAAGTTAAGTGATTTGCCCAAAGTCACACAGCTGCCAAGTGGTGGAGCTGGGATTAGAACCCACGTCCTCTGATTCCCAAGCCCAGGCTCTTTCCACTAAGCCACGCTGCTCAGACACACAGTAAGCAATGAACTAATTCCATAATAACAATAATAATAATTGTGGTATTGGTTCAGTACATACTATGTGCCAAGCACTGTGCTAAGGGTTAGGGCACATACAAAATAATGCAATCGGTTCAGGCACAGTCTCCATCCCACAAGACTCTTTTGTTACATCTGCCTCCACCCTGGGTTCAAAGAGCTGATTGTGAGGAATTTCTTGACTACAGTATATACCTGGCCTTAGAGATGCCTCCTTCCCCAGTGGAAAGATTAAGGAGGAAGTTGTTATTTCCATCTCTTGTATCCTTTCCTCAAGAGCCTTTACTTTTCTTGAGTTGGCCTACAGATCTTCCGTGGCAGTATCATTCTCATCCTCCTGGAGGTGGAACCAAGGGTTGAAAGAGACCCGACAGCCCCTTGGGCTGTGTCAGCTTTGGGTGCCAATAAATCAGTCAATCAAAGTTATTTATTGAGTGCTTGAGAATGTTCCCTATCAGGAGTTTACAGTCTAGATGGGGTGACTGACATTAATAGGAATGAATAAGGAGACAGCACACCCACTGACAACCCAGATTTATATGACACAGAAGAGAAAAGGCTGCCACTAGGCCTGTCAGGAGAGAGTCACCCTCCTCTCCTCTCTCCTCTCCTTTTTTTTTTCTCCAGGCATTGCAGTACCATGCAGCACTGCCCTTTTACAGGGGACCACTACTCTTCCCATTTGTAAATACAATTGCCAGTTGATTCCTAATCTCCATGTCCCATGAGGGGCCATTAGAATAGTGTTTTGCCATAGTAAGCACTTAACAAATGCCATCATCATCATCATCATCATCATCATCATCTATGCGCAGAAATGAACCTCAACCAGCCTTTCTAAAGAGATTCTGAATCCTCTTCTTTTCCCACTGGCTCCCATCTTCCTCCTTTGTTGGTTTGTCCTGCTTTCAGTTGGTGGATTCTTCCCTCCTTGAAGAACAAGATGGCAACCTCTTCCTGAGGGCCAGACACTTGTTTCCTAAAGAAGTTGATCAGAGACTGCCCTCCTTAACAGAAGCAGCCCTCCCCACCCCACTCTGGCCCTCACATCTCTTTCCTGGGACTACTCATAGTTATCATCATCATCATCGGTGACTCTTACTGAGCACTCACTATGTGCAGAGCACTGTACTGAGTCTTGGGAAAGTACAACAGAATTGCTAGACAAGTTCCCTGCCCAAAACAAGCTTAGAGTCCAAATGGGGAGGCAGACATGAATGGAAAAATGGAATTTATAATAGATACTTAAAAGGTTTATATGCAAGTGTTGTGGGGTTGAGGATTGGGAAGATATTAAATGTCCAAAGGTCACAGATACAAGTGCATAGATGACACAGAAGGGAGAAGGTGCCAGGGAAATGGGGCCTTAATCAGGGATGGCCTCTTGGAGGAGATGAGCCCTCCAGTTACATCAGACAGCATTTCGCCAATATTCACTGATAAACTCTTCCCAGTTGGTCCAAGCTTCATGTACTAGGTGGTGATTAAGTCAACTACTTTCACTTTATATCCAGCCTAAGCCCAAGGGAAAAACCAACAAGTGTCCTGGCTAGCTGTGTGGCCCTTTGAGGAGGTCATCCCAGTCCTGTGATCAGGCCAGGAACTACTCAGGGGATTCATCTAACCCTGATGGACATTCTGAATAGCCACAGGCTGGTATAGTCAAAACTAGGAGCAGGTTTACATGGTGTTAAAGGATTGGCGGAGACATGGACAAACAAGTTAGCGGACATATCCCTTCCTCCTGCAGACTGTAAACTCCCTTTGGGCAGGGATCATTCCTACCACGTCTATTCTATTTTATTCTCCCAACCATGCCCTGAACACAATAAGCGCTCAATAAATACCATAATTTATTGTTTGATTTATCTCTGCAGACCCTAGAGTAAAATGAAATGGACTCAAGCAACTGTAGGAAGGAGTTAAGTTTTATAAAAAAAATAAAGACCACTCTCAGGGTTGCACCTGGAGAGTTTCCAGTACTCTACCAGTCATGACTACAGGAGGGAAAGTCAAGCAGAGGCCTACCCATTCCATTCCCAGATTGGGCAGTGGCTAGAGGGGGGCAGGCAATCTGCTACAAGTCAAAACTTACCTGTGCTGGGCACCAGTGGCACGGGAAAGAGTCGAGGGCAGGGACTCGTTTACTCCGTGGAAGGCGGCAATGGTAAACCACTGCCATATTTTCACCAAGAAAACTCTATGGATACACTACCAGCACGATTGCAGATGGAAGTTGGGGGTTCTGGGAGAGATGTGTCTATGGCGTCGCTATGGGTCGCAGAAGACTCGACAGCATAAGACAACAACAACAAAAATAAAGAACTTCCTGACTGTGAGGGCTGCTAATATTCATTCATTCATTCAATCATATTTCATTCACTCAATCGTATTTATTGAGCGCTTACCGTGCGCAGAGGAAGTACAAGTTGGAAACAAATAGAGAAAGTCCCTACCCAACAATGGGCTCACAGTCTAGAAGTCTAGTCCCTTCTAGACTGTGAGCCCCCTTCTAGACTGTGAACCCGCTCGCTGTTGGGTAGGGACCGTCTCTATATGTTACCAACTTGTACTTCCCAAGTGCTTAGTACAGTGTTCTGCACACAGTAAGTGCTCAATAAATACGATTGAATGAGTGAATGAATGAATAATAATGGTATTTGTGAAGCGCTTACTATGTGCCAAGCACTGTTCTAAGTGCTGGGGAGATACAAGGTAATCAGGTTTTCCCCCGGGGGGCTCACACAGTCTTCATCCCCATTTTACAGATGAGGTACTGAGGCCCAGAGAAGTGAAGTACCTTGCCCAAAGTCACACAGCTGACAATTGGCAGAGCCGGGATTTGAACCCATGACCTCTGACTCCAAAGCCCAGGATCTTTCCACTGAGCCATGCTGCTTCTCTAGAGCGTTTTACTGAGCGTTTACTGTGTGCAGAGCCCTGTACTAAGTGCTTGGGATGTACAAAACAGCAACATATAGAGACGGTCCTTACTCAAAAACAGACTCACAGTCTAGAATGGGTAGCTGAGAGAATTTAATTTTTTTTCATTGAGTTCTTCTATGCAGTCACTTAATCCAGCCCTTTTGTGTGCTCCCCAGGGAGAAGGATGCTTAAATAATACTACTAATAATAATTGTGGTATTTGTTAAGTGCTCACTATTTGTCTTACCATGTATCAAGTGCTGTACAAAGCAGTGGGGTAGATACAAAATGATCAGGTCCCACATGGGACTCACAGGAGAGAGAACAGTTATTAAATCTCCATTTTTCAGATGAGGGAATTGAGGTACAGAGAGGTTAAGTGACTTATCCAAGGTCGCAGAACAGGATCAGAACGCAGGTCCTCTGACTCCCAGGTGGATGCTCTTTTTACTTGGCCACACCCACCTAAAACATGAGAAGCAGCGTGGCTCAGTGGAAAGAACATGGGCTTTGGAGTCAGAGGTCATGGGTTCAAATCCCGGCTCTGTCAATTGTCAGCTCTGTGACTTTGGGCAAGTCACTTCACTTCTCTGGGCCTCAGTTCCCTCCTCTGTAAAATGGGGATTAAGACTGTGAGCCCCACGTGGGACAACCTGATCACCTTGTATCCTCCCCAGTGCTTAGAACAGTGCTTTGCACATAGTGAGTGCTTAACAAATGCCATTATTATTATTATCATTATTATTATAAAATGAAGTGTCCCTTCATGACCAGCTGCAATGCAAACCATTGCCTTTTTTCAAACAACAGCTGAGTCCCAGTGAGGAAAACTCCTCTATAGGAAGCCCAGAAGTGGGACTTTATTCTGGGGGCCTGTACACAGCAGTATGAATGTGGTTTTTTTATATAAAATAAAAATGAAGACGCTGTTGAAATATTATAATCTGATTTGATGTATTACATTTAAAATTAGATATGCTCATCCTGAGAGAAATAGGTTTTCTTGAAAAACAATGGCCCTATAAACTCTCCAGACTCATGTACCTACCTGAAAGTTGAGGGTCTTGAGTTTTGGGGTGGCTATTCATTGCGTGACCTTGCTCTCCATAGCTTACAATGTTTACAATCAATCAATCAATCAATCGTATTTATTGAGCGCTTACTGTGTGCAGAGCACTGTACTAAGCACTTGGGAAGTACAAGCTGGCAACATATAGAGACAGTCCCTACCCAACAGTGGGCTCACAGTCTAAAAGACTGTACAGTGTTAGACAATGGCCTGGGGGAGGTCTCCTTCAGCCACAACCAATTTCTTTGTAACCTCCCCAGCGCTTAGAACAGTTCTTTGCACATAGTAAGCGCTTAATAAATGCTATCGTTATTCTTGACTGGTTCATTCATTCATTCATTCATTCAATTGTATTTATCGAGCACTTACTGTGTGCAGAGAACTGTACTAAGCGCTTGGAAAGTACAATTCAGCAACAGAGACAATCCCGACTTAATAACGGTTTTCCATCAGCATCGCTTATGGTTTACATTGCAGCTGGTCACGAAGGGACGCTTCGTTTTAGGTGGGCGTGGCCAAGTGAAAAGAGCATCCACCTGGGATTCAGAGGACCTGGGTTCTGATTCTGTTGTGCGACCTTGGATAAGTCACTTAACCTCAATTCCCTCACCTGAAAAATGGAGATTTAATAACTGTTCTCTCTCCTGCGAGTCCCATGTGGGACCTGATCATTTTGTATCTACCCCAACATCAAATGGCCAAACAGGATCACAATCAATCAATTAATAATTAATGATCGCTTACTGTGTGCAGAGCACCATATTACGTTTTGGGGAGTGTACAATATAACAGAGTTAGTAGACGTGTTCCCTTCCCACAGGAACTTACAGTCTTGAGGGGGAGACAGACATTAAAATAAATGGCAGATTCATTCATTCATTCATTCAATCATATTTATTGAGCGCTTGCTGTGTGCAGAGCACTGTACTAAGCACTTGGGAAGTACAAGTCGGCAACATATAGAGATGGTTCCTACCCAACAACGGGCTCACAGTCTAGAAGGGGGAGACAGACAACAAAACAAAACATGTAGACTACATAAGTGTTGTGGAGTTGAGGGTGGGGTGAATATAGGGTACAAATCCAAGTGCAAGTGTGATGCAGAAGAAAGAAGAAGTAGGGGAAATGAGGGCTTAGTCAAGGAAGGCCTCTTGGAGGAGATGTGATTTTAAGAAGGCTTTGAGGGCAGGGATAGGGATGGTCAGATACTCTCCCCGCCTTTCAAAGCCTTATTGAAGGCCCATCTCCTCCAACAGGCCTTCCCTGACTAAGCCCTCCTTTCCTCTTCTCCCACTCCCTTCTGCATCTCTCTAATTTGCTCCCTTTACTCACCCCACTTCAGTCCCATTGCACTGATGTATGTATCTGTAATACATTTTTTTATATTAATGTCTGCCTCCCCCGCTAGACTGTAAGCTCGATGTGGGCAGGGAATGTGTCTGTTTATTGTTATGCTGTAATAACAACAATAGTAATAATAATGTTGGCATTTATTAAGCACTTACTATGTGCGAAGCACTGTTCTAAGCTCTGGGGAGGTTACAAGGTGATCAGGTTGTCCCGCGGGGGGCTCACACTCTTCATCCCGATTTTACAGATGAGGTAACTGAGGCATAGAGAAGTTAAGTGACTTGCCCAAAGTCACACAGCTGACAATTGGCAGAGCTGAGAGTTGAACCCATGACCTCTGACTCCAAAGCCCGTGCTCTTTCCACTGAGCCATGCTGCTTCTCATTCATTCATTCATTCATTCATTCAATCATATTTATTGAGTGCTTACTGTGTGCAGATCACTGTAGTAAGCGCTTGGGAAGTACAGCAGTTCCTCAGCTGCTTCTGCTTCTCAGCACTCTCCTAAGTGCTTAGTAGAGTGCTTTGCACACAGTAAGTGTTCAATAAATACAATTGAATGAATGAACAAGTGAAGGGGAGGGAGTTCCAGGCCAGAGGCAGGGAATGGGCAAAGGGGTTGGTGATGAGATTGGTGAGCTTGAGGTACAGTGAGTACATTTGGTATTAGAGGAGAGAAGTGAATGTGCTTGGTTGTAGTAAGAAATTAGTGAGGTAAGATAGGAGGGGATAGGGTGATTCAGTGCTTTAAAACCTATAGGCTCCTTGTGGGCAGGGAATGTGTATGTTTAATAATAATAATGATGGCATTTATTAAGTGCTTACTATGTGCAAAGCACTGTTCTAAGCGCTGATAATGATGGTATTTATTAAGCACTGTTCTAAGTGCTTGGGAGATTACAAAGTGATCAGGTTGTCCCATGGGGGGCTCACAATCTTAATCCCCCTTGTACAGATGAGGTAACTGAGGCCCAGAGAAGTCAAGTAACTTGCCCAAAGTCACATAGCTGACAATTGGCGGAGTAAGGATTTGAACCCATGACCTCTGACTCCAAAGCCCGGGCTCTGTCCACTGAGCCATGCTGCTTGTTTATTGTTGTAGTCTCCCAAGTGCTTAGTACAGTGCTCTACACATAGTAAACACTCAATAACTATGATTGAATGAATGAATAGATTAGGAGTTTCTGTTTGACGCAGAGGTGGATGGGCAACCACGGGAGGTTCTTGAGTGGGGAAGCATGGACTAAATAATAATAATAATAATAATAACTGTGGATAATAATAATAATAACTGTGGTATGTGTTAAGCACTTACTGTGTGCCAGGCACTGTACTAAGTGTGGGATGGATACAAGCAAATCGGGCTGACACGGTCCCAGTCTCAATCCCCATTTTACAGATGAGGGAACTGAGGCCCAGAGAAGTGAAGTAACTTGCCCATGGTCATAGAGCAGGCAAGTGACAGAGCAAGATTAGAACCCATGACCTTCTGACTCCCAGACTGGTGCTCTAGTCACTACGCCAGGCTGCTTCCATTTTTTAAAATCATGATCCGGGCAGGAGAGTGATGTATGTGCTGGAGTGGGGAGAAACAAGAGGCAGGGAGATCAGCAGGATCTCATTCATTCATTCATTCAATCGTACTTATTGAGTGCTTACTGTGTGCAGAGCACTGTACTAAGTGCTTGGGAAGTACAAGTCGGAAAATGAAGTTCTAGAAAGAAATCAGTCATTGACCACAGTACAACCACTCAGTGCTGGATGGGAGAAGAGAGGAGACTAAGTGACAGCAGGATACCCTGGCAGCTGCTGTGTACTGAAATGAAATTGGCAAACCGAAAGCAAGGAGGACAGAGGAAATGTTTTACGTATTCATTAAACAAAGTCTCAAGCAATGCTGCTTCTCTGCTGAAAGCTGGGAGCTAATTTCTGCCGAGAGACCTGTGTGAAACACTGCAATCAAGAAAGGAGAAACTCTTTGGGGATAAAAGCTTCATAAGAACCCGGAATCAATGAATTTCCCGGTAATAATCATAATAATAACTAATCCACTAGGCCACACTGCTTCTTCTCCCTCTATAATGTTTAGAACTTTTCTTGCCTGGCACTGAGTGGTAGAGGATTTGGTGTTATGAATGGCACGAGTTAGGGCATACTATTCACTTGGGGAAGGTAGAGAAATAAGTCATGTTTCTTCTAAAGTTGCCATTGCTACCTCCTATCCTTTCCACGGATATTGCATTCTGAAAGTGGAATTGAGGGGAGGGGACTGCCACAGGGTCTCCCTCAATTTATGTGCTGGTGGCTGTAGGTTCTGTGTGCATTAGCAAACACACATACACACATGCACACACAAAAACATACACAAAGTTGGTGAATAAGTATGGCTGAAAAAACCAATGGTGGACCCATAGCCCTTAACCACACTTTGCCCACACAAAGACCGTCCCTTGTGCTTGCATGTTAATAATGTGCAGTTGCAGCATGGTGTAGTGGATAAAACACAGGCCTGGGATTCAGAAGGTCATGGGTTCGAAGCCAGGCTTCGCCCCTGGTTTGCTGAGTGACCTCGGGCAAGTCACTTCACTTCTCTGTGCCTGTTCCCTCTTCTGTAAAATGGAGATTAAGACGGTGAGCCCCTTGTGGGACAGAGACTGTGTAAAACCTGATTAACATGTCACCAACTTGTACTTCCCAAGCGCTTAGTACAGTGCTCTGCACACAGTAAGTGCTCAATAAATATGGTTGAATGAATGAATGAATGAACATGGGTCTACCCCTGTGCTTAGTGGAGTGCCTGGCTTAGTAAGTGCTTAACAAATACCATAAAAAAATAACAAAAGGACTCAAGAGAAAACAATAGGAGATTTGGGGAGAAGAGTGGTTTCCTGTATGTTGAAAGAAAGAAGGAGAAGGGCAAAAAGAAACAAACCCAAAAAATTTTAAAACAGGTGGCTATTAGTGATTCAATAAATAGTATTTACTTGGTGAAGAGCACTGCACTAAGCATTTGGGAAAGTGCAGTAGAGTTCGCAGACAAGATCCCTTCCCTCAAGAAGCCTCTACTCTTTCCAGAGAGACAGACACCAAGATGAATTATGGAAAAGGGGAGTCTAAAGATATGTGTCTTTAACGTTGCGGGGGTAGGGGTTGAGGCGGGAGAGGTTGGGGAGAGGGGAATGAGGACCAAGTGCAGAAATGACAGTAGGTTGTGGGGGAGAGATTGGGGTGATTCTGGCTATCCTTTTACAAGAGAGGGAACACAGCCAGGAGGACAGAGCCAGTCTCTAAGATGGATGTTGGGGCAGATCCCAGGCTTGAGCAGTGAAGTGGAGAAGGAAGCCAGGCTGGCAGTTGAGCAGATATGAGGGGTCAGATGAGGCTTTTTTTCAGGTGAGGGAAACAAGGGTGTTTTTGGCAGCAAAGGGGAAAACCGAGTCCAGGCACATAGAACAGCTAAGGACAAGGGCAAGGGAGGGAATTGTTTCCATTTTTAATCCTGGTGATTTTATTGACAGAACAAGGTATCCAAGCGTTGCCGAAGCCAGTTCATCAGACAGACGTGTCTTGGACTATAGCAGGATGCCACGTCCTGGAGAGGATATCACCAACTCCCAGCACATCTGAGTAGCTGTTACTATCTCCTATTTCTCTCACCTCCTGATTGTCTCCCAAAGACTCATGGAGATTTTCTTTCTTTTTAACCCAGAAAGAGTGAATTTCTTTCACAATTTCTCCAGATTTGGAACAGCATAGAGAGTCGCATCTCTTCCCTGATCCCTCCTCTCCCTCCCCCCCACCCTCCCTTCAATTTCTCCTTGTCACATTCATCACTTCCTTTTAGTTCCTATGTGGTCTTATGTCCACCAACAGTTTTCAGTCTTAATCCCCATTTTACAGATGAGGTAACTGAGGCACAGAGAAGTTGCGACTTGCCCTTTAGCCTGCTCTACGTTATAAGCTGGGGGAAAAGCCACAGATGGGAAGTGAGGAAACCAGAGACCTCTTCTTGGTTTTAGCTTTGACTCTGGGTGACTCCCTTTCTGTTCTTCAATTTCCCCATCTGTAAAGAAGACAGGTGAACCTGGTATCTAGGTCCTCCTCACTGGGGGACTCTGAAATTAAGTGTCTACCCCTCTAGACTGTAAGCTCATTATGAATGAATGAATGAATGAATCATCTTGTAACCTCCCCAGTGCTTTGCACATAGTAAGCGCTTAATAAATCAATCAGTCAATCAATCGTATTTATTGAGCACTTACTGTGTGCAGAGCACTGTACTAAACGCTTGGGAAGTACAAGTTGGCAACATATAGAGACAGTCCCTACCCAACAGTGGACTCACAGGCTAGAAGGGGGAGACAGAGAACAAAACAAAACATATTAACAAAATAAATAGAACACTTTACTAAGCACTTGGAAAGATGCTGAGTGGATAAATGCCATCATCATCATCATCTTGTAACCTCCCCTGCACTTAGAACAGTGCTTTGTGCATAGTAAGCGCTTAACAAATGCCATTATTATTATTATTATTATTATTATTATTATTACAGGCAGAGAATGAGTTATGATGCATAACTCATAACACCACAGAGTTATGTTGTACTCTCCCAAGCTCATAGTATGGTGCCCTTTACACAGTAAGCACTCAGAAAATATGCTTGACTGACTGACAGATGTTTTGTATTTTTCCTAACGTGTTTATTCTGAGGAGTTCAGCAGCTTACTATTATTTACTTCATTTCATCTGTGATTCATTGCAAGCGCGATTCTTGCCCTTCTTCTTCAATTCTTAATACTTGCTAGGTATTCTAAGGCCGAGCACAGGCCAGGGATTCCTATCCCTGCAGTGGGGACTTCCTATATTTAGGGGTCTCCGGGGAGTTGGAAAATGAGCCAGGGCTCTGTGGTCAGCACTTTGCCAGCTCATTCTTAGTTGTGTCTTTGGAGGGACTTTGCAAGATCTCATTAGACTTTGATCTACCAGTTTGCACAAGCTGATGGGTCCAGTCTGGGCATCACCCCACTGGTGGGGCCCTTCAGGGGTTCCAGAGCTGTTTTGGGGTCCCCAGTTGTTTACATTCCATCATTCCATAGCCCCAGTCAAAGTTTGCCGACTGCCCTGTCCAAAATGAAACACAACTCATGAAACTTGTTGGATTATTTCTTGGAATTCAGAAAGACCTGGGTTCCAATCCTGGCTTCACCACTTGTCTGCTGTGTGAACTTGGGCAAGTCACTTCGCTTCTTTGTGCCTCAATTAAAATGGGGATTATTATTTTGGGATTGACGGGGATGCCTGGATCTTTGGAACTTCAACTGACTAAAATATTTCCTGTGACTCGCAGCCTTCCTCCTGATATCAGGCAACACGGGACCCGTCAGGAGAGTCGAGTAGCGCTGACATGCAGATTCAGGGGCTCTTCGGAAGCTGGACTCCCCCGTGGAATTCCCATTCTGGATTTGAGTTTAATTGTTGAGATGGCAGGCAACTTTATTAGTGTTTAATTGTTGACTGTCTTGTTGCTGTTCTTTTTCTCTTTTCCTTTGTGAAGATGATGGTACTGACCATGAGATCTGCCCATGCTCTATTGAGTTTGGCTGAAAAGATCAATGGTGACTAACACTCCCTTCTACATTGTTTGCAAGTAGACCTAGATTCTGGCTATGCTGATGGGTTAGTCTCCTTGAGGGCCTGTCTCTATTTTCAGGCCAACCTATTAGTGTTTAAGAGAAGAAGCATGGCTCAGTGGAAAGAACACAGGCTTTGGAGTCAGAGCTCATGGGTTCAAATCCCGGCTCCACCAATTGTCAGCTCTGTGACTTTGGGCAAGTCACTTGACTTCTCTGTGCCTCAGTTACCTTATCTGTAAAATGGGGATGAAGACTGTGAGCCCCCCCGGGACAATCTGATCACCTTGTAACCTCCCCAGCACTTAGAACAGTGCTTTGCGCATAGTAAGTGCTTAATAAATGCCATTATTATTGTTATTATTAATGTTTGCAAAAAAGGAAGAGTAAAGAATAACCCCTCTCCCAGTTTCTGCCCCTCAGGCTGGCCCACCTGCAGCAGGGGTATCCCTAATATTCACTGCTATTTTGCATTGTTTGAGACTGCACCTCATTTATTCTGGCCCCATGATTTGTATATGCCCTTTTCAGTTTATCAGACAACAGTTAATTGGGTAGCCTGCTATTAATCCATCCTCCTCATATATCTCACCTAGGAGAGCTGTACTCTGGTGAACATCACTTCAGTGGTAATGAGCTGACTGCATGGATCTTGTTAATAGTAGTAAATATATTTATTTTGCACTTACTCTGTGCTGACCGCTGTACTAAGTTCTGGGAGAGAATACACAGATGGGAATTAAACATAGTCCCTATCCCTCAGGGGCTCACAATCTAAGAATAGAAACAGCATGGCTTAGTAAAAGCAGCATGGCCTAGTGGATAGAACACAGTCCTGGGGGTCAGAAGATCATCAGTTCTAATCCTGACTCTGCCACATATCTGCTGTGTGACCTTGAGCAAGTCACTTTACTTCTCTGGGCCTCATTTCCAGAAGCAGCGTGGCTCAGTGGAAAGAGCCCAGGCTTTGGAGTCAGAGGTCATGAGTTCAAATACCAGCTCTGCCAACTGTCAGCTGTGTGACCTTGGGCAAGTCAACTTCTCCGGGCCTCAGTTACCTCATCTGTAAAATGAGGATTAAGATTATGAGCCCCACGTGGGACAATCTGATCACTCTGTAACCTCCCCAGCGCTTAGAACAGTGCTTTGCACATAGTAAATGCTTAATAAATGCTACCATTATTATTATTATTTGTAAAATGGTGATTAAGAGTGTGAGCTCCATGTGGGACAGGGACTGTGCCCAACTTGAATAACTTGTATCTACGCCAGCTCTTAGAACAATGCTTTGCACATAGTAAGTGCTCAACAAGTACCATAATTAGTATTATTATTATTAAGAGTGTAAGTAGAGAGAAGGGGCTGGAGACAGACACACTAGAAAAGCAGAATGGCCTGGTGGATAGAGAATGGGCCTGGGATTCAGAAGGGCCTGTGTTCTAATTGTAGCCCCACTCTAGGGAGAGTCGTTAGGGTGACTCAAAGCCAATAAACAGGCCTTTCTGCTTAATGGGAAGAGGAACAGGTAATAACGGAAATTTGGGGAGAAATGGGGAAACCTATGTAGAATGACATTTCAGAAAAAATGATCCAGAGACCAGTATAAAGTATGGACTGGAGAGGGGAGAGGCTGGAGGCAGGAAAACCAGTGAGAGGGTTTATTCAGTAGTCCAGTCCACCAGGAAAAAGCTGCACTCAACCTGTCCTCTAAATTATGCATTCCATGAGGGCATAATCTACTATCTTTAGCATATTTTTTTTTTGTAAATCCCCAAGTATCTAGTACAGCATTATGTTTATTGTAGGCTCTAAATAAATGATCTTGATGAAGAAAATATGAGACTTTTTCTTCAAGAAGCAGTCTCTGATGCACTGGGAGAAGGAAACTTTTGGCTCATTGTCTGTAAAGAAGCAGGGAGGGTAGTGGAAAGAGCATGAACCTGGGAGTCAGAAGACTTGAGTTCTAATCCTGACTGCCAATCGCTTGCTGTGTAACCTTGGGCAAGTCATTTCACTTCCCTATACTTCCATTACCTCATCTGTAAAACGGAGATTAAATCCTCCTCCCTCCAACTTAGACTGTTAGTCCCATGTGGGACAGAGACTGTGTCCAACATGATAAACTTGAATAATAATGATGGTATTTGTTGAACGCTTACTATGTTCCAGGCACTATACTAGACACTGGGGTGGATACACCCGGATAGAGTTGGACACAGTTCCTGTCCCACGTGGACTCATAGTCTCAATCTTCATTTTACAGATGAGTTTCTGAGGCCCAGAGAAGTGAAGTGACTTGCCCAAGGTTACACAGCAGACAAGTGGCGGAGTCTGTGATTAGAGCCCAAGTCTTTCTGATTCTCTATCCACTATGCAATCAATCAATCAATCGTATTTATTGAGCGCTTACTGTGTGCAAAGCACTGTACTAAGCACTTGGGAAGTACAAGTTGGCAACATATAGAGACAGTCCCTACCCAACAGTGGGCTCACAGTCCAAATGATGCAGTGATCAACCTCAGCATTTAGAAGTGCTCGACACATAGTTAGTGCTTAATGAATACCACTAAAAAACAAAAAAACAAAAAGAACAATCACCCCAAGAGAAGCGGTGATTAAGTTGAGAGCTGGATCAAATACTAGAGTCAGGAGAAAGGCGTGCAGACAAGGCGCTTTCTTCTCTACCAGTGCCTGCAGAGGCTATGGTTTTGCAGGAACTTTCCCCAGTTGGTCCCTTGTTCCTCTCTTGAGTTGTGATTCAGAGGAAACTGTCCCAGGGAAAAGCAGGTTACTAAGAAACTAAGATACTGGGGTCTCCAACAAAGAAATCAGAAACTTGGTGAAAGAATCAGGGAGAAAAGAAGTCAGGGAAGAATGGAGGGAGAAGATGAGAGGCAGAGGAATGGAGGAGAGAGGGAATCATATTTATTGAGCACTTATTGTGTGCAGGGCACTGTACTTGCGCTTGGGAGAATGCAATATAACAATATAATACACAAAGTCCCTGCCCACAGCTAGCTTGCAGTCTAGAGGGGGAGACAGACATTAACACAAATAAATAAGTTACAGCTATTCAAAGAAGTGTGGGGGGCTGAGAGGGGGGATGATTTAAGGGAGCAAATCAGGAGCGAATCAGGGCGACGGCAGAAGGGAGAGGAGACCCGGACAGTGGTGGTCAGCTGCAGTTGGTGAAATTTACAGATAAATCTTGCTTCCTTCATTTCAGCTTATCTGTAATGGGCTCGGCTCAACGAGGCCCCATCTTCTGTAGACATAAATCATTTTCTAATTTATAACATGAATAATTGATTTTGCCTCCTTAGCCTCAACAATAAATCTCCCGATCGCACATGCATAAGAAAATAATAATAATGAAAGCGATCAGGATATGCCACCATCGATTAGCTGTGAGAGGGGCCACTTGAATCACAATTCATGTTTTAACCATTCAAGGTGGTGAGGCTCCCACAAGCCACTCCTGCCCCTGGACCTAAGACTTGGCTAACAGCAGGCAGGGAGGAGGATGAGAAATGTGTGTATTTATAACTATAAATAATTTGAAATTATATATTATTTGTTTATATTAATGCCTCCCTCCACGACGAGATTGTAAACTCATAATAGGCGGGAACATTTCTGCTTACTCTGTTGTATTGAACTCTCCCAGTGGCTTAATGCAAAGACCATGGACTTGCGAGTCAGAGGACATGGGTTCTAATTCTGCCTCTGCCACTTGTTAGCTGTGTGACTTTGGGCAAGTCACTTAACTTCTCTGTGCCTCAGTCACCTCATCTGTAAAATGGGGATTAAGACTGTGAGCCCCAAGTGGGACAACCTGATTACCTCGTATCTACCCCAGCGCTTAGAGCAGGGCTTGGCACGTAATAAGCACTTAACAAATGCCATCATTATTATTAGTACAGTGCTCTGCATGTACTAAGCACTCAATAAATACCATTGATTGATTGAGGGGAAGAAGAAGGAGGAGGGAGAGAAGGGGGAGGGAAGAAGGGAAAATGGAGGAGGAAGGGGGAAGAGGAAAATGGGGAGATGAGGGAGGAGGAAAAGGAGAGGAAGAAGAGAAGAAAGAAATGGGAGGGAGAGGAGGAAAAAAGGAGGGAGAGAAAGAGAAAGAGGAGGGGGAAAGGGAAAAAGGGGATGAGGAGGAGAAGAAGGAGGAGGAACTAGAACTTAAGAACATAAGCAGTGTCATTATTGGGTCGGACTATTTGTCCACCAACCCACTGTCATCAACGGTACTTAGAGGAACCATAAAATTGTCATTCTTCATGCTCAACCAAAATGGTTAGGTCTATGGGGTGCCCATCACTGCACTAGGTGAGACATAGCACAGGGGGGTTACGGTCCCTGAAAATGTGGTGGCATCATGCATGGCTGTATCATGGGACAGTTTTCCCATAGATTTACACATTATAAATTAGGACCTATTCCAGAATCTCTGGAAAGATAATATATTCCTTTAGATTGAACAGCAGGCTTTTATACAGTACTTTGTGGCCAGCTAAATCCTTCTGAAGCCCTCTGCCCCTCATAACTTATCACAAAGAACACTGCTTGGGATCTCAGATTATTGCACCCAAGCACAGAGAGGCAACATGGCCTAGTGGATAGAGCACAAGCCTGGGAGTTAGAGGACCTGGGTTCTAATCCCAGTTCTGCCACTTGTCTGCTGTGTGACCTTGGGCAAGTCACTTTACTTCTCTGTTCCTCAGTTACCTAAGTTTGTATGTATTTATTACTCTATTTATTTATTTTACTTGTATATAGCTATTCTATTTATTTTATTTTGTTAATATGTTTTGTTTTGTTCTCTGTCTCTCCTTTCTAGACTGTGAGCCCACTGTTGGGTAGGGACCGTCTCTATATGTTGACAACTTGTACTTCCCAAGCACTTAGTACAGTGCTCTGCACACAGTAAGCACTCAATAAATACTATTGATTGATTGATTGATTACCTCATCTGTAAAATGGGGATGAAGACTGTGAGCCCCATGTGGAACAGGGACTGTGTCCAAACTAATTAGCTTGTATAATAATAATAATAATAATAATAATAATGACATTTATTAAGCGCTTACTACATACAAAGCACTGTTCTAAGCGCTGGGGAGGTTACAGGGTGATCAGGTTGTCCCACAGGGGGCTCACAGTCTTAATCCCCATTTTCCAGATGAGGAACTGAGGCACAGAGAAGTTAAGTGACTTGCCCAAAGTCACATAGCTGACAACTGGCAGAGCCAGGATTTGAACCCATGACCTCTGACTACAAAGCTCGTGCTCTTTCCACTGAGCCATGCTGCTTCTCTTCCTCAGCGCTTAATACAGTGCCTGGCACAGAGTAGGTGCTTAACAAATGCCATTAAAAACCAAACAAACAAACAAAAAAACCCCCAAAAAGCTTGGATGACAAGATTCCTGGGTTCTCTTTTCAGCTGCAGAACTCTGTTTCTGAAATCTCTCTCCTTCATTCCTTTTGTTCCTTCAGCTGTGAAGAAGGACAATGGACCAATCCTTGCTGGGGAAGACAGCTGTTTCCAGAGTGAAATAAGTGAGAAATACTTTCCAAGAACCTTTCCTTCTCCACTCCCTCCCTGCCTTCTTTTTAGCAGCTTTTCTGCATTCCCCCAACATGTTTCCCCTGTACTGACTAGTATGGTATTTTGTTTTTTTTCTCTCTCCTTTCATTCTAACTTGAAGCAGTTGCCACTCCTCACTCTGGCCTACTGCTTCCCTCTGGATGTCTTAAGCCCTGCCTCTCCAACATGCTGGGAAGGGAGGCATTGATGGATAAGGGCAGGACAGGAAAGGAAATGGTTCCCTGTTAAGGGGCCACCACCCCATGTGCCTTTATCCACGACCAGGTAGTGACCCAGGAGAGCTCCAGCCTATCATCTTGGATTGGGCCCAGGCCCTCGGAATGACCTCCCGGGGCAGGCAGCCTTGAGCATCTTGATGTCTGACTTGGAGGGTGAGTCCCTTCCTACCAGCCGCTCTTAGAGAGGGAGGGTGGCCTAGTGGAAAGGGCATGGGCCTGGGAATCAGAGCACCTGAGTTCTAATCCTGGCTCTTCCACTTGCTTGCTGTGTGATATTGGGCAAGTCACTTAACTTCTCTGTGCCTCAGTTCCTTCATCTGCAAAATAGGGATTTTTTTAATGGCATTTATTAAGCGCTTACTATGTGCAAAGCACTGTTCTAAGCGCTGGGGAGGTTACAAGGTGATCAGGTTGTCCCACGTAGGGCTCACAGTCTTAATCCCCATTTTACAGATGAGGGAACTGAGGCCCAGAGAAGTGAAGTGACTTGCCCAAAGTCACACAGCTGACAAGTGGCAGAGCAATAATAATAATGACATTTATTAAGTGCTTATTATGTGCAGAGCACTGTTCTAAGCACTGGGGAAGTTACAATTGATCAGGTTGCCCCATAGGGGGCTCAGTCAATCCCCATTTTACAGATGAGGGAACTGAGGCACAGGGAAGTTAAATGACTTGCCCAAAGTCACACAGCTGACAAGTGGCAGAGCTGGGATTTGAACTCATGACCTCTGACTCCAAAGCTCATGCTCGTTCCACTGAGCCACACTGTTGTTCTCCTGATTCTCGTGATTGCTACCCTCTATCCCGAGTACCACGGTGCAGAAACTGAATGGATTCAGCCTTGCAGATGGGTGGAGGAAGAGGCTTGGCAGGCTCCATTCCTTGACTCAGAGCTCTTTCCTAAAAATTGACACCTCTTTCCTGACATCTGTGGGTTTTCCCGGGAACAGGGTGGCTGGTTCCTACACCTTAGCCCTAGGCTCGGTAACAGGCGGGTGGGCACTCAGAGGGATCTGAATCCCCCAGCATAGCCACAACCCAACTCCCTGACACCACCATTGCTGTGACTTGGGTAGTGCCTGGCCTCAATCTCTGCTTACTGGCATCTTCTCCATTCTCCCAGGGCCCAGAAGACCACCGGGTATTAGTCAAGACTTACTCTTTTTTCTTTATATTCACTAATGGGGGCACCCAGAGAGGTAGTACAATGCAGTAATGTCACACATCTCACAGGGCATATTTGGGGCACACAAAATGGGTGCCATGGACTCTTGCCTCTTGCCTCACGGCCTCTTGGACTCTTGCTTATTTATCTTACTTGTACATATCTATTCTATTTATTTTATTTTGTTAGTATGTTTGGTTTTGTTCTCTGTCTCCCCCTTCTAGACTGTGAGCCCGCTGTTGGGTAGGGACTGTCTCTATGCGTTGCTGACTTGTACTTCCCAAGCACTTAGTACAGTGCTTTGCACACAGTAAGCGCTCAATAAATACGATTGATTGATTGATTGCTTCAGAGCACAAGCTAGGCTGAGGTGGCACTGCTGAGGTGGAATTAAAGCTCAGAATTAAACTCCTATTAATCAATCAATGGGATTTTTGGAGCACTTATTCTGTGCAGAGTACTGTATTAAACACTTAGGAGAGTACAGTTGTGGTCATTCATTCATTCAATCATATTTATTGAGCGCTTACTGTGTGCAGAGCACTGTACTAAGCGCTTGGGAGGTACAAATTGGCAACATATAGAGACAGTCCCTACCCAACAGTGGGCTCACAGTCTAGAAAGAGGAGACAGACAACAAGACAGTTGTGTTGGAAGGCATAATCCCAGCTCTCAAAGAGCATATAACCTAGGAGGGGAGACAGGCATTAAAATAATAATAATTATTATTATTATTATATTTAAGTGCTTACTATGTGCCAAGCACTGTTCTAAGCACTGGGGTAGATACAAGGTAATCAGATTGTCCCACGTGGGGTTTACAGTCTTAATTCCCATTTTTAAAATGAGGTAACTGAGGCACAGAGAAATGAAGTGCCTTGACCATGGTCACATAGCAGATAAGAGGCAGAGGCAGGATTAGAACCCATGTCCTCTGACTCCCAAACCCGTACTCTTTCCACTAAGTCACATTGCTTCTCTGAGCTATGGATAGGGTCCTGCAGATTTGTTATAGGCAAGGACCATGTCTACCAACTCTGTTGCATGGTACTCTCCCAAGCCCTTGACAAAGTACTCTGCACACAGTAAGTGCTCAATAAATACCACTGATTGGGGAAATGGAGTATAAGAATAGGTTCATAAAAGCTGTAGGAGTGGGGTGACTCTCCAAGTGCTTAGGGGTACAGACCTAAGTGGATAGTCAAAGCGGAAGGGAAGAAGAATAGGTTGGGGAGATGAGAAATTAGTTTGGAGATGTGATTCCAGAAGCACCTTGAAGATAAGGAGAGTGGTGGTCTACCAACTGTCATTTTGCACTTTCCTAAGTGATCAGTATAGTGTTCTGCACGGAGTAAGTGCTCAATAAATACCATTGACTGACTGATTGAAGGGGTAGGGCATTCCAGGCCAGGGGGAAGGTTGACAGTGAGAGAGAGATGTATTGTGGCACAGACAGAAGATTGGTATTAGACGAGCAGAGGCCTTGGGTTGGGACGTTTCTGCCTCCGCCCCAGTCAGGTGTTCTTCCTTCTTCTAAGTGCCCTCGGGGTGGGAGACAGGAAACCAAGTTTTCCAGATTCTTTCCTTTTAATAAGGAGTGACGTCAGGCCTCACTGTGCCCAGAAAATGCCTTGGCTACAAAGTCAGTCAAGCAATAGCCAACAGAACTGATTGAGAGTCTCCTGGGCACTCAAGGAGCACTGAGGAATTCATTCATTTATTCAATAGTATTTACTGAGCGCTTACTTTGTGCAGGGCAATGTACTAAGTGCTTGGAAAGTACAATTCAGCAACAGATAGAGACATTCCCTGTCCCTGGCCTCACTCTTACTTTATCTTCTTCCCCTGCGGGATCCTATTTCTCCTCCTCACTCCTTCCTACTTCCCTCACCTAACTGGACAGGGTCATGGTGGGAAAAGTGGTGCCTGAGGAGTCCAAGTTCAGAACAACATAAGGGGCCTGTGCCGTGTAAATTCTCTGGTGTTGCATTAGGTTTGAATTTGCAGAGAAGCAAGAAGGAGTCCTTTCAGGATTTGGCTTACAGGCAGGGCAAGAAGGACCATTCAGGGTTATTGCCTTGCCCCTGAGCCCTGGGGAACTAACCCATGATGATGATGATGATGATGGTACTTATTAAGTGTGGAAAGCACTGTTCTAAGTGCTGGGGAGGTTACAAGGCAATCAGTTTGTCCCGTGAGGGGCTCACAGTCTTAATCCCCATTTTACAGATGAGGTCACTGAGGCACAGAGAAGTTAAGTGACTTGCCCAAAGTCACACAGCTCACAATTGGCAGAGCCGGGATTTGAACCCCTGACCTCCGACTCCAAAGCCCAGGCTCTTTCCACTGAGCCATGCCGCTTCTCATCCCTCCCAGCTGCTGGTGCTGGGGTGGCAGAGGGAGGGAGGGAAGTAGAAGGGAAGGGATGTGGAGTTCTGGACTGTTTCAATTGAGTCCTGCAGGGAGGATAAGGAGAAAGAGATTTAAGGAGAGAATTTCTGCTATTTCAAACACCTCCCCACCCACAAGATCTCACACAGCCCTAGGGGAATTGAATGAATTAATTAATGGCACACAGGGTCTTGTGCCGCTTTATTCAGCCTTGGCTTCCATAATAATAATAACAATAATGGCATTTATTAAGTGCTCACTATGTGCAAAGCACTGTTCTAAGCTCTGGGGAGGTTACAAGGTGACCAGGTTGTCCCACAGGGGGCTCACAGTCTTAATCCCCATTTTACAGATGAGGTAGCTGAAGCACGGAGAAGTTGAGTGACTTGCCCAAAGTCACACAGCTGACAACTGGCAGACCTGGAATTTGAACCCATGACCTCTGACTCCAAAGCCCGGGCTCTTTCCACTGAGCCACGCTGCTTCTCGGTCCCACCTTTGTCTTTGAGGTTGGAGATGTGTGTTTAAGGAGGTGGGTCACTAAGATTCTTTAAAAAAATTTTTTTGTTGATTGTGGTGCCAACATAATCATCAATCGTATTTATTGAGCGCTTACTATGTGCAGAGCACTGTACTAAGCACTTAGCACTGTACTAAGCGCTTAAAAAACTAAGCGCTTAAACATAATTTACTCTAACAATAACTAACACACTTTAGATAAGCGCTTAGTACAGTGCTCTGCACACAGTAAATGCTCAGCAAATACAATTGAATGAATGAATGAATTTCAAGCCAGGGCATCGTCCCCAAGTCTCTCTGAGGGATGAGGTGCCTCACCCATGGGAGAGATTTTCCTCATCTTCGAAGTATGTGGGCAGTTCAGTCCTGCAGTTAATAAAATAGAAGAGTAATCGTGAAACCTCAGAAGCTTTAATTCACAACATTAAAGGATAATGGGAAGGTCGATGGGATGATACGGCAGGGTCCTCCCGGCTGCCAGCAGGGCTACAGGACAGTTGGTCCTCTTACCATTGAAGAGGACTTGGTCAGTGCACCAGGTTTGATTTACAGTCTGACCCCTCAAAGGCTAGGTTAGTCCCAAACCAGCTAATCATACTGATTCTTTTTTTAAAATTGTATTTGTTAAGCACTTACTATGTGCCAGACACTGTACTAAGCACTGGAGTAGATGTAGCACCTGTCTACATGTTTTGTTTTGTTGTCTATCTGCACATCAGGCAGAAACTCCTCACCCTGGGCTTCAAGGCTCTCCATCCCCTCGCCCCCTCCTACCTCACCTCCCTTCTCTCCTTCTCCAGCCCAGCCCGCACCCTCCGCTCCTCTGCCGCTAGTCTCCTCACCATTCCTCGTTCTCGCCTGTCCCGCCATCGACCCCCAGCCCACGTCATCCCCCAGGCCTGAATTGCCCTCCCTCTGCCCATCCGCCAAGCTAGCTCTCTTCTTCCCTTCAAGGCCCTATTGAGAGCTCACCTCCTCCAGGAGGCCTTTCCAGACTGAGCCCCTTCCTTCCTCTCCCCCTCGCCTCCCTCTCCATCCCCTCATCTTACCTCCTTCCCTTCCCCACAGCACCTGTATATATGTATATATGTTTGTACAGATTTATTACTCTATTTATTTATTTATTTTACTTGTACATATCTATTCTATTTTATTTTGTTAGTATGTTTGGTTTTGTTGTCTGTCTCCCCCTTCTAGACTGTGAGCCCACTGTTGGGTAGGGACTGTCTCTACATGTTGCCAACTTGTACTTCCCAAGCACTTAGTACAGTGCTCTGCACACAGTAAGCACTCAATAAATACGATTGATTGATTGACTGATTGATTGATTCTCTGGGCCTCCATGACCTCATCAGTAAAATGGGGATAAAAACTGTGAGACCCATTTGGGACAGGGACTGAGTCCAACCTGACTAGCTTGTATCTACCCCAGAACTTAGACCAAGGCTTGACACATAGTAAGCGCTTAACATATGCCATCAATATTTTTTATCATCTCTCCAGTCCTAGACCCCACTGAAACCCAGATTTTAGGTTTTGGGGAACCCCTTCACCTCCTTGCTACAACCATAAACTACCCAATAACTAGATTGGTAGCTCCTTGGGGCTGACGGACCATATCTAGTCCTCATTTGCGTATTTGTTTCCCAGTGCTTAGTACAGTGCCTTGCACATAGTAAGTGCTTATTAAATAATATTTGTGCTACTAATACTACTGCCAACAACTTACTTCAATCTTATCAGGGCCTCTTCATTCATTCAGTCAGTCATATTTATTGAGTGCTTACTGTGTGCAGAGCACTGTACTAAGCGCTTGGGAAGTACAAATTGGCAACATATAGAGACAGTCCCTACCCAACAACGGGCTCATAGTCTAGAAGGGGGAGACAGACAACAAAACAAAACATGTGGACAGGTGTCAAGTCATCAGAATAAATAGAAATAAAGCCAGATGCACATCATTAACAAAATAAATAGAATAGTAAATATGTACAAGTAAAATAAATAGAGTAATAAATCTGTACAAACATATATACAGGTGCTGTGGGGAGGGGAGAGTGGTGGGGGAGAAAAAAGGGGGCTCAGTCTGGTTTACAGATGTAGTATTTACATCTACAGTAAACACTGCCACTGACACTACCAGTAGCCCAGAGCAAGTAGTAGTGCTGCGTGGGGTAAGGGTTGGAGTGACCTCAGGAGTTTAGCATGAGGGGTTCAGGTGAGGAGAGGGGCTGAGGAAAAGGAATTGGGGGCTGGGGGAAGGGTGAGAAGAAAAAAGAGAGGACAGAGCTAGTTGTCAGTATATAGTACAGTCATGCTGGGGTTATTAAAGGGAAGAAGAATGAGACTCTGTATCACAGAAGTGCAGGGCAAGAGTCATCAGCAGCTGTTATTAAAATCCTTTCCCCACCAGTGAAAGACACTTATCGCTCTTCATCAGCAAAAGACTCTCTTTATGAAATGAAAAATCAAACTGAACAGGTGGGGACTGGCCTTTCTCTCTCCAGGAGGAAGCCAGTGGCGGCTGTCTTCCACCAGCCCCCAAGCCCCTGAAAGTGAAGAGCTGAGCGTCTCCTGGGCCTCCAGCCTCCCCCCGCACACTGCCAGGATGTCAGTGATGGAGACCCCATCTCTCAAGCTGGGTCCATTATTTATCGAGGGGCAAGCATCCCCATCAGGAAATCTCCCAACAGAAACGCCATCACCGGTGTGCTGTGTGCTTCAGTGATGACTAACCACCCACCCGCTGAGGAGACCGGGGTCCCCTAAATGAGAATTAATTAAGGTCGAGCACAGCAGCACGGCTGCAGGCTGCTGCCTCCTAACTTGTGGAGGAAACCTGGAGTGACAGCAACCGGAGTTGACTTTAGCTGTGGACTCTATGTGTTGCTGACTTGTACTTCCCAAGCGCTTAGTACAGTGCTCTGCACACAGGAAGCGCTCAATAAATATGATTGATTGATTGATTGATTGATTGACTGTAAGCCCCCCTCTAGTCTGTAAGCTCGCTGTGGGCAGGGAGCGTGTCTACCAACCCTGGCATATCATACTCTCCCAAGTGCTTAGTACAGTGTTCTGCAATAGTGTTCTGCACACAGTAAGCGCTCAAAAAATACAATTGATTGATTCTCTGAGCTGACAAGAGGACATACTCTATTAGGATATAGTTATTGTGTGTCTGGAGCTGCTAGATGCCCTAACACCATGTCACCTACCTCTCTTATTCACTTTTTCTCTATCCTCTGGATTCAAAATAGGACTTTCATTCAATCGTATTTACTGAGCGCTTACTGTGTGCAGAGCATGGTACCAAGCACTTGGAAAGTACAATTCAGCAACAGAGACAATCCCTACCCAACAATGCACTCACCGTCTAGAAGGGGGTGGACAGACAACAGAACAAAACAAAACGTCTAGACAGGCATCAATAGCATCAATATAAATAAATAGAATTATAGATATGTACACATCATTAATAAAATAAATAGAATAATAACCAGGTGATGTGAATAGACATCAGGTGAGATGGGATGAATAGCATCAGTATAAATAAATAGAATTATAGATATGTACACATCATTAATAAAATTAATAGAATAATAACCAGGTGATGTGAATAGACATCAGGTGAGATGGGATGAATAGCATCAATATAAATAAATAGAATTATAGATATGTACACATCATTAATAAAATTAATAGAATAATAACCAGGTGATGTGAGTAGACATCAGGTGAGACGGGATGGGGCACCTTCTGCCATTATCATAGGACAATTTCTCCAAGGGTTTCAATCTCTCTCATAACATTAACTTCCCTTGTGTATTGGCTTTTCTGGCCACCAGAATTATCTGAAATACTTTGGAGCTCATGACTGCCTAATCGCTCTCCTCAAAAGGCCTCCTCCCTCGTTGGTACCTCGTCATCAAAGCCCAGATTAGGTTCTGGGGCTCAAAAAGGGACAAGTTGAAGGTCTTTGATAGGAAACTGCCTTGCTCCCAAAGTTTCAGCCTTAGGTGGAGATTCTAACCCCGTTTTAAGTTGAGGCTAGGCCTTAAAGAATGCTCTAACCTTTGAGTTATCTGAGGCTCTTCTCTTCCATCCACCCCAATCAATCAATCAATCATATTTGTCGAGCACTTCATTCATTCATTCATTCATTCAATCGTATTTATTGAGCGCTTACTGTGTGCAGAGCACTGTACTAAGCGCTTGGGAAGTCCAAGTTGGCAACATATAGAGACGGTCCCTACCCAACAGCGGACTCACAGTCTAGAAGGGGGAGACAGACAACAAAACATATTAACAAAATAAAATAAATAGATAGAATAAATATGTACAGACAAAATAAATAGAGTAATAGAAATAAATAGAGTAATTCCAGTTCACCCACACCCTAAAAAAACAAAACCCTCAAGCCACTCTTGATTATCCAAAGCTCATTGTGGGTAGGGAACGTGACTAGCAACTCTGCTGCATTGTGTTCTCCCAAATGCTTATTTGTTCATTCATTCATTCAATCGTATTTATTGAGTGCTTACTGTGTGCAGAGCCCTGAACTAAGCGCTTGGGAAGTACAAGTTGGCAACATATAGAAACGGTCCCTACACAACAGCGGGCTCACAGTCTAGAAGGAGGAGACAGACAAGACAGACAGACAGAAGGAGCATTTACTGTGTGCCACTGTTCTGAGAGCTTGGGAGACTACAATCTAACAGAAATGGTAGACACATTCCCTGCAACTCACCCCCGATCTCCAATAAATCCACTGATTCTTCTTCAGGAAAAGTTACTTAATTCATTAAGGACTATGTCAATGGATCTGTTGTACTGTGATATTGTACTCTCCCAAGTGCTTAGTGCAGTGCTCTGCATATGGTAAGGGCTCAATAAATATGATCGATTGATTGAATTCATCTCTTCCCTGCCATTCCCATTAACCTACCTCATGACCAGATTCCTGTAGGAACCTCCTGGCAAGATCCCGTGGCCTACCATCTGTCCTGTTCATGACAGCAAAGCTCACTATAGGCAGGGAACTCTGTTGTACTCTCCCAAGTGCTTAGTACAGTGCTCTGCACACAGTAAGCACTCAATAAATACTACTGATCATGAAGAACCATCTTCCACAGGAGTTATTCTGTCAGAAGCCATCAGTGGATCTTAGTTGCTGCCTTCATAAGATTAGAACACCAACAGACCCCTCTGCCAACAGATCCCTCCA
The DNA here is from genome assembly GCF_015852505.1 of Tachyglossus aculeatus. Classification (NCBI taxonomy): domain Eukaryota; kingdom Metazoa; phylum Chordata; class Mammalia; order Monotremata; family Tachyglossidae; genus Tachyglossus; species Tachyglossus aculeatus. The sequence goes on from NC_052068.1 coordinate 22,022,129, forward strand.
CAACAAAGTAATCCCTTTCCCCACTTCTCCTAGATCCCCTCACTTGTCACTTCATCCCAGCTCATGCTTTTTTTTGATGGCATTTATTAAGCACTTACTATATGCAAAGCACTGTTCTAAGCACTGGGGAGGTTACAAGGTGATGAGGTTGTCCCACGGGGGGCTCACATGCTTTCTGCTTCTCTAGGCAAACAAATCTCCTCACCGAAATGCCTCACCCTACTCTCCTGTTCCCTTGACACCAGAAGGCTGTGTTTCCTACTGGAAAGAGGCTTGGGAGTCAGAGGACCTGAGGCCTCATCCTGGTTCTGCCACTTACCTTGGGCAAGTAAGTCACTTAACTTCTCTGTACCTCAGTTCCTTCATCTGCAAAATGAGGATTTGATACCTGTTCTCTTCGTACTAAGACTGTGAGTCTCACGGGGACCTGATTATCTTGTTTCTACCCCAGCAGTTAGTACTGTGCTTAGCACATAGTAAGCAATCAACGGATACCATAAAAAACACACACACACGCCATTCTCTCTATCCAAGATTAAGCCATCTGCTCCTCTCTCCAATCACCTTAATAATGCTTTAGGATTTATCATGTCTTGGAAAGTCCCATGTTAACTGTAAATCACATTTGTGTTCTCATAGACTTTTGACACTTGTATTTAATATTTACAGAATTTGTGCACTTGTGCATTTGTAGTTGTCCTGTCACCTTCATTAGGTAATAAAATAAAATAAAGTCAGAGACTGTTTCATGTTCTTGTATTATAACTCACCATTATGTCTACAAGAAACCTTAATATTCATAGTGAACTCAATAAATACAGTAATATTGACTGACTGACAGATGGAGATATGTATAGAAATCCATGGGCATATGGAGAGATAAGTCCCTTTTATAGGCTTTTAACTCCCCCTAGCAACCCTCTTATTTAACTCTTCTGACCAGATTAGCAGTTTTCTGCAAAAGTGCCTTTCAATTCAGACTGTACCTTTACCTCCTTACCAAACGATCATTTGTCCCTCAGAGAAATTGGGTTATGAAGAGGCTGGAAGAAGTGATGGAGAGATGGGGAAGCTAGATGTGGTCTTGAATGGGGTTTGTTCCAAAGGAAATACATCTAAACCTAATTCTCCTGACTTGGAAATGACTTGAAACTAAGTCCTTGATATTAACTTTTCCCAGTACTAGTGGAGATCAGGAAGTTAGGGAGTTTGTGATGGCAAAGTACTGTGTTAGAGATTCATTTATTCAGTCGTATTTGTTGAGTGCTTACTGTGTGCAGAGCACTGTACTAAGCGCTTGGGAAGTACAAGTTGGCAACATATAGAGATGGTCCCTACGCATCAACGGGCTCACATAGAGATGCTCTTGTCATGATGACAGTGCTCTCTAGATGGGACTTTGGGGGCACTGAATTATCAACCTGAAGTCCCTCCACAAGGAAGTCTTTGTCCTGAGATTCCAGAATTCATGAGAAAGAATCCATACTGACATAGCACTTCCTGTTTTGCAAAGGAGTTTTTACTCATCTTTGACTTCTCACAGCTCCCCCAGGACAAAGGTCAGTACTCTCCAGTTTCAGATGGAGACACTGAAATCCAGAGAAGGGAAAGGCTCAGTGTCTCAAAGGGAATGAGTAGACCTTTATTCATTAATTAATTCATTCAATTGTATTTATTGAGTGCTTACTGTGGGCAGAGTACTGTACTAAGCACTTGGGAGAGTGCAACATAACAATAAACAGGCACATTCCCTGCCCACAATGAGCTCACCATCTAGAGGGGAAGACAGATATTAATATGAATAAATAAATTATAGATATGTACATAAGTGCTGTGGGGCTGAGACAGGGGATGAATAAAGGGAGAAAGTCACGGAGACGCAGGAGTGGGAGAAGAGAAAAGGAGGGCTTAGTCAGGGAAGGCCTCTTGGAGTAGATGTAACTTCAGTAAGGCTTTGAAAGTGTGGGGAGTAATTGTAAGATGGATTTGAAGAGGGAGGGCATTCAGGGCCAGAGGCAGGACTTGGGAGAGGAGACAGTGGCGACATAGACGTGATCAAGGCACAGTGAGAAGGTTGGCGTTAGATGACTCAAGTGTGCAGGCTGGGTTGTAATAGGAGAGTAGCTAGCTGAGGTGGGAGGTGAGGTAGGGTAAAATCAACTCAAGTGTTCTTAATCAATCAGTGGTATTTACTGAGCGCTTACTGTGTGCAGAGCACTGCAATAAGTGCTTGGGAGAGTACAAAATAACAGAGTTGGTAGACATGTCACTTCCAGGCTAGCACTGGAAGTACCAGTCAGCTGAGCCCCCTCCTTCCTCTGATAATAATAATAATAGTAATGATGGCATTTATTAAGCACTTACTATGTGCAAAGCACTGTTCTAAGCACTGGGGGGATACAAGGTGATTAGGTTGTCCCACAGGGGGCTCACAGGCTTCATCCCCATTTTACAGATGTGGGAACTAAGGCCCAGAGAAGTGAAGTCAATCACTCACTCAATCAATCAATCAATCGTATTTATTGAGCACTTACTGTGTGCAGAGCACTGTACTAAGCACTTGGGAAGTACAAGTTGGCAATATATAGAGACAGTCCCTACCCAACAGTGGGCTCACAGTCTAAATACCAGGAACATTGTACAACTGCTCTGTGGAGTGAGCGGTCAACAAAGCATGTTGAAAAAATAATCAAATTAATTGAAATCTAGGGGATGACAGATTCTATTATCTTTATAAGTTAATCTTATTTGATGCAAGCAAATTTAACATAGCCTTTTCTTTGTACGGTAACGATGTATTCAACACAAAGGTAAATAAAGTATAAAGTCAACTGTTCATTCCCAACAGCTGAAGTTTTTTTTAAAACACTGTGGGCTGTGAGATTGTAAAGGGTGTAAGTGAGGTGATCTCTTTCTTTCCGCTTGTATACTTGCCCAAAGTCACACAGCTGACAACTGGCAGAGCTGGGATTTGAACCCATGACCTCTGACTCCAAAGCCCAGGCTCTTTCCACTGAGCCACGCTGCTTCTCCTCTTCCCCTCCTCCCCCTCCCCATCCCCCCTGCCTTACCTCCTTCCCCTCCCCACAGCACCTGTATATATGTATTTATGTTTGTACGTATTTATTACTCTATTTTATTTGTACATATTTATTCTATTTATTTTATTTTGTTAATATGTTTTGTTTTGTTCTCTGTCTCCCCCTTCTACACTGTGAGCCCACTATTGGGTAGGGACCGTCTCTATATGTTGCCAACCTGTACTTCCCAAGAGCTTAGTACGGTGCTCTGCACACAGTAAGTGCTCAATAAATACGATCGAATGAATGAATGAATGACAGGTACTTTAATGCTGATGCTAAACTTCTGTCCTTGCTCAAGGGATACTATCGTAGCCCTGGGGACTCCCTCCAGGGAAAGATCGGGGTCAAGTGATTATCTGGACTTCTGGAAGATTGCCAGTTTGGGCTGTGAATACTGTAGAGAGGTGTGTATGGGTACCTGGGAAACCAGAGGAGGAAATATCCTTATACTCTACTATTTCCCCTATCTGTGATTAGTTTTCATAGCTGTTTCTCTCTGTACACTGTAAGCTCCTTGTTAGGAGAGATTGCATCTATTAACTCTATTGATGATGATGATGATGATCGTGATATTTTTTAAGTGCTTAATATGTGCCAGGCACTGTTCTAAGTGCTGGGTTAGATCAAGATAATTGAGTTGGACACAGTCCCTGTTCCACCTGGGGCTCACAAGCTTGATCCCCATTTTACAGATGCTATAATATACTATTATATGCATGGTAATAATAATAATAATGATGGCATTTGTTAAGCACTTACTATGTACGAACACTGTTCTTAGCCCTGAAGCCCTGTTCTAAGTAATAATAATAATAATAATGGCATTTGTTAAGCACTTACTATGTAGGAACACTGTTCTAAATGCTGAAGCACTGTTCTAAGTAATAATAATAATAATGGCAATTGTTAAGCACTTACTACATACGAAGCACTGTTCTAAGTGCTGGAGGGGGGATACAAGTGATCAGGTTGCCCCACGTGGGGCTCAGAGTCTTAATCTCCATTTTACAGATGAGGTAACTGAGGCCCAGAGAAGTTAAGTGACTTGCCCAAAGTCACACAGCTGACAAGTGGCAGATCCAGGATTAGAATCCATGACCTCTGGCTCCCAAGCCTGTGCTCTTTCCACTGAGCCACGCTGCTTTTCTAAGTACTTTCCTAAGCATGAAGAAAAGTGCTCTGCATACAGTGAGGTCTCATTAAATTAAGGTCTCATGCTGCTCTAGAGAAGCAGCATGCTCAGTGGAAAGAGCCTGGGCTTTGGAGTCAGAGGTCATGGGTTCACATCCCGGCTCCACCAACTGTCAGCTGTGTGACTTTGGGCAAGTCACTTCACTTCTTCTAGACTGTGAGCCCACTATTAGGTAGGGAGTGTCTCTATATGTTGCCGACTTGTACTTCCCAAGCGCTTAGTACAGTGCCCTGCACACAGTAAGTGCTCAATAAACATGACTGATTGATTGATTGATTCTCTGTGCCTCAGTTACCTCATCTGTAAAACGGGGATGAAAACTGTGAGCCCTCGTGGGACAACCTGATCACCTTGTAACCTCCCCAATGCTTAGAACAGTGCTTCTCACATAGTAAGCACTTAACAAATACCATTATTATTATTATTATTAAGTCCATTGATTGACTGATGGACGGTTGGGCCAGGATCCAGAGAGGACCCTACAGTACCCCGTTTTGATTGGGAGACTTCCTTCCTCCTTTACTATGTTCAATAGGGAGCTGAGTCCCTCAGAATGGCCCTTCAACCCAAACTAAGAGCTAATGTAACAGATTCTCTCTGCTTCTCACACTGCAGCGGTACACGCAACATCCAGCATGTTTGGAAACTGACTCAAGTGCTGCGGGGAACCTGGCATTCACAAACCCAAATCCATTAGCACTAATGACCTGGTGATGGCCGCTATGTCTGGTCATCACACAGAAGGATTCCCCTAGCACTGTGGGTGGCCTGGAGAAAAGGGAGGAGGAAAGCACCCTGCATGCCAAACATCTTTTTTGCAGGCACCATAAGGCGGAGTATCGGATTTGCTTTAATGGCTTATCAGGGGGTGGGGGGTAGAAAATTGACATGGGGAGAGAGTGGAGAAGAAATGAAATGGATTCCCACGACATTGGAGCAGTCCACCTGGTAATTCCTCGCAACAAAAACCTGTCTTGGCTAATAGGCACATCCAGCCCCTCCTGATAATTCTGCAAGGAGTTCCAATCCGCCACAGTGGTTGAGCGGAAAGGGAGGAAGGCGGCATAGAGAGAGACTAGAGATGGGCATGCCCTTGATTTAGTAGTCTGATGGGATTCTGCCCTATTTTAGCTTTTCTCTCTCTGCCTCCCTTTCTTCTTTTATCTTCCTCCCTGATAAATCACAAGGACAAATATGAAACGTTTTCCTATCGTCTTGGAGCTGGTCTCGGCCGGGGTGTCTGTCAGGCGGGGATCAGGAGGGGTTTGGGAGGAGCAGAGAGTGTGAGCTGGAGTGCAGAGGGAAAGGAGAGCAGGAAGGTGCAAAGGAGGCAGCCAACAGAGAACCTTGAAGCTACTGGTTAGGAGTTTCTGTTTGATGTAGACAGAAATGGACACCACTGGAGGTTAGAGTGAAGCGATATGTTCAGAATCAATCAATCAATCAATCAAACAATCGTATTTATTGAGCGCTTACTGTGTGCAGAGCACTGTACTAAGCTCTTGGGAAGTACAAGTTGGCAACATATAGAGACGGTCCCTACCCAACAGTGGGCTCACAGTGTAGAAGGAGGAGGCAGAGAACAAAACAAACCATATTAACAAAATAAATAGAATAGATATGTACAAGTAAAATAAATAAATAGACTAATAAATATGTACAAACAAATATACATATATACAGGTGCTGTGGGGAAGGGAAGGAGGCAAGGCTGGGGGAATGGAGAGGGGAAGGAGGGGGAGAGGAAAGAGGGGGCTCAGAACAGCATACTAGGAAGATGATGTGGGCAGCAAAGTGTCGGGTAGATTGGAAAGGGGAGAGGCTGGAACTTGGTGGGCCTAAAAGCAGGGAGATGATGATTGCTTGGCCATGGGGAATGGCCACAAGCATGGAGGGGAAGTAATGGATGGATCTAGGCAATATTGTGGAGAAAAGCAGGCAGGAGTTTGACAGCTCCTTCATAAATACGATTGATTGATTGATTGTGTGTGGAATGTGAAAGAAAGAGCTCCTGGTGAACAAGGAACATGTCTACCAAGTCTGTTATACTGTACTTTCCCAAGGGCTTAGAATAGTCCTCTGCAAACAGTAAGCCCTCAATCAATACAATTGATTGATTGAGGTGAGTCAAAGTAGAAATCTCCACCTCCTCTCAAAATCCACCCACTCAGTCTCTGCCTCTGATCCCATCCTTTTGCACATTAAAAAGACACTTGCCCCTCCCTTTTTTCCCTCCCTCTCTGCCATCTTTAAATGGTAACACTCCAAAGGCTTCTTCTCCATTGTTTTCAGACATGCTCTCTATTCTAAAAGAAAACCTTCCCTGGATGCCTTCCAGTTATCTCCCCATCTCGCTCCTACCATTGCTCTCCAAACTCCTTGAGTGAGTTGTTTACACTATCTGCTTCCACTTCCTCTCCTCCAATTCTCTCCATGACCACCTCCACTCTGGATTCTGCTCCCTTCACGCCACCAAAATGGCCCTTTTAGAGGTCACCAATGATTTCCTTCTTGCCAAATCCAATGGCCTCCACTCCATCCTAATCCTCCTGGACCTATCGGCTGCCTTCGACACTGTTGACCACAAATCTCCAGAAAAATTATCCAACCTTGGCTTCACTGACATTGTCCTCTCCAAGCTCTCCTCCTATCTCTCTGGCAGCTCATTCTCAGTCTCTTTCGTGGGCTCCTCTTCTGTCTCCCATGCCCCGATGGTGGGAATCCTCCAAGGCTAAGTTATGGGAAACTTTTTACTCCCCGTCTACCCCAGCTCACTTGGAAAACTCATTTTCTCCAATGGCTTCAACTACCATTTCTATATAGATGATTCCCAAATCTACCTTTCCAGCACAGCAATAATAATAATTATGGTACTTGCTAAACTCTTACTATGTGCCAAACACTGTTCTAAATACTGCGGTAGATACAAGTTAAAACACAGTCCCTGTTCCGCATGGGGCTCTTAATCTCCATTTTACAGATGAGGTAACTGAGACCCAGAGAAGTTCAGTGACTTGCCCAAGGTCACATAGCAGACATGTGGTGAAGCCTGAATTTTAGAACCCAGGTCCTTCAGGCTCCCATGCCTGGTCTCTACCCACTAAGCCACGCTGCTGATGTTTCTCATTTGCTGCAGTCTCAAATTTCCTCTTACCTTCAGGACATCTCTACTTAGATATCCCTTCAATACCTCAAAATTAACAAAATAAAACAGAACTCCTCATCTTTCTACCCAAACTCTGCCCTCCACCTGCCTTTCCCATCATCGTAGACAGCCCCACCATCCTCCCTGCCCCACAAGTCCGTAACCATGGCATTACCCAAGACTCATCTCTCTCATTCAACCTACTTATTCAACCTGTCACCAAATCCTATCAGTTCAACCTTCACAACATCACTATAATCCACATTAATCCAAACATTTATCCTATCCTGCCTCGACTACTGCATCGGCCTCCTTACGGACCTCCCTGCTTCCTGTCTCTGCCTACTTTTGCCCACAGAGAAGCAGCATGGATCAGTGGAACGAGCACGAACTTGGGAGTCAGAGGTCATGGGTTCAAATCCCGGCTCTGCCAATTGTCAGCTGTGTGACTTTGGGAAAGTCACTTAACTTCTCTGTGCCTCAGTTACCTCATCTGTAAAATGGGGATTAAGACTGTGAGCCCCACGTGGGACAACCAGATCACCTTGTAACCTCCCCAACACTTAGAACAGTGCTTTGCACATACTAAGTGCTTAATAAATGCCATTATTATTATTATACTTCATACTTCACTCTGCTGGCCGGGTCATTTTTCTACAAAACCATTCAGTCCATGTTTCCCCACTCCTCAAGAACCTCCAGTGGTTGCCCATCTACTTTCTCATCCAACAGAAACTCCTTACCATTGGCTATAAAGCACTCAATCACTTGCTTCTCGTTTGTAACTCCCTTCCCATTCATATCCAACAAACCATCTGTGTCCCCACCTTCAAAGTCTTACTAAAAGCACATCTCCTCCAAGAAGTCTTCCCTGACTAAATCCTCATTTCCTTTTCACCCACTCCTTTCTGTGTCACCCTGGCACTTGGATTTGCACCCTTTATTCACCCCACCCTCAGCCCATTAGCACTTATGTATTTATCTGTAATTTATTTATTTATCCATATTAATGTCTGCCTCCCTCCCTAGTCTGTAAGCTTTCTGTGAGCAGAAAACATGTCTAACAATTCTGTTACATTAATTCAGTGTTCTGCGCAGTTCGCACTCAATAAGTTAGATTGATTGATTGACTGGCCTGGCATTGTGGGAAACTGTCCTGGCCCAGAGAGTTATGCTGACAGTGAGACTGGGCACAGATCATGTCTACTAGCTATCGTTCTCTCCCAAGCCTTAATACAGTGCTCTGCACATAGTAGATGCTCAATACTATAATTTGCTGATTGACTGGAGGAATAAAATGGCATTGCCCATTGCCATGGCAAACACTACATCCACCTCTCAGGGCTTTATCATTCATCTCTCCTCCCCTCCTTCCCTTGCTTCCTCCTCCCTCTCTTGGGAATAAACCAACAAAAAGACTTGTTTCCATTTTCCGTTATAAAATACTCAAAAATATATAGATAGTAAAGGACCAAATACAAATACAGCAGTCTGTCATTCACTAACAGCAAGGCTGCTTCACAGTGTGGTAACGAGCCATTAAGATGTTTATCAAGTCATTAGCAATGACAGGTAAAACTTGACTTGGGAAATTGCATCCAGGTCTTTGAATATGGGATCTGGGGGGTGAACTGGGCTGCGAAGGAGAAGTGGGCCTTTCCCCCTAAGCAGGACCATGGAATTAGAAAGCAGAAGAGGCTTAAAAGTGAATGCAGAAGATAAGGGAATTGTCTGTTGGAACTGTGGGTCCTTGGAGCAGGTTTCACTGTGCAGGAGATCAATACTGTCTTTCGAAAGAAACAAAACAAAATCGATGTGAACTACCCCTAAGGCTCTGAGCAGACCCTGCAGCAACAGGCTGATATATGCTCGGGTTCCACAGTGATTCATGAATGGGGAACAGCCTTAAGGCTCCAAGCTGCTCCTCCATCTTATCAGCCCCTCTTGCCCTTTATTTTTTAAACTGTATTTGTTAAGTCCTTACTATGTGCCAGAAACTGTACTAAGCGCAGGAGTAGACAAAAACTAATCAGACTGGACATAGTCCATGTCCCACATTCATTCATTCATTCAATCAATCGTATTGAACGCTTACTGTGTGCAGAGCACTGTACTAAGCACTTGGAAAGTACAATTCGGGCAACATATAGAGACAGTCCCTATCCAACAACGGGCTCACAGTCTAGAAGGGGGAGACAGACAGCAAAACAGAACAAGTAGACAGGTGTCAATACCATCAAAATAAATAGTATTATATGCACATCATTAATAAAATAAATACAGTAATAAATATGTACGAATATACACAAGTGCTATGGGGAGGGGAAGGAGATAGGGCAGAGGGAGGGAATGGGGCTGATGGGGAGGGGAGGAGGAGCAGAGCTCAGTCTGGGAAGGCCTCCTGGAGGAGGTGAGCTCTCAGAAGGGCTTTGAAGGGAGGAAGAGAGCTAGTTTGGTGGATGTGTGGAAGGAGGGCATTCCAGACCAGAGGCAGGATGTGGGCCAGGGGTCGACGGTGGGACAGGTGAGAACGAGGCACAGTGAGAGGGTTAGCAGCAGAGTGTGCGGGGTGGGCTGTAGGAGAGAAGGGAGGTGAGGTAGGAGGGGGCAAGGTGATGGTGAGCTTTGAAGCCAATAGTGAGGAGTTTTTGCTTCATATGAAGGTTGATAGGCAACCACTGGAGATTTTTGAGGAGGGGAGTGACATGCCCAGAGCATTTCTGTGCAAAGATAATCCGGCAGCAGAGTGAAGTATAGACTGAAATGGGGAGAGACAGGAGGATGGGAGATCAGAAAGGAGGCCGATGCCGTAATCCAGTCGGGATAGGATGAGAGATTGAGCCAGCAAGGTAGTGGTTTGGATGGAGAGGAAAGGGCAGATCTTGGTGATGTTGTGGAGGTGAGATCAGCAGGTTTTGGTGACAGATTGGATGTGTGGGGTGAATGAGAGAGTGGGGTCAAGGATGACACCAAGGTTGCCGGCTTGTAAGACAGGAAGGATGGTAGTGTCGTCCACAGTGACGGGAAGGTCAGGGAGAGGACAGGGTTTGGGAGGGAAGATAAGGTGCTCAGTCTTAGACATGTTGAGTTTTAGGTGGCGGGCAGACATCCAGGTGGAGATGTCCTGAAGGCAGGAGGAGTCTGGAGGAAGGGAGAGAGAACAGGGAGAAGCTGCATGGCTCAGTGGAAAGAGCCCGGGCTTTGGAGTCAGAGTTCATGGGTTCAAATCCTGGCTCCGCCAATTGTCAGCTGTGTGACTTTGGGCAAGTCACTTAACTTCTCTGTGCCTCAGTTACCTCATCTGTAAAATGAGGATGAAGACTGTGAGCCCCATGTGGGACAACCTGATCACCTTGTAACCTCCCTGGCACTTAGAACAGTGCTTTGCACATAGTAAGTGCTTAATAAATGCTATTATTATTACTATTATAACAGGTGAGGAGATGGAGATTTGGGTGTCACATGAGGCTCACAATTTTAATCCCCATTTTACAGATGAGGTAACTGAGGCACAGGGAAGTTAAATGACTTGCCCAAGGTCACATAGTGGACAAGCAGCAAAGCTGGGTGTAGACCCCAGGAGACTTGACTCCTAGGCTCATGCTCTATCCATTAGACCACACTGCTTCTCCTCACTGATAGAGTGTCTCTAACAGTAACCTTGTTTCTGAATCCCAGATAGCTGTAAATCAACCAATCAATCAATCAGTCGTATTTATTGAGCACTTACTGTGTGCAGAGCACTGTACTAAGCGCTTGGGAAGTACAAGTTGGCAACATATAGAGACTGTCCCTACCCAACAGTGGGCTCACAGTCTTAAAGGGGGAGGTAAAAGGGGGAGTCTAAAAGTAAATGAAGAGTGTATGTCTGTGTGTCTGTGTGTCTGTGTCTGTCTGTCTCCCCCTTCTAGACTGTGAGCCCACTGCTGGGTAGGGACCGTCTCTATATGTTGCCAACCTGTACTTCCCAAGCGCTAAGTACAGTGCTCTGCACACAGTAAGCGCTCAATAAATGCAATTGAATGAATGAATGAATGTATATGTGTGTGTGTTTGTTATTGTATAAAGCATTGTGCCCTAGTGGAAAGAGTTCAGACTTGGAAGTCAGAGAGAATGGTTTCTAATCCCAGCTTCAAGACTTGCTTGCAATTTGACCTTGGGCAAATCACTTATCTTCTCTGTGTCTCACTTTCCTCAACTATAAAATGAGGGTGAAATACCTGTTCTCCCTCTTATTTTAGATTATGAACCCTGTGTGGGACAAGGACCATGTCTGACCTGATTAACTTGTGTCTTCACCAGCACTTAGTACAATGCTCAGCACAAAGTAAATGCTTAACAAATACCATAAAAAAATACTGAGGTCCTGCATACAATTAGTCTAACATCTCTGAAGCAAATCTTGTTGAGTGCCATCTTGGCTGAGTGGGATGACACCAGGACATCTAGCAACCGCTCTATAGTGTTCTGAAATGAGATAACAATAATAATAATAGCAATAATTATGGTATTTGTTAAGTGATGTACCTGGCACTGTACTAAGTGCTGGGGTGGATACAAGCAAATCAGGTTGGACACAGTCCCTGTCCCTAAAGGGGCTCATAGTCTTAATCCCCATTTTCCAGATGAGGTCACTGAGTCAAAGAGAAGTGAAGTAATAATAATAATAATAATTTTGGTATTTGTTAAGCGCTTACTATGTGCAAAGCACTGTTCTAAGCGCTGGGGAGGATGCAGGGTGATCAGGTTGTCCCACGTGGGGCTCACAATCTTCATCCCCATTTTACAGATGAGGTAACTGAGGCCCAGAGAAGTGAAATGACTTGCCCAAAGTCACGCAGCTGACAAGCGGCGGAGCCGGGATTTGAACCCATGACCTCTGACTCCCAAGCCCAGGCTCTTTCCACCGAGCCATGCAGCGGTAACTGAGGCCCAGAGAAGTGAAGTGACTTTCCCAAGGTCACACAGCAGACAAGTGGAGGAGCCAGGATTAGAACCCATGACCTTCTCACTCCCAGGCCTGGGTTCTTGCCAATACACCATCCTGCTTCTAAGACATAGTCCCTTTCCCACAGGGGACTCATACTCTAAGAGGTAGGGAAAATGGGCATTTCTTTTTTTTTTGTATTTGTTAAGTGCTTGCTTTGCTAGGCCCCATACTAACAGCTGGGGTAGATAACGAGCTAATTAGGTTGGACACAGTCCGTGTTCCACATGGGGCTCACATTCTTAATCCCCATTTTACAGATGAGGAAACTGAGGCATAGAGAAGTGAAGAGACTTGCCCAAGGTCATACAGGAGATATGTGGCAGGGTCAGGATTAGAACCCAGATCCTTCTAACTCCCAGGCCCGGGCTTTATTCACTAGACCACACTGCTTCAGCCCTATTTTAAGAGGAAATTGAGAACCAGAGGGTTTAGGTGACTTGCCTAGTCGTATCACAGGCAAGTAGGGACATTGGAACAAGAACCTGGGCTTCTGACTCAAAGTGTCCCACCCTTTCCACTTGGCCAGGCTCCAGAGATACAATGTGAGACCATTGTTGGGTAGGGACCATCTCTATTTGTTGCCGACTTGTACTTCCCAAGCGTTTAGTACAGTGCTCTGCACACAGTAAGTGCTCAATAAATATGATTGAATGAATGAAGAAAGCAAAGCCGTAAACCAAGTGGCATAGCCATGGGCAGTAGGGGAATGGAATCAATCAATCAATCAATCGGTGATATTTCTTGAGCACTTACCGTGTGCAGAGCACTGTACTAAGTGCTTATGCAGCAGGAGACAGAGCAGTTTGGACTACAGCAATTAGAAATGGGATGACTGTCTTGGAACAGAGGCTCTGGGAAGATAGCACACAAAGAGGGAGAAGTGAAAACGGCCTCAGGTACTCTGTTCATACTGGGCAGAAGGGATTGTTAGTCCAGTATTCCTACAGAACTGATCAAATCTCAGCAAGCACCTCTCCATAGTGTGATTCTAAATAGCACCCCAACAGTGAAAGGGAAGTCTTAGAGCTTAGGGCAAACCTGGTTCAGGCTGTATCTGAGCAATATTCAACCCCAAATGACAAAAAACCCCGAAAAGGGGCCCTCTGGATCAAGTGTGCAAGAGATTCTGTGGGTGACATTCACACCGGAGGGTACGGGTGTCACTGGCAGCAGTGTGCTCCTCCGGCTGCCCCATTCGTAACAAAGCACTTGCAAAGAGCACATAGTAAGCGCTTAATAAACGCCATCATTATTATTATTATTATTATTCATCCCCATTTTACACATGAGGTCACTGAGGCCCAGAGAAGTGAAGTGACTTGCCCAAGGTCACACAGCTGACAGGTGGCAGAGCTGGGATTTGAACCCGTGACCTCCGACTCCAAAGCCCGGGCCCTTTCCACTGAGTCACGCTGCTTCTCCGAGGAGGAAGGGTGTGTATGTGGGTGAGAGAGGGTGTGTGAAGTTGTGCGTGTGTGAGGGGGTGTGTGTGTGGTGGGGGGGTTGTTTGAGGGCATATATGTGTTCGGGGGTGTATAATAATGATGGTATTTGTTGAGCGCTTACTATGTCCAAGGCGCTGTTCTGGGCGATGGGGAGTTTGCGAGGTGATCGGGTTGTCCCCCATGGGGATCACAGTCTTAATCCCCATTTTGCAGATGAGATCACTGAGGCACAGAGAAGACTGAGCCCCCTTTTTCCTCTCCCCCTCCCCATCCCCCCACCCTACCTCCTTCCCCTCCCCACAGCACCTGCATATATGTTTGTACAGATTTATTACTCTATTTTACCTGTACATATTTACTATTCTACTTATTTTATTTTGTTAATAGCGCTCAATAAATACGATTGAATGAATGACTAATCATAATATTTCGTATGTACTTACTATGTATCTATAATAATGGCATTTATTAAGCGCTTACTATGTGCAAAGCACTGTTCTAAGCGCTGAATCTAGACTGCGAGCCCGCTGTTGGGTAGGGACCATCTTCTATATGTTGCCAACTTGTGCTTCCCAAGCGCTTAGTACAGTGCTCTGCACACAGTAAGCGCTCAATAAATCCGATTGAATGAATGAATGAATGAAAGAGCCTGGCCTTCAAAGGCACGGCACACACCAACACAAGCACAGAGAAAGCTAAAAAGTCAGGAAGAAAGGCAACTCTGCAGAAATGCCATGAAAAATAGCCAGTCTGGGTCTTTTTAATGGGAGGAAGAGAGAGGGAGAAGAAATCCAGGGAGTTGGCTGCTGGCACTTGCCATTATATACGGCGTAGACTTTCTGTCCTTCCTGAGCTGATGGATTCCCTTGAGACGGGAGCTACAGGGAACACTGGGAGTTTTCACGGGCGGCTCGTGACCAGACCAGGATTAGAGCCAAAAGCCCGAGGGTTGCGAAGAGTTTCTGCCTAATCCTAGAAAGTTCAGATACCATATATCATACGGTTTGTCTGCATTCTCAGTCTTGGTACCAAGTCTCAGGTCCAGGATCCTTTGAGCCAGGTTAATAATGAAAACACAGAGGGGAAACTAGAAGTTTACAAGATTGGATTGGGATCTTGTTGCCGGCAGTTGAGAAAATGCAGAAGGGACTGGAAATATCAACATTTCCCGCCTGCAAAATCTAGCACTTAACACAGTGCCCTGCACACAGCAAACACTCAATAAATGCCTATTGATTGATTGATTTATCATTTTCTCCACTCTATCCTAAGAGAACAAGACATCCAAGACAGTTGACTAATCGATTGTATTTATCGAGCACTAAATGTTTACAGAGCCTTCCACTAAGTGCCGAGGACAGTACGATAAAACAGAGATAATAGCAATAATAATTATAATAATAATAACGATAATGGTATTTGCTAAGCACTTACTATGAGCTTAGCGCTTAGTACAGTGCTCTGCACATAGTAATCGCTCAATAAATACGATTGATTGATTATGTGCCAAGTTTTGTTCTAAATGCTGGGGTAGATAAAAAGCTAGCAGTTTAGACACAGTCCCTATCCCCTATGGGGCTCACATTCTAGGTAGGAGGGAGTGGGATTTAGTCCTCATTTTACAGATGAGGAAACTGAGGCACAGAAAATTAAGTGACTTGTCGAAGGTCACACAGCAGACAAGTGGAAGAGCCAGAATTAGAACCCAGAGGAGTCAGAGGACTCTCAGGCCTGTGCCCTTTTCTCTAGGCCACACATTCCCTGTCCACGAGGAGCTTACAGTCTAGAGGGGGAGACAAACATTAAAATAAATTAAGGATATGGACGTAAGTGCTGTGGGGCTGAGGGTGGGACAATAAAGGGTACAAATCCAAGTGCAAGGGTGACACAGAAGGGAGTGGGAGCAGAGGAAATGAGGCTTAGTTGGGGAAGGCCTTTTGAAGAAGATGAGATTTTAATAAGGTTTGAAGGTGGGGAGAATGATGGTCTGTGGGATATGACGAGGGAGAGAGTTCCAGGCCAGAGGCAGGATGTGGGCGAGGGGTCAGTGGTGAGATAGATGAGATAGAGGTATAGCTGATCATCTAGAGTGTTTGTTAAAAGCCGTCATTGTGAGTAGGATTTACTAGGGACTGAATTAAGTAAGCTAAACAGGCACATCCGCTGTTCCCCAGGGGTTTACCATCCAATACAGGCAACTCTGACATCCAGACAGCTGAACAGTGAGTAAATAGAAAAAAAAAAGTTAGGGGGTAATGGAGTAAATGAAGAGTGAGATTTGGTAGTTGCTTGTTGAAAACTTCCTCTCTTCCAATCACTGTGGTCAGGAATGACTTCATGGAAAAGATCAGATTATAGACAGAAAAGCCCTCAGATGTGGAGAAAGACAAAGCTGTCTAGTCATGTCTCACCCTTGCTAACCCCCTTTCCTGGGTCCATAGGGGATAATGGGATAGGAGACTGATGGTCCCCACTGTCTTAATAATGACTTCTGCCCCCCTAACGTGATGGGTGCCGAGTGAGCATGATAAACAACACGCAACTTCAATTTTTTTTTTTTTTGGGGGTATTTGTTAAGCGCTTACATGTCCCAGGTACTATATTAAGCGCTGGGGTAGATACAATTTGTCAGGTTGAACACAGTCCCTGTCCTGCATGGGACTCATAATCTTAATCCCCATTTTACAGAGGAGATAACAGAGGCACAGAGAAATGAAATGACTTGCCTAAAGTCACACAGCAGATACTTGGCAGAGCCAGGATTAGAACCATGGTCCCTCTGATTCCCAGGCCCATGCTCTATCCACTAGGCCATGCAGTTTCCCCAGTAAACCAGCTCCTTTAATCATCAATCGTATCATCATCAATTGTATTTATTGAGTGCTTACTGTGTGCAGAGCACTGTACTAAGCGCTTGGAAAGTACAAGTTGGCAACATATAGAGACAGTCCCTACCCAACAGTGGGCTCACAGTCTAAAAGATAATTTCAACGGCAGTAGGAAGGATTTTAGCTCACTTTCTGAATGAAAGCAACCCTTGCTAAAGAGCTCTAAGAGGTTATAATAATAATAATAATAACAATGGCATTTATTCAGCGCTGTATGCAAAGCACTGTTCAAAGCGCTGGAGGTTACAAGGTGATCAGGTTGTCCCACATGGGGGCACACAGTCTGCATCCCCATTTTACAGATGAGGTAACTGAGGCACAGAGAAGTTAAGAGACTTGCCCAAAGTCACACAGCTGACAAGTGGCGGAGCCAGGAATTGAACCCATGACCTCTGACTCCAAAGCCTGGGCTCTTTCTACTGAGCCAGTGTGGCCTTTAATGAACCAACCCCATCTAGGATTCAGGACACACAATACTTCCTTCCTTGGACAGAGCTTATTTTAGTGTCTTGTCTTTTCTAGTAAACTGTAAGCCCCTTAAGGGCAGGTATCATGTCTACTAAGAACTTAGTGCAGTGCTCTGCCCATTTAGGTGCATTATCAGGACAATTTATTGGTTGAGTGATTGGTTGATTAATTGATTGAGGGATAGGCTGACCAATCAATCAATCAATCAATCAATCGTATTTATTGAGCGCTTACTGTGTGCAGAGCACTGTACTAAGCGCTTGGGAAGTACAAGTTGGCAACATATAGAGACAGTCCCTACCCAACAGTGGGCTCACAGTCTACTCATTCATTCATTCATTCATTCATTCAATCGTATTTATTGAGCTCTTACTGTGTGCAGAGCTCTGTACTAAGCGCTTGGGAAGTACAGGTTGGCAACATATAGAGACGGTCCCTACCCAACAGCGGGCTCACACTCTAGAAGACCAGTGACGGCACTCAAAAAATCCAGACCTTGAGGTACAGGTGACATCACGTGTGTTATACCAGCCTTCAGTGTAGTGTGATTATGTCATGCGGACACCATATTTGTTGAAGTCTGTCTGATTCCACTTGAATCTTCCCAAATCTAGAGTTTCACTGAGGGCAGTCTGACCCCTCCAATAGCTCCAGAGCTTTTGTCAGTCAATCAGTCAATCATCCAATCATATTTATTGAAAAATCAATTAATCAATCAATATTACAGAGCACTTACTGTGTGCAGAGCACCATACTATGCACTTGGGAGAATATAGTATAGCAGAGTTGTTAGACATGTTCCCTGCCCACTACAAGTTTATGGTCTAGACAGACATTAATATAAATAAAAAAAGTATGGATATGTGCATAAGTGCTGTGGGGTTGAGGGAAGCATGAATAAAGAAAGCAGAGAAGCAGCGTGGCTCAATGGAAAAGAGCACAGGCTTTGGAGTCAGAGGTCATGGGTTCAAATCCCGGCTCTGCCAATTGTCAGCTGTGTGACTTTGGGCAAGTCACTTAACTTCTCTGTGCCTCAGTTACCTCATCTGTAAAATGGGGATTAAGACTGTGAGCCCCCTGTGGGATACCCTGATCACCTTGTAACCTCCCCAGTGCTTAGAACAGTGCTTTGCACATAGTAAGCGCTTAATAAATGCCATTATTATTATTATTATTATTATTATTATTATTAAAGGGAGCAAATCTAAGTGTAAGAGCTATTCAGAAGGGAGTGGGAGAAAAAGAGATGAGGATTTAGTCAGGGAAGGCCTCTTGGAGGAGATGTGCATTAGCACCATCAGGTCTGAGCTCCCCAAAGTCTCCCCTCCCCTTCTCCATTTCCCCCCTCCAACCCCCCCACCCACGCTTTCCCATCCTTCCCAGCAGTATTTTCAGAGGAGATTTCCTCTCTCCTCTCGTGCCACTCCCTCCACTTGTACTTCTGACCCCATTCTCTCTCACCTTATAAAAACTCTCATCCCTTCCCTCCTCCCCTCCTTAACTTCTATCTTCAACTGCTCACTCTCCAATGACTTCTTCCCCTTTGCCTTCAAACATGCCCACCTCTCCCGCATGCTAAAGAAACCCTCCCTTGACCTCACAGCCCCCTCCAGTTATCTCCCCATCTCCCTCCTACCCTTCCTTTCCAAACTCCTAGTGTGAGTCATCTACACTTGCTGCCTCAAATTCCTCTCTTTTCTTCCAACTGTCTCCTGGACCCCCTCCAGTCTGGCTTCCATCCCCTCTACTCCACAGAAACTGCCCCCTAAAAGGTCACCAATGACCTCCTTCTTGCCAAATTCAATGGCTCCTACTCTATCCTAATCCTCCTCGACCTCTTAGCTGCCTTTGACTCTGGTGACCATCCCCTTCTCCTCAACAACCTTGGCTTCACGGACTCTATCCTCTCCGGTTCTCCTCATCTCTCTGGTCATTCATTCTCAGTCTCCTTCGCTGGCTCCTCCTCCCCCTCCCATCCCCTCCTAGGGGCTCCTTAAGGGTCAGTACTTGGTCCCCTTCTGTTCTCCATCTATGCTCACTTCCTTGGTGAACTCATTTGCTCCCACGGCTTCAACTATCATCTCTACGCAGACGATACCCAAATCTACATCTCCTCCCCTGTTCTCTCTCCCTCCCTCTAGGCTCACATCTCTTCCTGCCTTCAGGACATCTCCACCTGGATGTCCTCCCTCCACCTAAAACTCAACATGTCCAAGACTGAGCTCCTTATCTTCCCTCCCAAAGCCTGTCCTCTCCCTGACTTTCCTGTCACTGTGGATGGCACTACCATCCTCCCGTCTCACAAGCCCGCAACCTTGGTGTCATTCTTGGCTCTGCTTTCACATTCATTCCACGTATCCAATCTGTCACCAAAACCTGCCAGTCTCACCTTCGCAACATCGTTAAGATCTGCCCTTTCCTCTCCATCCAAACCGCTACCGTGTTAGTACAATCACTCATCATATCCCAACTGGATTATTGCATCAGCATCCTTTCTGATCTCCCAATCTCTTACCTCTCCACACTTCAGTCTATATTTCACTCTGCTGCCCAGATTATCTTTCTACAGAAACACTCTGAGCCTGTCACCCCTCTCCTCAAAAATCTCCAGTGGTTGCCTATCAACCTTTGCATGAAGCTTAAACTACTCACTATTGGCTTCAAAGCTCTCCATCACTCTGCCCCCTCCTTCCTCTCCTCCCTTCTCTCCTTCTACAGCCCAGCCCACACACTCTGCTCCTCTGCTGCTAACCTCACTGTGTCTCGATCTTACCAGTCCCACCGTTGACCCCTGGCCCACATCCTACCTCTGCCCTGCCTCCTCTCATCCACCAGACTAGCACACTTCCCCCTTTCAAAGCCCTACTGAACGCTCACCTCCTCCGGGAGGCCTTCCCAGACTGAGCCCCTTCTTTCCTCTCCCCCTCGTACCCCTCTCCATCCCCCCATCTTACCTCCTTCCCTTCCCCACAGCACCTGTATATATGTATATATGGTTGTACATATTTATTACTCTATTTATTTATTTATTTATTTATTTTACTTGTACATTTCTATCCTACTTATTTTATTTTGTTGGTATGTTTGGTTCTGTTCTCTGTCTCCCCCTTTTAGACTGTGAGCCCACTGTTGGGTAGGGACTGTCTCTATGTGATGCCAATTTGTACTTCCCAAGCGCTTAGTACAGTGCTCTGCACATAGTAAGCGCTCAATAAATACGATTGATTGATTGCTTGATTGATTTCCCAGACTAGGCCCCCCTTTTCCTTTGCTCCTCCTCACCTCCCCATCACCCCAACTCCCTCCCTCTGCTCTACCCCCCCTCCACCCCACAGCCCTTGTGTATATACGTACATATTTATTGTTCCATTTATTTGATTAATGATGTGTATATATCTATAATTCTATTTATTTATATTGATATTATTGATGTCTGTGTGCTTGTACCTGTTTTGTTTTGTTGTCTGTCTTCCCCTTTCTAGACTGTGAGCCTGTTGTTGGGTAGGGACCGTCTCTATATGTTGCCAACTTGTACTTCCCAAGTGCTTAGTACAGTGCTCTGCACACAGTAAGCACTCAATAAATATGATTGAAAGAAGCAGCGTGGCTCAGTGGAAAGAGCACGGACTTTGGAGTCGGAGCTCATGGGTTCAAATCCTGGCTCCGCCAATTGTCAGCTGTGTGACTTTGGGCAAGTCACTTAACTTCTCTGGGCCTCAGTTACCTCATCTGTAAAATGGGGATTAAGGCTGTGAGCCCCACGAGGGACAACCTGATCACCTTGTAACCTCTCCAGTGTTTAGAACAGTGCTTTGCACATAGTAAGCACTTAATAAATGCCATTATTATTATTATTATCTCTATTTGTTGCTGAATTGTACTTTCCACCTGCTTAGTATAGTGCTCTGCACACAGTAAGCGCTCAATAACTTCGATTGAATGAATGAACGAATGAACAAGGCTTTGATGGTGAGGAAAGTGATTGTTGAATATGAAGAGGGAGGGCATTCCAGGCCAGAGGCAGGACTTGGGCAAGAGGTTGGTGGCAAGATACATGGGATAGAGGTACAGCGAGTAGGTTGGCATTAGAGGAGCCAAGTGTGTGGGCTGGGTTATAATACTAAGTGCTTGGGAGGGTACAATCGAGTTAGTAGACACCATTCCTGGCTCTCAAAGATCTTACAATCTAGTGGGGGAAATGGGCACTAAAATGATTACAGGTAGGGAGACACAATAGAGTTTAAATACATGTACATAAGTGCTTTGGGGAGGGAGAGGCAGCAATACCTGGGAACCAGGGGACCTGGGTTTTAATCCCAGCTCTTCACTTGCCTGATAATAATAATAATTTATTAAGTGCTTACTATGTACAAAGAACTGTTCTAAGCGCTGGGGAGGTTACAAGGTGATCAGGTTGTCCCACGGGGGGCTCTCAGTCTTAATCCCCATTTTACAGATGAGATAACTGAGGCAGAGAGAAGTGAAGTGACTTGCCCAAAGTCACACAGCTGCCAATTGGTGGAGCCGGGATTTGAACCCCTGATCTCTGATTCCAAAGCCCGGGCTCTTTCCACTGAGCCACGCTGCTTCTCCTGGTGCTATGCCTCAATTTCCTCATCTGTAAAACGGAGATTAAATACCTGTCCTCCCATTCCCTTCAGACTGTGAACCTCACATGGGATGGGTTATCTGATTGTCTTGTATCTACCTCCAGCCCCTCGTATACAGGCACTGGGTCTGACCTGATTATCTTGCATCTATTCCAGCACTTAGTACACAGAGACTGTGTATTGACCTGATTATCTTGTACGCACCCCAGTGCTTAATTCAGTTAACAAACACCATAACTATTACCACAATGCCAAATACATACTGGACAGGTGACAAACTTGCTGAAAACCAGCTCTCCAATATAAAATTAAGCACTTAATACAGGACTTAAGTGCTCAGTAAATACGACTGAATGAAAATTGGAGGACTTGTCACCCTGCTAACTATCCAGCTCTCCTTATCCACACCATGGTCTCTGTTTCTACTTCATCAGCACCAGATTCAGAACATAATAAGCATCTGGCTACTTAGCGGTTCTGAACTGTTGTCTCCACACACAGCCCTGGGTTGACCAGAGCTCTAGCTGTCTGTTTCCCGACATCGAGAGACCTATTAATATTTAGCAGGTTACTTTTTCAAAGCACTTTACATTTTCAAAGCCTGATACTGATCCACCTCACAACGGGGGTGCTGAAAAGATCAATTAGTGAGTACCAATTGATCTTTTCAGCACGCCCTTGTGAGTTGGATCAGTGGGGATGTGCCTATTTTACCTATGGGGGACACTTGTCAGTGAGTGGTCAAATTAGACTAGACTTCATTGGTTAAATCCTGCTTGGGCTGCTGACTCAATCAGACTGGGGACACCATTCCAGGACTGACTTTTCTGGAGATGTCGAGAAAAGGACAGGTCCACAAAGCTTGGAAAGAATAGTTACATCCTGGCCCCTGGAAACAATTCCCTCTTTGAGGTCCATTTTCTTGGGGAGAGAGCCCAAGTCCATCAATCAGTCGCATTTATTGAGCACTTATTGTGTGCAGAGCACTTTACCAAGCACTTGGGAGAGCCCAATGTAAGACTTTAACAGACCCATTCTCTGCCCATAATGAGCTTATGGTCTAGAAGGGGAGCTTAAAATGCTCCAAAGTTGCAGGTTTTAGGAAAGTTTAGGCAGTCAACCTCTGGAAAACTTCCCCATTTTGACCAGAGGACAGAAATGGTGGCTTCCTCCAAGCTCCAGAGCAACACACAGGAGAAGAAAAGTTTCCAAACTTAAATAAAAGGAATCTGAGATGGAAGTGTGAAGATATAACAATAATAATGGTATTTGTTAAGCAGTTACCATGTGCCGAGCACTAAGGTTGATATGAGATAATCACGTCTGACACAGTTCCTGTCCCACATGGGGTTCAGATTCTTAGAGGGAATGACAGAAATGTAGTTCATTCCCATTTTTCAGATGAGGAAATGGAGGTACAGAGAAGTTAAGTGACTTGCCCAAGATCATAGAGCAGGTAAGTGGTGGAACCGGGAGACTCCCAGTTCCGTGCTCTTTCCACTTGGCCCTACTCCTTCCCTTGAGCTTCATGTTGCCTGGCAAATTAATAAGGAGCCTGAAATTTAGACCCACAGATATAAAAAGTGCCCAAGAGAAGAGTGTGATGGAGTGAGGAACCCAGGAGCAGTTATTAGCCAAAAAAAGTAGTAGGGTTATTGGACAGAGAGGGCTAAAGAGATGGGGGCATGAAAACGGGGCTTTAATAATCATTAATGATATTTATTGAATGCCTACTGAGTGCAGAGCAGTGTTCTAAGTGCTTGGGGGAGTACAATGCAAGGGTTGGTAGAAGCGTTCCCGGCTAACACCAAGCTTACAGTCTTCAAAGAGAGGATTGTGTGAATTTTTTAAATTTGAGAATTGAGAAATGCAGCTGAAAATATCAATTGCTGAAGTTGTCCCGAGGGAAAGTCAAAATGAAGAATTGCTTTGGGAAAAAAAATGAGGGATCTGAAAAGAGTGATGGAAGGGCAATGGGAGAGAATGGGAGAGAAGCTGATAAAGGCAGAGTGTGCTGAATTATATATATTTAAACCATATACAAATGTAAATGTTTTATGAACTAATTTGGTAAGATAATTTTAGTTATGTTCTCACAATGAAAAACTGCAGGCAAGAGACGAGAAGTCCCTTCCAAGGCTGCATCTTCAACAACCCAAGGCACTTTCAGCTCCAGAGTTGACACAAATATTTGGGTGAATTGAGTTCAACTTTTTCCACTAAGAATGCTAGCCTGAAAGTCAGAATTTCTGAGTTCAGTTCTTGGCACAGTCTCTGACTTGTTGAAAAAACTAGGTGCCACCTTCCTTCTTGGTCATGTCAGTCAGCCAGTCAATTGTATTTATTGAGCGCTTATTGTTTGCAGAGTACTATACTAAGTGCTGGGGAGAGTTCAATATAACAATAAACAGACACATTCTCATCCCACAAGGAGTTTACAGTCTAGAGGATGGTTACTAATTTCCAGGTTTATCTCATCTTAGCATTAATGAAGGTACATCCTGGAGGGTGGCAGAGATAGACAATTGTCAAATTAAGAGAAGGTCGGGAACCAAAATATCCCAGATACCTGAGGATTTGCAATTTGAGGGGGTGACAGGAGTGAAAGGAACATGGTTGAGACTGTTGGACTTGCAGCTAGAGAAGCTGGAAACCTTTCCTCCACCCCCAGTAACCTACAGCGTTTGCTGTATTCATCATCACCTTGCTTTCAATGTTGTTTTTGTGTTTTCGTCATTCATCTTTCCTCGTGTGCCTGTCCCCCACCCCGTCTTTACCCCTTTACACATAGATCGTGAAGGCTAATTGTGAACTTGTCTAATTTGAGTTTTGCTGAGTGACTTTGGGCAAATCACTTGACTTCTCCATGCTCCAGTTCCCTCATCCACAAAATATTCTCCTTCCTACTTAATCTGTAAGGCCCATGTAGGACCTGAGTATCTTCTGTCCACCCTAATGCTTGCCATGTACTAAGCACTTGTCTTCTCTTATGCCATCGAGTGGACGTATCTCTCCCAGGACGCCCTGCTCTCCATCTGCAATTGTTCTGGAAGTGTATCCACGGAGTTTTCTTGGTAAAAATACAGAAGTGGTCTACCATTGCCGCCTTCTGCGCAGTAAACTCAAGTCTCCGCCCTCGATTTTCTCCCATGCCACTGCTGCCCAGCATGAATGAGTTTTGACTTGCAGCAGATTGCCTTCCACTCGCTAGCCACTGCTCAAGCTAGGAATGGAATGGATAGGCCTCTGCTTGACTCTCCCTCCCATAGCCAAGACTGGTAGAGCACTGGAAACTCTCCAGGTGCGACCCTGAGAGGAGACTGACCACTTAAGCAATTTTATTATTATTGTTAGTCACCTAATTTTCTATTTGTTCCCAGCACTTAGAACAGTGATTTACATACAGAGGGAATTTAATAAATTGGATTGCTACTAGCCCCCCATTGCAGTTCTTCGGGCTTTGCCCCCAGCATGCCCCATGCTCCTTGGGCAGCCTGTGTGGAGAAGCAGCGTGGCTCAGTGAAAAGAGCCCGGGCTTTGGAGTCAGAGGTCAGGGGTTCAAATCCCCGCTCCACCAATTGTCAGCTGTGTGACTTTGGGCAAGTCACTTAACTTCATCTAGCTTTATTTCTATTTATTCTGATGACTTGACACCTGGCCACATGTTTTGTTTTGTTATCTGTCTCCCCCTTCTAGACTGTGAGCCCGCTGTTGGGTAGGGACCGTCTCTATATGTTGCCAACTTGTACTTCCCAAGCGCTTAGTACAGTGCTCTGCACAGAGTAAGTGCTCAATAAATACAATTGAATGAATGCTGGAGAACTTACTGTGGCTGCAGTTGACTGCGGACTCTGAACTGCAAATAGCCAGAAATTCTGCTCCTCCAGCCACAGGGTCTGACAGATCTGTGTTTTTGTCTTGTGTTTTGTTTCATCTCTTCTTATGTGTCTGTCACCAGTTTCCTCGTTCCCTTTTCACTTTTAAACTGTGAGGCCCCCAAGGGACAGTGTTTGCATTTAATTTCCAACTGTATATTCTTTCCCAACATTTAGTAAGGTGTTCTGCACATACTAAGCACTTAATTAATATTACTACTATTACTAGTTCTCCTGCCAGGGACAAACTTGAAGACGTGTCACTGTGCTCTTCCCTGTGTGTTCCCTCAGAATAATAATAATAATTATGGTACTTGGTAGGAGCTTACTATGTGCCAAGCACTGTTCTAAGCGCTGGGGTAGATACAAGGTAATTGTTTTGTCCCATGTGGAGCTCACAGTCTTAATCCCCATTTTACAGATGAGGTAACTGAGACACAGAGAAGTTAAGTGGCTTGCCCAAGGTCACGCAGCAGACAAGTGGCAGAGCTGGGATTAGAATCCAGGTCCTCTGAGTCCCAAGCATGTGCTTTTCCCCCTAAACCATGCTGCTTCACTATCCTCATCCTCATCCTCACTCCATCTCTCTACATTGCTCATCTGGAAGAGGATTAGTCAGGCAGCTTGAGACAGCGTCTGTTTGACCCCTGCCGCCTCTTATCATATGCACCATATCAACTTGCCTTCTGTTAAAAGCCAGGCAGGACACTTTCTTTTCCCTGAATGTCAGATTTTCCCTTCAAAGCCAATTAAAAAACAACAACTCAAGAATACAAACTCTGGTGGCTTAAGGGGCCTGGAACTGCTGTTGAAGTGAAGAGAATTTTATGCAGTTACATCATAGTTTACCAAGTGGCATCATTCCAAGCAGATCAATTACTCAGCTACAATGAATCAGGACTATTTTTAAATGGTCATGACATTTTTAATGGTATTTGTTATAATAATAATTGTAATGTTTGTCAAGCGTTTATTACATACTAAGCATTTCAGTAGATACAAAGTAATCAGGTTGGACAGAGTCTCTGTCCCACATAGGGAATCTCAGTTTCAATTCCCATTTTACAGATGAAGAAACTGAGGCACAGATAAGTTAAGTGACTTGCCCGAGGTCACACAACAGATAATAATAATAATGATAATTATGGTACTTGTTAAGTGCTTACTATGTGCCAGGCACTATATTAAGTGCTGGGGTAGATACAAGCAAATCGGGTTGGACACCTTCCCTGCCCCATATGGGGCTCACAGTATCAATCCCCATTTTACAGATGAGGCAACTGAAGCACAGGGAAGTTAAGTGACTTGCCCAAGGTCACACAACAAACAAGTGGCAGAGCCAAGATTAGAACCCAGATCCTTCTCTCAAGCCTGTGCTCTATCGACGAGGCTATGCTGCTTTTCAACTGTCACTATCAGTTTTGTCATCCTTATCATCACTATTTATTAAGCACCAACTGTGTGTGCATTGTAGTATGCAGTCACTTGAGAACACAGACTAGAAGCATTGAAAGTTTGTGGCATCCTAAAGGTCAGATAATCTGTTTATATTTCCAAAACCCAGCCAGTCTCCACCAAAGCTTCCGCCTCCAAGTTCTGCGGCCCAGAAACAATGGCCATGTTAAGCGCCTACTATGTGCCAGGCACTGCACTAAGCGCTGGGGTGGGTACAAGCAAATTGGGTTGAACACAGTCCCTGTCCAATTTGGGACTCACACTTTCAATTCCCGTTTCGCAGATGAGGTAACTGAGGTACAGAGAAGTGAAATGACTTACCCAAGGTCACGGAGCAGACCAGTGGTGGAGCTGGGATTAGAATCCATGTTCTCTACCTCCCAAGCACATGCTTTTTCCACGAGGCCATGCTGCTTCCCATAAGGAACTGGAAGGGGAATACAATGACTCTCGATAGGGGGTGGCAGAAGAACTGGGAGAAATGCTTAGGATTTGGGAGAATTTCACTAAAATTCATTCATTCCATTGTATTTATTGAGCGCTTACTGTGTGCAGAGCATAGAGTACAATTCAGCAACAGAGACAATCCCTGCCACGACGGGCTCACAATCTAGAAGGGGGGAGACAAATATCAAAACAAGTGAACAGGCATAAGTAGCATCATTATAAATAGAATGATAGATATATACACATCATTAATACAAATAAATAGAATTATAATTAAAAATATATACATATATACACAAGTGGTGTGGGATGGGGAAGAGGTAGAGCAAAGGGAGCAAGTTGGGGTGATGGGGAGGGGAGGGAGAGCAGAGGAAGGGGGGGCTTAGTGTGGGAAAGCCTCCTGGAGGAGGTGAGCTTTCAGTAGGGCTTTGAATAATAATAATAATAATGATGGCATTTATTAAGCACTTACTATGTGCAAAGCACTGTTCTAAGCACTGGGGAGGTTACAAAGTGATCCGGTTGCCCCACGTGGGGCTCACAGTCTTAATCCCCGTTTTACAGATGAGGGAACTGAGGCCCAGAGAAGTTAAATGACTTGCCCAAAGTCACACAGCTGACAATTGGCAGAGCCAGGATTTGAACCCGTGACCTCTGACTCCAAAGCCCGCACTCTTTCCACTGAGCCACGCGGCTTCTCTAAGGGAGGAAGAGAGCCAGTTTGGCGGATGTGTGGAGGGAGGGCATGCCAGGCCAGAGGTAGGACATGGGCTGGGGGTCGACGGCGAGACAGGTGAGAATGAGGCACAGTGAGGAGGTTAGTTCCAGAGGAGTGGAGTGTGCGGGTTTGACTGTCGAAAGAGAGAAGGAAATTGAGGTAAGAATCAATCAATCAATCAATCAATCAATCAATCAATCGTATTTATTGAGCGCTTACTGTGTGCAGAGCACTGTACTAAGCACTTGGGAAGTACAAGTTGGCAACATATAGAGACGGTCCCTACCCAACAGTGGGCTCACAGTCTAAAAGAAGGGGCAAGGTGATGAAGAGCTCTGAAGCCAATAATGAGGAGTTTTTGTATCATACGGAGGTTGATAGGCAACCACCGAAAATTTTTGAGCTGGGGGGTGACATGCCCTGAATGCTTCTATAAAAAGATAATCCGGGCAGCAGAGCGAAGTATAGACTGAGGTGGGGAGAGGCAGGAGATTGGGAGGTCAGAAAGGATGCAGTAATCATCAGAGTAGAAAAGCAGCGTGGCTCAGCGGAAAGAGCCCGGGCTTGGGAGTCCCAGGTCGTGGGTTCTAATCCTGACTCCGCCATTTGTCAGCCGTGTGATCTTGGACAAGTCACTTCACTTCTCTGGGCCTCAGTGACCTCATCTGTAAAATGGGGATGAAGACTGTGAGCCCCACATGGGACAACCTGATAACCTTGTATCTCCCCCAGCACTTAGAACGGTGCTTGGTGTACAGTAAGCACTTCACAAATAATAATAATAATAATGTTGGTATTTGTTAAGCGCTTACTATGTGCCAAGCACTGTTCTAAGCGCTGGGGTAGATACAAGATCATCAGGTTGTCCCGCATGGGGCTCACAGTCTTCATCCCCATTTTACAGATGAGGTCACTGAAGAACAGAGACATTAAGTAACTTGCCCAAGGTCACACAGCTGACAAGTGGCGGAGCTGGGATTAGAACCCATGACCTCTGACTCCCAAGCCCGGGCTCTTTCCACTGAGCCTGAGAAATACCAACATTATTATTACTAATCCAGTCGGTATAGGGTGAGTGATTGTACTAACGTGGTGGTGGTTTAGATGGAGAGGAAAGGGCGGATCTTGGCGATGTTGCGAAGGTGAAACCGGCAGGTTTTTGTGACAGATTGGATGTGTGGGGTGAATGAGAGAGCTGAGTCAAGAATGACACCAAGGTTGCGGGCTTGTGAGATGGGAAGGTTGGTAGTGCCATCCACAATGATGGGAAAGTCAGGGAGAGGGCAGGGTTTTGGAAGGAAGATGAGAAGCAGCATGGCGCAGTGGAAAGAGCATGGACTTTGGAGTCAGAGGTCATAGGTTCAAATCCTGGCTCCACCACTTGTCAGCTTTGTGACTTTGGGCAAGTCACTGCTCTGTGCCTCAGTTACCTCATCTGTAAAATGGGGATTAAGACTGTGAGCCCCAGGTGGGACAACCTGATTCCCTTGTAAGCTCCCCAGTGCTTAGAACAGTGCTTAGCACATAGTAAGTGCTTAATAAATTCTACTATTATCATTCTTAGTAGTAGTAAGCACTTAACAAATACCAACATTGTTATTATTATTATTATAAGGAGCTCAGTCTCAGACATGTTGAGTTTTAGGTGGTGGGAGGACATCCGCCCTCTCCTCTCCATCCCAACCGCTACCCTGCTCATTCAAGCTCTCATCCTATCCCGTCTGGACTACTGCATCAGCCTTCTCTCTGATCTCCCATCCTCGTGTCTCTCTCCACTTCAATCCATACTTCATGCTGCTGCCCGGATTATCTTTGTCCAGAAATGCTCTGGGCATATCACTCCCCTCCTCAAAAATCTCCAGTGGCTACCAATCAATCTGCGCATCGGGCAGAAACTCCTCACCCTGGGCTTCAAGGCTGTCCATCACCTCGCCCCCTCCTACCTCACCTCCCTTCTCTCCTTCTACAGCCCAGTCCGCACCCTCCGCTCCTCCACCGCTGATCTCCTCACCGTACCTCCCTCTCGCCTGTCCCGCCATCGACCCCCGGCCCATGTCATCCCCCGGGCCTGGAATGCCCTCCCTCTGCCCATCCGCCAAGCTAGCTCTCTTCCTCCCTTCAAGGCCCTGCTGAGAGCTCACCTCCTCCAGGAGGCCTTCCCAGACTGAGCCCCTTCCTTCCTCTCCCCCTCATCCCTCTCTCCATCCCCCCATCTTACCTCCTTCCCTTCCCCACAGCACCTGTATATATGTTTGTACATATTTATTACTCTATTCATTTATTTATTTATTTAATTTGTACATATCTATTCTATTTATTTTATTTTGTTAGTATGTTTGGTTTTGTTCTCTGTCTCCCCCTTTTAGACTGTGAGCCCAATGTTGGGTAGGGACTGTCTCTATATGTTGCCAATTTGTACTTCCCAAGCGCTTAGTACAGTGCTCTGCACATAGTAAGTGCTCAATAAATACGATTGATAATGATGATGATGATGATCCAGGTGGAGATGTCCTGAAGGCAGGAGGAGATGCAAACCTGGAGGGAGGGAGAGAGAACAGTGGAGGAGTTGTAGATTTGGGTGTCATCAGCGTAGAGATCATAGTTGAATCCGTGGGAACGAATGAGTTCACCAAGGGCGTGAGTATAGATGGAGAACAGAAGGGGATCAAGAACTGACCCTTGAGGAGCCCCTACAGTTAGGGGATGGGAGGGGGGGGAGGAGCCCACGAAGGAGACTGAGAATGAACTGCCAGAGAGATAAGAGGAGAACCAGGAGAGGATGGAGTCAGTGAAGTCAAGGTTGGGTAATGTTTTGAGGAGAAGGGAATGGTCGACTGTGTCAAAGGCAGCTGAGAGATCAAGGAGGAATAGGATAGTGTAGGAGCCGTTGGTTAGAGAAGCAGAATGGTGTGGTGAATAGAGCACAAGCCTGAGAGCCAGGAGGTCATGAGTTCTAATCCCAAATCTGCCACTTATCTGCTGTGTGACCCTGGGCAAATTATTTCACTTCTCTGTGCCTCAGTTCCCCCATCTGTAAAATCAATCAATCAATCAATCGTATTTATTGAGCGCTTACTATGTGCAGAGCACTGTACTAAGCGCTTGGGAAGTACAAATTGGCATCACATAGAGACAGTCCCTACCCAACAGTGGGCTCACAGTCTAAAAGGGGGAGACAGAGAACTGAACCAAACATACCAACAAAATAAAATAAGTAGGATAGAAATGTACAAGTAAAATAAATAAAAAAAATAAATAAATAGAGTAATAAATATGTACAACCATATATACATATATACAGGTGCTGTGGGGAAGGGAAGGAGGTAAGACGGGGGGATGGAGAGGGGGACGAGGGGGAGAGGAAAGAAGGGGCTCAGTCTGGGAAGGCCTCCTGGAGGAGGTGAGCTCTCAGCAGGGCCTTGAGGTGAGCTCTCAGCAGTAAAATGAGGACTGAGACTGTGAGCCCCACATAAGACAGGGACTGTGCTCAACCTAATTTGATTGTATCCACCCCAGCGCTTAGTACATTGCCTAGCACATAGAAAGCGCTTAATAAATACCACAATTATTATTTGGCAGCAGCTGTGGAGGGAGAGGAGAAGGGGGAAGGATGAGGGGAGTGGGGAATGTTTGAGTGGGAATGTGTTGGTGGGGGGGCTGGGAGAGAGGAGGGGGATGAAGGGGGGCGTGGAGACTAGAGGACGGCGATGGGGCGAGGGGACGGGGTCGGAAGGGTTTTTTGGATGGGAGGGATTTGGCAGGGGCACAGATAGAGAGGGATTCCAGGAAAGGGGATGGGAGGAGGAGTGGAGGTGGAGCAAAGGGAGGGGAGGAGCTGGGTGAGAAAAGGGAAGGGGAAGGTAAGGACTGGGATGGGCAGACAGGAGCAGGGGAATTGAAAGGTCATGATGAGGTCCCCCCTTCTAGACTGTGAGCCCATTGTCGGGTAAGGACCGTCTCTGTATGTTGCCAACTTGTACTTCCCAAGCGCTTAGTACAGTGCTCTGCACACAGTAAGCGCTCAATAAATACAATTGAATGAATGAACGAATGAAAGGTCAGTGAGGTAAACGACATCACTTAAAGTAGTTACCAATTAAAATACGGTAGCAATAACAACATAATCGGGTGACGCCCAGAGTAGAAGGGTGAACTGTCCACAGGTCATTCAGTTCATAAAGGCTAATGGTTAGGAGAATCCAGGGGCTCTTAGCTGAACTGTCTCTGAGGCGGTGGAGGAATCAATCAATCAATTAATCAATCGTATTTATTGAGCGCTTACTGTGTGCAGAGCACTGTACTAAGCGCTTGGGAAGTACAAGTTGGCAACATATAGAGACAGTCCCTACCCAACAGGGGGCTCACAGTCTAAAAGGGGGAGACAGAGAACAAAACCAAACATACTAACAAAATAAAATAAATAGAATAGATATGTACAGGTAAAATAAATAAGTAAATAAATAAATACATAAATAAATAAATAAATAGAGTAATAAATATGTACAAACATATATACATATATACAGGTGCTGTGGGGAAGGGAAGGAGGTATTGGGGGATTGGAGAGGGGGACGAGGAAGGAGTCCTGTGGATGGCAGTTCTGGAGATGGATGAAACTGCCATAGGGGACATGGGAGAGAAAATGCTTGGGAGTAAATATAACCAAATAACGTGGGTTGTTCTGAGTAGGTGAGAATGCAGGTAGTTGCTAAAAGAACACAGTGAGAACAAGACCATTGTTACCCGGGGAGGGTGGAGGGAGAGCCATCCACACCCAATCTGAACACAGGGAAGGAGGAAGGGTGGAGAAGATGGCCACATAGTGTGGGCCACAGTTCTGGTTGGCGACCTGGTCCGGCTAGAGGCCGCTTCGAGGGACGATTCTAGTGATCACGGGAGGCAAAACAAGTATTTAATCTCCATTCTACAGCTGAGAAAAAAGAACAGAGAAACTGTGGCATGTTCCAGGTCTCAGAGCGGGCAAGGGGCAAAGCTGGGATTGGAACCCAGATCTCCTGAATCCCAGTCCCATGTCCTTCACACTAGGCTGCACTGCTCTTAGTGTGTACAGACATGCACTAAGTGCTCAGGAGAGTACAAGACAACAGAGTTGGTAGATACGTTCGCTGCCCGAAAGGAACATTCATCATATATGTGCGTGCACATCTTTGTACTTGGTGGTTTCCCCTTACTTACCAATGACTAGTATTTACTGAGTGCTTACAGAGCTTTAGTGGTATTTACAGAGCACTGTGTACTAAGTCTCTGTAAAATGAGGATTGAGACTCTGAGCCCTATGTGGGATAGGGACTGTGCCTAACCCAATTATCTTGTATTTTGCCCAGTGCTTAGTATAGTGCCTGGCCTGGAATGCCCTCCCTCCGTACATCCACCAAGCTAGCTGTCTTCTTCCCTCAAAGCCCTACTGAGAGCTCACCTCCTTCAGGAGGCCTTCCCAGACTGAGCTCCCTCCTTCCTCTCAATCAATCAATCAATCAATCATATTTATTGAGCACTTACTGTGTGCAGAGCACTGTACTAAGCGCTTGGGAAGTGCAAGTTGGCAACATATAGAGACAGTCCCTACCCAACAGTGGGCTCATCTCCCCCTCCCCACCCCTCCGCCTTACCTCCTTCCCCTCCCCACAACACCTGTTTACATATATATATATATATATATATATATATATGTTTGTACATATTTATTACTCTATTTATTTATTTTATTTGTAAATATTTATTCTATTTATTTTGTTAATATGTTTTGCCTTGTTGTCTGTCTCCCCCTTCTAGACTGTGAGCCTGCTGTTGGATAGGGACCGTCTCTCTATGTTGCCAACTTGTACTTCCCAAGCACTTAGTACAGTGCTCTTCACACAGTAAGAGCTCAATAAATACGATTTAATGAATGAATGAATGAGGGGTCCCCAGCCCGGGGGTGCTGGATGGTTAGCAAGGACCTCAGCTCTTGAGGGTCCTCTGGGAGATCAATCAATCAATCAATCAATCATATTTATTGAGCGCTTACTGTGTGCAGAGCACTGTACTAAGAGCTTGGGAAGTACAAGTTGGCAACATATAGAGACAGTCCCTACCCACCAGTGGGCTTGCCGTCTAAAAGAGCTCACAGTCTACTTACTTCTGGTGGGCCGTGGGCCCTGAAGGAGCGGGGATCCTCGTTGTCCTTGGGCGGGGAATACAGACATGTTTGGCATCTTTGCTTTACGCAGAGTGATTGTGTTCTGCATAATAATAATAATAATAGTGTTGGTATTTGTTAAGCGCTTACACTGTTCTACTCGCTGGGGAGGATACAAGGTGATCAGGTTGTCCCACGTGGGGCTCACAGTCTTAATCCCCATTTTACAGATGAGGGAACTGAGGCCCAGGGAAGTTAAGTGACTTGCCCATAGTCACACAGCTGACAAGCGGCGAAGCTGGAATTAGACCCATGACTTCTGACTCCTAAGCCCGTGCTCTTTTCACTGAGCCACGCTGCATGTGAAGTACACAGGGGCTGGCCTTTCTGAGTGCTGTCACTGGCTGTCTTCAATCAATCAGTGGTATTTACTGAGCACTCACTGTGTACACAACACTGTACTAAGCACTTGGAAGAGTATGATAGACATGTTCCCTGCCCACAAGGAATTTGCAGTCATTTTAGGGGCAAGCACTTTCAGGCTGCTGCCTCTCTCCCCCAACCATCATCCCCAGGAAAAAGAAGAACATCAGTAAACTGGCTGGGAGTGTTCCATATTTTAGCATTTAAGGGCTCAGTGCCACATTAGAAGCAGTCTAACCTAATGGATAGAGCACGGGCCTGGGATTTGGAAGGACATGGGTTCTAATCCTGTTCTGCCACTTGTCTACTGTAGGGAAGAAGCGTGGCTTACTAGAAAAAGCACGGGCTTGGGAGTCAGAGGCCGTGGGTTCTAATCCTGGATCCGCCACTTCTCAGCTGTGTGACTTTGGACAAGTCACTTAACTTCTCTGTGCCTCAGTTCCCTCATCTGTAAAATGGGGATTAAGACTGTGAGCCCCACCCGGGACAAACTGATAACCTTTTATCTCCCTTGTAAGAACAGAGCTTAGAAAAGTGCTTGGCACATAGTAAGTGCTTAACAGATACCATCATAATTATTATTATTACTGTGTGACATTGGGCAAGACTTTTCACTTCTCTGTGCCTCGGTTACCTCATCTGTAAAATGGAGATGAAGACTGTGAACCCTGTGTGGGTCAGGGACTGTGCCAACCCAAGTACCTCAATTCTACCCCAGAGCTTAGTACAGTTCCTGGCACATAGTAATT
Source organism: Tachyglossus aculeatus (assembly GCF_015852505.1). NCBI lineage: Eukaryota > Metazoa > Chordata > Mammalia > Monotremata > Tachyglossidae > Tachyglossus > Tachyglossus aculeatus. The sequence goes on from NC_052068.1 coordinate 22,057,756, forward strand.
GCTTAACAAATACCACAATTATTATTATTATTAATTCCATTCCCCCACTCCCCAGAATGAATGAATTCCGGCTGGGGTGGAAGGCTAGGGAAGAGAAAGAATAAGCATTTGCTTTGCTTGCAATACACAAGCGCACCTTAAATATTTTCCAAGAAATGAAGGACAAAACATACCAGTCATCTTTTATTTACTAAGGTCATTTGGTCTCATTATCTCGGACAATTAAGACTCTATTATATTTTGAAAGCACAAGCACATTTGGGGTGGCTTTAGAAATGTGAAATACTGCAGAAATCATTACTGAGAAAGATGAGAAACTCACAAAGTCACCATTTTGAATTTAGCTGTTTTATCGATGAACCGGGAGAGACAATGTGGCTCCACAGGCTGGAAAGCAGGCGGGGACTCAAGAGCCCTTGTTCTGTTTTTCGTTCTGCTGGATTAACCCAGTCTCCCTGGCCCTCAATCACCAATTAATCATATGTATTAAGTGCTAACTTTGTGCAGAACGTTGTACTAAGTGCTTGGGAGAGTACAGTATAACAATGTCCTGCCCAACAGGAGTTTCTAGTCTAGAGGGGGAGAGAGGCGTTAATGAATTACGGATGTGAACTTCTAGATTGTGAGCCCACTGTTGGGTAGGGACCGTCTCTATATGTTGCCAACTTGTACTTCCCAAGTGCTTAGTACAGTGCTCTGCACACAGTAAGCGCTCAATAAATACAATTGATTGATTGATTGAGTGCTCTGAGGCTGAGGGTAGGGTGAATAAAAGGTACAAATCCATGTGCGTCTTCATAATAATAATAATAATAATAATAATAATAGCATTTATTAAGCACTTACTATGTGCAAAGCACTGTTCTAAGTGCTGGGGAGGTTACAAGGTGATCCCCCCCTTCTTACCTCCTTCCCTTCCCCACAGCACCTGTATATATGTATATATGTTTGTACAGATTTATTACTCTATTTATTTATTTTACTTGTACCTATCTATTCTATTTATTTTATTTTGTTAGTATGTTTGGTTTTGTTCTCTGTCTCCCCCTTTTAGACTGTGAGCCCACTGCTGGGTAGGGACTGTCTCTGTATGTTGCCAATTTGTACTTCCCAAGCGCTTAGTACAGTGCTCTGCACATAGTAAGAGCTCAATAAATGCGATTGATGATGATGATGATGATGATGTGCAAATCCATGTGAAGAAGTAGTGTGGCTCAATGGAAAGAGCCCGGGCTTTGGAGTCAGAGGTCACGGGTTCAAATCTCGGCTCTGCCACATGTCTGCTGTGTGACCTTGGGTAAGTCACTTAACTTCTCTGAGCCTCAGTTACCTCATCTGTAAAATGGGGATGATGACTGTGAGCCCCACGTGGGACAACCTGATCACCTTGTATCCCCCCTAGCGCTTAGAACAGTGCTTTGCACATAGTAAGTGCTTAACAAATGCCATCATTAATTAATTAATGTTCAAGGGCGATGCAGAAGGGAGAGGAAATAGAGGAAATGAGGACTTGGGAAAGGCCTCTTGGAGGAGATGTGATTGTTATAAAGCTTCGAAGTTGGAGAGACGATGTGAAACAAGAAATGGAGAATGAGTCAGTAAAACGTTGTAACAACAGGAAAAACCTCAGCATCCTAAAATCTCAGCTTCCACCAAAATTGAGAAGCAGCATGGCCTAGTGGATAGAGCAAAGGCCTGGGCGTCAGAAGGATCTGAGTTCTAATTCCTGCTCCGCCACTTGTCTGCTGTGTGACTTTGAGCACAGGCTAGAAGAGAAGCAGAGTGGCCTAGCGGAAAGAGCATTGTCTCGGGAGAAAAATGACCTAGGTTCTAACTCTGGCTCCAAAACTGATTTGCTGTGTGATCTTTGGCAAATCACCTAACTTCTCTTTGTCTCAGTTTCTCAACTGTAAAATGGGGATTCAGGCCTACTTTCCTACTTAAGACTGTGAGCCCCGCGTGGGACAGAGACTGTGTCTGACTTAATTATCTTGTATCTTGAGATGTAGCATGGCATAGTGGAAAGAGCATGGGCCTGGAGTGCTTGGCACATAGTAAACACTTAGCAAATACCATTATTATTATTATTATTAATACTGGCTCCTCCACCTGTCTGCTATGTGAGCTTAGGAAAGTCACTTCACTTCTCTGGTCCTCAGTTCCCTCATCTGTAAAATGGGGATTAAGAGCGTGAGCCCCATGTGGGACAGGGACTGTGTCTGACCTAATTATCTTGTATCTTGAGATGCAGCCTGGTGTAGCGGTTAGAGCAGGGGCCAGTGAGTGAGAAGGTCTTGAGTTCTAATACTGGCTAAACCACTTGTCTGCTATGTGACCTTGGGCAAGTCACTTCACTTATCTGGGCCTCAGTTACCTCATCTGTAAAAGGGGGATTAAAAATATGAGCCCCATCCCCCCCCATCTTACCTCCTTCCCTTCCCCACAGCACCTGTTTATATGTATATATGTTTGTACATATTTGTTACTCTATTTATTTATTTATTTATTTATTTTACTTGTACATATCTATTCTATTTATTTTATTTTGTTAGTATGTTTGGTTTTGTTCTCTGTCTCCCCCTTTTAGACTGTGAGCCCACTGTTGGGTAGGGAATGTCTCTATATGTTGCCAACTTGTACTTCCCAAGCGCTTAGTACCCTGTATCTACCCCAGCACTTAGAACAGTGCTTCGCACATAGTAAGCACTTAACAAATTCCACCATTATTATTATATCTGCTGTGTGTTCTTGGGCAAGTCACTTTGATTTCTCTGGTCCTCAGTTCCCTCATCTGTAAAATGGGGATTAAGAGCATGAGCCCCATGTGGGACAGGGACTGTATCCCACCTGATCATCTTGTATCTACCCCAGCACTTAGAACAGTGCTTGGCATATAGTAAGTGCTTAACAAATACCACAATTATTACTCTGTCTGCTGTGTGTCCTTGGGCAAGTCACTTTGACTTCTCCGGGCCTCAGTTCCCTCATCTGTAAAATGGGGACTAAGAGCGTGAGGGGCTGTGTCCCATTTGATTAACTCGTATCCACCCCAGCACTTAGAACAGTGCTTGTCACATAGTAAGCGCTCAACAAATACCACAATTATTACTCTGTCTGCTGTGTGTCCTTGGGCAAGTCACTCTGACTTCTCTGGGCCTCAGTTCCCTCATCCGTAAAATGGCAGTTAAGAGCATGAGCCCCATGTGGGACAGGGACTGTGTCCCATCTGATTAACTCGTATCTACCCCAGCACTTAGAACAGTGCTCGGCACATGGTAAGCACTTAACAAATACCACAATTCATTCATTCATTCAATCGTATTTATTGAATGCTTACCATGTGCAGAGCACTGTACTAAGCACTTGGGAAGTACAAGTTGGCAACATAGGGAGACGGTCCCTACCCAACAGCAGGCTCACAATTATTATTCTGTCTGCTGTGTGTCCTTGGGCAAGTCACTTTGACTTCTCTGGGCCTCAGTTCCCTCATCTGCAAAATGGGGACTAAGAGCGTGAGCCCCATGTGGGACAGGGACTGTGTCCCATCTGATTAACTCGTATCTACCCCAGCACTTAGAACAGTGCTTGGCACATAGTAAGCGCTCAACAAATACCACAATTATTACTCTGTCTGCTATGTGTCCTTGGGCAAGTCACTTTGACTTCTCTGGGCCTCAGTTCCCTCATCCGTAAAATGGGGACTAAAAGCGTGAGCCCCATGTTGGACAGGGACTGTGTCCCATCTTTTTAACTTGTATCCACCCCAGCACTTAGAACAGTGCTTGGCACATAGTAAGCGCTCAACAAATACCACAATTATTACTCTGCTGTGTGTCCTTGCACAAATCACTTTGACTTCTCTGGACCTCAGTTCCCTCATCTGGAAAATGGGGACTAAGAGCGTGAGGGACTGTGTCCCATCTGATTAACTTGTACGCACCCCAGCACTTAGAACAGTGCTTGTCACATAGTAAGCGCTCAACAAATACCACAATTATTACTCTGTATGCTGTGTGTCCTTGGACAAATCTCTTGGACTTCTCTGGGCCTCAGTTCCCTCATCTGGAAAATGGGGACTAAGAGCGTGAGGGACTGCGTCCCATCCGATTAACTCGTACGCACCCCAGTACTTAGAACAGTGCTTGTCACCTAGTAAGGGCTCAACAAATACCACAATTATTACTCTGCCTGCTGTGTGTCCTTGGGCAAGTCACTTTGACTTCTCTGGGCCTCAGTAAAATGGGGACTAAGGGCGTGAGGGGCTGCGTCCCATCTGATTAATTCGTATCCACCCCAGCACTTAGAACAGTGCTTGGCACCTAGTAAGGGCTCAACAAATACCACAATTATTACTCTGCCTGCTATGTGTCCTTGGGCAAGACACTTTGACTTCTCTGGGCCTCAGTTCCCTCATCTGCAAAATGGGACTAAGAGCGTGAGGGACTGCGTTCCATCTGATTAACTGGTACGCACCCCAGCACTTAGAACAGTGCTTGTCACCTAGTAAGCGCTCAACAAATACCACAATCATTACTCTGTCTGCTGTGTGTCCTTGGGCAAGGCACTTTGACTTCTCTGGGCCTCAGTAACTAAGGACGTGAGGGACTGTGTCCCATCTGATTAACTCGTATGTACCCCAGCACTTAGAACAGTGCTTGTCACCTAGTAAGGGCTCAACAAATACTACAATTATTACTCTGCCTGCTGTGTGTCCTTGGGCAAGTCACTTTGACCTCTCTGGGCCTCCGTGAAATGGGGACTAAGGGCGTGAGGGACTGTTTCTCATCTGATTAACTCATATGTACCCCAGCACTTAGAACAGTGCTTGTCACCTAGTAAGCGCTCAACAAATACCACAATCATTACTCTGTCTGCTGTGTGTCCTTGGGCAAGTCACTTTGACCTCTCTGGGCCTCAGTGAAATGGGGCGTGAGGGACTGTTTCTCATCTGATTAACTCGTACGTACCCCAGCACTTAGAACAGTGCTTGTCACCTAGTAAGCGCTCAAGAAATACCACAGTCATTACTCTGTCTGCTGTGTGTCCTTGGGCAAGTCACTCTGACCTCTCTGGGCCTCAGGGAAATGGGGACTAAGGGCTCAGCGAGGGACTGTTTCTCATCTGATTAACTCGTCCGTACCCCAGTACTTAGAACAGTGCTTGGCACCTAGTAAGGGCTTAACAAGGCCCTTAATTCTTCTTTATTCTGATGACCCTCAACCGGGGCCGGGCCTTTTCGGCCTTTGGCCCTCCCTTTTTGCTTCTCCTCAGGAACTACGCTTCCCAGCAGCCCCCGCGGGGCGGAGTTTGGCCATGCTTGGCGTGAGCGGAAGAGCCCCACAATGGAGGAGGTGGCCTGAAGCTGAGGAACCTGGTGACCTTCCCTTACTGCTCGGTAATGCCTTCTTCCCCCGCCCTGACTTTTCCCAACTGGTTGGACTCCCCCTCCGGTCCCGTAAAGGACGCCTATCCTGCCTCCTCGGGCTTGAGAGGTGGGGGAATGGCCCCCTCCATGGCTCATCTACTTGGGGAGGCCCCCGCCCTTCCCCTCTCCCCACAGCCTCCCCTTCAGTCAATCAATCAATCAATCAATTAATCGTATTTATCATCATCATCATCAACCGTATTTATTGAGCGCTTACTGTGTGCAGAGCACTGTACTAAGCGCTTGGGAACTACAAGCTGGCAACATATAGAGACAGTCCCTACCCAACAGCGGGCTCACAGTCTAGAAGGGGGAGACGGAGAACAGAACCAAACATATAGTTATTATTCATTCAGTCGTATTTCTTATAATAACGGCATTTATTAAGCGCTCAGTACGTGCCAAGCACTGTTCTAAGCGCCGTGGGGGGGGTCACAAGAAGCAGCGTGGCTCAGTGGAAAGAGCCCGGGCTTTGGAGTCAGAAGTCATTCATTCATTCAGGCGTATTTATTGAGCGCTTGCCGTGTATTCAGCGCTTGGGAAGGCCTGTATATATGTTTGTACATATTTATTACTCTATTTATTTTACTTGTACATGTCTATTCTATTTATTTTATTTTGTTAGTATGTTTGGTTTTGTTCTCTGTCTCCCCCTTTTAGACTGTGAGCCCACTGTTGGGTAGGGATTGTCTCTATATGTTGCCAACTTGTACTTCCCAAGCGTTTAGTACAGTGCTCTGCACACAGTAAGCGTTCAATAAATACGATTGATGATGATGACTGTCTCTATATGTTGCCAACTTGTACTTCCCAAGCGCTTAGTACAGTGCTCTGCACACAGTAAGCGTTCAATAAATACGATTGATGATGATTGTCTCTATATGTTGCCAACTTGTACTTCCCAAGCGCTTAGTACAGTGCTCTGCACACAGTAAGCGCTCAATAAATACGATTGATTGATTGCTTGATTGGGAAGTACAGGTTGGCAACATAGAGAGACGGTCCCTACCCAACAGTGGGCTCACAGTCTAGAAAAGTCATGGGTTCAAATCCCGGCTCCACCACTTGTTAGGTGGGTGACTTTGGGCAAGTCACTTCACTTCTCCTAGAGTGTGAGCCCACTGTTGGGTAGGGACCGACTCTTCATGTTGCCAAGTTGTACTTCCCAAGCGCTTAGTACAGTGCTCTGCACACAGTAAGCGCTCAATAAATACGATTGATTGATTCTCTGGGCCTCAGTTACCTCATCTGTAAAACGGGGATGAAGACTGTGAGCCCCCTGGGTGACAACCTGATCACCTTGTAACCTCCCCAGTGCTTAGAACAGTGCTTTGCACATAGTAAGCACTTAATAAATGCCATTATTATTTTTATTCTCTGGGCCTCAGTTACCTCATCTGTAAAATGGGGATGAAGACTGTGAGCCCCTTGGGGGACCACCTGATCACCTTGTAACCTCGCTAGCGCTTAAAACAGTGCTTTGCACATAGTAAGCGCTTAATAAATGCTATCATTATCGTTATTATTATTACAAGGTGATCAAGTTGTCCCACAAAGGGCTCACAAGTCTTCATCTCCATTTTACAGATGAGGTCACTGAGGCCCAGAGATGTGAAGTGACTTGCCCAAAGTCACACAGCTGACAATTGGCAGAGCCGGGATTGGAAATAGAGTATTTATTACTCTATTTATTTATTTATTTTATTTGTACATATTTATTCTATTTATTTTATTTTGTTAATATGTTTTGTTTTGTTGTCTGTCTCCCCCTTCTATTCAGTCGTATTTATTGAGCGCTTACTGTATGCAGAGCACTGTACTAAGCGCTTGGGAAGTACAAGTTGGCAACATATAGAGACGGTCCCTACACAACAGCGGGCTCAGTCTAGAAGGGGGAGACAGAGAACAAAAATTAACAAAATAAAATAAATCGAATAAATATGTACAAATAAAATAAATTGAGTAATAAATACATACAAACCTATATGTATATATACAGGTGCTGTGGGGAGGGGAAGGAGGTAAGGCCGGGGGGATGGAAAGGGGGAGGAGGGGACTTGCCCAAAGTCACACAGCCGACAATTTGCAGAGCCGGGATTTGAAATAGAGTATTTATTACTCTATTTTATTTGTACATCTTTATTCTATTTATTTTATTTTTTGAATATGTTTTGTTTTGTTGTCTGTCTCCCCCTTCTATCCATTCATTCATTCATTCAATCGTATTTATTGAGCGCTTACTGTGTGCAGAGCACTGTACTAAGCACTTGGGAAGTACAAGTTGGCAGCATATAGAGACGTTCCCTACCCAACATTGGGCTCACAGTCTTGAAGGGGGAGATAGAGAACAAAACAAAACATATTAAAAAAATAAAATAAGTAGAATAAATATATACAAATAAAATAAATGAATAAATAGAGTAATAAATACATACATACATATATACAGGTGCTGTGGGGAAGGAGACTGTGAGCCCGCTGTTGGGTAGGGACCGTCTCTATATGTTGCCAACTTGTACTTCCCAAGCGCTTAGTACAGTGCTGTGCACACAGTAAGCGCTCAGTAAATATGAATGAATGAATGAACCCACAACTTCTGATTCCAAAGCCCGTGCTCTTTCCACTGAGCCATTCTGCTTCTTTATGGGGCTCACAGTCTTGAGCCTCATTTTACAGATGAGGGAACTGAGGCCCAGAGAAGTTCGCCCTGTTCCCTCGTGTCCTCCTCTTAAATCCCTTCTCGTCCATCTCCCCAACTCCTTTCCCCTCCCTTCCCTCTCTGCCCCATGTGTGAGGTACTTTTCAATGGCATTTATTAAGCATTAACTATGTGCAAAGCACTGTTCTAAGCGCTGGGGAGGTTACAAGGTGATCAGGTTGTCCCTCAGGGGGCTCACAGTCTTAATCCCCATTTTACAGATGAGGTAACTGAGGCACAGAGAAGTTAAGTGACTTGCCCAAAGTCACAAGCTGACAATTGGCGGAGCCGGGATTTGAACCCATGACCTCTGACTCCAAAGCCCGGGCTCTTTCCACTGAGCCCCGCTACGTCCTAAAATCTGAGGTAAATCCCAGATAATCGGATTGGATACAATCCCTGTCGCACATAGGGCTCACAATGTTAATCCCCATTTTACAGCAGAGGCAACTGAGGCACAGGGAAGCTAAATGACTTGCCCAATGTCACACAGCAGACAAGTGGCAGAGACTGGATTAGAACCCAGGTCCTTCTAACTCCCAAGCCCATGCTCTTTCCACTAGGTCACCCTACTTCTCACTACGTCACCATGCTTCTTGTCATAGAGAAACAGAGTGGCTCAGTGGAAAGAGCACGGGCTTTGGAGTCACAGGTCATGGGTTCAAATCCCGCTCTGCCAGTTGTCAGCTGTGTGACTTTGGGCAAGTTACTTAACTTCTCTGTGCCTCAGTGACCTCATCTGTAAAATGGGGATTAAGTCCCACAGTCCCCTCCACCCGAGGCCCCCAAGGGAGCCTCCCCTTCTGCTTTCGCCTGCCTCGACCATCTCTCCAACTTCTTTTCCCCTCTTCCCCTCTCTTTCCCCCTCCTTCCCCCTGACCCATGTCTGAAGTACTAGAGGAAGCTCCCACACTCCCCATCCACCCATAGGCCCCGAGGGAGCCTCCCCTTCCTTCTGCCTTCACCCTCCTCCCTCATGTCTTCCCCCTTTTAACTCCCTCCTCGACCATCTCCCCAACTCCTTTTCCCTCCCTTCTCCTCTCTTTTTCCCTCCTTCCCCCCCCACCCCTTGTCTGAGGTACTTGAAGAGGCTACTACGCTCCCCATCCACCCATAGCCCCCGATGGAGTCTCCCCTTCCTTCTGCCTTCGCCCTCCTCCCTCGTGTCTTCCCCGTCTTAACTACCTTCTCAACCATCCCTTCAACTCCTTTTCCCTCCCTTTTTCCCTCCTTCCCCCCATAATAATAATAATGGTATTTGTTAAGTGCTTACTATGTGCAAAGCACTGTTCTAAGCACTGGGGGGATACAAGGTGATCAGGTTGTCCCACGTGGGGCTCACAGTCCTAATCCCCATTTTACAGATGAGGGAACTGAGGCACAGAGAAGTGACTTGCCCAAAGTCACGCAGCAGACAAGTGGCGGAGCCGGGATTGGAATCCACGACCTCTGACTCCCAAGCCTTGTATTTCCCAAGCGCTTAGTACAGTGCTCTGCACACAGTAAGCACTCAATAAATACTATTGAGTGAATGAATGAATGAATGCTGCTCGTATCCCATGTCTGAGGAACTTGAAAAGGCCCCCACATTCCCTATTCACCTGTAATAATAATAATAATGATAGTAATGATTATGGTATTTAAGTGCTTACTATGTGCCAGGCACTGTTCCAAGTGCTGGCGTAAATACTAGGTAATTGGGTTAGACACAGTTCCTGTCCCACAGAAGGCTCACAGTCTTAATCCTTTTAGATTTTTACAGTCTTTTAGACTGTGAGCCCACTGTTGGGTAGGGACTGTCTCTATATGTTGCCAACTTGTACTTCCCAAGCGCTTAGTACAGTGCTGTGCACACAGTAAGCGCTCAATAAATGTGATTGATTGATTGATTGATTAATCCCCATTTTACAGATGAGGGATCTGATGCACAGAAAAGTTAAATGACTTGCCTAAGGTTACACATCAAAGTGGCGGAGCTGGGATTAGAACCCATGACCTTCTGACTCTCAGGCCCCAGAGGGAGCTTCCCCTTCCTTCTGCCTTCGCCCTCCTCCCTCGTGTCCTCCCCTCTTAACCTCCCTTCTTGACCATCTCTCCAACTCCTTTTCTCTCCCTTCCCTTTCTCCCTCTGCCCCATGTCTGAGGTCCTTGAAGAGGCTCCCCCACTCCCCATTCACCCCTAGCCCCCGAGGGAGCCTCTCCTTCCTTCTGCCTTTTCCCTCTTCCCTCGTGGCTCCCGCCAACTCTCTTCTCGACCATCTCTCCGACTCCTTTTCCCTCCCTTCCCCTCTCCCCCACCCCATGTCTGAGATACTTGAAAAGCCTCCCACACTCCCCATTCACCTGTAATAATAATAAATATGGTATTAGAACAGTGCTTTGCCCATAGTAAGCACTTAATAAATGCCATTATTATTATTGTTTGTTAAGCACTTACTATGTGCCAGGCACTGTTCTAAGCGCTGGAGTAAATTCAGGGTAATCGGGTTAGGCACAGTCTGTGTCCCACAGAGGGCTCACATTCTTAATCCCCATTTTACAGATGAGGGAAGTGAGGCACAGAGAAGTTAAGTGACCTGCCTAAGGTCACACAACGAACAAGTGGCAGAGCTGGGATTAGAACCCATGACCTTCTGACTCTCAGGCCCCCGAAGGAGCCTCCCCTTCTGTCTGCCTTCGCCCTCCTCCCTCATGTCCTCCCCTCTTATCTTGACCATCTCTCCAACTCCTTTTCCCTCCCTTCCCCTCTCTTTTCCCCTTCTTCTCCCCCACCCCATGTCTGAGGTACTTGAAGAGGCTCCCACACTCCCCAGCCACCTGTAGCCCCCGAGGGAGCCTTTTTTCCACCCAGTGGGTAGATCCCGGACCTGGGAGTTGGGAGGACCCGGGTTCTAATGCCGGTTCCGCCTCGTGTCTGCGGTGTGACTTTGGGCAAGTCACTTTGCTGCTCTGTGCCTCAGTTACCTCATCTAAAGTGGTGATGTGAGTCCAATATGGGACAGGGACTATGCCCAACCCAATTGCCTTGTATCCACCCAGTACTTAGTAAAGTGCCTGGCACATAGTAAGCTCTTAACTAATACCATAATTATTATTTTTCCTCTCCAACCACCCCCCTCCCTTCTGCCCTCTCCCTGTCCAATGTGTCCCCTTTCCTCCTTTCTAATAATAATAATAATAATGTTGGTATTTGTTAAGCACTTACTATGTGCAAAGCACTGTTCTAAGCGCTGGGGAGGTTACAAGGTGATCAGGTTGTCCCCTGGGGAGCTCACAATTTTAATCCCTATTTTACAGATGAGGTAACTGAGGCTCAGAGAAGTTAAGTGACTTGCCCAGAGTCACACAGCTGACAATTGGCGGAGCTGGGATCTGAACCCATAACCCCTGACTCCAAAGCCCGTGCTCTTTCCACTGAGCCACACTGCTTCTCATCTCTTCAAACCTTTTTCCCTCCTTCACCCCTGTCCTGTCTCTAAGGTATTTGAAGAAGCCCCCTCACTCCCCTTCACTCATTCATTCAGTCGTATTTATTGAGCGCTTACTGTGTGCAGAGCACTTACTGAGCGCTTGCAAAGCAAAACAAAATAGAGACAATTCCTACTCAACAACGGGTTCACAGTCTAGAAGGGGGGAGACAGACATCAAAACAAGTAAACAGGCATCAATAGCATCAAAATAAATAAATATAATTATAAATATATATATATATAATCATTAATAAAATAGAATGAACCTTCTCTCCCCTTTTCCTTCTCTTACCCGCCCCCGTCCATCCTCTCCTTTCTCATTCATTCATTCAGTCATGTTTATTGAGTGCTTACTGTGTGTAAAGCACTGTACAAAGTGCTGGGAAAGTACAATTCAGCAATAAACAGACACATTCCTTGCTCACACCGTTCTCCTTCATGCCCTTCTCCCCCTTCTCCTTTCTTCCCTTCTCTCCCATCCCTTCATTTAGTTTTCCCTTCCTTATCCTTTCCTACTCTCCTTTCCCCCACGTTCACCCCTGAGGTACTTGAAGAGGCCCCTCACTCCCCTTCCATCCTTAGCCCACTGGGGAGCCTCCCCATCTCTTCTCCCTCCTCTCCATGTCCCCTTTCCCCCTCACCCCTGCCCCATGTCTGAATTATTTACAGAAGCCCTGGCACTCACCGTTTTCCCTCTCTTCTCAGCTGGGAGCTCCAAGGAAGACATTCCCTTCCCAGTCAGTCAGCCAAATCATATTTATTAAGCACTTACTGTGCGCATAGCACGGTACTAAGTGCTTGGGAGAGTACAATATAACAATATAGCAGACGCATTCCCTGCCCACAACGATCTTACAGAGAGTAGAAGAGACAGACATTAATATAAATAAAATTACATATGGATATATAAGTTCTGGGGGGCTGGGATGGGGATGAATAAAGGGAGTGAGTCAAGGCGATGCAGAAGGGAGTGGGAGAAGAGGAACCTTAGTCAGGGAAGACCTCTTGGAGGAGATGGGCCTTCAATAAGGGTTTGAAGGTGGGGAGAGTCATTGTTGGATATGAAGAGGAAGGGCGTTCCAGGCCAGAGGCAGGACGTCGGCGAGATGGTGGTGGTGAGATAGACAAAATCGACGTACAATGAGAAGGTTGGCATCAGAGGAACGAAATGTGCTGGATAGGTTGTAGTAGGAGAGTAGTGAGGTGAGGTAGGAGGGGTCAAAGTGATTGAGTGCTTTAGAGCCAGTGGTAGTAATAATAAATGTATTTTTTAAGCACTTACTATGTGCTAAACACTGCTCTAAGCCCTGGGGTAGGTACACGTTAATGGGGTTGGACACAGTCTCCATCCCACATGGGGCTCAGTCTTAATCCCCCTCCCCTCCCCACAGCACCTGTATATATGTTTGTACAGATTTATTACTCTATTTATTTTCCTTGTACATATTTACTATTCTATTTATTTTATTTTGTTAATATGTTTTGTTTTGTTGTCTGTCTCCCCCTTCTAGACTGTGAGCCCGCTGTCGGGTAGGGACCGTCTCTAGATGGGGCCAACTTGTACTTCCCAAGCGCTGAGTACAGTGCTCTGCACACAGTAAGTGCTCAATAAATACGATTGATTGATTGATTGAGCCCGCTGTTGGGTAGGGACCGTCTCTATATGGGGCCAACTTGTACTTCCCAAGCGCTGAGTACAGTGCTGTGCACACAGTAAGTGCTCAATAAATACGATTGAATGAATTAATCCCCATTTTACAGATGAGGGAGCTGGGGCACAGAGAAGGTAAGTGATGTGAGCAGCGTGGCTCAGTGGAGAAGAGCACGGGCTTTGGAGTCAGAGGTCATGGGTTCGAATCCCGGCTCCGCCACATGTCTGTTGTGTGACCTTGGGCAGTCACTTAACTTCTCTGAGCCTCAGTTACCTCATCTGTAAAATGGGGATTAAGACTGTGAGCCCCATGTGGGACAACCTGATCACCTTGTATCCACCCCCAGCGCTTAGAACAGTGCTCTTCACATAGTAAGCGCTTAACAAATGCCATTATTATTATTATTATTATGTGTCCAAGATCACACAGCAGACTAGTGACAAAACTTGGATTAAAATCCACGTCCTTTAGACTCCCAGGCCCTAAGCCAAGCTGCTGGGGTTGACTGCAGGCATGGTCCCCTCTGAACCCAGAGATCCAATCCTTACCCCTGAGATTCCCAAGACTCTCCATTTAAGGGTCTGAAGGGGAAAGGAATATTCCTCTCCAATGATTCACCAGGCTCCTCGCCCCGCAAACCTCTTCCTCAGGGCAGGAATCTGACATCTTTGCATACGGCGTACAGGTCCGAGTGACCGCTACCAAAGGGAATTACTTTCCCTGGCCCTTCGAAGTGTAGTTAGGATTCTCCCTGCTCCCCAAGCATTGGAGTCAGTACTCACAGAAAACTGGGGATGGCTGCTGCCACTTCTGCTGATCAACTGTGGTGTTTATTAAGTGCTTACTGTGTGCCAAGCGCTGGGGTAGATTTAGTACATTAGGACCAGGACACCATCCCCGGCCAGTGTGGTGCTCACAGTCGAAGGGATGGTAGATCTTTTTCCTAGCCCCTGACTGGTGCTGAAATCACCCATCTAAAGCCGAACATCTGTGCACACACTGATAGACGTCACCATGCTATCCCCCACATTCGGCCCTTCTTAGGTTTTGTGTTCAAAGGGAGTGTTATCTGATGGTTAGAGCATTGCTTGGAGCCTGTTGTTGGGTAGGGACCGTCTCTGTATGTTGCCAACTTGTACTTCCCGTCGCTTAGTACAGTGCTGTGCACACAGTAAGCGCTCAATAAATGATTGAATGAATGAATGAATTAATGGTCTCCTACTCTCACCCAATTCCTTTGCTAGCTGGATTGCTGTAAGACCCTGGGCAAGTTACTGCTTTGAGGCCTCAGTTTCTCCAACTCTATAACAGAATAACTTCCTTTACTCACATTATATGATGGATGTAGGGAAGATTAATGAGGTGTTTGTAGCCCATTTACCACTCTGAAAAACAGAGGTGTGCTTGCCACGTAGCCCAAAAAAACTCAGGAAATAGGGAATCATTTTTTTGTAGTTGACATACAGCGTAGCATCAGCATCAAGCAAGTCATCTTGTGAATGGTTTTGATACTTATAAAATGAGGGTGACAGAGAAACAGTGTGGCCTCAGGGAAAGCACACAGGACTGGGAGTTCTAGTTCCAGCTTTGCCACTTACCTGCTATGTGACCATGGCAAATCACTTAACTTCTCTGTGCCTCAGTTAACTCATCTGTAAAATAGGGTTAACTATCCCCTCAGAATGTCAGCCCCACATGGGAAGGGGACGAGTTGTGATTGTTTCTGCCCTAGTGTTTTCCAGATATCACAGTTATTATTATTACCCTGGGCTATAAGAATTAATTGATGTCTGTAAAGCGATTTGAGGTCTTCAATCTCACACTATACACTTTTAAAACACTTTTGAGGAGTCTTGTGTATGCTCTAATGAAAGCTGTGCATTAAGTTTTTGCCCCATTAGTTGCTCTAAAATGCTGTTTTTTGGAAGGCAAGGTTGGGAGGTGCTGTAGTGACTTTTCATTAGATTCTGGGTGCTACGTTGTACGTAGCTTGCTGAGACGGGAGTCTGATGCAGCATTCATAACCTGTAGTAACAGAGCAATTATCTATCCGCACATTGTAACCACCAGTCGCAATGCAATTATCTATCTTTATGACTTAGATATTGACTGGGATTGAGTTTTATAGAGGGAATGTGTTTTGCCCCTTAGTTTGAAAAAATGCCTGACAGTGGGATATGACACTTGAAGGTAGAGCCCAGGAGAGTGGGGTGGGAGAGATTTGTCATCTTCCCTGTTTTTCCTATTCCTCTTCCCTTTGTGTATGCTGACAGGAGAATAATCGGGCCTCTAAGAGGTGGAGTCCGGCTGGCAGGGCCTAACAGCAAAATCTGTTGGATAGAGGCACTTTGAGAAGAAAAGGATCTCATGAACAGGAGGGATCCGCAAAAGGGTCTGGAGTAGGGATTTGATTTTGTTCCCCTTTCCCCTTCCTTCCATGAGCACTGCTTGGTGTGCTCAGAGCCAGATGTTTGGAAAGAGTCCCTCATCTCTTTGGTGTCATGTTAATGCAGCTCTGCCCTGCCAGCTGCATTCTCAATTACACAGTGAATCTAGGATTTTTTCCCCCACCACTAAAAGGAACAAAGTGCTTGCACATAAAGGTGATGAATAGAGAGAGTTTCAACTAAATCTGCTTTGTATGCTCTACTGTGTCTTACTAGGCCAAATCTGTCCTTTATATTTCATGTTTCTTTCCCCCTGATTTCACTTAGGCCTTTTTTTAAACTTTGTACTTTGCTCACACTCCTTTCTTCACTTTTTGGAAGTTAGAGCCGTCCTTTCTTCTATGTCAATAGGAGCAGTATTTATTCAGCTCTTACAGTTTGCAGAATGCTGTTCTAGATGCTCGGGGAGCATTCAAAAGAAGTAGAACAGATGATCCTTACCCTCAAGAAATTTTCAATCTAATGGCGGAGACTCGGACATAAATAGAAAAATACCCAGTAGTTGACTATAGGTATAAAGTGAAGAAGTAAATAACACTTAAATAGAGGATTGAAGATGCTGTTGGAGTGGTCAGACTGGGAATGTGGGGAGATTAACAGAGAATGCCTCCTGTGAAAGTGTTGGGACAGTCAGGAGTGAGGAATAATTAGGAGGTTAGCTTGGGAGAAGCAAAGAGGGTCCCATGGCATTGAAGTGGAAATCACATCCCCAAGCACTCAGATCAGTGCATTGAGCTCCTTAGCACTCAGTAAATACCATTAAATACTCTTACTACTAACACTTGTGCTCAAATTTGAATTTAGTGAGTTTGTCTTGGAAATAGCCCTGCCCCATCCTGCGTAGCCCAGCCATCCCTGTCTCCGTTGGCTCTCTGGACCCCCTCCCCAGCCTGGGCCCATCCCCGTCATCCCGTGCCTTGCTCTGATCTGCATCTGTGTCCCCCCCCGCCCCCCAACCCTCAACGCCTTCTGCATTCGACAGTCCTTACCCCATCGGACTACAAATTTGGGGTGCCAGGTCAAGAGACTGGCTTGGGCAAACCAGTGAGAGAGAGAGCAGGTGATGAAGCCCTAGAAGAGGATTTTGGGAAAGAGAGGGCTTGTTAATAATAATAATAATAATGATAGCATTTATTAAGCGTTTACTATGTGCAAAGCACTGTTGTAAGTGCTGGGGAGGTTACAAGGTGATCAGGTTGTCCCATGGGGGGCTCACTGTCTTAATCCCCATTTTACAGATGAGGTAACTGAGGCACAGAGAATTTAAGTGACTTGCCCAAAGTCACACAGCTCGCAATTGGTGGAGCCAGGATTTGAACCCATGACCTCTGACTTCAAAGCCCGTGCTCTTTCCACTGAGCCACGCTGCTTCTCAGCTGCTTCTCACACTGCTTGTTAGAGAAGATCTGGAGCTCTTTCCCATCCTTTCTTCCTCCTTCACCGCTGCCTCTTCTCCCCCCGATCCGCCCCTGGATCTGACTTGGGTTCTCTCACTTGGCAGTGGCAGAGGGGTCTGCGGTGGCAGGTTCTCCAACAGCAGTGGGATCTGTTGTGTTGGGGCTATGGGGAGGGAAGCAGAATACATTTGGAGTGGAGGAGAGCATAGGGAGACTGGGTGGGTGAGTTTGGGGTGTGGGGAGGAGATGGGGCCCCAGAGGCTGGGGAGGGAGCTTGTTTTCTGTAGCTTGACTAGCAGTGGGTCAGAGATACCTGGAAGCCCCTAAGACTGAAAAGGTGATCTTCGGGCAGATTACTTCAAAGGCATGTGCAGTGTAGTAGAATGTAGTAGAATCTACATCTACATCTCTGCCCCTGCTCTCTCTCCCTCCCTCCAGGCTCGCATCTCCTCCTGCCTTCAGGACATCTCCATCTGGGTGTCTGCCCGCCATCTAAAACTGAACCTGTCCAAGACTGAACTCCTTATCTTCCCTCCCAAACCCTGCCCTATCCCTGACTTTCCCATCACTGTTGACGGCACTACCATCCTTCCCGTCTCACAAGCCCGCAACCATGGTGTCATCCTCGACTCTGCTCTCTCATTCACCCCTCACATCCAATCCGTCACCAAAACCTGCCGGTCTCACCTCCGCAACATCGCCAAGATCCGCCCTTTCCTCTCCATCCAAACCGCTACCCTGCTCGTTCAATCTCTCATCCTATCCCAACTGGATTACTGCATCAGCCTCCTCTCCGATCTCCCATCCTCCTGTCTCTCCCCACTTCAGTCCATACTTCACACGGCTGCCCGGATCGTCTTTGTGCAGAAATGCTCTGGGCATGTTACTCCCCTCCTCAAAAATCTCCAGTGGCTACCAATCAACCTGCGCATCAGGCAGAAACTCCTTACCCTCAGCTTCAAGGCTGTCCATCCCCTCGCCCCCTACCTCACCTCCCTTCTCTCCTTCTCCAGCCCAGCCTGCACCCTCCGCTCCTCTGCCGCTAATCTCTTCACCGGGCCTCGTTCTCGCCTGTCCCGCCGTCGACCCCCAGCCCACATCATCCCCCTGGCCTGGAATGCCCTCCCTCCACACATCCGCCAAGCTAGCTCTCTTCCTCCCTTCAAAGCCCTACTGAGAGCTCACCTCCAGGAGGCCTTCCCAGACTGGGCCCCCTCCTTCCTCTCCCCCCTCCTCCCCCACCCCATCCCCCCGCCTTACCTCCTTCCCCTCCCCACAACACCTGTATATATGTATATATGTTTGTACGTATTTATTACTGTATTTTATTTGTACATATTCCATTTATTTTATGTTGTTAATATGTTTTGTTTTGTTGTCTGTCTCCCCCTTCTAGATTGTGAGCCTGCTGTTGGGTAGGGACCGTCTCTATATGTTGCCAACTTGTACTTCCCAAGTGCTTAGTACAGTGCTCTGCACACAGTAAGAACTCAATAAATACGATTGAATGAATGAATGAATAGTAGAATGTGAAGAGCAAGAGCACACCAGCAGATGGAGAGCTTAGCTGAGCACCATGTACATGAAGAACACTCAATATATCCTTATTGACTATCATTTTGATAACTCCTAAAGAACCCGTTTGTCAACACATTCCACTCTCATGCTCTCACCACTAGACAAAGAGAAATAAAAGCGAAATAGCCAGTTACGGTCCCCTAAACTATAGTTTGGCTGTTGTTGAATGGCCAAGTCTATAGCAGACTTTCCCCTCTAGCTGCCTCTGGAGGGGCATTGATGATAACTTTTCATTTTACTAGTGGGCTGGTTGAAGGGTTGGGAGAAAATGCAAGGGGGCTTGGGAGTAGAAGGGAGGCTTTGAAAGTTGACTCAGACCAGATCTGGGGGCTTTTCAGCCCTTCCCGGGAGCTCTTTAGTCTTTGTTGGAGACCTGGGATGAGTGAGGCTGGGAGTCCAGTCCCCAAAAAGGTAGGGTGAAAAACAGTGTCTTCACCCCTTCTGCTGGAAACCTATGGGGACAATGACCCCATTCCCCCTCAAACCATTGGCACGTATGGAAGAGGGAAGAAAAAAGTAAATCAGGCAGTAGAGACCCCCCTACCTCCCCACCCTCCAAGAAATCCGCTGTTAGCTGATGGGGGAAGCATTTAGAGTCCTCCCTCCATTAATGAGGCTAGCACGATGGATGAAGCCCCTCTAACTCCTAAGAGCTTATTGAATTACAGAGAGATTCCAGTTGTCAGAGACTCAGATAGAAGGGAAGTTATATGGTGTCGCTCAGCAGCATCGAGCCTCCATTCGGGAGAGTTCGGTGCTGCCTCTCCTCTCGTAAAACATGTTCTGGGCGCGCTCAGCCTGCAGTCAGTTTTTCACTGTCTCCTGCCAACCGTCTGTGTATCTTCCATTCTTCAAATTCACTGTTCAGTTATATTAATAATTGTCGTCCCTCCTGTGTTTTTCCCTTTGTGCTCCAAACAGGACTGGTCTTGGGCTGGCGATAACGGGCAAGCAGCCGCGGAGACAGCAAGCTAGTGTTTAGGATTGTAAAGCTGCCAAAAATCAGAGACTGCAGAGGAGGCTGGTGGAGTGAGTTTCTGGACCAAGGAGGTGGCCTGCAGTTTAGCCTCATTTGGTGAGGAGGGGTGGCAGATATGAAGAGAATGGGGGACAGCTTGGTGCAAGAGAAGATTTGTTATTTGGCAGGTGGCGGTGCGGGCTCGGGGATGGACCGCTTCGTGGTCCTGCCTCCCATGGGTGCCAGCCGTTTGGACGCAGGAAGAAAAGGAGATCAATTGGATTTGCTTCCTGCATGCTCGAATTTATACAGACCCTCCATTTTACTCTTCAACAGAAATGGAAAAAGAATAGTGAGAAGGCTTTGGGAGGGTGAAATGTTTGTAGTTAAACTTAGTAGGAATGTGGAGATTTTGGGGGCGATATCAACTTTGGTCATTTGGGGGAATGATATAAGTTAACTGCCGGAAAAGCAGTCTATAGAGTTTGTTCCTTCACAATTATGTTGTGAAGTAGAAAATGAAATAGCAAGTGGAGCCCCCTGAACTATACTTGGACTGTTTCTGTTTAGTCGTTGAATAACTATTCATGGGAGAATGGGCTTGGGTAACAGGTAGGAGAAAGAGAGAGACCCTTAACAAACCCACCCACCTGGGAAAGAATGGCAGTATTTTTGTGAGAGCTGTGGGCCTTGGGTGGGTTCAGTCAGACCTAAGCCAAATTTAGCTGGAGGAGAAAAGTTCAAATATTCCTAATCACTGATTTTGTAATAATCAACCCTTACTTTGGCTGCTGCTGAACCTGCTCTTATATGGTTCCCTTTGAGTCTCTCTGGGTAAAATTGCCTTTATGATCATCTGCCCCTGGAGAAGCTATCTCTTCAGAATACCCTGTGAACCCTGGCCATTTTCTTGGCTATTATCTAGATGAAGAAACTGGTGCCTGCAGTGGTTGATCTCTGCCTAAAGTTAGACTGTGTGGCAAACTGGTGGCAAGGTTAGGTTTAGAATTTTTAGTCTCCTTCATGTTCACCCAGCTAAGCTTTAGCACACTGAAGTGAACTTGATTCCTAAGCTACTGCCAGAGAATCTTCCTTTTCTCTGCATGACACATGTGAAATGGAGCCAGTCCTCAATTATTTGTATTACTAGGGAACAGAGATAGTGTGGTTATTAAGATTCACAGATAATCCCGAAATGTGCGGTCATTCATTTAAACCTGCTCCTCCAACCAAACCGTTTGCGAAAATCTGTCAACCGATGGTGTTTAATGCTTACTGAGTGCAAGGCACTTTTCTAAGGTCTTGGGAGAGTCTAGTAGAGTGGGTAGACACGATTCCTGCCCTCAAGGAGCCAATCTCCCATGTAATACAGTTAGTTGATTTCAGTTTCACCTCCTCACTGCTCCTGTTCATCTTCTGACCCGTGCACTTCCCGTAGAGAAGCACTGTGGCCTCGTGGAAAGAGCGTGGACCTCGGGCATCAGAGGGCATGGGTTCTACCCCGGCCCTGCCACTTGCCTGCAGTGTGACCTTGAGCAAGTCACTTCACTTCTCTGGGCCTCAGTTCCTTCAACAGCAAAATGGGGATTGAATACCTATTCTTCTTCCTACTTATTCTGTGAGCCCCATCTGGAACCTGATTATCTTGTACCTACCCGAGGGTTTAGTGTAATTCTTTATTCATTCATTCATTCATTCATTCAATCATATTTATTGAGCGCTTACTGTGTGCAGAGCACTGTACTAAGCGCTTAGGAAGTACAAGTCGGCAACATATAGAGACGGTCCCTACCCAACAATGGGCTCACATTTGATGGAGAGACTATGGAAGAGGCTGGTCTCAGGCCTCTGAGAGGCAGTTGGATGTCTTCTTATTTACCATAGCAATTATTAAAAAGTGGAGTTAAAAAAAGATGAATCAATCTGCATCCCAATAGTTTTCTAAGTTCTTTTAATTTTTTAGGGCACAATTCAGTTTACATTGCATTCAGTTTACATTGCATTCATTTCTGGGGGAGAAACAGTCCCAGTGTTTAGTTTACATTTTCCTTTTGCCCTTTATTCCTAAACTTTCATTTCTTTGTATCATATTAAGTACTTTGTCTCACTTTACTGATTACATCCTTTGGTTATGGGCAGGCAGTTTGTTTCTTCTTTGCCCCTCTCTGTTCCAGTGGACACATAGCCTAGCTATACAGATTTAATTCTTTTCATCCTCTCCTAAAAGTCAGTCCCTCCAGCTCCTTCATCATTTTGTGGCTCACTGAACTCTCCAATTTGTCAACATCTTCATGGAACTAAGTTGTACAGAACCAAACTCTCTCTTCTGGATGAAGTTACACCAGGGTTAAGGTGGACTGAGTGTAAATTTGAAACTTGTGCTTGCGTGGTATTAGGGCAGATGAAGACGCTTTGACTCGAATTAGATCTTGTTCCTGTCACTGACATTTGGTGCTAGGTGTTCTTGCCTGTGGTGTAAACAGCACTTAAGGTTATAAAACATGGCTCATGGGTTGAATTAGAACCATGGCTGGATTAGAACCCACATTCTCTGACTCCTAAACCGGTGCTCTTGCGAATAGGCCAAGCTGCTTCTAAGTACTTAATCCATTGGAAACAGAGAAGGCTAGGAAGGATTCCTGCTATCTGTTCTTTAAGGGTCTCTGTGGCTTACCCTCTGTTAGAGATGGTGTGTATTGAGCACATATTCTCTGCCAAGAACTGTGCTAAGCAAGCTAGCTCAGATAGTGTAGGGAATTGATGTGAAACCTGCTCTGCCCTTACACAGACGCATTGCTTGCAAGAGGAAAACCCTTTGCCAACCCTTACTAGCTGACCTGTGCACTTTGGTTTTCGTATAAGAAATGGTCCTGAGGTGCATCAGGGGGTTTTGGCAAGGGTCCCTCAGATTCACAGCCTTCTTGGTGTTTTCAGCCCACTCCCTTTCCGGGTTTCTTGAATCTACAGTCCAATTTGGAGCTTTCTACCCCATTTCTTCATTCTGTTAGGTCCCCTTGGAGGTTTTTCTCTGTCCTTTTGGCTGATGGTTATACTTCCCAATTTAAATTCCTCACTGAACTAAATTCAATGTATTACTGCCCCCGCCTTCAGATTACTTATGGATATATGATAAACAAGACTAGATCTAACAATGTTCTCTGGGTTAAAATTACTGAATTTGCCCTGACCACTTGATATGGCCTTGAAAAGATGGCTCGGTCAGCCCAGGATTTGAAAAAATAATTCCTGGTGTTGCTCCTTGCCTATGGCTCTTTTTCTAGACTAGGGCATCTCATTTTTACAGTACTACGTTTGGAAAATCTGCATGTGAAGGATGAAGTGACCAGATGTCCCAATTTTGGTGGGGAGATAGGGTTTGGGGTTCATTCTAACGATCTAAAAAGCCTCTAGCTGCCCTCCCTCTGCCCATCCGCCAAGCTAGCTCTCTTCCTCCCTTCAAGGCCCTACTGAGAGTTCATCTCCTCCTGGAGGCCTTCCCAGACTTAGCCCCTTCCTTCCTCTCCCCCTCGTCCCCCTCTCCATCCCCCACATCTTCCCTTCTTCCCTTCCCCACAGCACCTGTATATATGTATATATGTTTGTACATATTTATTACTCTATTTATTTATTTATTTTACTTGTACCTATCTATTCTATTAATTTTATTTTGTTGGTATGTTTGGTTTTGTTCTCTGTCTCCCCCGTCTAGACTGTGAGCCCACTGTTGGGTAGGGACTGTCTCTATATGTTGCCAACTTGTACTTCCCAAGTGCTTAGTACAGTGCTCTGCACACAGTAAGCGCTCAATAAATATGATAGATTGATTGATTGATTGACTCATTAGGGTACAGCCTCTAACTCCCATTCCTTCAGTGGCTAAAATGGCTGTTTCCCAGAGAGGTTTCCAGAGCGTGACCACTCTGTTGTTGTTGAACTGTGTTGGAAATCTTCAGGACAGTTCCAGTGACTGTGCCAGTGAAAACCTGTTGTTGGGTAGGGACCGTCTCTATATGTTGCCAACTTGTACTTCCCAAGTGCTTAGTACAGTGTGCTGCACACAGTAAGCGCTCAATAAATACGATTGAATAAATGAATGAATGAACCTGCAAGGGCTGCCACCGCCACAGTCCAGGTGACTTGAGTGTCACTCAATCAGTCATTCATTTAATCAATCATATGTACTGAGCGCTTAATGTGTGCAGAGAACTGTAGTAAGCGTTCGGGAGAGTGCAATATAACGATAAACGGGCACACTCATCCACTCCACCTTCCTGACTGGTGCAGGGCAGGACTGCCACACTTGGATTGAGGTGATGGTGGGGCTCTCATCAACACAATCCAGGTGGCAGGTGTTCTGCAGCCCATGCAGCACAGACAGCAGTGGGGTTTTTGCCACCCAGACTGCACAGATGGTGGGGAAGAGTCCAAGTGGCACTAAAGCATCCCTCCCTCCTTTTCCATCGCCCTTCCTTTGTCTTCCCACTCATTTTCCCTTACCTTGTCTTCCTCCCATCCCACCCCTCTCTCTTTCTTCTTGCACCCTTTGTTCCCTTCTATTGTCTTGTGTTGCCTCCCAATGCCCTCTTCCCATCTCCCCTTTACCCTCCTCCCTATTCCTCTTCCAGTCTCTCCTTGTCCTGCTTTCTCTCTCTCTCCTTCTCTCTCTGTCCCTTTGTAGTCCCTGCCAACCTAAGAGCATCTGCTTTCTACTCACTGTACTTTTATATGTGGTGCTTCATTTACCCTTTGAAATAATTTTTCAAAGTTTGTTCCTTCCTGGGTTCCTTATTCCCATATCTTCATTTTTTCAAAAAAGGAATCATTTTGCCTGATTAATTTTTTCTTTACAAATCATGACATCTACTTGCGGCTCAGTGTCAAACTCGTTTGCTGCTTTTTAAAAACAAACTTTCATCCTTTTGATTCCTAGGCATTGAAGCCGACTTCTAGATGAGAATTGCCCGGGTTCTCCTTTTTTTTTTATTTGGAAGACTCTTTCAGTGTTCAGACACAGCCCGTCTACGGTTCCTCACACCTCTTCAAAAGCAGTTACTAGTGATTTGGTAAGTTGATGAAAAACTATTTGTTTATTTCTGTCAAATATCCACATGTTATTCAGTTACTAACTGTCATACACACTTCAGTCCTATGCTGTCTTATTTGTTTTCATTCATGCCAATCCTTTTTGTAAATGCAGACTTTTTTAAAAAAAACCCCACCACCTCTTTGACTGGCTACTCCTGGTCATGGCGTAGTGGATGGAGGCAGCCCTGGGGGTCAGAAGGTTATGGGTTCTAATTCTGTCTCTTCCACTGTCTGCTCTGTGACCTTGGGCAAGTCACTTAGCTTCTCTGTGCCTCAGTTACCTCATCTATAAAATGGGGATTAGGACTGTGAGCCCCACATGAGACAGGCAACCCAATTTTCTTGTGTACCCCCCAACTCTTAATATAGTGCCTGGCATGTAGTAAGCGCTTAACAAATACCACAATTATTATTATTACTGTCTTGAGAAATATGATTATTGTTCAAAAGGGAGGGAAGGGCAGAGTGAGGGCTGGGGTGGGTGGGAGCGGAGAGGCAGGGGTTCTGAATCCCTCTCCTGCCACGGAGAATTTTGCTAGAGAGCCATTGCCCAGCTACTGCCCTGCATGCCCTATAATAATAATAATAATAATGGCATTTATTAAGCGCTTACTATGTGCAAAGCAGTGTTCTAAGCGCTGGAGAGGTTACAAGGTGATCAGGTTGTCCTGCGTGGGGCTCACAGTCTTAATCCCCATTTTACAGATGAGGTAACTGAGGCACAGACAAGTTGACACACAGCTGACAATTGGCGGAGCCGGGATTTGAACCCATGACCTCTGACTCCATAGCCCGTGCTATTTCCATTGAGTCACGCTGCTTCTTTTCTAGAAGGCTTTGGCCTGTCCAGAAATGGTCCTTCCACTCTCTCCTTCTTGGACGGGGGAAGGAAAGTAAACATGAATCTTTTCCTGTGTTTCTTTAGGGTGCCACCTTGATTTTGATATCCAGTGTTCAGCAATTTTAACACTCTGAAATACCGGGCAGCAGGTGGTATTGCCATCTACCTTGAAACAGATATTTTTCAGAGCGGGACACAAAGCTATGGCTATTTTTTATTTCTTAATACCCCACTGGATGTGCATCTTCTCTTTAGCCGAACAGCAGTGCACTTGAAAAACAACAAAACACCCAGACACATTCACAGGGGTGGTTACTTTATTATTGTCAGGATGGGGAACTCTGATAAAATGCTACTAATTTCTTATTACTTGGGGATCCTCCCCCCACATCACCCTCTCATATTTGGTTAGAGGTGGGAAGTGTTAAATAATTCAGGGGCTGCCCTGTCTCTTCTGGGAGAGTTGGGGAAAGGAGCCTGTTACTACTGCTTCATTCCAGACTTTCTCATGTGGGTCACATGGGAGGGAGGATATAGTGTTTCAGGGAGTTGGCTATTTTTGAGCAACCAAAAAAGATGTGTATGTTTGGAGTGATTGGAATATTTTACTACTAATAGCTATATTCAAAACAAGGGAAGAAAATCCTGTATCCAGGTTTTCAAAACAGTTCACATTTTCTGCAGGGGCAGTTTAAAATTCATTCATTCATTCAGTTGTATTTGTTGAGTGCTTCCTGTGTGCAGAACACTATACTCTGTGCTTGGTAGAGTAATAATACAACAATAAAAAGACACATTCACCTCCCCTGCCCACAGTGAGCTTACAGTCTAGGTGGGGGGTGACAGACATATCAATCAATCAATCAATCATATTTATTGAGCGCTTACTGTGTGCAGAGCACTGTACTAAGTGCTTGGGAGAGTACAATACAACAAACAGGCACATTTCCTCCCCACAGTGAGCTACATAAGCACTGTGGGGCTGGGTGGGGGGATGGACAAAGGAAGCAAGGAGCCCGTTGTTGGGTAGGGATTGTCTCTGTTGCCTAATTGTACTTTTCAAGCGCTCTGCACACAGTAAGCGCTCAATAAATACGATTGAATGAATGAATGAATGAGACAGGATCATTGTGTTTGTAAATTATTTTCTTGTTCATCCTCAACTCTTTGGTAGCATTAACATTAAAAAAACAACAACAGAGGAGACATGGGACACAGCAACCCGGAGCCACAAATGGGGCCACTGGCGATTAAAAGCTTGATGGGGGCTAGTAGGACCCAGGAATGAGCAGGATGGCTAAGGAATGAACCCGTAAGCCAGAAGAGCGAGGCCCAGTGCCCTGTTTCCTGCCAGGAGCCACATTGGCTCTCGGATGTCTCCTGGTTCCTTGCTCACTAGGGTGAGCCAGACTTAACTCTAGCAAGATGAATTTCCCAGCACCTCCAGGCTCACCGGAGCAGTGTCTGGCCATAATCTTAGCTTGTGATTCCTCCAACCAGAGGCCAAAGCCATGTTTACTTGCTTCCCTTAGCGCTTCCAGATGCCTCTGCCCTTCTCACGGGCCTTCCTTGTCTCCCCCCTTCTAGACTGTGAGCCCGTTGTTGGGTAGGGAACGTCTGTATATGTTGCCAACTTGTACTTCCCAAGCACTTAGTACAGTGCTCTGCACACAGTAAGCGCTCAATAAATGCGGTTGAATGAATAAATGAATGAAATTAACAGATCCTTTCGCACTCTCATTCTTTGCAGCCATAGCTACCCACCCATCTCATTTCCATCAATCAATCAGTGAATCGATCAGTGATAGTCAATGCTTGCTGTGTACTGGGAAGGTACAATACAAGAGTTGGTAGGCATGATCCTTACCCACAAGGAGTTTACAGTCTACAGGGGGAGGTAGACATGAAAATAAATTACAGAATAGAGAAATGGCAGAATGAAAGTACCTGTACCTAAGTTCCTATGTACATATTTATGTACATATGGGAAGCATTATGGCCTAGTGAAAAGACCTCAGGCCTGGAAGCCAGAGGACCTGAATTCTAATCCCATCTCTGCTACTTACCTGCTGTGTGACCGTGGGCAAGTCACTTAATTTCTTCGGGCCTCAGTTCCCTCATCTGCAAAATGGGGATTCAGTGTCTGTTTTTCTTTCCACTAGACTGTGAGCCCCATGTAGGACTTTACTGTCTTGTAACTAGCCCAGCGCTTAGTTCAGTGCTTGGCCTGTAGGTAGCACTTAACAAATGCCACTATTTTTATTATTATTATTGTAATAAGAGCTGTGGGACTGGGGTAAGTATCAAAGTGTTTAAGGGGACACATCCAAGGCGACACAGAGGAAAGTGGATAGGGGAAATAAGGACTTGGTTGGGGGAAACTCCTTGGAGATGTAATTTTATTTGGGTTTTGAAGGTGGGGAGAATGGGGGACATTTGGATATGAAGGGGGAGAGAATTCCAGGCCAGAAAGAGGATGTGGGCACGGGCTCAATGGCGAGATAGATGAGATTAAGGTGCTATGAGAAGGTTGGCATTACAAGAGTGAAGTATGCAGATTGAGTTTTAGTAGGACATCAATGAGATAAGCTAAGAAGGAGAGAGCTGAGTGAATGCCTTGCATTTGGTGGTAAAAAGTTTTTGTTTAATGTGGAAGTGATTGGGCAGCATTGGAGATTTTTGAGAACTGGGAGATGTGGATTGAACAATTTTTCAGAAAAATAATCCAGACAGAGTGAAATATGAACTGGAGGAGGGAGAGACAGGAGGCAGGGAGGTCAGCGACGAGGCAGCTGCAGTAATCAAGGTGGGAAATAAGGAAGTGAATCAGTGTGGTAGCAGTTGGGCTGGAGAGGAAAGGGAAGGTCTTGGACATGACGTGGCCAGGATAGACCTTTATGTCTGAACCCTAGATAGCTGCCCTTGGGAGGAATATATTGAGAAAGATGGTAACCCTGTGCTGCAGAATTATACTTAATTCAAGCAGTAGTAAATTTTGTTTTGAAGGCCCCAAGAGCCAACTTTCCACCTGCTGGGAGACCCATAGTGATGGCAAATAAAGAAACTGTAAATTGCATTTTTTTAATGGCATTTATTAAGCGCTTACTATGTGCAAAGCACTATTTTAAGCGCTGGGGAGGTTACAAGGTGATCAGGTTGTCCCATGGGGGCTCACAGTTTTAATCCCCATTTTACAGATGAGGTAACTGAGACCCAGAGAAGTTAAGTGACTTGCCCGAAGTCACACATCTGATAAGTGGCAGAGCGGGGATTTGAACCCATGACATCTGACTCCAAAGCCCGGGCTGTTTCCACTGAGCCACACTGCTTCTCTGATGTTTCATTTTCTGATGTTTCACGCTGCATTACGATGTTTCAGTTAGCTGTACTCCCACTTCTTGCTATAGAACAGAAAAGAAAGAGGTTACCTCTGTACCATATCTGCCATGCTCTGCTTGCTCATCCATCCATCCATCTCCCACATATAATAATAATAATAATGGTATTTGTTAAGCACTTACTATGTGCCAAACACTGTTCTAAATGCTGGGGTAGAGACAAAGTAATGAGGTTGTCCCATTTGGGGCTCCACAGTCTTAATCCCCATTTTACAGATGAGGTAACTGAGGTGCAGAGAAGTGAAGTGATTTGCCCAAAGTCACATAGCTGATATGTGGTGGAGCCGCCTCTAACCTCCTCACTGTACCTCATTCTCGCCTGTCCCACCGTCAACCCCCGGCCACGTCCTTCCCCTGGCTAGGAATGCCCTCCCTCCACACATCCGCCAAGCTAGCTCTCTTCCTCCCTTCAAAGCCCTACTGAGAGCTCACCTCCTCCAAGAGGCCTTCCCAGACTGAGCCCCCTTTTTCCTCTCCTCCTCCCCATCCCCCCCCGCCCTACCTCCTTCCCCTCCCCACAGTACCTGTATATATGTTTGTAAAGATTTATTACTCTATTTTACTTGTGCGTATTTACTATTCTATTTACTTTGTTAATTATGTGCATTTAGCTTTAATTCTGTTTTTCTGATGACACCTGTTCACATGTTTTGTTTTGTTGTCTGTTTCCCCCTTCTAGACTGTGAGCCCGTTGTTGGGTAGGGACTGTCTCTCTATGTTGTCAACTTGTACTTCCCAAGCTCTTAGTACAGTGCTCTGCACACAGTAAGCGCTCAGTAAATACGATTGAATGAATGAATGAATTAGAAACCATGACCTCTGACTCCTAAACCCATGCTGTGTCCACTAAGCCACGCTGCGTCTACATTTTGATGCTCTCCGAAGGCCCAGTAATCTGGCCTTCGCCTAGGAAAGCAGCTGGTTATTGCATGTGTGTAATGTGTACCATTAGGACATCTTACTGCATAAGGAAAACTGTGCTCAGCTAGATCATAGATATTACTGTACTTGTTCATTTTGACATTGAATGCTCCTTTAGTTTAGCAAGGAGCACTAATGGCCAAAATTCCCGGAGAATTGGACAAGGTGAAGTGAACGATCGTGCTAAAAGCTGCAGTTTCTTCCCCAGTAAATAGCAATTTGTGGACTTCCAGGAAAGAAGGACTGCAGGGCCAGAAGACTTAAAGGTAGGATTGTTTATGTATGTTTAGGTAGTTGTCGGTGTCTCCATTGCCCCGTGTTTCTGGGGCCTGGTCTTTCCCTTAAAAAGCCATCTGCAGATGGTATCAGCAGGTGTGAGCAGAGAGAAGAAATCCCTTTCGCATGGGTCTGAGGTTGCCCCGGCCCCAAAGCAAACCAAAGCAAATTTTAATATTGGCTATTTAAAATCTCCTTGTACTTGTCTTTTATTAGCATTCTTATGTTTTTTTTTTTTTAAGTCGGAAACCAATCTGCAACCGGCAATAAAGAATGACTTTGTGTCTGGGAAAGCGCTGCGCTGACACACCGTGTCGTCCCACAAGAGCACTTCCCGGGTCCCCAAACGCAGCCCTGACAATCTGCGGCGGGCGGTGAATTGGTGGGAGGCAGCAGGGGAAGATGGACAGCCGTGTGAGATGGGTGTTTGCAAGTTTCTGAGGAAGAGGGGAGGAGGCGAACAAAGGGGCAGCTTTGGATCTTTTTAGGTATTTGGGAATAGTCATCTGTGCCCTTGGGATTTCGTGACCAGACCTGGCCCCCAAATTGGCCGCCGAGAGGAGTGTTTGGGGGGCTGGGGAGGGAGGTAGGGAGGGTTTCAATCCCTTCAAGGTGTTTCAGTTTCATTTGGTTACCAAGGCTGCAAGAGTAGATTTTCTATTGATGGGAATATGGATTGGATGGAATTAGAAACCTTGAGGAGACTAAAAATACCGCTCACTGCCAGGAAATGAGACTGCCAGCGGTGAGGAGCAGGGTGAAGGGTGATCGGGAGGTGGGGTTTACCTTTTCCAGGAACTGGTGCTCTAGATGCGAGTCCAGCCACCCGTGAGACTATCACCCATTGACCCTGCTCTTATACAAGGCCTTAGTTTATCCTGTTTCTATATAGCTGATTGGGCACGTGACCATATTCGGTAAGAAGTCCACGCTTGCCGTTTTGTGATTGACAAGAATGTCTATTCACTCCAACTTCAGGCCGAGTCTTGAGAGGGATCGAGCGAAGGTTTGGCATCTGCCATTTTATAGAGGAAGTGCAAAGTTACGCTGTTTGGCCGCTGTTCCCAGTGTGACCCTCACTTTGGTGCTGGACTCGAGGCAGACCGTTTCTCGTCGATTCTCATTTTGGTCCTCTGGAACCCAGGTTCCACTCCCGCTCTTCCCCTTACCTGCTGTGTGATCCTGTGCGAGTCACTTAACTTTTCTGTGCCTCAGTTTCCTCATCTGTAAAATAGAGAGTAAATACCAGTTCCCCCTCCTCCTTAAACTGTAAAACCCCATGTAGAATAGGGGCTATGCCCAATCTGAATGTGCTTTATTTACCCCGATGTTTAGTACAGTGCTTGCCACTTGTAAAAAAAAAAAAAATTATGGTATTTGTTAAGTGCTTATTATGTGCCAAGTACTGTTCTAATCATTCATTCATTCATTCAGTCAGTCAGTCGTATTTATTGAGTGCTTACTGTGTGCAGAACACTGGACTAAGCACTTGGGAAGTACAAGTTGTCAAGTACTGTTCTAATCATTCTTTCATTCATTCATTCAATCGTATTTATTGAGCGCTTACTGTGTGCAGAGCACTGTACTAAGCGCTTGGGAAGTACAAGTTGGCAACATATAGAGACAGTCCCTACCCAACAGTGGGCTCACAGTCTAGAAGGGGGAAGCACTGGGGTAGATACAAGTTAACCACATTGGACACAGTCCCTGACCCACATGGGACTCACAGTCTAAATCCCCATTTTACAGATGAGGAAACAGGCCTAGAAAAGTTAAGTTAAGGTCAAACACAGACACTTGGTAGAGCTGGGATTAGAACCCAGGTCCTTCTAACTCCCAGATCCGTGCTCTAGCCGCTTAGCCGTACCGCTTCTCACTTGTAAACACTTAACAAATACCAGAATAACAATAGTTGTCATTTAATTCTGTGTAATTAAAATGATGCAGTCCACTAAAAGCCCCAGCTTACCTTAGCACCTGACTTTTATATGCAAAAGCAGAGAGGAGTAGACCTCTCCATGCTGGCCCCGTGCCTCAGGAAGTGTCCAAAGGAGCCAGAGGAAGGCACCTTCCCCTGGGGCATTCAGTACAGTCCCCGCCATCAACTTTCTTCCTAAAAGCAAAAATGAGTTTGCAGATGGCTTAAACTCCTGGCCGTCTTGATTCCTGACAAGCAGTGAAGTCAAACAGGCAATTCAGAATCTTGGCTGCTATGTGAAGGCTGAGTAGTAATAATAATAATAATGATGATGATGGTTATTTGTTAAGCGCTTTATGTGCAAAGCACTGTTCTAAGTGCTGGGGAGGTTAATAATAATAATAATAATAATAATAATTATGGTGATGGCATTTATTAAGCACTTATTATGTGTAAAGCACTGTTCTAAGCGCTGGGGTAGATACAGGGTAATCAAGTTGTCCCATGTGGGGCTCACATACTTAGTCCTCATTTTCCAGATGAGGTAACTGAGGTCCAGAGAAGTTAAGTGACTTGCCCAAAGTCACACAGCTGAGAAGTAGCGGAGCTGGGATGTGAACCCATGACCTCTGACTCCAAAGCCCGGGCTCTTTCCACTGAGCCACGCTCAGGTTGTCCCATAGTGGGGCTCACAGTTTTCATCCCCATTTTACAGATGCACTTTCTATCTGCATAGCACTGTCCTGAGCTCTTGGATAGGTACGAGAAGCAGATGAGGTAACTGAGGCACAGAAAAGTTAAGTGACATGCCCAAAGTCACACAGCTAACAGTTGGCGGAGCCGGGATTTTTTTTTTTTTTTGATGGCATTGATTAAGCGATTACTATGTGCAAAGCACTGTTCTAAGCGCTGGGGAGTTTGCAAGGTGATCAGGTTGTCACACGGGGGGCTCACAGTCTTACAGATGAGGGAACTGAGGCCCAGAGACGTGAAGTGACTTGCCTGAAGTCACACAGCTGACAAGTGGCGGGGCCGGGATTTGAATCCATGACCTCTGACTCCAAAACCCGGGCTCTTTCCACTGAGCTAAGCTGCTGCAGGTGGGTGGTAGCACCTCCCCCTCTCCCTTCTCCTGCTTCCCCTGCTCCCCAGGCCCACACCCAGACGCAGGCCTGACGGGTATCATGGTGTTCAGCCGTGAGTTCTGTTCGTACCGGGAAAATCAGACCTTTGCACCGTCACATATTTAATGATTTGGTGCATATGCCAGGGATTTTCACCTTTTTTTTCTACCCCTGGAGTCTCAAGGATGCCTTCCACCCAGATCCTTCCACAACACCAAACTCTCAATCTAAACCTCCACCAACCCAAAGAAATACCAAGCCGAGTAGATCTTTCTGGTGGCATACAGAGTAGCAACAGCAATGATCAATCAATCAATCAATCAACCATATTTATTGAGCGCTTACTGTGTGCAGAGCACTGTACTAAGTGCTTGGGAAGTACAAGTTGGCAACATATAGAGACAGTTCCTACCCAACAGTGGGCTCACAGTCTAAAGGGGCGAGACAGAGAACAAAACCAAACATGCTAACAAAATAAAATAAATAGAATAGATATGTACAAGTAAAATAAATAAATAAATAAATTGAGTAACAAATATGTACAAACATATATACATATATACAGGTGCTGTGAGGAAGGGAAGGAGGTAAGACGGGGGGGATGGAGAGGGGAACGAGGGGGGAGGAAGGAAGGGGCTCAGTTTGGGAAGACCTGATTGGAGCTTGGTGACAAAGGAAGCAGTTCTTGAATTCCTCAGTTCCCAGAGCCCAAAGCAAAGTAGTAGTAATAATAATAATAATAATAATAATAATAATAATGATAATTGTATTTAGTAAGCGCTTTCTATCTGTAAAGCACTGTCCTGAGCTCTAGGGTAGGTAGGAGAAGCAGCTTGGCACAGTGGAAAGAGCCAGGGCTTTGGAGTCAGAGGTCATGGGTTCAAATTCCGGCTCCGCCAATTGTCAGCTGTGTGACTTTGGGCAAGTCACTTAACTTCTCTGGGCCTCAGTTACCTCATCCGTAAAATAGGGATTAAGACTGTGAGCCCCCCGTGATCACCTTGTAACCTCCCCAGCACTTAGAACAGTGCTTTGCACATAGTAAACACTTAATAAATGCCATTATTATTATTATTATTAAGAGAATAAGGGAGGACTCAGGGCACTCTTTTCATCTGCTCCAGTCTTGATGCTTCTTGCCGACGCCGGAATTCCTATTTTTGGACCCCGTCGGCGGCCATTATGGCCGTTCCCTTTGGATTTTGTAGCCCCCCCCCCCCGATTGACAACCTCTGGTTAACTGCACTGCTTAACCAATTATCCAACAGCCAAGATGGATTAAACTCCTCAGTACTTTTTACTCAGCACACCGCTCTAATGAGGCGTCTAATGTTTCCCATTCGCCCCCATGAGTGACTGACATACTGCTTTTTGGTGCGGTATAGTTGAGGGACGGGAGTTGTAGAATATGGGAAACTTTTCTTTTTCACGACTCACCTTGTTCTTCAGTTAGACCCAAACCTGCCGCCTTTTGCAGTGACGATTGCAGGTGTTAACATAAAATTTTGTCCAGTAAGTTAGTGAGCTGCCGGGTTACCGTGTCAGTGGAGTGTGAAAGAGACTGAGCCGCGGGCCGTTTCCTGGCCTCCAGAGCGTGAAATCAGTCAGTGCCGACGCATGGCCACTGCGACTAGTGGAGTGTAAAATAAGTTGGGGGCATGAGTTGTGTTATGCTGTGAGATAAACCTCTTCTTGCCACCGCTCGTTTGCTTGTGCACTTGGGGCTGCCGAGATTCTCCCTGGAGGCGGGTAGTGGCCCTTATCTTTCTCTGTCTGCGCGCTCAGCTTTCTTCCAAAATGACTCCTCCAGATGTGCAAGCCATGCGGGAAGGCTAAAGCTACCAAAGTCCATTCAAGGCAGGCTCTAAAGAGCTTGTCCCGTTTCCTTCCGAGGATGGACTGTAGCAGATATTTATTGAGCTATTTCTTCCCTTTTTAGACCATTTGCAGTTGAAGTGCACTCTCCTTGGGGCCGGGCTCTGGACTGCGAAAACAGTGGCATTTGAGTCGGTCGCTTTTTCCACATTTGCTGTTTCCACATTCTGCTGTTTTGGGGCAGGGAAACAGGCAAGAATAACAACGTTTTCACATACACAAGTTGGTCAGATAGGAGGAGACACAGACCGGAGGAGCCATGTGGGCAAAGGAAAGGAGGAAACTCATCGTCTGACATACAGTGAAGTGTCCCCACCATATGGCTCTGAGGGTGAGGCAAGGTGAATGGGATAGTTTCGGAGACAACGGCAAATTATGATTGTGAAGACTCTTAAATTTTGAAGGTTACCGGGAATGGGCATGCCACTGAATGCTCCAGTTCTTATTTTCTTTTCCTTGCCAAACGTGCTGTGCTGTTGCAGTGATCGAGGGTCCCATCAAGGACTTCCTCTCTTGGGATGCAAAGCATTTGGACGACGGCTGGGTCTTTATTGAAGCTTGGCATGAAGAACAAGCTGGAGGGTTTGACAAAGCAGCTAATTATAGTTTTTCAAGCTGGCACTCATGCCTATCCTACTCCTTTCATTCAGAGAGCATGTACCCCGTGGGCATGAGCGGAAAACGTTAGCCTTGGTTCATCATGGCTCAGGACAGCAAAAGTTGCTTTTAAACCGTGGCATAAGTAGGAAGTGATTTGAGGAAATCGTATTTTTCCAAACACTTGGTACGATATTCTGTGCACAGTAAATGCTCATTAAATACAATTGATTGATTGATTGGAAGTTCTGTATACTGCTGATCGGCTGACCTGTGTTTTAGGCCCTTCTAAATGATTATTCTAAGTGCTTACTAGTTATGTGCCATGCACTGTACTAAGCACTAATAGGTAAAAGAGAAGCAAGTTGGTCAAAATTCCTGTCCCTTCAAGAGGCTAACAGTCTAACAAGATTGGGAGAGGTGGTGTAATCTAAAAAGGTACAATCTAACAAGATCTCCCCTACCTTCAAAGCCCTACTAATAATAAGGGAATTAACTGTGATATTTAAGTGGTTTCTGTGTGCCATGCACATACTAGGAGCTGGGGTAGATACAAGTTAATTAGGTTGGACCCAGGCCTCATCCCCCGTAGGTCTCACAGTCTGGAGGAGAGGCAGAAGAGGCATTTAATCTCCATTTTTCAGATGAGGAAATTGAGGCCTAGAGAAGTTAGGTGATTTGTCCGAGGTCACACAGCTGGCAGGTGGTAGAGCAGGATTAGAACCCAGGTCCTCAGACTCCCGGGCCTTTGCTCTTTCCACTGCTTCTTTAATGGAAATCCACAGAAAAGGGGTTCCACGGAAACCTCTGGAAAACCTGGCAGCAGTGGCTGGACACCAGGTAAGCGGGCACAGCAGATTGTAGATTCAGATTCAGCAGATTCAGCACCTGTCTATATGTATATATGTTTGTACGTATTTATTACTCTATTTTATTTGTACATATTTATACTATTTATTTTATTTTGTTAATATGGTTTGCTTTGCTCTCTGTCTCCCCCTTCTAGACTGTGAGCCCACTGTTGGGTAGGGACCGTCTCTAGATGTTGCCAACTGTTGGGTAGGGACCGTCTCTATATTTTGCCATCTTGTACTTCCGAAGCTCTTAGTACAGTGCTCTGCACACAGTAAGCGCTCAATAAATACGATTGAATGAAGTGAATGAATGTAGAAAGCTCAAACACCATTGGCCCTGCTACATTTTTGAACCCAGACTGCTTGTGCTTCAACTCTCTGTTCAGGAAATTGAGACTAACCTTGGTTCATCAATCCAATCAATAGTATTTGTAAATATTTACTGTGGGCACAGCAGTCTACTTGGTGTTTGGGAGAATACGGTAGAGTTAGTTCACATGATCCCTGTCCCTAAGGAGCTTACGGTCCAGCAACCGAGACAGACACCTAAGTAATTTACAGGTAGGAAGAAGAAATGGATATGAATTAGTGCTTAAGTAGTGAAGTGTCTAAGTCAACTGTTACAGAAGTGCGTGGGTAGCTGTGAGTCTCCAAGTGTGTTGAATATTTAAATTTGTGTCTAAATAGTAGGGCCTTATGCTGTCGAGTCGTCTCTGACCCATAGCAACACTGTGGACACATCTCTTCCAGAATACCCCACCTCCATTTGTAGTCGTTGTAGTAGTGTATCCGTGGAGTTTTCTTCTTAAAAATACGTTGTCTCCTTCCGCGCAGTGAACTTGAGTCTCTCCCATGCTGCTGCTGCCCAGCACAGTGGAGTTTTGACATGTAGCAGATTGCCTTCCACTCTGTAGCCCCTGCATAAGTAGGAATGGAATGAGTATGCCTCTGCTTGACTCTCCCACCCATAGTCATTCATTCATTCATTCAGTTGTATTTATTGAGCGCTTACTGTGTGCAGAGCACTGTACTAAGCACTTGGGAAGTACAAGTTGGCAACATATAGAGACTGTCCCTACCCAACAGTGGGTTCACAGTCTAGAAGGGGGAGACAGAGAACAAAACAAAACATATTAACAAAATAAAATAAATAGAATAAATATGCACAAATAAAATAAATAAATAAATAGAGTAATAAATACGTACAAACATATATGCATATATTTAGGTGCTGTGGGGAAGGGAAGGAAGTAAGGCGGGGGGGATGGAGAGGACTGGTAGAGTACTGGAAAATCTCCAGGTGTGACCCTGAGATGGGAAAATAGTATGGTATCTAAGTCAATTTGTACAGAAGTGTATGGGTGGTTGTGAGTCTGCTGGTGTGTTGAATTGATTTTTGGAGCCCCATTGGGAGTTTAGCTTATTTTGTTGTGAGCCGGAGTCGGAACTGACAGTTCTGTTGGACTGCTGGGTCCGATGAACCGCAGTCCAACCCTTTGTGAATGCATGTTGAAACCAGCATTTACTAGCCACAGAGCACCATTTTAAGTATGAGGGAGCATGTAGTAGAAGGGAAAGAATCAATTCTGACTTTCGATGGTATACAATCTATGGTTACAGTTCTCTTATCCACTCACCTCCTCAGGAGATTCACAAGTACAGTACTAAGTACATGAAATCCGTTTTATTTACTCGCCCATTTTAAGTTGTTACTTGCCCAGAATGAGTTCAGAAGCAAGAACAAATTAAAAGAATCAGGGGAGGTAAGTTGAAGGGAAACTGGGAGCATTGATTCAAGCCCCAAGTTGAGTATATTGGTGTGAGGTATTAGTGTTTTCACGGTCTGTCTTCTAGATGGCCCATTCTGATTAGTTGTATGCCTATCTATTTGATTTCTGTAGCATCTGTAGCCCTTGTGATGCCACTCTCTTTATCAAGGAAGGGCTAGATCTACCACCGTACACGTTCCCCCTAATATTTGGTTTAATCTCTCCAACCAGAAACCTTGTGCACTAAATGGTGCTGTGAGTTATCAATGAGCGCAGGAGTTGGGGAAAGATGTGGTAGTTGCATGGTGCCAATGGGATTCAGAAAAGGTGCTAGTGGTAATAAGAGGGAAGAAGAGTAGACAGTGAAGCCCAACGTGGCTACCAAGGGTTACAGGGCTTGAGTTAAAGGGCTACAGCCCAGCACTGGCACTACAGGTAGTCATCTTTGCATATAAATCCTGAATGTAAAAAACACAGGGCCAAGACTTAGCCGCAATTGTGATTTTATTAGATTCTAAAAGTATATTTTCTATTCATTGATGAGGTGTCCCTGTTCTCTCTTTGCCTTGGCTGTTTGACTTGTGAAAGATCAGAGAATGAACAGAAATTAAGGCCCTCATGGTCCAGAGGTTCCTTTGGATCAGGACGTCTGGGGTCCTTAGGGATTGAGCGGGAGTGGGGTGGTGATCCAGCCATGGCTGATCAGCAAGAACCATGGGCCCTAGTATTTTTAGAAAGGGAGAAGCGATGTTGTCAGAAGTGCCGGTGGAAAGGGTGGATTTTGGAGAGATGGCTGAGCAGATGAGAGAGTGGTTGTGGGAATTGAGAGAGCTGCGGAGGTGAGGTGGAGGGTATTGTTTTATTTTTTTTGGCAGGGCAGGGGTGGCCTCGCACTTGGTGGCTTC
Organism: Tachyglossus aculeatus; assembly: GCF_015852505.1. NCBI lineage: Eukaryota > Metazoa > Chordata > Mammalia > Monotremata > Tachyglossidae > Tachyglossus > Tachyglossus aculeatus. The sequence goes on from NC_052068.1 coordinate 22,096,944, forward strand.
GAAGTAGTTGGAAAGGTCATCAGGTATGGGTGTGTGAGTGTTGAGGGGAAGTGGGGGCACTGGTTGTGTCACGAGGGAATCCACGTAGAGCTGTAGAGTTCTGACCCTGCACATCCAGAGAAGGAGCCGGCAGCAAAATGGAACTAACAAGGGGATGACTGCTGGTGGGCTTGGATGTCCACAGGTCTCTAGATAGAAGAACACCCGGGTCTTAGATGAAAAGAAACAAGAGGAAGAAGTTTATATCGGCCATTCTTTGTTGCTGCAGACCCCCCATGAGTGTTTTGAGGTATGACAGCCCAGCCTGTAAAGTATTTCTAGACTTAAAAGCAGAATTCATTTGAACTAGCATGACTTTCCTTTAGTTCTGATCCGTCCCTTTTGGTTTTATTGAATGTCAATCCAAATCCACCATTAATAATAATAATAATAATAATAATAATAATAATAATAATAATAATAAAAATGGTATTTGTTAAATGCTTACTATGTGCCAAGCACTGTTCTAAGCTCTGAAATTAGAAATTCACCTAAGCATTTGGGTGCTAACATCCCCAGCACAGTACTTTTGTGTGTTTATTTTTGCTCTATTAATCAATCAATTGTATTTATTTAGCACTTACCATGTGCAGAGCACTATACTAAGGGTTTGAGAGAGTACAATATAACAGTGTAACACCTTCCCTGCCCACAGTGAGCTTACAGTCTGTTACTTCCTACAGTCTAATCTATTTTGGAGTCTTGTCTCCCCTGCTAAATTATAAGATAGTAATAATAATAATTGTGTTATTTGTAAAGTACTTATTATGTGCTAGGCACTGTTCTAATTACTGGGGGTGAATACAAGCAAATCATGTTGGACACAGTCCCTGTCCCACATGGGGCTCATACTCTTAATCCCCATTTTACAGATGAGGTAACTGAGGCCCAGAGAAGTGAAGTAACTTGCCCAAGGTCACACAGCAGACAAGTGGCGGAGCCGGGAATAGAACCCGGGTCCTTCTGACTTCCAGGCTCATTCTCTATCCACTAGGCATCACTGCTTCTCCAGGATCCTCAAGGACAGGGATCATGTTTTGTAATTCTCTTGTATTCTCCAAAACTCCTAAGGCAGTGCCCTGCACACAGTGGGCCGTCAATAAGTACCATTGGTTGATTGATTGATTGGAATTTTGGGGCCAAGTGTGTGCACACATATACTCATCCAACTCCCCAATTAATAATAATAATAATAATAATGGTATTTGTTAAGCACTTACTATGTGCCAAACACTGTTCTAAGCTCTGGGGTAGATACAAGGTAATCAGGTTGTCCCGCGTGGGGCTCACAGTCTTAATCCCCATTTTCAATCAATCAATCAATCAATCAATCGTATTTATTGAGCGCTTACTATGTGCAGAGCACTGTACTAAGCGCTTGGGAAGTACAAATTGGCATCACATAGAGACAGTCCCTACCCAACAGTGGGCTCACAGTCTAAAAGAGGGAGACAGAGAACAGAACCAAACATACCAACAAAATAAAATAAGTAGGATAGAAATGTACAAGTAAAATAAATAAATAAATAAATAAATAGAGTAATAAATATGTACAACCATATATACATATATACAGGTGCTGTGGGGAAGGGAAGGAGGTAAGACGGGGGGATGGAGAGGGGGACGAGGGGGAGAGGAAAGAAGGGGCTCAGTCTGGGAAGGCCTCCTGGAGGAGGTGAGCTCTCAGCAGGGCCTTGAAGGGAGGAAGAGAGCTAGCTTGGCGGATGGGCAGAGGGAGGGCATTCCAGGCCCGGGGGATGACGTGGGCCGGGGGTCGATGGCGGGACAGGCGAGAGCGAGGTACAGTGAGGAGATTAGTGGTGGAGGAGCGGAGGGTGCGGGCTGGGCAGTAGAAGGAGAGAAGGGAGGTGAGGTAGGAGGGGGCGAGGTGGTGGACAGCCTTGAAGCCCAGGGTGAGGAGTTTCTGCCTGATGCGCAGATTGATCGGTAGCCATTGGAGGTTTTTGAGGAGGGGAGTAATATGTCCAGAGTGTTTCTGGACAAAGATAATCCGGGCAGCAGCATGAAGTATGGATTGAAGTGGAGAGAGACACGAGGATGGGAGATCAGAGAGAAGGCTAGTGCAGTAGTCCAGACGGGATAGGATGAGAGCTTGAATTAGCAGGGTAGCAGTTTGGATGGAGAGGAAAGGGCGGATCTTGGCAATGTTGCGGAGCTGAGACCGGCAGGTTTTGGTGACGGCTTGGATGTGAGGGGTGAATGAGAGAGCGGAGTCGAGGACGACACCAAGGTTGCGGGCTTGTGAGACGGGAAGGATGGTAGTGCCGTTAACAGAGATGGGAAAGTCAGGGAGAGGACAAGGTTTGGGAGGGAAGACAGGGAGCTCAGTCTTCGACATGTTGAGCTTTAGGTGGCGGGCGGACATCCAGATGGAGATGTCCTGAAGGCAGGAGGAGATGCGAGCCTGGAGGGAGGGGGAGAGAGCAGGGGCAGAGATGTAGATCTGGGTGTCATCAGCGTAGAGATGATAGTTGAAGCCGTGGGAGCGAATGAGGTCACCAAGGGAGTGAGTGTAGATTGAGAACAGAAGGGGACCAAGCACTGAACCTTGGGGAATACCTCATCATTTTCCAGATGAGGTAACTGAGGCACCGAGAAGTGAAGCGACTTGCCCAAAGTCACACAGCTGACCAGTGGCGGAGGTGAGATTAGAATCCACGACCTCTGACTCCCAAGCCCGGGCTCTTTCCGCTAAGCCACGCTGCTTCCCTAGCCACGCTGGACAGGACTGGGCACGTGCAGGTCCCTACGTACTTACTGGGACTAAAAGTCATAGCCACCAACGGTGACAAACAGGCATGTATTTAAATTGGCAGAGCACTATGCTAAGCGCATAGGAAAGTACAGTAAAACAGAATGGGTTGGCATGTTCCCTGTCCACAAGGAGTTTACAGTTTAGAGGGGAGACAGACATAAAAAGAAATTATGGATATGGTACTTAAGTGCTATGGGACTGAGGGTGGGATGACTATCGAGTGCTTAAAGCGTATAAATCTAAGTACAAGGACGATGCAGAAGGGAGAGGGAGTAGGGTTAATGAGGGGGCTTACTTGGGGAAGGCCTCATGGAGGTGATGTGATTTTAATAAGGCTTTGGAGGTGGGGTGAGTCTGTAGGATTTGGAAGGGGAGGGATTTCCAGGCCAGAGGCGGGACACGGGTGAGGCGTCAGCAGTGAGGAAAACATGATTGAGGCACAGTGAGTAGGTTGGTGTTAGAGGAGCCGAGTGAATGTGCTGGATTGTAGTAAGAAATCACTGAGGTTTGGTGTGGCGGTGGCGAGGTGATTTTTATCTACCTGGTTGGTAAGGAGGTTGACTGGGGCAATAACAGGTTCCTTTCCAAGTCTTAGTTGAAGCTGTTGAATCTAGTTGTTCCCTCCCTTACCTCACTCACCTCACCCTGGGATTTGAATCTGTAGGGCCTGATGGGTCAGCATTTTGAAGACGAGTCTGACATTTTCAGTCTGACACACGACCGTAGCGCACGGCCAAGCAAAGGTGGTGGTGTGTTTGTTTTTTTCCAGAGGTTTTATGTCCCAAGCAACTTAACCTAATTGTCTGTGTGACTTAATATTCTTGGGCTCCTGACCGCTGAAATATGGCTTGGATCGATGGCGGTTTGGAGAAAGTAGAGAAAGGGCTATCCATCACGCCGAGGCTCCGTAGAAGCTGGCTGATAATGCTGCTTTCACCGAGCAGCCATCTGTCCATCTATCCATCAGCGGGATGAAATGAGATTTAGCGGAACAGGCAGGAGTAACTCCGAGACACTTTCTAACCAACGGTTGCAGCCATGGCCGAGGTCTGACCGCAAAGTGCAACTCTGGTGTTGGGCAGGATGTGGCAGCAAGTGTAATCTCCTTCCCGTCACTGCTCTCCCGGGGTGCCGTGTAATTCAAGGCAGGGAAAACAGCGCCGATCCCCTAGACAGACTTTGATTGGCATCTCAGTGAATTGTGGGGGTGGAGAAAGCAGTTCCTGGCTTGCAGTCTTGCCCTCCAGTTTGCCAGGTCGAAGGAAACATTTGAAGTAGTTTTTTGATTTGTTTTTTTAATTTTTGAGGATAGATCAGAATTAGAGCTGAGGTTTTGTTCGGCCACGGCTCCGGGAATCTTCGTAAAGCGCTTGATTTGAACCGGTAGCTCCTGAGGTGTGTACAAGTACCTCTCCTTGCCAGGGCCAGCCTCCTCGGACCGTATGCTCACGTGGGGGCCCTGGGCCATTTCACGACTTTGGGCCTAACTTTTGTTCCGAAGGGTCCGTTTTCATTTCGGCTTCAGGGGTGGGGTGGGGGGGCGTTGAAAGGAGCCTAATGTACCGGAGATGCCTCGGAAATGAGAGCCTTGGATGAATTCCTGGCCCTATTGATCCACCGGCAGTTTATGCATCCTGACATTCATAATCTCAGTAGGCTGCTGATGTTCCTGATTAATGGGCCCAGGGGCTGTCCATCCGTCACTTCACATTAATTACCGAAGTGGTGTTTTTCCAGTGATTTACCTGACAGCGGGCTGTGATGAATACCCCTAAACAGAGTGGGCAGTGATTAATCATGGGGGCACGCCCCTCCCCCACTCTCCTTTCCCCCCCGTAACCACAGGCCAGCATTGGGTTCTGACCAAGGAGCACCTACCCCCCACCCTGGCCATCCATCTCCATAAACGTTTGCGGATGCATATTTATTGGGGCATGGGCCTGGCAGATAGCATTCTAGTGCTTGGGCCAAAGATTATAAAAAATAAATCATCCCATCAGAAAGGGGCACCAGGCAAGATTGCACGGGGCAAGGAGCAATCTGGCAGCTCTTACAGAAATCTGAGAGGCCCATAACCATCGCCCTCCAAAAACAACTTGCGAAAAACTGATCGGGAACCTGAGATGCGCTGCGGAGGAAGAAGTCTAGGAATCAGAAATCCTGGGTTCTGACGTGGACTTTCTGGTCTTAGGCAGGTCACTTGAACATTTTCTTGCTCAGGTACATGGTCTGCAGAATGAAACTGTGAACTGCTTTCTCTCAGATTTGGTGGCCTAGCCAACAAGAGTTTTCTTGTCATCCTCAAGTGAAAGAGGCTGAAGAAGTTCAGGTGCTCAGAAGACAGGGAGCCGAAAGAGCAAGGGTGTGGGTAGGTGCCTGTGAAGAAGATAATGTTTTGTTCTCTGTCTCCCCCTTTTAGACTGTGAGCCCACTGTTGGGTAGGGACTGTCTGTATATGTTGCCAATTTGTACTTCCCAAGCGCTTAGCACAGTGCTCTGCACATAGTAAGCGCTTAATAAATACGATTGATGATAATAGGGTTGACGGTCTTCAGGGGCTCAGTTCTCGAGTCCTTAGGCAAAGCTTAATAAGTCAATGGAAGTTCTAAACACTGACTGCAGTATCACAGTAGGGGAGATTGTGGCCTCAAGCATTAATAAGAAAATTGATTCTCTGGCTTGCCGATGTAACTTCATTAAGACTGCACTAATTATTCTCTGGCCTCCATACCAGCAAGTCCTTAAGCTGAGAATCAGCTACTAAAGGGTCAGTGCAACTTCTAATGGATGGGGTTTTTCTTTTAGGTTCCATGAAAGGATTTCCCATTTGCCCCAACTTTAAGACAGTGTTGGCTTCTGCTGGTCAGAATTCCATTAAAGCTTGACCCTTTCTCTTAGAACAATAGGACTCCCCTTTCCAGGTTCCTCAGCTACTGCCAAACTCCAGGCTGGTGTCTCCTCCTGGAGAGTGCCTGAATGGAAATAGACTGCTCCATTTTAACCATCATTTTAGAAGTATTTGAGCCCTGACTTTGTGCCAAGCACTGTATGAGATAGAAAGGGAACTTCGAAAAGAGGAGGAAAATCAGGTCACTGCCCTGAAAGAGCTTCCGCTCTCCGGGCCATTCTCTCCAAACCATGGACCAAAACAATATCAAGTTCTACCTGAGTTTAGTGTTGAGGAGTCAGAGGTCTTCGGAAAGTGCGTGTCTGGATGGCATTTTCCCGAGATGAGCTTTCTCCATTGAAGCTGGAGTGTTACTCGCTCATTTCAGGTTTTTCCTGGAGTGCATTTGTCTCCTCAGAGGGTACTTTCTCCAGTGGATCTCTGCAAAATCAGGGTCTTTCTGGCTAATCATTCATTCATTCATTCAATGGTATTTATTGAGCGCTTACTGTGTGCAGAGCACTGTACTAAGCACTTGGGAAGTAATCTGAAGAAGCCCCACCTTTAAATGGCTGGTTTTGTCATTAATCTTTCTGTAAATGCAAGATTTAATTTGCATGGCTACACACCCATAAGTCAGAAAATGTAAAGCAGTGGTTTAATACACATTAGTGCTCCTCCTTTGTATGTTACAAAGCAAGCGGCAATTAAAAGGTTATGAATTTGTTCTTAAATCCAGGATAGCATGGTATTTCTACAAGCCTCACAAAATGCTTATTTTCTGTAAAGATGAGTTAGAGTAAGTGGTTCCAAGTCTGTGAAATAGAGCTGGAAACTTCTGGTTGCCAGGAAGCTGTTAGCAGCAAGAACGTTTAGAGATGTCAGATTTACGAACAGGTCTTGGTGTTGTTGAATGCCCTGGTTCACTGCTGCCTCAGTTAACCCAGTGTACTGCAATCCCCGGTCCCTAATCTAGATGTACAAATTCTACCAGAGATAGCGATGGCAGTCAGTGGTGGTAGCACACCTCTCCATGCCCCGAGAGAGAGAGAGGATCCGTGGTGCTTCCAGTCCTGGGCAGGAGGTGAAGGCATTCTCTCTGCCACTGTCTTTCACCTCCCTGGAGACGCTACCTTCTACAGGAGCAGAAAGCCAGCTCAGGAACATGTAGAAAATGATTTGGGAAGGGAAGAGATGTAATTGCAGGCCTTGTCTCTCTTCTGGTCACCATAGACATGGATTTCCCATCCCGCCATAGGAGCAAGAGCAGCACACTCACTGGTACGTCCCCTTATTCATTCATTCATTCAATCGTATTTATTGAGCACTTACTGTGTGCAGAGCACTGTACCAAGTGCTTGGGATATCCAGCCCTAGCCAGGGTGAGGAGAGGAGATGAGCAAATTAGTGACAGAGCAAGAGGGTACGGAGGGCAGAGGGGAGAGGTCAGAGTTTGGAAGCTTTTTTACCTGCATGAAAGGTACCGAGTTAACTGCAAATGTTTTTGGCAGGTCCCTGTTAGTCATTCTCTGTCTCTCTCTCTCTCTCTCCCTGTCCCCCCTCCCTCCCAATATGTATATATATGGTAAATGTCTCACCCAGGTCTTTGCCCTTTTGAAGAACTAAGCATAAGCAGAAGGGTTGGAAAAAAAAAATCTCATGCAATGACAAGACATTTAGCGTGCAGAAAAATCTAGTTGCCAAGTGCAGGTACAGTGCTCTGCACACAGTAAGTGCTCAATAAATACGATTGAATGAATGTAGGGGGCAAGCAACTGCAGTGGAGAACATAGAGAGTACCCGACGCAAAGGAAAGGGAACTCAAAAAGTACAGGGCTCTCTCTCAGAAACACGTGTCCCTCTCACTACTTCCTGTAACTCCCAGGCCTCTGGATGCAACCGCCCAAAGCCCATCAAAGCCACTGCTGTGCTGACTATTCCCTTTCAACTCATCTCATTACCTGGTTTAATTGCAGTTCTGATGAGAAGCAGCCTGGCGTAGTGAGTGGTTAGAACACAGGCCTGGAAAGTTGTGGGTTCTAATCCCATCTCCTCTGCTTGTCTGCTATGTGACATTTGCAAAATTTCATCACTTCTCTGGGCCTAAGTTCCCTCATCTGTAAAATGGGGATTGAGATTGTGAGCCGCATGTGGGACAGGGATTGTGTCCAATCTGATATGTTTTATCAGTCCCAGTATTTAGTACAGTGCCTGGCACATAAGTGGTTGGCAAACACCGTAATTATTATTATTACTATTGTTGTTATTATCATTAGTCACCTTAGCCCTGTCCCAGGTCTCTCATGCCAAGAAATCCCTCAGCTGGCTCTGGTGTCGACTTCAGATCCATTAAGAAAATGCTCATCCAGATCTGCTGGAAGTGAACTTCCAGGGAAACTTTGAATCCAGTTCAGCCCTCTAAGATTGCTCCAGAATGAAGAGTTACTTAGGGTTCTTTCAGAGAATACAGTTCTTCCCAGGATACTCCAACCTGGGCCCTGTCCCTTCAAACTGGAACAGGTTGAGACTGGACACATCTGGCCTCTTGAGGCCTGGAGATGAGGCACTGTTGGCCTGGGATTCCCTGCTGTCAGCTCAAGCCCTCCCTTAAAACCCATGGCACAACCTCATTGAACATTCCTCACTTGAGGAAACAGATGCTTCCAACTCCCCCTCCCTTTCCACCACCCCCACACATACCTAACCCTTCACCTTGTCATACTCCCCACTTTATAATCCCCCAACTGCCACTTGAGCTCTTCTGTGCCACCTACACACTTGAATTTTCATTGAATTAGAGAGGACGTAATTTATTTAAATGTTTGTCCATTCATTCAATCATATTTATTGAGCGCTTACTGTGTGCAGAGCACTGTACGAAGCACTTGGGAAGTACAAATCGGCAACATATAGAGACGGTCCCTACCCAACAACGGGCTCACAGTCTCCTAGACTGTAAAGTCTCTGTGGGACAGAAATCAAATCTAAGTTTTTGTAGTCTCCCAAGCACTTAGTACAA